>NC_081323.1:3857000-4474250 GCF_026419965.1 Kogia breviceps | reverse complement strand
GAAAAAAAAGGACGTTATTAGCTCCTGTACCAGAGAAGACAAGGAGTGTATCAGCTGCAGGAATGGCTGGATCCAGGTGCTCAAATGCATCAGGACGTGGATCCCCTCACCAGCATCCTGTTCTGCTTTCTTTTATGTTGGCCTGTTGGCCTGACTCTTGGGCAGGCTCTCCCTGAGTGGTGGCAAAGCAGCAGCCCCTTGCTTACATTCCCCCAGCTCAGCAATCCCAGTGGAAGAGAGGATCTCTTTCCTTGTAGTTCTAGTGAAAGTCCCAGTGTTCACTCGGGTTGGACCATCTTGGGTCACATGCCCACCCCTGGAGTTAGGGGTCAGGAGGGGAGTCTGAGCTCAGCTGTGTGCGCCGGGGGCAGGTGAGGGTGGTAAAAGTGGGGTGTTCCCCAGCAGGAGGGCTGGTGTTGGCCAGAGCATCCTCTACGCGGGGTGACCCAGGGGTCAGCAGGTGGAGGAGGAGAGGCTGGTGCCGGGGGTCCTGGAGGGTGGCGTCAGTTTGCTGGAGACAACTGAGGAGCAGGGTAGAAAGGCTTGAGAAGGGGCGGCAGCCAACTCCAGGGCCAGACAGCCTTCTGCCTCACGCTGCACCAGCCAGGGAGCTGCTGACGCATCACCGAGCTCCCCCCGAGTCACTCGGAGAGAGTTGCGTGGCCCATTACAATGGTTCCCTTTTTGCATCAGCTGCCAGGATGCAGGAGCCAAGCTAGACTATCTAAATGTATCGCCATTTCCCTAAACCTGAGTATCTGGGAGCGTTTCCGACCCCTCCTCCTGTGTGGTGTTCTTGATTTTTCTCTTTCTAGTTAACAGCCTTTCCATTTTATGTGTCCCTTATCGTAAACCACCTCAAATCCTTTTTGGAAGCAGGCAGGGTATAAATTATAAATAGATTTAATTTAACAAACTCAATAGGGCAGTGTCTCTGTAGGGCTCCTAGCAATTGCTTCTGCTGACATTTCCCTCATTACCCCAGTGGAGGGGAGGGGGCAGTCAGAGCAGCGGGAAGGGGCTTAACCCTTGGGGTGCTGCGTCTCGGGGGCTCGGCCTGGCACAGGCTGACGATCACTGTTCAGAGGGGTCGAGCTGCTGCAGAAGTGCGGTGACTCGTGTGTCCGTCAGCCCTCTCTCCTCCTGGGAACACATTCTGTCCTGCAGTTGCCCCCATGTCGTGTTTCTGGCCTGCAGTTGCCCCCATGTCGTATTTCTGGCCTTCCCTTGTTTCTCCCTTGCCTCGGGCCTGGCACCACCACAGCACAGCAAATGCAGTCCACGGGGGAAAGAACGTGGGAGCCGAGGCCCGGCCCCTTGGGGCTGCTTGCCTTTCGTAAGTCCCCAGAGCCGTGCACAATAGCTCACGAAGCTATAAATGTAGGCCTTGCTCCAGCCAGCCAGGGGTCCCACCAGGAAGAGGGGCCCTGGTTGGGGGCAGCCTGAGGGCTTGGCGTACCCCGGGCTGTGTGACCTTGGTTGAGATACCTCTCTGAGCCTCAGCTTCCTCATCTGTAAAGTGGGTATAATAACAGGAACTATTTCAGATAGTTGTTGGGATGATGCTTTAAGTAATTAAAATACATCTAAAGTACTCAGAATGCTGCCTAGCACCTTGTAAGAACTTAACCCGATCTTTGCTATGATTCTGTACTTTCACTTTTGGGGAAAACACACACACACACACACACACACACACACACACACACACACACACACACTCTCACGCTCTGATGTACATCACTTTTATGATTTTTACTATCCTGTCCCTGGCCTCACCCAAGAGCCCCCATCATTTAATGGGTTCAAAGTCATATGAGCCATTCATTCATCTATTCTTCCTTCCTTCCCTCCATCCCTCTCTCCCGCTGTTCTTTCATCCTCTCAGTTGTTTGATGAGCACTCACCTTTTTCTTGGTACACAGTGAGGAGCAAAGACAGACGTGGTCCCTGTCCTCCTAGAGGCCACTTTATAGACAGTACTTAACGAAAACAAACAAAAAGAAGTTCAGAAAATGAAAGTACTGTGAAGAAAATAAAAGAGCTAGGAGGCTACATTGTGAAGGGTGGGGCTTGCTGGTTGGGACCCCCGAGGAGGGGATATTAGAGCTGAGCCCTGATGAGAAGGAGCTGGCAAGTGAAGCTCTGGGGGCAGAGCTTTTCAGGTAGTGGGAGCAGCAGGTGCAAAGGCCCTGAGGCAGGAATGAGCTTGGTGGGTCTGGAGGGGACTGAATCGGACTGGATGGAGGGTGGGGAGGTGGGAGATGCAGGCAGGGGCTAAATCCCACAGGGCCTGGGGGCCCTGGCGAGGAGTTTGGATTTTATTCCAAGTGGTTAGAGCAGAGAAAGAGAATTCTTCTCCGGCCACCTATATGAAGTCTCCCAGGCCAGTTGACCATCCTAATGGACTTGTGGGGGGTGGATGGCAGTGGTCAGAAGCCCTTGGTGGCCTCACCTCTGCGACCTGTCCCTGATTTCAGCTGTGCTGGCGCTTCTGGCCCCGTGCGTCCCAGAGCATTTAGGTTTTGGGCGCTGTGGCCGCTGAGCTCTGTGTGCAGCTCTAACGAAAGGCTGGTGGCTCTACTGATGTCATTGGTTTCTGTTCCACCTGTACAGAAAGTTTGTACTTTATTAAGCGTACATACGCCTCACATTTTCCAAGAGGAGACGTTCTTTTCCCACCCGCCCCACACCGGCTATAGAACTCCGCAGCTTAAAGAAATGGTGAATTGATTCATTCGCTTCTCGGGGAGATTCGTTTTGGGTCTCCTCCGTGGGGATGTCAAGCCTGTAGGACACAGAAGAAGGAAGAGGTCATCATTTCTGCCCTAGAGGGACTGGCAGTGGAGCAGTTTTATTAGCACAGGCGGAAAAGTTAAAAACCACAGGGCAAAGTCTGACTTGCTGGCAGCACTGTGGATATTCTGTGGATCTCAGAATATTCCTTCTAGAAGCCGCTGATAGAAGCTACGGAGGAAAGAGCGCTCCTGACCAGATACGTTGGGATTAGGCAAAGCTAGGAAGCTGCCTCTTCTGCAGGACCTGTCAGAGCCTTCATATTGTCAGTTATCTACTCACATCCCCAGTGCCGGTTCCTGGGAGCTTTCTTTCCCGGGCTCCAGCACCTGTATCTCTGTTGAAGGCCGCCCTCAGGCTTCCAGAACCTACCTTCTCTGCCATCATGGTGACAGGAAGAGCCTGGGAATTCAGCCCCCCACCTCGGGGGGGTCATTAACCAGTGATTGGAGAATGTGGGTGTGAGGGTATTAATACCTCTGCTCCCTCACTCTGATGGAAACAACCGTGAGATGGACCCCCCCCACTGTTCCCGGAGCTGTGGCAGGAGTGGGTCTGTTCCCCTCTGTGGGACAGCCCCCTTGTTCTCCCCCCTCCTCCTGGCTTGCTTCCTTAGAGCCCTTCTGGTCACTCCTGTGCTTCCTAACGAATCACTCTCCCAGAGGCCTCATCTCAGAGCATGTTTCTGGGGCCTCGAGCCAACAGAGCGATGCCTCGGGCTGGGGATTAAACATGGCATCAGGTAAAGTTAGACAGCTGTCTACGCTGCAGGACTTGTCAGAGCCTTGACTATGTGTGCATGGTGGTGCTCCAGGAGGGATGGGAGGGGGAAGCATGGCACTCACGCTTATTTGCCCAGAGGCTGCTGCCATCCAGGACCAGCAGAGGGAAAAGCACGCTCTCAATACTGTGTTGCCGAGAGCGGGGTCGGACTCTCGCGAGGACCTCTGAGGCCCCAGGTCACACCGAGAGTAAGAAGCAAACTGGCCTCTGGAATTAGAACACGGGTCTTTGGACTCCAAATCCATACCTTCAGCAGTCCCCCTCCCCAGGCCTGCGGGTCCACGCCCTCCCTGACCCAAGGCTGTGTCAGACGCCTCTGGGGCTCACAATACCCACCGCTCCCCTCCACCCCTCCCCAGCACGAAATTCTCAGACGATTCTGCACTTATCACGCGCTTGTAAAGCAGGAGCGTGTCAGCCGTGGCCTTGGTCTCGAGTGTTTCCATCCCCAGCCTCCAGTCCAGGAAGGGCTTGCTGAGTGAGAAGAGTCAAGGAACCAAGCGTTTCCTCCAAAGGTGGGCTCTGTGCCGAAGGCCTCCCGCCCACCCCTCTGTCAGCCCCGCCTGGACCTCCCTGGCCCCTCCGCTGAGTGTGCACGGCCCGGGCGGGAGAGGCATGGAGGGTCTGGGGCCAGCATCTATCCCCTCCCGCTTACGTCTGCATTATCCCAGTTATCCGTGGTCCTGACAAAAGCGTCGAAGGTACAGATAAACCCCAGTCGCCCTGATTCCCTGCTCAGCAGGGGGATGGGCTCTGACCCTGGAGCGTCTCACTCCGGAGCTGACTCCCCCACTTACCCCTCACGTGATTTCAGCAAATTTCAGATGCTCACGAAAGGAGAGGGAATGGTGTGTTGAGCCCATCACCTGTTACCCATCTGTGCCTGCCATCCTTGATTCTTCTCCGCCCGCGTTATCGGGAGCCCCCCCCAGACCTCACGTCACTTCTCTGTGAAGTTGTTCAGTGAGCATCAGAGCCTGTGCTCCTAAGACTCCGCTATTCTGCTCTGGATAAAGAAAATCCCTCTATAAAATTGCCCCTCTAGAATGTAAGCTCCACAAGAGTGGGTACTTTATTTTATTCAGGACTGTCTCCCCAGCACATAGCATAGTGCCTGGCGCGTAGCAGACGCTCAATAAATATTTGTTGCATCTCTCTCCCTCATTCTTCCTTTCTATCTGTCTATCTATCTCTCTATCCATCTATCCATCTGTCTGTCTATCATCTCTCTATCACTTATATCTACCTATCATCTATCTATACACAAATTTTAAATGGAAATGAGATCCTTCTAAGCATGCTGTTTTGTGACTTTGTGTTTTCCCTTAACAACTGATTATAACCCCCGCTCTGTGTCAATGACATGGGTGTCCTACCGCACCATTTTTACCTCCTGTACAGTATTGTGTTGCGAATACATCGTCATTTGTTTAACTGATTTTCTTTGGGACGTTTAGGTTGTTTCCAATTTTTCATTATTGGAAACCATGCCGCAGTGAATATCCCTGTTTATGTGCCTTTGGGAACATCCACAGTGATTTCTTTAGAACCAGTTCTTGGACGGGGAGGGGCTGACTCAAAGAGTGGGCACCTTAAAAAGGTGCTTTTAGTATTTTTTAAAAACTTTATTTTTGGCCATGCTGCACGGCATGTGGGATCTTAGTTCCCCAACCAGGGATCGAACCTGCACCCTCTAGAGTAGAAGTATGGAGTCCTAACCACTGGACCGCCAGGGAAGTCCCTCAAAGCATTTCTGATTGGTTCTTAATGATGGATGGTGTCCTGCTCTGCTCGCTTGTTCCCTGGTCTGTGGGCAGCACGTGACTCTTCTTGGTTCTGTCTGAGTTTGGAGCCCGTAGAGTCTAGCGGTTCAGACCGTGAGCTTCTGGAATCAGGCATCCCGGGCTGGAGTCCTGACTTTATCACGTATTAGCTGTGGGACCTGGGGCAGGTTACCTACCTCTCTGAACTTCAGGTATGACCCCTACGTGCCCCAGGATCACCGGGAGGGTCCCTGACATGAAGAAAGGCTGAGCCTTGACACCTCTTGCTCTCCAAGGTGCTGTTCTGAGGTCTTCCTCACCTCTGTGGGGTTGAGGGCAGGGGCCTGTAGCAGCCCTCTGGGGGAGGAGCTGGGGTGAACACCCCCATTTCACAGGGGAAGGCCTTTGCTCAAGGGTCCAACAGTCGCTTAGCACAGAGCAATTCATTCACTTGGCCAACGTATATTGGGCTTCTAGAGTAGCCCAGGAGGGGAGCTCGTATCATTTCATCCTCCCAAGAGCTATTATGGGCAGGTGCTATTGTGAACCCCATTTACAGGTGAGAAACTGAGTCCAATGCCAGAGGAACCAGAGGGCTGGATTCGGCACTATGTGGCATATTCTGGGGGAGCCTGGAGGGCAAAGGGCAAATTCCCCTCTTGCTCTCTGAGGCATCCAGACATCGCCTGCAGCCCTCCAGACACCCAGGCCCCAGCTCATACCCACAGCAATAGGACAGGCCACAAGATAAGTCCAGAGGCCTGAGGGGGAGGCTCTGAGGTCAGCCCCTCAAAGATGTCCACATCCTAAAACCCAGAACCCATGACCCTGTTGCCTTACATGTCCAAGAGGTTCTCAGATGTGATTAAGGACCTTGAGATGGGAGATTATCCTGGGTAATGCGGGTGGACCCAGCGTATCTCAAGACCCTGCAAGAGGGAGGTCAGAGGGTCACGTGCTGGCTTTGAAGCTGGAGAAGGCAAAGAAAGAGATTCTCCTTCAGAGCCTCCACAAGGAAAACAGCCCTGCTGACACCTTGAATTTAGGACTTCTGACTTCTAGAACTGTAGGACACCTTGAATTTAGGACTTCTGACTTCTAGAACTGTAGGACACCTTGAATTTAGGACTTCTGACTTCTAGAATTGTAGGACACCTTGAATTTAGGACTTCTGACTTCTAGAACGGTAGGACACCTTGAATTTAGGACTTCTGACTTCTAGAACTGTAGGACACCTTGAATTTAGGACTTCTGACTTCTAGAACTGTAGGACACCTTGAATTTAGGACATCTGACTTCTAGAACTGTAGGACACCTTGAATTTAGGACTTCTGACTTCTAGAACGGTAGGACACCTTGAATTTAGGACTTCTGACTTCTAGAACGGTAGGACACCTTGAATTTAGGACTTCTGACTTCTAGAACTGTAGGACACCTTGAATTTAGGACTTCTGACTTCTAGAACGGTAGGACACCTTGAACTTAGGACTTCTGACTTCTAGAACTGTAGGGTAGATGATTTGTGTTGCTTGAAGTCGCTAAGTTTGTGCAGTTTGTTACAGCAGCCGTAGGAAACTCATACAGACTGTATCTGGAAAGATGATGTCCCAGCCACGGCACCACCGGGCGGGTTTGCCACTGGGCCCCGGGGGTGCTTGGAGGAGCCAGGACGGGCGGAGATGCAGGCGGCAGCCAGCGGGGCTGATCTGCCCCTCTGGGGCCCCAGCCGAGTGGCCATCTGCGCTGTCCTTGGCCACACCATCCGCCGGTGTCATGGCGCCCTCGACAGTCTTTCAGCTCCCTGTGACCCTCCAGGGACAGAGGCACAGTGGCTTTCTGGAAAGGAGGAGAGAAACCAACAGAGACAGGGTCTTGCCCAGAGCTGCTCAAAGCCACCCTTCGACACGAGGCGAGGGTGGAGGGGCTGGTGGGTGAGACCGTGCTCATCAGGGGTCAGCGTGCTGGGAAGGGGCGGGTCGTGATGGGATTCGCCGGCCCGAGGGTGGGAGGTGGGGGGGAGATGCCGCTGTCACGGGCAGAGACCATCATGAGCGTTCAGCTTGCCCTCTGAAAGTTGCTCTCTCTCTCGGGCACGTCGCTGACTTCCTAATGGCTTAGATCACGCTTTCAACTTGTTCCTTTGCCCACTGGTTCGCCAGAGACTGGGCATGGGAGTCAGGGGGTCCTGCCTTGGACTCTCGGCTCTGTCTTTCTCCAGCTCTGTGGCTTTGAGCGAGCCTCCGAGACTTGCCCACGGCAGCCGTCCCCTCTCCTTGAGGGTTACTGGGGAGATCGTCTCCCGGCTCATCTGGATGTGAGCTAGGACATATCCACCATGGTGTTCTCAGCACCTGGCTCGTGAGAAACACCTTCTACATGTTTGTTGAGTGAAAGAGGCACATGGGGATATTCGGCTGCCAGCACAGCGCCAGGCACAGAGCAGGTCCTTGGCCAAAGCTTGGCCGTGACAGCACAGCCGATGTCAGCCTCCCATCCCACCTTTGGTCCTGAAGCTCAGTCTGACTCCTGCCCTCCCTCCAGCCCTCTCCTTCAAGCTGCTTCTCGACTGCCTACGTTTGGACACTTTCCGGCAGTAGAGACATTTTTTAATAGTCTGCCCCTTTATTTTCAAAAGAGCAGCTTTAGAAGCTGGGACTTTGATGTCTGGGGACACGGTGTAGGTGCCTGTCTTTTCTCTTCTGTACCCCTGGGCATTGCTATCTCTCCTGCCATCTGGGCAGCTTGGCAAAAGCAGAGAAGCACTCGGGTTTGCGTTCAAGGAATGGAGACTCCTGGCCATGGAAACCTGTGCCGATGAATGAATGATGGATGGAGGAGGAATGCATGCCTGCGTGATAAATGAGCGGATGAATTGGAGAACGGAGGCTGAGCCCTGGTCTTCTCTGTGGCTCAGATGATCTTGCAGAAGGTATGCGGTACGGTCTGCCTTTTCTAAAGCACGCTCCACGGGTGAGCAGCTCTGTCAAACACTCGTCGGTGTTATCCAAAAACTACGAAAAGGGGAGAGGACTTCCCGTGGCCAGAATAGTTTGGAAAATACTGGTGTTCAACAAACTTAAAATGGTTTCTTTCTGGCAGGACTTCTCAGAGCCTTTACGATGCTCATATGCTTTGCAAATATCCCCCAGGCACGTAGACTATGCTGTTTCCTCCAACACGTGGACCCTGGAGTCTGTGTTTCAAGGATGGGGTTCGCAACAGGCCGGCAGAAAAGCTTTTCGGGGAAGGCTGTCGTGCAGAGGAGGGAACCCCCTTTGGTCGGGTAGAGGGAGAGCCAACTGAAAGAACAGAGGGCTGTGCTGGCCACGCACCAGCTGCTCGGTCAGCCCCGGGTCACGGGCAGATCCAGGGAAGACAGCCTTGGTCTTGTCCTGAAGCAGGCAACCTCCTGTCCGGCAGACTTGGTGTCTCGCAGGAGCCAGGGAGGGGTGTTGTTATTATCGCCATCATTCGACAGTGATCTGCCTCTCTTCAGGGCTAAGCAAGGGATTCTGCCAGGTTTTCTGTTTTCTTCATTTTTTGCACCTACTGGGTCCCTGCCATGGGCCTTGGTTCCCCCCTAGAAAATGCTCGCCGAGGGTTAATCCATAAGGTCACTTGAAAACGAAGCCATTATTCCCTTCTTAAAGGTTAATGTGTTTTTTTCCAGGAGTGTGTGAGTGGAAATTTCAAGTATTCTAAATTCTTCATTTCGCTGGGTAATGTCCTGAGCTGCTCCAGAAAAATGAGCCCTTGAACAGCAAGAGAGGAGCCCTAACAAGAGAAAGGAGGGCAGTGGGGGGGCGGGCTCCCAGGAGGTGTCACCGCCTGCAGAGGAGGTGAAGGCAGCTGTCTGGCCTAAGCCCCATGGTGGGAGATAATGAAAACCCACAGGGCACAGCTCAGGGGAGGGGCCGTTCAATAAAGTGTACAGCGGGTGTCAGGGGGCCCGGGGGCAGGGGCACCTGCAAATAGGAATACCAGCAGGATCTGGGGAGTCTGGGAGTCTCTCGAATGCTACTTGGTTCTCTCTGCAGCCAGGCCTCTCTGCTTCCCCAAATCCCCAAGTCTGCGGGTCCTCAGTTTGAGATGGACCAGAGGGGCTGTGCCCCAATTCCAAATGCCCCCTCAGGGTACATCCACCCCTGGGCGTCCATTTGGACCACGGCTGGTCCAATCAGCCATGGTCAGGTGTGGCGACGCATTGTACACCCATGGCTGTGCTAGGCCCCCCTCCCATAGGCGGGAGACGAAGTACAGCTCAGAGATCGGAGGACCGAGTCAGGTTAGCACCCAAAAATGGGTCTCCTTCAGGCCTGGACATTAGGTTCCAGCACCTTCTCCCCTGTCCCTTCTACCACATAGCCCCATATTAGCTCTACAAGATGCCTGTGGATCTCCACCCCCAACGCAGGACATTTTTTTGTTTTGTTTTGAATAAGGTGTTAGCAAACTATGGCCCACCAGCCAAATCTGGCCTGCATTTGCTTTTTTCTTTCTTTTTTTGTGGGACGCGGGCCTCTCACTGCGGTGACCTCTCCTGTTGCGGAGCACAGGCTCTGGACACGCAGGCTCAGCGGCCACGGCTCACGGGCCCAGCCGCTCCGTGGCACGTGGGATCTTCCCGGACCGGGGCACAAACCCGCGTCCCCCGCATCGGCAGGCGGACTCTCAACCACTGCGCCACCAGGGAAGCCCCTCATTTGCTTTTGTAAATAAAGTTTTATTGGCGCACGGCCATGCCCACTCATTTACATATTGTCTGTGGCTGCTTTCCAGACACCATGATAGAGTTAATTGGTTGTAACCGAGACCCTGTGGCCTGCAGAGCTGAAAGTATTTACTAGCTGGATCTTTGCAGAACAAGTCTGCCAACTCTTGTTTGAGATGACTGTTATGTAACCCTCGCTAAGTGAACAGGAGTCTTCAGTAAACATCTGGGGTGAGGATGATGGTGACTATGATTATCCAAGAAGGTCTTCCTTCATTTCGCAAGTCCTTACTGCCTAGCAGGCATGTGCTGAGCTCTGGGGATAAAACAGTGAACAAGGCAAGGTCCCTGCCCTCACAGAGCTTTCTTCCTTAAGATGATAAAGTATGTTTTCTTCTAAAAAATAACCAGAGCACTCTCAGCCCTGGGTGTTTACTATCTGGGGCTGCAGGGGGTGGATTGGGTACATACTAAAGAAGACATGGGGTCCCTGGATCAGGAAACAAGAATCTACTAGGGATGCTGGGGACAGACTCAAATGCCCAGGTTCCAGAATAGCCAAGGGCACGTGGCAGACGCAAGGGTGGGCCAGAGATGAGGTTGATGGGTTAGCCAGCCGCTTGGAGTAATTTAACCCAGAAGTCTGCCTGGAGGAGGTGGATTTTGCATACAGCCTTGAATTCAGGGAGAAGGGAGGGGAGTCATCCCTATGGCCCCAAGGCAGACTCAGGAGAGGCTGGGGCTGGAGGCTTTTGTCCTTACCCTATCTTCATCACACTCCTCTGTGGAAATTCCTGCTGATTTTCCTTCTTCTACATTAACAGACTATACAGCTGGGCACGTGATCACCCCAAATAAAGGCCTCATTTCCCAACCTCCCTATAGCAGCTAGATGTGGCCATCATGCCTTGAGTGGAAGTGGTATAAACCATTTCCAAATTGTGCTCTTAAAGGGAAGGAGCGGGCCCACTCCTTGCCCCTTCATTCCTTCCCACCTGCCGGAACACAGAAGTAATAGCAGGAACTGAAGCAGCCGTTTTGTGTCTTGAAATGGAAGGTATGTGCGCAAGATACAGAGAAATGAGGTGGACGGGACCTGGGTCTCTGATGACTGTGGAGCTGCTCCACCAACTCAGGACTATGACCTTAAGCCTTTACGGGAGAGAGAAATGAAATTTCTGCGTTGTTTAAGTCACTGTCATTTTGGGTCTCTTTGTTATAGCAGCCAAACCTATAAGACACCCCCAAGGCACTCCAAATACACATACAATTAAATAAACACCATAGGCTGTGCAAATGAAGCTCAGAAGCTTTGCCCACTTGGAAATTCTGGGGCCCCATTCCTACTGCTCTGCTGTCTCCTCTGTGTATCCACAGCTCCCCTCCTCTGGCTACCAGTCAGCTGCCAGCTCTCTTCCATGGCCAGGTCTCAACATACATTTCTGGATGGAGGAAGCATTGAAAGTTAAAGGGTAGAGGTGCTTGGCCAGCTAAGGCCAGTGGAGGACTCCTAGTCCTCAGCATCCCCCTGACCTTCACCTTGGCCTCCCCAGCTCCCACCCCACCCTGTGAATGGGGGCAGCTCTCAAAGAACCCAGGGTCAGCTGTGCTGAGAGGCTGCTAGGAACAAAAGACAGTAAAGGGATGCAGATGAGCTGCCACAACATCAGAATAGAGATTCAAGTCCCCAGATCATCTGACCTCTGCCAGGCGGGGCTGCTTTCTCGGTGATCTCAGCCCCGTTCCCATAAAATCACAGGAGTGCTGCCAATTAGAAGAGCCTGCCAGCCGAGGCGCCTCTGAATGTAATCAGCCATAATAACTTAATAGGCTTAAGTTTGGGAGGCTTCGTTTGAAGCTCAGAATCTTCACCCCCAGTAGCCCAGTTCATCTGGAAGAGCCTCTGTCTTGCCCAGACCGTACCAATTATCTCCGGCATTCCTGGTCTCTTGGACCCATCTCCAGGAACCCGCCCCGCTGTTGCGCTGATAGCCATGGTGCATGTTTCAGGCTCCCCAGCTGTCATTCCGACCAGCAACCCAGTACAGACCCCCGAGAGAAAACAGTACACCATACAAAAGGCTTGGCTTCAACTCCCACTTCCACGCACACCAAGAGAAATCAAAGGAAGTGCCCACTGGGTGCCAAAGATCATTCGAGAGTGAAAAGGACTGTAATCAGGGAGAAAGTTTAATATGCAAGATTTCATGTTGGATTAAGTGTCCTACGCAGCTGGAAAACGAGGCTGCAGATAGAAAACAAATGTTCAAACGTCTTCGTGGGTGACCTCCAAGTTTCCACCGGCTCCTAATCCTTCTGTCATAATTCAAGCTTGTTGGCCTGGAGATAGATGGTGGCTTGGCTGGTGGAATTCCAAGATCTATTAGCCGTTCTTCCAAGGCAGCCAGTGGTCCCCTCTGAGGACCCGGCACGCTGATGTGTTTCTCTGGCAGGATGGAAGCCCATGTTTCCATCTGGCCGGACGGAAAATCACCTCTGAGTTCATCTTCCCAGGAGCTTGTCCTGTGCAGGCAGCGGGAGGGGGCACGGGGGGGGGGGGCGGGAGGCGTGGCCAAGCAAGCATTCGGAAGGCCGCTGCTTCTGAAAGAGCTTGTCTTCGGGGGGGATGAGGGGCAGGGGTATTTTTTTTTTTTTTTTTTTTTTTTTTTTTGCGATACGCGGGCTTCTCACTGTTGTGGCCTCTCCCGTTGCGGAGCACAGGCTCCGGACGCGCTGGCTCAGGGGCCATGGCTCACGGGCTCAGTTGCTCCACAGCATGTGGGATCTTCCCGGACCGGGGCACGAACCCGTGTCCCCCGCATCGGCAGGCGGGTTCTCAACCACTGCGCCACCAGGGAAGCCCGGGGCAGGGGTATTTTAAGGGATGTTGGCAGGACCAGCCTTGAGCAATGGACCGTTTAACCCTTTGCCCGTCAGCCCACCTACTCATTTTTCTTTCATTCATTCATTCATTCATTCATCTTCCAACTGCCTGTGTACCATCAGCCACGCTGCGATCTTTTTTAAATTTTCTTTTCTTTTTCTTGTTTTTGGCTGCGTCTCACGGCTTACCGATAGTTCCCTGACCAGGGATCGAACCCAGCCTCTTGGCAGTGAAAGCGCGGAGTCCTAACCATCAGACCGCCAGGGAATTCCCAGGCATTCTACAGTGGTAACTGAAGCATCTAAAACTTACCATATCCTAAATAAAACTTTTGCTTTCCTCCCAGTGTCTAAAAAGACACGCAGGGTACCTGGTGTTCACACTCATGTGTACTCCCCTCCCCCTGAGTGTGGGCAGGACCTAGTGACTCACTGCGAAGTCAGAGAATGTGGCAAGAGTGATGGGAGGTGCCCTCTGAGACCAGAGTACCAGAAACTTTGACTGCCGTCTCGCGCCTTCTCTGGCTGCTCACGTGCGCGTGCTCTGATGGACCCAGCGGCCACTTTGTGAGCCGCGCTCTGGAGAGGCCCGCGGGGCAGGGAGCTAATGTCTCTGGCCTTCAGTCAGGGAGGCCTGGAGGCCCTTGGTCTTGGAAGAGGAGCCTCCTGCAGGTGAGGCTTGGGATGACCGCAGTTCCTGCTGACAGCTTGCTTGCAGCCTCATGGGTAACCCTGAGCTAGAAGCACCCAACTGAGCCACGGATGCTGGGAGATGCTACACGGGTGTTGTTTTCATCGCTGGGTTTTGGGGTGATTTGTTACACAGCAATAGAGGACTGATGCGCCCAGTTTTCCTATGTCAGTAAAGGGTGTGTTGTCTACCCCAGACCTTTCCACAGCTGGTGCATCAGCAGGAATGACTGGCTCTTACTCCAAAACCCCTGGTCCATTCTCCTCCTCTCCACCCCGCCCCCCCCCCCCTCAGCTGCCTCCTCTCACTGGCACCCCTGTGTAGGCCTCTTGGTCTCCTCCCATCCATTCCCCACCAACTTCCCGCTCCCATCCCTCCAAGGGCTCCCCACCACCCTGGGCGAGTGCGCCTCCCCGCGTGGCCCTTGTTTCTCCCCGGCCTCCTCCCCTTCCCCGCCGCCCCCAACTCACCCACTGCAGCACCCAGGCCTTCCTTGTGTTCCCAGAAGTGTGCAGCTTGTCCTTGCCTTAAGGTGCTCATGTCTGTAAGCCGCTTGGCCTGGAACGGCCCCCCCGCCCCCCGAGGTGTGAGCGTTCGGCTCCTTCTCACTTCCCAGGTCTTGACTCTGTCCCCTTTCCAGTTTTTCTCTAGCATGTCACCGTTTTATTGCTGTGATAGCCCTGTCACTGTGTGAGGTTATCTTGGTTGCTTATTTACATTGTTTATCTATCAGTCATCTCTCTACCTATCCAGTCATCTATCTATCATATTTATCATCTATCATCTATTTATTATATCTCTCTACCTTCTATATCTACCTCTCTCTCTTTATCTATCCATCATCTATCATCTGTCTGTATCATCTATCATCTATTATCTATTATCTATCTATCTATCTATCTATCGTCTATCATCTCATCTATCTCCCCCACTAGAATAAAAGCTCTATAAGTTCATGACCCTTATTTGTCTTGTATATTAGTTTCCTCTGGCCACCATAACAAACGGGCTGGCTTAAGATAACAGAAATGTATCCTCTCACAGTCCTGGAGGACAGAAGTGCCAAAATCAAGGTGTCGGCAGGCTCACGTTCCAAGGCTCTAGGGAAGAATCCCTCCTTCTCTCTTCCAGCTCTCATGGTTCCAGGCACTCCTTGGCTTGTGGCCACATCACCCCAACCTCTGCCTCTGTCGTCACGTGGCCTTCTCTGCGTCTTCTCCTCTTCTGTCTCTTTTAAGGACACTTGTCGTTGGGTTTAGGGCCTACCTGGGTAATCCAGAAGGATCTCATCTCAAAATCCTTAGCTTACTTATGTCTGTAAAGACCCTTTTCCAAATAAGTTCACAGTCACAGGTTTTGGGGGATATCTTTTGCGAGGCTGCCATCCAAGCCACTGCAATGTGCTCACCAATGTGTGTAACCCTTGGGCCTCCAGCAATTGCAAGTATATCTGGGAGCGCTCGGGGAGAACTTGTTGAGCGAATGAATGAACAAACCCACCCATTAGCTGAGTCGCTCTCAAACGTGAGTTCACATCAGAATTACCTGAAGGGCTTCAAACGCAGATTGCTGGGCCTCACGCTCGGAGATTCTGACCCAGCAGGTCTGGGGTGAGACCTGAGAATTTGTGTTGCTGATTCATTTCCAGGTGCTCCTGCCGCCGGGGGGAGCACGCTTTGAGCAACCTGCTTTAGGTCATCTGTTCTTCCATTCAACCATTATCAGCAGGCCCTGAATTACGATTTAAGGTTTCATTTTCCCCCCAAAGAGCTTATAGGCCTCCAGCATCTTTCAGCTGTCCATGGCTTTCCTTGTCAAAGAGAACACACTATCTGATTAGCTGATTCTTCTCCAGAGAGCCTGGTACCCTCTGTCCTCCCTAGGGGTGATTACAGTTAAATTGGCTCTCTGGGGAAGGCGGGACAGAACTGAGGTTGGAGTATCGCCCAGCGGATGGGGCATTGCTGTGTGTGGAAGGTTGGGGTCTTCCTGGATTCTCTCAAATCACACCTTGGGGACCACACCTAGGGGTTGTTACAGAGGCCAAGTGTGGTCCAAGACTCACCCCCAAAGCAGAATTTCTGGTTTCTGGGGCACATGATCCACAGAGGAAAAAAAAAAATGTGGGAAGGGAATATCTTGAAAATGTCACCATTAAGATGGATTTTCAGCCAGGAAGACAGGTGGTACATGGGGAGTCTCCACAGAGCACAAGAGCCTTACCCAGGGCTTTTGCTGGGGATTCCACTGGTTTTTAGTATTTTTTTTTTTTTTTGGTATGCGGGCCTCTCACCGTTGTGGCCTCTCCCGTTGTGGAGCACAGGCTCCGTACGCGCAGGCTCAGCGGCCATGGCTCACGGGCCCAGCCGCTCCGCGGCATGTGGGATCCTCCCGGACCGGGGCACGAACCCGTGTCCCCTGCATCGGCAGGCGGATTCTCAACCACTGTGCCACCAGGGAAGCCCCTGGTTTTTAGTATTTTAATGCCCAACCAATTTAAAAACATTTTTATCACCTCAGAAAGAAACCCATCACCCTTAGCTACCATACCCCTATCCCAAGCCCTACACCCAGGTCTAAAGAACCACTAATCTACTTTTTGTCTCTATAGATTTCCCTCTTCTGGACTTTCATGTATATGGAATCATGTACTATTTGTCCTCTGTGGCTGGCTCGTTTCCCTTAGCGTAACGTTTCCGAGGTTCATCCAAGTTGTAACGTGTATCAGTACTCTATTCCTTTTCAAGGGAGAATCATTAATATTCCACTGTTTGGATGAACCACATTTTGTTTATTCATTAGTCAGTTGATAAAAATCTGGATTGTTTTTAGCTGATATGGATAATGCTGCTATGGACATTTGTGTGCAAATTTCTGTGTGGACATATGTTTTCATTTCTCTTGAGTGTATATCTAGGACTGGGATCGCTGAGTCATACGGTAACCCTCTGTTTGATCATTTGAGAAAGTGCTACACTGTTTTCCAAAGCAGCTGAACCTTTTTAAATTCCCACCAGCAGTGTACGAGTGTTCCGATTTATCTACATCCTGGCCCAAACTTACTATTGAACTTTTCGGTTCTAGGCATCCTAGTGGTTATAGCATGGTGTCTCATTGTACTTTTTTTTTTTTTTTTTTTTTTGCTGTATGCGGGCCTCTCACTGCTGTGGTCTCTCCCGTTGCGGAGCACAGGCTCCGGACGCGCAGGCTCAGCGGCCATGGCTCACGGGCTTAGTTGCTCCGCGGCATGTGGGATCTTCCCGGACCAGGGCACGAACCCGTGACCCCTGCATCGGCAGGCGGGCTCTCAACCACTGCGCCATCAGGGAAGCCCTCATTGTACTTTTGATTTACCTTTCTCTGATGACTAATGATGCTGAGCATCTTTTCATGAGCTTATTGGCCATTTGTATAGCTTCCTGGGAGAAATGACCTTTGCCCAATTTTTAAATTGGGTTATTTGTATTATTGAGTTGTAAGTGTTCTTTATATATTTCAGGTACAAGTCCCTTATTAGATCTGCAAATATTTTCTCCCATTCTGTGTGTTGTCTTTTCCCTTTCTTGATGGTGTCCTTTGGGGCACAAAAGTTTTTAGTTTTAAAGCCCAATTTATTTATTTTTTCTTTTATGTGCATACTGTCGTATCTAAGAATTTTTTTGCCAAGCCAAGGTCATGGAGACTTGCTCCTGTGTGTTCTTCTAAGAGTTCTATAGCTTTAGCTCTTACTTTTAGATCTTTGATTCATTTTGAATTACTTTTTGTATGTGGTGTGAGTAAGGGATCCAGTGTCATTTTTTGGCATGTGGATATCCAGTTGTCCCAACACCATTTGTTGAAAAGACTATTCTTTTCCTATTGGATAATTTTGGCACTCTTGTCAAGTGGTAGAGAGCTTTTTTTCTTTCCTAACTTTAAAACAGAGAGGCAAGTAGTCAGTGACTTTTTAATGTAACTGTAATTATTTTACAAATTTACATATGTAACATATTATAGTAAGCAAAACCAGTTTCCCCCCACCCCCAAGAGGATTTATCTGTAAATCAAGTTTTAAAAAAAACCCCTGTGCTTCTGGCTATTAATACTTGGATATGATTCTTGACAGTTCCCGCAAATGCCAAAGAACAACTTCTGAGACATTCAAAGGGAGGTGGATAAAAGAGCTACTGAAAAATCACTGAGCAAACAGGGGTAAGTTCCTACCTTTCTCTCTCTCTCTCTCTCTCTTTTTTTAAAAAAAATTTTGTTTATTTTTGGCTGTGTTGGGTCTTCGCTGCTGCATATATGTAATATATGTAATACATAATATTGCATATATGTAATACATAATATTACATATATGTAATATTACCTATTACAGACATATTAGGGACATAGTCATGCTAAAAAGTCAGTCACTGTTTATCTGAAATTCAAATGTAATGGGGTGTCCTGCGTTTCCCTGGATAAATCCCTACCTGGGCCAAAGGCCACTCAGAGATTCAGGGTCAGTAGGTGTGGGGTGAGGCCCAGGAATGTGCATTTTGATCTCCTTTACTGGACACCCCGATGCACAGGGTCCTTCATCCACACTTGGGGAAACATGCAGTGTCTCCTGAGGGCCAAGGTCAGGAGTTGAGAGTGAATGGCCTTCCCCTCACCTCCTCTGTTAATACAGTGTGCCCCCCACCCTCCCTGCCCCCCGGGGCTTGACTGAGACCCTTGGAGTGGGCAGCTTTGAGGGGCAGCTCAATGTCCTGGCTTAAAGCCCTGGAGTATAGTCAGGGGGTCCTGCTCTCAAACCTGACTCCTCTCCTCACTGACTGTGTGACTTTGAGCAAGTCACTTAACCTCTCTGGCCTCCGATTTCTTGTAGAGAGTTGAGCACTTCACAGGTTGTCAGAAGGATGAATTGAGATCACGCGAGGCAAGTGCTGTGCACAGCACTCAGACATAACAATGATTAATAAAGGGAAGAGAGTGATAATCCTCGCAGATATATATCGAGCACCGCCCCGTGCCTGGCATGGTTACAGGTGCTCAGAGAATCTTCATCCCCATCGGGTTCACTACAAGGCACATTGCGTGGGGTTGTGCAGTGCACGGCCTGAACAGCTGTACACAGCATCCCTAGGGTCGGTTCTGTGTCAATCCTGCATGCAGTAGGCTCGCTCAAGGCCATGAGACCAGCCCTGAGGCCACACAGTTCACCATGGCCTGAAATGCTCAGGACTTCGTGGGTGTTAGAATCAGGAATTGTACTGCTCTCTAGAGTTCTGGTGTAAGGGAGACAAGGAAGCCTCAGTCACGTGAAGGACACAGGGGACTCCAAAGTACAAAATAAATCTAGGAAAATGACAGTAAGAGTCTGAGATGGGCTCCAGGATCCAAACTGCTCTGGTCTGTGGGGCACAGAGACACGCAGCTCAGGAGGGACAGCAGCGGGCCTCTCTCTTGAAAGAGAAGGGAGGCATGTGTGACAGCGCTGGGGGGTGTAAGATAGACCCTGTGTGGGGCTTGTTAGGAGAGTGGGCCAGTCGGCCCCCACTTGTGTGCTTGTAAAGGATTGAAGAGATGTGGGTACCCCAAACCCAACATGGAAATAGTCCTTGGGGGCCTGGGAAGCCCTTGACCATTCCACGGACCCACGGAAAGTGGAGGTGGGGATGCCGACATCCGTCTGTCCTGGGCTGGAGTCCTGGCTTCTGCACGAACCAGCTCTGAGACCCTCAGCACACCATGTGCCCTCTGATTCTCACTTTACTCCTGTGATGAGTGGGACTTTTGAAACCCACCTCACAGGGCGGTTGTGGGTACTGGAATGGAAGCCGAATCTGGTGGAGAACTTGGTTTGCCGCTAAAGGGCTGGCTGAGGAGGGGATGGCTGACGTCATCCTTCATCTGAGAGACACACGTTTCCCCTCTGGCTACCTCCAGTCCTTCTCACCGATAACCTGGGGAGGATTAAAAAACAATCACGGTCCCTTTCTTCGCTTACCACATTCCCTCCTGCCTCAGGGCCTTTGTATGTGCTGTTTCCTCTGCTTAGAATTCCCTTCTCTCCTGAGCTCACTGATTCCGCCTCTGCTTTCGTTGCTCGTGTCACCTGGCCTCCATCGAACTTGTGGGCGCTGTGGCTGGACGCTCACACTGAGCGATGATAGTACTTAAGGCCCCTCGGAGCTCAGAGAGGGCAGGGGCTACGCTTGCTTTTGCTCCTCGCCACGTGGCTCCCACCAGTCCCCGGGCGGAAGGATGGAAGCCCAAGAATCTCGGGCCGAGCCCTGCGTGTTGCCTCTGATCCCTGTCCTGGTACCTCCCGCAGGCGCCCCAGAGATTCCAAGTCAGAGCCAGGAAGCCAAGGAGGTGATTTACTGCATGAGGCTTGCTCGTTTGTGGTGAGATGTTCTCTGTGGCTTTTTCTCGGAGGCTAGCTGGTGCCAAAATAGACACACTCCTCATCTCCTGCCTCTCCCCTCCCTGGCCGCAGTGGAGCCCTCTACCCTGCGGACGAGCTGCGGCCCCGCTCTGGTTTCCCTCGGCCCCTGGCGTGCAACGTTCAGGCCACACAGCAATCGGTAGGTTCCCACCGACCGAGAGCTGCCAGCTTGCCGGGTCGGGTTGCCCACGCGAGCCAGACCCACAGGGGCCTGGGGCCGGAGTCTGCTCAGCGGCAGGAAAAAGGGGAGTCCCTGTCCCCGCTGCCGACCTCCCTGCCACATCCTGCTCCGGACTCCCGTCCCAGGGCCGGAGGACACGAGGCCATCGCCGGGAGACAGGAGGGAAAGACACGGGGCAAAGGCGCTCCCCCGTCCATCACCTACATTTCCCCGCCTCCACCCACATATTTGGTTCAAACAAGAGCTCCCAAGAACAAACGACATTTAAAGGAAAAGCCAGAGCAGATGACCATAGGTTGGGATGCTCATCTCACATTCAAATAAATACTTAAGAGAGTGGATGGAGGGCTGGAGGGAAGGCGGCTGGGCGTGGATTGTGCTGAGTACCAGGCCCAAGCTCCATGCCAAGCCCTCCGTTTTGCTTCTGCCTCCCTCATTCTGGTCCCTTCTGAGAGCCCAAGTATCAAAATAAAAAGATCTGGCCGCATACCAACTACAATCACCTTTTCCATCAGTGGGTTTGGGAGCTCTGATGCCTCAACAGGAGGGGAGGGGAGGGGCTCATGGGGCACCTAGGAAGGAGGCAGGGGTCAGAGGACAAGGACTTGGTGGCATTTGGCCAGTGCCACCTGAGAGCTGCGAAGTCTCGGGCCATGATTTCTGGTGGGTTCTGTGGTGAGTCACACTGTTCGTCAGACTCCTCCGGAGCTGGTGGATTGTCCCCGAGGCATTTCCATCTTCTGGGTGGTGTTGCTCTGACTTCTGTGCCCCTTTAGCCTTTTGAGGGCCCATCTGACTCCCCAGAGCCCTTCACAACCACTCGCACAAGCCATGGGGAGCAGACCCAAGGATCCCAATCTGGCCGCAGTCACAGTTTGTCCCTTCAAATGAATAAGCAGGCATGGGAGGGGGCTATACATCAGTCTCTTACCAATTTGGTTGCTGTGATTCCATCCCAAAAGGTTGATAAAATTTGGGGCATCTGTGCCTGAAGAGGTGTGGTCTTCCTTTGGGGGCTTTCTTTTGGTGGCCAAATCCTCACCCTCGTAACTTTAGGGACGAAGCTCTGAGCTTTGTTTCAAAGAGAATTCCACATTTATCTTTGTAAATAACGTTGAATCAAGCTAATAGTTTGCCAAGCACTTTCATATGTGATTCTGCAGTGTCCTGCTGGATACCCTAGAGGCATTTTTGTATATAAAGTGCATCTCACTTTAAACTATAGCTGCTATCTCAGACAGTTAATACTATTAGGTTGAGTCAGGAAATTACCAATATTTGACATTTTTCATCCGTATGAAACGGCAGTTTCCTGTGGTTCGAGCAATAATAGCTAACATTTGCGGAGCTCTGATCACAGAGGCAACACGTCCCAATGGCATCACCCACGGTAATTGTTACTGTCATTCCTGTGAATTTCAGAGAGGTTAAGTGTCTTGCTGGAAGTCACACAGCAGTAGCTCCAAGAATTAGCACTTGAGCCGCAGGAGGCTCTAAGGAAGCCCTGGGTAGTGCTGGGTGCCATTGCCCTCTGTCCGTTTCCGTCCATGGCCCTTCTTGCTCCCCTCGCCAGGCCACCTTCATCTCCTATGTGTTGTATCTGGATAGCTTCCCAGATGGTCTTGGCCCCTCTGGCTACACCTTCGCTCTGCATGCTTACAAGATCCCTACACTCGAGCTGCAACGATTTCTCTATGTGGTGGCAGGAGCTTGCTCATCTTTAAAAGGGGACGAAGGTGACCACCGTATAAACTGAACCGATATGCTAATCTGTTCATTTGACAATGCCACCTGAGCCCCTCCAGGGCGCAGACACGGGAAGACAACAGCGGCCTGCAACACCCTTGCCTGCCCCGCAGGAGCTGACATGTGCGGAAAGCCGAAATCAGCCAGCAAACAAGCACCGCCAGGATGCATCCGCGAGGCACGCTGGTCAGGGAAGCCTCTCTGGAGAGGTGACATTGGAGCCGAACATAAACAGAGCTGGAAGAAGAGCATCCAGGGGTGGAACGGCGAGTGCAAAGGCCCTGGGGCAGAAGCGCGCACAGTGTGTTCAAGGAGTGATAAGGGACGAGAGCAGCTGCAGTGGGAAGCAGGGACGAGAGGTGAATCGGTGTCTGACCCACGAGGCACACGGTCTTGGGCACAGAGGAAACGCTTGCCAACTGCTGGCCTTAGGATGGGCTTCCTGGGGGGACGTCCCGGCCAGGGTCGCGGAAGGGTTTGGCATAATTCCCTGTCTGTCTGTCCGTCCGGTCATTCCTCTGCTTTTGCTCAGGGGCCCTCCGAGCTTCTACCCTGGCCCCGCGCTGCAGGGGTGAGAAGGCCATCTGGCGCTTCCTGCCCTTCCTCTCCTTCCCCTGCTCCAGGCGAAGGAAGCCAGGCCACACCTGGCATCTGGGTGCACGTGTGGGCCTGGGGCGGTGGGGGTCACCGCCGAGGGCTCCGCGGGACCCGGCTTCCTGTCTGGGAGGCCCCGGGCGCACAATGCCTCGTTGGCCCCGCCGCTCGGAGGCGCTTCCTCAGGACGTGGAGGCCCAGGCCGGAGGTGCCAGCTATTTCGGGTGCCGGGTGAGGGGCTGGATTTGCTTGCTGAGAGCATTTTTCTCAGGAGAAAGGTCAGTGGGCCCGGCCCGGGGGGTAGATCAGTCCCATGGGCCTAATTTCCCACAGTGTTCCACCTTCCTCTGCAAAGAAGGGAGGGCCGGGCGGCAGTGCAAGGCCAGGCCGGGGGCCTCGGGGGACTGTGCCTTCCGCCCTCAGGGGCCACCGCGGGGCCTCTGCTGTTCCCGGACACGCCTGTCCCCTCTGGGGCATCTCTGCAATTTCAGGGCCCCCCACCGTGGACCCCTGAGTATCCGGAAACCCCAGATCGAGAGGGTTGCCCCAGGACGGAGCCTGGTAACGGGGCTCATGGCCCCCCACGTTCGGCCCCTGTCTCCCAGTCAAGCGCTCTTGCCGACGCTTGCGCTCTGGGTCAGGGACCACCGAGGTCGGCTCCCTCAGGAAGAGACACGTGCACACGTGCAAACGCTCACGCGCTGGATTTCGGGGAGGCCCCGGGCCAGGTGGGACAGTTCTGGGGTGTCTGAAGTCTCGCAAACGGCTCGGTTGTCGTCACCGGCACAGGCCGACTTTGACCCTGGCTTCCCCCGTGTGACCATCGACAGGGTCTTGAACATCTTAGAGCCTCAGGCTCCTCACAAAACAGCTATAACAGTCACACCTTGAATCCGTGAGTTCCAGGCAGAGCTCACGTTCTCCAAGGGGCGGTGTCCCTCCCCACGCCGTACTTCTGGGGGCGGGAGTGGGCAAAACTTTACGTGTAAAGCACAGGTCCGTGAAGGAATGCACAGTCTATCCGGGGTATGAAAATTTCATGGGGCGATTAGGAAAAATTGTCTAAAGGTGCTACTTAGGGAGACGCTGATGAACGATGCTTCCAAGTGCTGATGTGGAGAATGAAGCGGGGGTGGTGCCTGGAACACAGTATGTGCTCCATAAACCTGAGCTGCTTTACAGTGACTGTTACTGACAGCAGGTGTCAGAGAGGAATCTGGGAGCTCTGCCACTTTCCAGCTGTGTGACCTTGGGCAAGTTGCTTGACTTCTCTGTGCCTCGGTTTTCAGACCTCTTTCAAGTAGTTACTGTGTAGGTCGAGCTGATTTGTGTGACATACATAGTTCAGTGCCTGGTGAACGGTAATCAGCCAATAAATGTGAGCTATTACTATTATTTATTATTGAAATTCTTAATATTATTACTATATGCACAGGGACTTGGGAGCCAATGGTTCTAAGTGGGGGAAAACCATAAGAGATGGTGAGGTTCAAGGTTGGACCCAAAGGAGCTTGTTCCTTCTCCTGGGCGTCTGGTTCCAGCCTCAACTACCAGGGTCCGCCCTTGGCACTGAGGAGGGGCTGGTTGGCAACAGGGGGAAGGGGAGCAGTAACCCAGCACCCAATCGGATGTCAATAAGGTGAAGCCCTTTGCACCCTGATGCAATTCCTGGATGTGCGTCACAGGTACCCAGGGAACAGCTGTGTCTGCCTCGGAGCAAGGGGTCCTGGGTGCGTCAACCAGCTGTCACATGCAGAAGCCAGGGATCACTGTCTCCAGCCTTCTGGCCACTGCCCACCCATCCCCCTAAACCTCTCCATTCTTTGGCCTGGCTGAGGAGGGAGGGAGGGGTTTGTACCTTCACAGGACTTCCCAGGCAGATGGTAAGCCCTCACTTTCTTGATCTGGACCCCTGAGCTGGGTGAAGACTCACTGACTTAGGATACCAGGAAGTTCTCACAAGGCCCCCTGCGGTCCAGCCCTGCCTTTCTCTTCCACGTCCTCACCCACCCTCCACCCTGAGTGGGCCCCAGCCCACTGGCCACCTGCTGCTCCTGGACATGTCAAGCCCATCCTGCCTCAGGGCCTTTGCATATGTTGCTCTACTGCCTGGAACTCTCTCCCCATGTCTGTGTCCTTCTCAGCCTCCAAGTCACTGCCCCACAGTCCCTTTCCCAGACAGACAGACCTTCCCAGACCACCCAGTCTGAAGTGGACACCCCACGCTGCCCGCCCCCAGTCTTTCTTGAATTCATTTTTTTATTGCTTTTAATCATGAACAACACTTCTGTTTCTTTATTTGTGTACTTCTCTCTTGTGCTTCTTCCTGTGTGAGATGACAAGCACCACAGGGCAGGGGCTTTATCCTCCCCCAGCGTCTGGTCCGGGGCTGGGCCTGGGAGGCCCTTAGGATCTGCTTGGTGTGGGCAGTGAAAGGCCAACCAAGGCCTCTCACTGCCATGGTCATTAGCTCCAGTTGCCATCCCATTTTACGGATGTGAACACTTAAGGTAGGGACTCCTTGTGTGTGTGGTATCTCAGGGAA
The DNA here is from genome assembly GCF_026419965.1 of Kogia breviceps. Classification (NCBI taxonomy): domain Eukaryota; kingdom Metazoa; phylum Chordata; class Mammalia; order Artiodactyla; family Physeteridae; genus Kogia; species Kogia breviceps. The sequence goes on along the minus strand of NC_081323.1, from coordinate 4,449,139 downwards.
GCTTCCAGAATCCCTGCCCAGGACCCAGGGAAAGGGTGAGCTGAAAGGGAGGTTTCAGAGGCTACAAGAATGGGATCCGGGCCCCAGCTTTTCCATTTCCCTTAAAGGAGCATTTTCCTAAAATTTTCCTGTCGCCTCTGGATGCGAGGCTGTGGAGGGACCTGGAATTCGATTAGGCAGAAAGATTCGGACAAACAGGACGGTGGCGCTAATCCAAGCTGACGCTCAGATGGGGGCCTGTGAGGGCCCCGGGCTTTGTGAGGTCAGGGCACCTGCATGGAAACTTCCTTCTTCCCGGCTTGGAAGGGTGGCTACGAGCCGGCACTCCCCCCTGCCAGGGAGCTGTCGGGGGAGGGACACTCATGGGCCACAGAGGCCACCCCTGGGTGCTCCTGGGCTGTTGGTGCAGGTGCCACGAAGGAAAGTGGTGCCAGGCTGGCGCTTCTTGGCCCTGTCTCTGGCCAGCGTGGGGATGACGGGCTTGAACTGGCCACAGGTGGTTTCAACTTCTCTGGGCCTCAGTTTCCCCCTCTCTGAAGGCCACAGGCCCAGGGGCCACGCTCTGGGCCGGCCTGGTCTCACCCCAGGGGCGGGGGCGCTCCCAGGGTCTGAAAGAGAATACACATCGGGCCTGCAAGCTGGAGCCTGGGCTATCCCCCGGCCCTGGGTCCTCCCCCCATCTCACCTGGAGCCGCCTGCCTGCCCTGCCCACCTCTGAAGGGCCTCCCCCAGCCCGCTGCTCTGGACGGCCTCCCGGCTCCTCCCCCCACTCCCCTGGGGTCTGGAGCTGAGCTGCAGACATGTTCACACGCAGTAGCCCCTTCAGCCTCCCAGCGGCCCCTGAAACCAGGCCCTGTCCTTGGCTCTCACTTTACAGATGTAGAAACAGAGGCCCCGTTGGGGGGGGGGGGGCGGGATACGGACCCACGCTGGACTCCAGAGCCTTTGCTCTTTGCACCCAGACTTCATTCTTCTTGGCTTGAGACCCCCAGGCAGCTGGAGAGGAAACCTCCCTCCCTCGGTCCCCGTTTCCTCCTCTCTTCACTCACCCCGCCCCCACACGTGTGGTCCCTTCATCCCGCTCCCAGGGGTCCTCCATCCCTCCTTCCTACTCAGCCGGCCAGCTCACATTTTCCAGTGGCTGCCCTGAGCCCCCTAGGCTGTGTGAGTTCCTGGGGGGACCCCAGTGCAGCCGGCGCCCATGCCTGGCCGCATAGCCTTCCACCTGCGACCCGGACGGGGTGGGGGGGCAGACGGGGGCTCCCCCGGGGGGCTGGGGCCTGCGGGAGCCCCACGGGCCTGGGGCCGGTTTGCTCTGGCACCTCGTGGATAGACTGGTAAAGACACCCCGCGCTGAGCTTTCTCGAGAATCTTGCCTTTTTAAAGCCACTGCGTTGTGCGGATAATGCCTATTCGTTCCACGGGCCATCTGCCAAAGTAAATGTTCGTGTTGTTTTAAAAACTTACGTGATATCACCGTGGGAATCTGAGTGGACAGAAACCTTTTTTTTTCTCCTTTAAAGGAGGGTTGGGAGGGAGGCAGAAGTGGAAAGGTTTTTTGTTTTTTCACTTTTCCTCTATTACTTTAACACGAGACACCGTTGGGATGGCGCTGGTTTCCCGCAGCTCCAAATGTATGAACTTGTATTGATTATGTTCAGGACCGTCTTCCCCCTTCCTACTCTCTGAGGTTCACGCAGTCGCCGGTCACTTCCCAGAAAAAAATAAACTAAAAAGGAAGAGAGAAACAAAGGGGAGGGTAGGTGGGAGCTTCCTGCAGCAGAGACCCTAAAAGTCTCAGGAGGAAGGTTGGAAATACGCAGTCAGGAAAAGAGAAGGGAAGAAAAGGTCTTGGAGTGAAACCTGCTCCGGGTTTGTCTGATCCCTCCGTCCCACAGAAGGGCGGGGGGGCCGATGGTAACCGAAGGGGACAAAATGAACTAAGGCCTGGGCTTCAGGTACGTGGGAGCCTGACGGGCCTGTCCCCTGGTGCAGCGGCCACCGCCATGACCTCATGCCAGTTATGCTGCCCCGCCACCGACATCAGGGTCCCCGAGTTGAATGCTGTGCCCCTAGGCAGATGGAGATGCGCGGCTGCCAGCAGCCTGCCGCCCGAGACACTGGGAACTTGTGCTTCCGCCGATGCTCCGATGAGTCGGGTGAGGTGGGACTCCAAGGCTGGCCCGGTTCTCCTGGGTCACGGTAGCCGGAGGCTGTGCCACAGCCTCTGGGCTTGTTTGGGTACTTGGGGCAATGGCAGCAGAGAATGGCCAGGCCTCGTTGGCCACTCCTCCGGGGAGGACTCCTGGATTGACACTTGCTGGGCCCCTCGGCACTTGCCTCGGCTGGCGTGAGAGGAAACCTTCCTCCCTGCCTCCTGTTCGTAGGTGATTACTCCCGGGGTGTTGGACACTGGGGATACGGCGGAGATGGGGACACCCCGCCCTTCGTCCTCCTGGAGTTCACGGTCTGGTGGGGAGAGAGACGGGACCCAGGCCCGCCAGGAGGCTGCAAGCTCCAGAAGAAAGTGTCGTGTGCCTTGGGAGACAAAGAATGGGGCACCTAAGATGGTCTGGGGGGATGGGGAAGCCTCTGTGAGCTTGAGAGGGACGGGCAGGGGTGACGCAGGCACAGAGGGGACAGCGGGGAGACAGGAAAGAGGGTCTGGGAGCAGAACAAGCTGCTCTGTGGTCCAGCCAACTTGTGAGGGGCTTGGGGAGATCTGTCCCGAGTCCCCTGAACTCCCACGTCCATAAACACGGGCGCGCGCGCGCGCACCCACAGCGGCGTTTCTGGGAGCTCACCAGCCCGCCGGGGAAAGCTGCTCAGCCCCTCCGGCTGCATCCCGGCAGCCCGAGCACGGGCCCTGGGGTCACCCCGCAAGGCTGCCCTGTCTTCAGAGCCGACCCTCCTGGCCTCTCCGTGCGGCACCAGGGCCGGCCCGAGTCACCGGGCCCACATGCCCGGCCCCGGAGGTCACGCTCTAACCCCCCCGCCAAGCTCGCCTCACAGGTGGGCACACGCCCTCCCTCCCGCCCCAGGTGAGGTCGCACGGGCTGCCCACCCCTCCCTCCTGCGCATCCCTGGGTGTGCGGACGCCCCCGGGAGCAGCAAGGACGCTGCGGCCCCGTGTCACCTCCACCTGGAGGCCGGCTCAGGAGTGAGGTGAGGGGGGGAGGGGAGAGGAGCCCGAGGTACATGAGGGCACACGACACCCTCGGAGCCGTCCGGCTGGTGATCCCACCGGGCCCGGAGCTGCGTCTGCTTTCTGAGGACGGTGTCATTACTCTCTGCCACTTCCTAGCTGTGCAGCTTTGGGCAACGCCTTAACCTTTCTGAGCCTCTGTTTTCTCATCTGTCACATGGGGCTGATGGCAGCCTCTGCCGTGCGGAGCCAAGGCGGGCGTGGGGGGTTAATACATGTAAAGCATTTAGACCAGTGCCTGGCTCGTTGGTCTTTGCCTCTCCCCTCTGGTCCCGGCTCCCTGTCCCTTGACGCCCAGGTGCGGACTGCCCAGTGCCCAGCGTGTGCTCGTGTTTGCTGTGAAACGGGAGACGCAGACACCCCCCCACCCGGTGGTTGTGTGTGCAGCTCGGCCGTGTGCCACCTGTCACACTGAGTGTCCTCTGGGTGCTGGGCGCTGGGTGAAGCTGCTTTGCACAGCTTTTTTCCCCCGTGAGCTCTCGACAGCTGTCTCCATGTCACAGATGAGGAAGCGGTGGTTCAGAGCGGTCCCAGAAGTCACCCAACACCTCACAGCCCGCTAGTGTTCCCAGGGTGTCTCCTTCCCACCGCCACTGCCGCCTGCCCGTGCCAGCGCAGGAGTGCTTCCCTGGAGGTCATGGACCCCGCACACGTCTCCCCACCTGGCAATGCCCCTGTCTGCAGGATGCAGGCAGTTCCTATGCCCCACAGGCCACAGACATCACCAGGGCTGGGCTGGGTTCGAGGGACGTGTTTGCTGGAAGTACAGGAAACAGTAATCAGGAGCTGTCCACACGCTTTTCCTCTGCTTTACGCGTTTCCTCTGACAAAGATCAGCAAGGCAAGGTGGGCGCCAGGGCGCAGCCATGACACCATTCTCAGAGGGACTGGCCTGAAACGGTGTCCGTGACCCGCGGAACCAGGAGGCTGGAGAGGCAGACAGCCCCACCGAAGAGGCGCCACGGCTGTACCATGAAGGGCTCCAGGCTCAGACACGGGCAACGAGAAAGTGGCCGAGGCAACGTATGAACCCACGTCCATTGTTTTTTACCCGCTTTACTGGGATGTAACTCACAAACCACACAGTTCGCCCCCAGGCAGTGTACAATTCCATGGCTTTTCGTGTGTCTGCAGAGTCGTTCGACCATCACCACCATCTAAATTTTAGGACGTGACCCCCAAAGCCCGTATCCATTGGCATTCACCCCCCTTCCCACGCCCCCTCCAGCCCTAAGCACACACAAATCAATTTTCTGTCTCTATAGACTGACTGTTCTGCCCGTTTAATATAGGTGGAATCGTAGAATATGTGGTCTTTTGTGCCTGGCTTCTTTCATTTAGCATCGTCTTCAAGGTTCACCTACGTCATAACATGTACCAAAACTTCATTTCCAGTTGTGGCTGAATAATATCTAGATACACCACATTTTATTTATCAGTTCATCCATTGAAGGGCGTCTGGGCTGTTTCCACATTTTGGCTCTTGTGAACAATGCTGCTATGAACGTTTGTGCGCGAGTTTTGGTGTGGACATGCGTTTTCACTTCTCTTGGGACTATACCTAGGTGTGGACTCACTGGATCGTATGGCGAGTCTATGTTTAACTTTTTGAGGAACTGCCAAACTGTTTTCCAAAGCAGATGCACCATCTTACATTCCCACCAGCAACATCCGGGGGTTCCGACTTCTCTGCAGCCTCGCCAACACTTGTTACTGTCTGTCTTTTTGATTCTAGCCATCCTAGAGGGTGTGATGTGGTATCTCGCTGTGGTTTAGGTTTGCATTTATTTAGCACTTTTAGCATACTGCTTCCTCCTCTACCAAACGAAAGAAGTGGTCTTCCTTTCCGTCCTCCTCCAAATCCCCTCTCCCTGCATCAGCTTCACAAGACACCCTACTGAGCAGAACTCGCGAGGTTTCAGTGGAATCTCCAAGCAGATCAGACTGAGTCTCCTTCTTCGTTGTTAATAGTCAATCGACAGGTCTTGACTGCGTGTGCCCGGTCCTGCCTCGGGTAGCGGGGGTGGAAGGTGAGAGCAGGTGCTGTGTTCTCTGATGAGGCAGGGTGTGTGGTGAGAGACGCAAACACTCCATGGGGTCGTGTCCTTTGAGGAGGGCCCTGAAGAACAAGAAGACTTTTTACAGGAAGGGGGTGAGGAATGAGAAAGAGACTCGGCACTTTTTCCTTTCATCTTTTAATAACTATTTATTGATCACCGATTGTGTGCTGGGTATCGTACACAGAAGCCAAAGGCACAGAGGTGGGACCAGGCATGCTCTCTGCCTGGTCTTCCTCCCCCTAGGAAGTTGGGACCTGGGGAAGGCAAGCTTATTTTCCATCTTGATGCGATTCCTCCAGCTATGGGAGCAGTCCCTAAGTTGCAGGCTAGCTTGTGTCTATGACAATCGCATGCAAATCACAGTGATGAGGACAGCTGACATTTGTGACCAACAGGACACACGTAAGCAGCTACCAGCACCTTTGAAACCATTCAACACAACGGCCCGTGCAGTGGGCTTCTATTGCTCCTGCGCTCATGTGGAAAGTTCCATTTCGGACCCAGCCAGGTCTGCCCAAGCGGCACCAAGCTCTGTAGTGTGTTAAGATCCTGATGCTTTCCATCCTGGTGATATAAGCTCCTCAGCCCTTGAGAGAACGGTTCCATGTACAGAAGTCCCTCCCCCAGTTTTAGACTTTTATTTGACGGGGTTTCCAGGTGCCTCACGACAAATTGTCTTGGATGCGGCAATTATTTTGTTCAAGGTGTCAGTTCTTCACTCCGGTTTAGGGCCGGGGCATAGGACTTTGGGGTGCAACTCCTGCCCTTCGTGGGGGAGCTCAGGGCTCTGGACGAAGCACATCCCCCATCCGAGGTCGCCCTTTGGTTTCCTGGCGAGGGCCCGAGCGTCACAGAAAGTCTGACTGTAAAAACTGCACAAATATCAGTCATCTGCTTACTGTCTTTCAGGCCTTAGCTCATGATTTATATGTTTTCCGGATATTCAGCATACCCTATTTCTGTCAGGACTTTTCAATGAAAAGTGGGTTTGTTTACTTCGTGTTAGGGATGTGAGAAGCCCTTTCTTTATTTCCTTTTCACTTAAACTACAACGGCTGTGTTTGAGAAAATGGTGCCTTGAACAAGTCAGCAAGGGAAAGGGCCCTGACCGTGAGCGTCAGGAAATGTGAAAATAAAGGTCGTCTTGGGGGCCTCTGCAGCCACGTAGCTGGTCCAAAGGCCTCGGGGAGGAGAGAAGTGCGGGCTCAGCTCGCTAATTATATTTCCAGATCTACCCCACCTACCTTGGACGAGCTGGCTGTGTAAGGTGACAATGCCTGGGGGCCCCCAAGCTGAGGGAAGCTTTCCCTCTGCTCCTGGTTGCTGGGGTATTGACTGAGCAGTTCTTTCTCCTCAAGCCCTACTTGCAGTGTCCACTCTGGACTTCAGACAAGCTTCCCCGAGTTCAGGCTTCTACCAGGGCTGGGGTTCACGGCCATAATAGCCGAGGGGCCCATCTACCTGCCCAGGCTCCAGGGTACCACTGGGGGAGAAGCAGAGCAGAGGAAATGGGGGAGAGATGGCCTGAGAGGTATAAGGTTCCAGGGCAAGGACTGAGGTGCATCCCAGAGGCCAGCAGCCTCCCAGGGCAGAAGCAGCTTTGGAAATCACCAGGCCCGAACCCCCAGCTCCCAGATGGGCTCACACTCCCTGGTCTCCGCTCGGAGGGCAGACAGGAGGGAACACGGGGCTGAGCAGCCCCTGGCGCCCGGAGCCTGGCTCCGTCCTGAGCATCCAAAGCACACGTGGTCGGCCCTGAGCCCTCTCAGCCTCTCGGCCAGGGCCCTTCCTGCAGCCCCCGGAGCTCCGGCTCTCCCGCACCTCAGCCGAGGGGCTGGCTGGGTAACGATGCTCACAGGTCCCTGCCCGGGGCCCCCCTCTGAGGGTCAGACACGTGGCGGGTGGCGGGGGGCCGTCCTGTGCAGTGAGCCAGAGCCGGCTTGGCACCCTGCCCCTCACTTACTAAACGGAATCTGCGGTTCAATCATCCAGCGATGATTTTCAGTCAATGTTTATTGACTCCTGTCACTCACCTGGGCTGTGCTGGACCCCCGAGGCACAGCGGGGGGGCAAAGCCCAGCCCCGCCCCCATCGAGGCTCCCAGGCTGGTGGAAGAAACAAAGGAAACAAAAGAACCACGCACACAAACATGTAATTACAAATGTGCAATGTGCCATGAAGGAGAAGAAAAGAACGTGATGAGAGATAATAACAAAGCCCGCATGTTTTAGACAAGGTGGTGGGAGACGGCCACGTGTTTCCCGAGCTCTAAGGGATAAGTAACGACAGCAATGATAATAATAATGTTAACAGTAATCAGTGATTTTTTTGAGTGATTAATGGGTAGTGCGGTAAGCAGTCTATTGGATTGTCTTCGTATGTATTGACTTATTTAACAATGGCAACAATTGTACGAATAAGTACTGCTGTGATCTCCATTTCGCAGATGAGCAAAATGAGTCATGGAAAGGACCAGAGACTTGCCCCTGGTCTCGGGGATGGTCAATAGCTGGGATCACAGTGGACATAGGGTTAGTATTTTCTCAAGCAGGGGCCCTGCCTGAGTTGGTGCTTTTCGGCTGGGAAATGAAGGCACGAGATGCCAACTCTTCCCTGAGGGCAGAGACCAAGCCTCAGGCCAATCAGAGCCGGGCCTACAGGCCCCTCCGAAGGAGCCCCAGCTCCAATCCTGTTCAGGACGCCCATATTACTGCCCAGGGTGAGGTTGGGGCAGGAGAAGCCTAGCTCTCCAGACCAGTCCCTGGTGAGGCCCATGCATTCCTGACTTGGTGGCAGAGGTGGGGTTCTCTGCCTGGCTCCCCTGTGCCAGAACAGCTGGTGGCACAGGACCTGGGCCAGTGGGCAGGCTCCGTACTGAAACCGAGACATTTGCAGGGGACCCTAGGGCAGCTGTGCTCCCAAAACACCCGGGACGGCAGTGCGTGCGTCCCTGGGGTTGGGAGCAATGAGATAGATCAAGGGCTGCTGCCCGCAAGCAAGTGCGGACGCCTCAAATCCCAGAGCCCAGGCCTGCATCCCCGGAGAGAGATCGTGCTCCTGGGCGGGCACGGCTGGGAGGGGGTGGCTGCTCGGGCGGGGACCAGTGTGCCCTTGGCAGCTGAGATTAGATAAGAGCCTGGGAGGAGCTAGGATGGGCGGGACCCGCCGTCTGCTTCCCTCGGCGGGAAGTACGCTGGGTTTGGGTGTCTGATCTGGGGACGAATTCCTCCCCCCCCCAGCTCCCCACTCGGAGGATTAAACAGATTGGAGGAAGCGGGGTAATAGCGTCGTGGTGACAGCCCAATTTGCTTCCTTTCAGAGGGCATCTCACGTCTCCTCCGTCCTAGCTCCCTCTTTCCCAGAGCCCCTCGAGCTCCTCGTCTCTGCGCCTCCCTTTCCAGGCAAAGGCCGGTCCAAGGTCACCCCATTTTCCCCCAGGCGGCCTGGCAAACTGCTGTGGCCGGCGAAGGCTCTACAAGCCAGTGAACGGACACATGAGTCCACAGGCCACCCAGGGACACACAAGGCGCCGGGGTCGCCCCTGTCGCAGCTCTGCCCAGGGAGGCCTGGCTGTGGCTCTCGTGCTGGTCTTGGGCACTAGAACCTAACTCTGGGTTCTACGGGTGGCCCTGGCACTCACTGCCACTTTGTTTCTGTTTATCCATCGGGACAATGGCCCTAGCAGTAAGCAGTGCCTCTCCACTTTGCCTCGTGGTGCAAGGGTCTGCTTTCTAGGCCCATAAGGGCTCTCTAAGAATCTCCTCTTGGACTTAGAGTCAGGTTGAGTTTGCGTTTGGCAGGGGTTGGAGTGCAGTTAGGTTTAGGGTTAGGAGTAGAGTTTGCATTCGAGTTCGGTTGGGTTGAGTTGGGGTTAAAGTTCTGTTGGGTTGGCTTCAAGCCTGGGTTTAGAGTTAGGAGTAAAGCTGAGTTGCGTCGGGTTGGGTTGGGTTGGGTTTAGCTCTGGGGTAGGGCTGGGGCTGAGGTTGAGTTGGCTGGTTGGAGTTAGAGTGAGGTTTCCACTGGGCTTGAGATCACAGTCAGTGTTCGTTCGGGGTTCAGGCCGAGTTAGGGTCAGTTTGGGGAACAAAATATCTATCCTTCTGGCCTTTCCCCCTTCTTCTCTGACTCCTTCCTAGGACACTGCGTGACATTCGAGCCAAGACCAGAGGACGTTTTCTAAGAATGTAGTTATAGGGTGTATCCTCTTAAGGCTCCTCCCATGGACGCAGCCCAGAGAGCGAGGAAGGGGTGACCCAACAAATGAGAACCTGCTTCCCCAGACCCAGTTCTGGGAGCCAGGGTGCTGGTTTGGCTTGTCTGGAGGACCGGGGCAAGCAGAGTTGCACCTCACTGACTTACAAAGGGGAGAAGCGTTCATTCTATCCCCCAATCAATGTTTGTTTGGGCAGCTCCCACCTGAGTCCTTGACCTCTCTCTCCCAGACCACGCTCTCACATGATTCATCACTCAGCCCCGTCCATTCTCCCTCCCTGTAGCTCTTGAATGCGTTCATCCATCTCCACCCCTCCCGTTACCGCTTACGTGTGGCCACCGTCACCTCTCAGCTACCCCAGAGGAGTCCTAGCTCCCAGGTTTGCGCTCTCCCATCTCAGCCTCGCGAGGCTTCTGGGATACGGCTGGGAACCCGCCTTTCCCTGCTGAGTGCTCTGCAGGTTCCTCCATGGTCCAGCCTCTGCTGACCTCGCCGCCCCCTCTCGCCTGCCTCTCAACTCTACATCCTACTCTTCAGCCATCTTGACCTCCCTGCTCCCCAGATGCCCCCCTGACTCACACCCAGAACACGTTTGAAGCCTCTTTACCAGCTTCACGCCTGCTCCTCCTCAACCTGGCCCACCTGCCCCCAGAGCCTTGCTGGGAGGGTGTCAGTGGCACCATTGCGTCCATTCGTGGCAATTCCACCTGGATCTTTAGGCAAAGTCGCCTGCCAACAGAGCGGGGCTCTGCAGGGAGCTTCCCAGAGGCCCTGGCTGGTGGGGGAGCAGCTCAGAGCCCTTGTGTCATGGGCAGAGTCCTCGTCCTAATTCCTGGAAACTGTGGAAAGGGATGTTGCAGACGTGATTAAGTTATGGGCCTTGAGATGGGGAGAGTTTCCAGGATGATCAGGTTACGTCCAATCTAATCACAGTGGGCTTTAAACACAGGGGACATTTCCGGGCTGGAGTCAGACAGAAATGTGACAACGCGAGGAGGGTCAGGGATGCACGTGGGTGGCTTTGAAGCTGGGGAAAGGGGGCCGTGAACCGAGGAATATGGGAGGCGGCTAGAATCTGGCAAGACAAGGAAATGGATTGTCCGCTGAAGCCTCCGGAAGGAACCAGCTCTGCCCACACCTTGACTTTCGCCCCGTGAGGCCCACCTTGGTCTTCCGACCTCCAGGACCGTGAGACAGCAGATTCGTGTTGTTTAAGCGACCAAGCTCGTGGTCGTTTTTTTTTTTTTACAGCAGCAACAGGAAACTCACACCACTGGCTTTGGAGTTAACAGAACTGGGTCCGTATCTTGGCTCCAGCGCTGAGTGTCTGCATGCCCCTGGCCGAGGAGCTCGCTCTCACCTGGATTATTTCCTCATCTATAAAAGGTGCATCTATCTCATCAAGTGGTTCATCCACTCAAGTCCTATTTCTTGAGCACCACCTTCGCACAGGCACCTCTGTGTCCCCTGTGTGACACGGGGGAGGAGCTCAGCCCGCGGCACCAGCCGGACCCTGGTCCCGGCCCGTGGCGGGCCCTGGCGGGAATCTGCTCCTCTGGTCTCGCTGGGGAGTCGCGGGCTGGGCAGAGGGTGTTCTGTGGACCCCGAGCCCGGAGGAGGGACACGCGTGGATGGACCCACGTGCTCCAGGACTCTTGAAGGCAGCCTGTTTGTCATCAGGGCATGGGGAGGGCTGAGCTGCGGTCAGTGGCCGAGGTGAACGGTGGGACCCCGAGAAGAGCAGGAAGCCCACGTGGAGGGCCGGGGGCTCTTTGTGACCTTGAAGCTTTGGCAACTTCTCCCTCCCCTCTCCTCTCCTTCCTCCTTTTCTCTTTTCCTCCCTCTCTCCTCCCTTCTCCTCTGCTTCTCTCTCCTCTTACTGTCTTTCTTCCACGAGTAGCAATTATGCTTAGTGAGTGTGTGTGTGTGTGTTGTTTTAGTCAATAAATCTAGTATCTAAACCTGACCCGCTCCTGGGTGGTCTCAGCAGCCATCGCCTCCAAGCCCCAGGGTATACACGAGCGAGAACAATCTGACAACACAGAAACGCTTTGAGGAGCCATATCCCAGGGGCAGATATGGGGCTCTGAACCTCCTTTGCTGGGCGCCTCTCCTCCTGGTTGGGGTCCCCTTCCCGCCTTCCTCCCTTGTCCAGGGGAGGCCAGCTGGGTGGTGCTTGGGGCAGAGGCCCCGGGCTTCCCAGAACCCTGCAGGAAGCCTCTGTCGCGCCTGCTGGTTTCATGAGGTGGTCTTGGACGGCTGACTAGACCCACCAGACTGGAGCCCAAGAAGATGAAGAGTGGGGCCCCACGAGGGTCTGACCCGGTGTAGAGTTTCATTCTGTTGGCGCAGATGAACCATAGGGAACACTTTCTGAAACTCTGGGGGCCCCTTGGCCATAGCCTGGGACTAAGCACAATGCTTCCAGCTGCCACGGAGATCACAGCCCCGGACGCCAGCCTCCGGCCTCCCCATCCTGGCTCTCCCTCCGCCTCCTCCAAAAGCCCGCCCTTCACCGTCTGAGCTCCACGCCACACGTCGAGGGACTCACTGTCTCCGGCAAGACCCGCTCATGCCCCCCTGTTCTCAGGGGGCATCACCACCATCCCCTCTCCCGGTCACCCAACTTCAGATCCACACACCAGCCTCTCCTCTCTCCCTTGCTCCACAGCTGACCCTGGCCCCGCCCCCCCGCCACCTCCTCCAAGGACTTTGCTGGCCTCGCCAGGGAAGGTGTGCGTGTGCGTGGGATTGGCTCTGTCGCGGTCGCTCCGTCAGCCCCCAGCCAGTGGGCAGCACCTGGATGCGGAGCTTGTCGAGTTCACGGCTGCATCCATCCCCGGGCTGAGCGCTGGGTGGGTGCCTGATGACATCAGGATAGATCAGCAGGGAAACAGATGCGCTCCTCTGGCTTGATCACAGCGCTCCTGTCTCTTGCAGAATTTCGTCAGTTCCCCCTCAAAAAGAAGCCTCTTTGCCACTGCACGCGGTTGAACTGTGTCCCCTACACAGAGATGCCTATCCAGAGCTTCAGAATATGAACTCATTTGGCATAAGGGGTTTGGCAGATGTAATTAAGGTAAAATCTGGAGATGAGATCATCCTAAATTAGGGAGGACCCTAAATCTAATGACAGGTGTCCTTATAAGAGACAAAAGAGGAGGAGACACAGACATGGAGGGGAAGGCCGCGTGCAGACAGAGGCGTCTACAAGCCAGGGATTGCTGGAAGCCCTCAGCCGCTGGGAGAGTCCTGGGGCAGATCCTTCTCCACAGTCTTCAGAGGGAACAGGGCTGCCAACACACCTTGACTTTGAACTTCTGGCCTCCAGAACCAGGAGAGCATACATTTCTCTTGTTTGATTCCTCCCAGCTTGGAGTAGTTTATGGCAGCCCTAGGAGACCAACGCACCCTCCTTATTGGATCTAATAACCCACCCCGAGGAGCTCCATCAGCCCACCAGAGATCCCAACCTCTCATCTCTCTTGAAACCCAGTCTCTAGCTGGGGATGTGGCCTGTTCCTATCTCCCCAGTGCCCCCCACTTGTGAATCCAGCCCATCTCCTGGGCCCCCAGCCGTCATCTCTCTGCCCCCTGTGGTTCTCCAGAGAGCAGACTTCCTTGCTCTGCTGCTGGAGAAGATGGACATTGTTGCCTCTGATGGCCTGGCATCTAGTCCCCCCTCTTCTGGTAATGGTGCATTGGCTTTCCTTCAGGGGCGGGAGGCTATCCTTCCCCTACTTTCAGCCCATGAGGTCTTCGTGGGGTCCATGACCCAGGGCGACTTACTCAGAGCAGTCCACTCTCTGTCAGCTATGTCTCGCTTAGAGATGGGCACGTGACCGGTGGGTCAAGGAGATGCACTCACGGGCTTTGGGTGGGGCCGTAGGGAAGCAAGCCTCTCCTATGGGATGGCTGCGGGGGGAAGCTGTACACTGGGATCCACCGTGAGCCACTGTGTGGGGAGAAACTGCCTAAGAAAGAAGCCAACAGGGAGGAAACCAGAGCTCAGAGTAGAGCAAGAGACTTACAGCACCTTTAATGTGCCTGGGTCTCACCGTGTCTGCAATCCACCCTATCCCTCCACATAGGCACTTTCATGAGACAGGGAAGCCCCACGTTTTTCCTTGAGCCACACCGAACTGAGTTTCTGCTCTTGTCGACCAAAAGAGCATTGTTGACCCAAGAAGACAAACTGTACCTCCTCCCAGAGATGAACAAAGACGAGGGATCCAGGGAGAGTGTCTTCTTCTCGCACAGCCCTGAGAATCTTCGGGTTCCTCTGGCCAGAGGCCACTGCCATGGCTCTTGGGTCCCCACTGACCCTCTCCCCCCACTGTGACTAAGACGAGCCGCACTGATCTGGGAGCCGTCTCCCTGTGTTCGGCCCTCCCTCCAAATCACTGCTACACTTTTCTAACTAAACACCCAGGCCTCCTGTCCCCCTCACCTCCGGCCCACTTAGTTCCCAGCTCTGTAATTCACTTGCTGCTCTGTGGGTAATTGTGAAGACGCACAAGCTCATGTCTGAGCTGTTCGCCTGCCGTGTCTGCTCCAGACCTTGGGCTGCAGAGACGGGGATGGTGCGACGGCCGGGGAGCCCCGTGTGCCCGCTGGGGGCTCGTCAGATGCACGAGTCAACGACCGGTCCCAGCTCCGGGGGGCCCAAACCCACCCAGAGCGCCTGTGACGTGCCAGGCCTCATTCTAGGCACATCCCATGGACTGCGATCCTGGGACGTGGTGTCAGTCGTCTCCATGTCTTGTAGATGAGGACACGGGGGGGGGGGGGGGGGAAGGGCTGTGGAATGACTCGTCCATGGCCGCATGCGGCTGGTATGTGATGGGTGGGGGAAGGAGGTCCCTGGTTCCAAAGCCCACGTCTTACCAGGCAGGAAGGTGGGGAGGAGGAGAAGGAGAGAGAAAAGAAGGAGAGGGGGAGGGAGGGAGGGAGGGAGGGAAGGAGGCAAGGGGCTGTGGGTGTGTGCACGGGGGCGTGTGTGGTGTGAGTTGTCTAAGTGAGCGTGCATGAGTGTGTGGGTCTGTGTGTGTGTGTGTGTGTGAGGCGGGGATGTTTGTGCGAGTGTGTACAGGTGAGTGTGTGTGTGTGTGTGTGTGTGTGTGTGTGTGTGTGTGTGTGTGGCGTCCCCGCTGCTAGCCGCCGGCTGCCCATTACCACGTGCGTTTTGATGCTGGGGCTCATCAGCGCGCGCAGCGCGTCTCCGGCCCGAGCTGACTCACGCCAGCATCTCGCCGCCGCCGCCGGGTGAGTCACTCCCCCCGGCAGAGCCGCAGGGGTGCGGGCCGCGCGGCACCGCGCCGAATCCCCACCGGTCTCCCGTTCTCAGCCTGAGCGGCGCCGGCCCGCCCACACCGCGCCTCTGGCCCTCATTGTCTTGAAAATGCCACTTCGTGAGCTGGGATGGGAGGCTGACGCCCCCAGAGACCGAGGACGCTCTTCCCAGCCAGACGCAGAGGGCAGAGGGCAGGCAGATGCGCCGTCCAAACCGCCCCGCTCGGCAGCCCCTCGGGCGCCTCTCACGCGCGGGCAGGGGGCACCGCCGAGGTCATAGCAGCCCCTGCCCATCCGGGGAGACAGACAGACAGATAAATAAGAAGGAGCAGACCGCACGGCGAGGGGGCCGCTCCGTGCTCCTTCGTAGGTGTTAGGACCTCCTGAGACGTCGTCCACGTTTACGTGTGCGCTGAGCACGCAGCCCTCAGTCAGGGCTGGACCCTGTGCCCGCACCAGCCTTGCCCACTCAGCAGGGGAGGCGGCGGGGGTGGAGGGCCGGCCGGCAGCCCCCGAAGGACGCCCCCCACTGGGCTCTCCATCCACCCCGCTCCTGGTGGTGCCCACCCAGCCCTGGGTGCTGCCTGGATGAGCTCAGTCTGCGAACTACATGCAAACACCCAGAGTTGCAGAGAGCAATGCAATCAGCTTGGCTTTCCCCAATGAGTTTGACTTTGAGGACTGGGGAAGTCACGCGCAGCACTTTTCAAACCGTTTTTATGGATCAGTTTGTTACCACTGGTGACCGAGAGCATGCTATAGTGGCGGGAGATTTCACGATGAGGGGTTTTGGCTGTTTCTTGGTGCAGCGCGGCCCCGGCGGGGCTGTGGGCTGAAGCCACACACGGCCGTGGGCCTTCCTGCCATATGCATACTCCCCTTTGCCTGGCACCACCCTTGACCGGGATCCTTAGCAGTTTTCTCCTCTGCAGCCAGTCCTAGGCCTCCCAAGTGCCCAGCTCGGGGGTGGCTCAAGTTTGGGGTTAGAGACGGGTTTCTTGGGTGAACTGGCGAGATGGTGGGCGTCAAATCTGTTGAAGTTGGTTCCGTGTCTGTTTGTGTCTCAAACTCTTCCTTCTGACTCTCTGGTTCTCTCCTCTCCTTCTGTGTCCTTGCCTTTGCTTTCTCCTCTCCGCACCTTCTTTCTCATCGTCTTCTTCCTCTCGTTCACTCTCTCTCCTCCTTCTTACAGCTTCCCTGCTCCTCTTCTCCTTCCTCTCCGAGTAGAATCCGAGGAGCTTTAAGGACAAGAGTGGCTCTTCAGGTTCCTCGCCTTGACGACCGACCCACCTCATACTGAGAATTGGGTTCCTTGTTGTATCTGCTGAAGTTGCTTTTCTAGAAGAGTCTGTGGGATACACACACCTGACGGCATAGTGGTGCCCCTCCAGAGTCACGAGACTAATCCGATTCCCGGTTCCCCTGTAGTTGGGTGCTAACTATGTACCAGGGGCTCACTTTCTTGGAAGGCAGGCAGCCACGGTCCCAGCTGCCCCGAGTGCGAGGCGGAGGGGGGCAAGGCCGGCAGAAGAGCCGAGGAGAGGAGCGCGGGTCCAGGCAGGGAACCAACACGGCGCTGGGTGGAAGTGGCAAAGGGGTGGCCCTGGGTGCGGCTCCGTGCGCTCTCGGTCAGGCCCCTTCCTCTCTTGGATCCTGTTTCCTGACCAGTTAAAGGGGGACCCATTCCCTTGCACGGGGACGACGTGAGACACTTATTGAGCGCCTGGCCCACGAGAGGGTTCTGTCCTCATGCGAGGGCTATAGATGGAGCTGTCCTGCACCGTGATTCCCACTGGGCAGAAGAAGGAACAGACATGTTCTCTCCGCACGTTTCCCGCCTCTCTCTTGAGGGCTTCGGAGGCCAAGCTCCGGGTTTGGACTCCCCGGTGGGATGGGGGGGAGGGGACCAGCTCCGGAAGTCCGTGCTGGGCAAGGCACAGTCTCACCCCTCGTGGCCCGTGGGGCGAAGGGCCTCGGGGGCTCTGGAGTAGCCGATATTGTTCCGGTTTCTGGGAACGTCCCTCACGGCAACCTCGTTGCTGGGGAGCATCCTGTCTAGGGTCCCTGGAAGGCTCGCCTCCTTGTATTTCCTTCCAGACTGATGTCCTGACAGCGTTGGGTGCTGGGGTGGGGGTCAGAGGTGGCTCTCAGAATATTGTTTCCCTCGAGTAGCTCACACAACTGCTGAGATATTTGGTGACGTGCCCTCTCTAAGACCTGTCCCCAGAGACCCTGTCTTCCAGTGACTGCCAGGGCTTTCCATGCCAGGGTCACCTTTCTGGGGACCATCAACAGATGGAACTTACTTTTAATTTAAGAGAACGACAGACCCGTCCCTCCCCCGCCTCCTGCCACGGCCCCTGGCTCTCCCGGAAACACGGGGTTGCCGCCACCTCTGGGGTTTTGCTACTGTGTCCAGCCTGGAAAATCCTCTCCACCCAACCCCGCCTTGGCCTGGCCAAACTTTCCCAGGCTTTGGGGGCCACGCCAAGGCCCTGGAAGGAGCAGGAAAGCCCCACAGGCACCCTGGACCCTTCCCACCTCCCCATCACCCCCTGACTTCTGGGCTAGCAAACTGCATTGCTCTCTCCCTGAGCATCTCCTCTCCCTACCCTTGAGAGAGTGTCTGAGAAGGATAACAGAGCCTTGGGAGGAGGGTCTGGAGGAAGAGCCCGAGGAGCCTTAGCCTCGTGGAGCTGGGCGCTGCACAGAAAGGCCTGGCGCGCCTGCCTGGGTTCTGGCTCCACGCGGGCCACTCTTTCTACCCGCCGGCCACTTTCTCACGGCCGAGATGCATTCTTTGATATCGTCCTCACTGAAAGCCCATTCTGTAGGTGAGAAAGCCCCATCTCAGGGAAGCTGAGTGGCCTGCCCAAAAGAGAGTGGTCCAGTGGGCACTTGACCCGGACTCTGACCCCAAAGCCGGGGCCTCCTACCTCCTCTGTGGACCGGCCCCCGTGTCGGTCGAGCCCATCACGGCCGCCTTTTAACACCCAGCCGGGGGAGGGGCCGCTCCGATTACTTAACGTCAGTGACAAAGATGGCTTTTTGCTGAGATTCCCTTTGTCATGAGGGATTTAAGGCAGTTAGATTTGGGGTTGGGGGAGAGAGAAGGAGAGAGACAGGGAAGGGTGGGGTCATTGTGGCTAATTCAGTGCCTAGCACACCTCCCTCTGGGCCTCTCCTGGCTCCAGAAGCCCCCTCTCCAGCTGTCACGTCACCAGCCACCCCTGCAGATGACAGCCTGTGATTCATTGTCAGCTATCTGCTTTCTCACCGCGGGGGCCCAGAGCGGGCTGGGGGGCAGCTGCAGGTTGACCCGACGCAGCTCCTGGATGGTTTGCATTTGGGGAGAGGCTTAGTCTCACCCACGTCTGCAGACAGCAGCGTCTCACCATCCTGGGTTGGAGTTTCTAAACAGTCAGATAACCTCACTCCCAGAGAAACAGCCTGAAGGCCATTTACAGAGAGTGACACGATTTAATGAGCTAAAATAAAGCCTTGGGCATCCATGAACCAATGTACGGTACTAGCCGTGATGAAATGGCTGTTTTCTTAAGAGATACCCAAAGAGAACGTCATCCGGAGCTCCGAGGGCTTCAGAGAAACTCCTCAGCTCTAGCCTATTGAAATTTCAGGCAAAATCCAAACATTTGTCAGTCTTATCACTACCGTGAAAATGGTGTGTTTTTCTAATACTATGTGGAACCCATTTGCCAAGGGAGAGACGCCCCAGATGCTTTGGGGGCTTAAAGCCAGCATCTTCACCCTTGTTTCACATAATGCACACACCAAATTCCAATACCGGTTTCTAGAGGAAAGATTTTTAGATGGGTGGCTTGTCCTCGAGAAGTTTAAACAGATAGAAGGGAGCTAAATATCAAGCTTTCATTAGCTGCCAGTTTCCTTGAACTAGCTGGTTTTCTAAAGACTCCAGCGTGGGGAGACTAGAGCAAGTGGACAGCTAAATATCAGACCTACTCCTTAAAAAAAAAAAAGAAAAAGAAAGACTATCCCCCCCAAATCCCACCATTGTGGATCCCTCAGACAATGAGCCCCTCAGACAGTAGCCCCGGGGCCTCCTCTGAAAAGGCACTATCCTCCCCCCACCCCCATGGCGTCTGTCTCTTCCGCCAGCCTTGGACAAATGGCTCCCTCCCCTGAGTTCCTAAAACATTTATCATCCCTACGATTCGTGGGGCAATTAATCATGTGCTGCCTTGAATATGTCTTCTGTTGTTGTATTGAACAGCTGTTTAACCCTTATCAGTGGTGCAGTTTTCGATATCTTGTCTTTCTAACCAGACGTGGGCTTCCAGAGGGCTGGACAGGCGCCCACCTCTCTCTCCCCTGCCCGTAGCCAGAACGTGCCTGGTTTGTCACCATCAGGGGACGGGCTGTGTCTCCCATTAAGAGTCAAGCGCTTAGCACGGAGAACGGTTACTCGTGAGTGCCCAAGAGCCTTTGGTTTACTCAGAGATGCATCCAGCACCTACCATATGCCAGGTGCTTCTGAAACCACCTGAAAACGGTGCCCCTGGATTTCCCTGAGGCCTTCTGGAATCCAGTTGGAAACTCTAGACACTATTCCCTGCTGAGAGGATGCGTTTATCCCCTGGGTGAGAACTTGTCTTTCCTCCAAGGCCCTCGGTTGGTGTCAAGGGCCCTTCAAGTCTGGGCAAAGTTGGTTGTTTGGGTCTCAAGAGCTGTGTGTGATTTTCAAAGAATAGAGGGTTTGTAGGCAGATCCTCTTCAGCTTCTTCCCCAGAGAAGTCAGGAAACGGCCAGAAGGGGGGAAGTGCTGCACAGGGGGCATCGCTGGTGTGGCAGGGGCTCCCGCGCTCACTGTGGCCGGAGACACCCATCCGTGTCCCAGCAAAAACCCTTCCTGGCCAAGGGAGAGGGTAAAAGAGCACAGGAGGCGGGGGGAATGTGTGTGTATAGAGCAGCGGTCCCCAACCTCTTTGGGGCCCAGGGACCGGTTTCGTGGAAGACAATTTTCCCACGGACGGGGGGCTGAGTGGCAGGGATGGCTCGGGCGGTAACGCGAGGGGCGGGGAGCCGCAGATGGAGCCTCGCTCGCTCACCCGCTACTCGCCTCCCGCTGTGCGGCCCTGTTCCTAACGGGCCGTGGCCCCCGGGCTGGGGACCCCTGGTATATACGGAAACTACTTCCTTGTCATTTTCAATAACATGGTTATCATTGGATGATCCAGGAGCGCTCTACCTACGCCAGCTCCCTCATCTGAGTTTTAAAAGTCCCTCTGGTTCCTGCGTGGGAACCTGGGAGCCCAGCGAGGGGGGCCTGTCATGATGTCACGGGGCAGGGAGGCAGCGGAGGGACCAGGCGGGACCAGACGGAGAGAAGCCGGTGTGTTCCAAAGCCTGCCTTCCTGGGCCCCACACCTGGGGTTCCTCCCCCTTCCCCCAGCACCCTGCCTGTGGGTTGGTCTCCCCCACGAACAGGGGGCTCCCTGACGGCAGTCGCCCTGGCTGGACTGCCTCTCAACACTGGAAGGCAGGCAGGCCAGTCCTTAGGTCTCTTTTCCCGGTTCAGGTCTCCCCAGGAATCCACCTGTGGGCTTTGTTACAGCACACGGGCCCTGGAATAGGAGGAGGCTTAGCCCCCAGGCTCTATATTATTCCACTCAAAGCCTAGCCATGCTCCATCCCTGCCTGGGGTTTAGGACTCTCACGGGGTCCATTCTACCGCCCACTTTCCAGCGAAAGTGGGATTCAGGGACAGCTGGGACCAGCCTCAGGCCCAGGAGGAGAGAGGCCTGCAATTCCCCAGAGGGCACCTGGCCCTGGGGACAGAGGGCCCTCCGTCAGCCTGTGATGATGTTACAAGGACTTAAAGACCCTTCCGTGACCCTTCCGTGGCCCTGGCTTGCTTTTTAAGAAAGAAAACAAGTTAAAAACATACCGCTCCAGAAAACAAAGTCAAAAACAACGATGATGGAATCCAAGGGGCAGGGCGACCTGAGCTCCGTCCTGCCCCTCAAGAAAGAAGGCAACGCAGGCCCTTCCTGAAGTCATCCTGGCAAACGGGGCTGCGTAGACCCCACGGAGGGAGCTTGGCTTTGAGGAGGGCTGGGAGGTGGTACCCACCAGGGCAACAAGCCAGCCAGGCAGCTCTGGCTGTTAATGTTGCCTTCAGCTCTGGGGCGTCTGGATCTGAGGACAGCTCTGGATGCCCAGGGGCTGCTGTCCACATCCAGCCACTGTCCTGATCACCCCTGGCATGGACCGAATTGTGTCTCCCCCAAATTTCACATCTATCCAGAACCTCAGTGGCCTTATTTGGAAGGAAGATCTTCACAGATGTACCTAGTTAAGGATCTTGAGATGAAGTTATTGGTGGGCCCTAAATCACTATCCAGGTGGGCCCTAAATCCAATGACTGGTGTCCTTATAAGAAGAGGAGAGGGGACTTCCCTGGTGGCAGAGTGGTTAAGAATCCGCCTACCAAGGCAGGGGAGACAGGTTCGATCCCTGGTCCGGGAAGATGACACGTGCCATGGAGCAACTAAGCCCGTGCGCCACAGCTACGAGCCTGCGTTCCAGAGCCCACGAGCCACAACTACTGAGCCTGCGTGCCTCAACTACTGAGCCCACGCACCACAACTACTGAAGCCCGCTCGCCTAGAGCCCATGCTCTGCAACAAGAGAAGCCGCCGTAATGAGAAGCCCGTGCACAGCAATGAAGAGTAGCTAGAGAAACTAGAGAAAGCCTGCGCCGCAACTAGAGAAAGCCTGCGCGCCACAACTAGAGAAAGCCTGCACGCAGCAACAGAGACCCAAAGAGGCCAAAAAAAAGAAAGAGGAGAGGAGAAGACAGAGACAGAGGGGAGAGGATGATGGGAAGACAGAGGCAGAGATTGGAGGGATGCAGCCACAAGTCAACCCCCAGAAGCTGGAAGAGGCCAGGAAAGGATCCTCCCCTAGAGCCTGCAGAGGGAGTGTGGCCTTGCCCACACCTGGATTTCAGATGTCTGGCCTCCAGAACTGGGAGAGATTAGATTCCTGTTGTTTTAAGTCCCCCAAGTTTGTGACACTTCGTTTCAGCAGCCCCAAGACACTGATACAACCCAAAGGAGGTTGAACTGGGGCCTGGGTGGGGAGACAGTTGCAGAAATCAAAGACACTTGGATGGGAAGCTGCACAAAAGACGGGGCACTGGGCTGTGGAGGGCTGTTCCAGGCTGCGTGGGGCTCTGATAGCCAGAAAGGTGGGGAAGAAATGGGTAGCCTAGAGGGCCAGGGCCCTCGGGCCTTCTCCAGACGTGGGCTGGGCTCCAGGTCTGTGGCCAACATGGCTTCCCACTTCAGACCAGAGGCCCTGGGATGGCTGTGGCCAGGTACAGCAGCAGACCTTCTCGGGGGTCCTCCCAACCAAGGGAGAGCCCCTCAGCCCTGAGCCCATGCGGGGGGCCAATGCCTTGACTCTGGCCAGGCCCCACCTGCCTCCCCTTCTGAGACCCTTTGCTGCAGGGTCTCTGAATAAAGAGTGCCAGGGCCGGAGAGGGTCAGGCCGTCCAGGTTTGAGCCCTGGCTCTCTTGCTTACTAGCTGTGCAGCCTTGAACAAGCGACTTCACTTCTCTGAGCTCCTCTCTCCCCCTCTTTAAAATGTTGGCCAAGCCTCTCTGAGCCTCAGTTTCCCCATCTGTAAAATGGAGGTACTGGGTTGTTAGAAGGACTAAAAGGAACTTGGCTGGGGGACTCTTGGCACAGGGCCCGGGCCAGGTGCGTGGGCATTAGGGCTGTTGTTTATCTTATCCCGTGTGCTAAGGGGACAACTTCTCCATTGTTTGCCATCAGCCGATGGGTTGGCTGCACCATTGCTTGTCCCCAGTGCTCACCCCACCCGCAATTCACGTGGGAACGATGTGCAGAAGCCAGCTTCATGGAGGACCCGCGAGCTCACTTCAGGGGACAGGGCTGCTGTACGGGTTTCCGCAGCAGAAGAGTTAACAGCAACTTCAGGGTAGCGACCAGGGTTCCAAGAAACGTGCAACGTGGTTTGTTGCTTTCTGGACGGGCTTTGCAGAGGCCTCCTTGTCGCCTGCACCTTCCACGAAACCTTTTGAGCTTCATTCCTTCCTCCTTCTTTGGACAAATATTTATTGAGCACCTATAGTGTGCCTGACCGTCTGTGTTAGGGCCAGAGTCGTGAGCTGCCCAGGCCAACCCAGATCCTTTTTTTTTTTTTTTTTTTTTTACCATTTTCATAGCGTTTATTTGTATTTTTAAGCATTAAAATGTTTTTATTCATTCATGCAGGCATTCAAAGTAGTCATTCATTTATTTTTGTTTTATCGAAGTACAGTTGATGTATAATATTATATAAGTTACAGGTGTACAATAGTGACTCACCGTTTTTAAAGGCTATACTCCATTTATAGCTATTATAGAATACTGGCTATAGTCCCTGTGTTGTACAATATATTCTTGTATCTTATTTTATACATAATAATTTGTACCTCTCAATCCCCTACCCCTATACTGACCCTCCCCCTTCCCTCTCCCCACTGGTAACCACTAGCTTGTTCTCTGTATCTGTGAGTCTGCTTCTCTTTTGTCATGTTCAGTAGTTTGTTGTAGTTTTTAGATTCCATGCATAAGTGACATCATACAGTATTTGGCTTTCTCTGTCTGACTTATTTCACTTAGCATATACCCTCTGAGTCTATCCATGTTATTGCAAATGGCAAAATTTCCTTCTTTATGATGGCTGAGTAGTATTCCATTGTGTGTGTGTGTGTGTGTATACCACATCTTCTTTATCCATTCATCTGTTGATGGACACTTGGGTTGCTTCTATATCCTGCAGGCCAGCTCACATCTAGTGGACAACACAAGGTGTTGAGACAGAGACTTATGGGAAGACCCAGCAGGAGGGTGCAGCCAGAGGACTTCTCTGAGGGGGAGTCATCTGAGCTGGGAGTTGGAGGTGAGGAAGGAGCCAGCCATGGGAGGAGCCAGGACAAGAGCATTTAAGGCAGAGAGAACAGCAGATGCAAAGGCCCTGGGGAGGGGAAGGTTTGGCCAGTCCTAAGAATGTAGCCAAGGCTCCCATGGCTGGGTAGCAGTGGGTCCCACTGAGGAGCAGGGATGCAGGATCGCCATGTGATCAAAGACAAATGCCCTAGTGAGACAGCCAACACACTGGCATGCCACCTCCTCTAGGAAGTCTCCCGAGGCTGGCCAAGTGGAGGGGAGCCGTAGCCCCTCAGAAAGCCTAGGCCTCCTGCCATGGCCTCATCTGGCCATCAGCACTCTGCCACCTAAGGGTCTTTGTTTTATGACTCGTGGGTGTCTAGTCCTCCCGAGGTACACAGAATAGGGTGGCAAGACGTCTGTTACCCCACTGATCACCAGGATAGATGTGACACATCTGGCTGGCCAAGCGGGTGACCCCTTGCCTCCCAGAGCTACATACTGAGAGACCTTCCCAAGGAGGAGCAGCCCAGAGCTCTACGTCAAACAGAATTCTGGAGCTACACGTGCAGTGAATGACCAGCAATGCCTGCCGGGAGCACGGGAGGGAAGAATGGGGGCGGGCACCCCGTGTATTTGCCACCCCTCATCACTGAGAGCCTCATTCCCCTCCCCAAAGCCCCATATATTCTCTAGGTCTTAACCCAGTGGCATATACATGATAGATGTTAAAAATATTTGTTATTTGATCGACAGTTTATTCAACAGTCATCTTATAGCCTAGTGACTACAAGCTAGATTAAGCGAGGGTTAGAAGAGCATGAGGGGGTGGAAGGATCTGTCTGCCGGAGAGGAGACTGGGCGGGGGGGCGGGGATGTGCCAAAGACCAAGATCTCGCCAATCTGGGTGTAAAGAAGTCATTTTTCCACACGCCTACTAAGTACAGACAACGTGCCTGGCGCTGTCCTGGAGGCTGGAAGTGCCGTGGTCCCCGCTCAGGAAGGCACCTTCCTGTCTCTAGTTTCATGACCTCGATACCAGGGCAAACCGTGCTTGCCTCTCCCAAGGCCAGGTCCCCAGGGCTGAGATGCCGGGCCGGCGTGGGAGTCTCCGCGCTCCCTACGGAGGGGGAGCGGGGATCTGTGCTGTTTGACAAACACTCTTATGAAAGCAGCCCTCGGCAGGCAGGCGGGAGAAAGGCCCTATTTAATGGGGCCGTGTCAGAGTCGGGAGCTTAAATTTTCTTCTTGAGAAAGGAAAAATGCCATCGAGACCCACACCCGCAAATGCATAAATGTGGGCGTGATTCATTAACCCACACATCAGCCAGTGTTTTCTCTGAGTAACTGTGAAATCTTTCCTGCTCTCTGAACAAGACATCAACAGTATGGTCACTGTATACATTTTTCCGCTTTTTCCAGAGCCAAGAACCAAGGGAAAAAAAAATTAAAAATGAAAGTGTAAGGAAGGTAAAGCTTAGGCCATACCCGCCTCAGTTTGGGGAGCCGTGTAAGGGAGGTTCTCAAAGAGCTGCCAGGCCCCAGCCGGCCTTCCCTGTTGGGATCTGATGTGCTGGAGGTCCGCAGACCCCTCTCTCCCTGCAAGTCAGGAGCACATCTCCCACCGAAAGGGGCTGACGTCCCTGTAGGTCACAGAGCAGCAGGGCCACGGGGACTTTGGGAGGCTTCTCTGCGCCCTGCGGGCCTTTCTGAGCACTCAGAGGAGGTGACATCTTCTCCCAAGAGAGGGGCCTCCTAGGCGATGATGTGTCCTGGTCCGGGTGAGGGCTTGCCTCGCACCAGCTTGGGGCCCAAGTCTTTCTGGGCTCCCCACGGCGACAATGTGCCCCAGCCCTTGAGGCACCAAGAGCCTTCCCCTTGAAGGCCGCCAAGTCCTGACGGTGACCAGCCTTGGGCGCTCCATCCAGGGCCTTGGGACATAAAGAGCAGTGGATCTCAACTGGGGTGTCTGACGGTGTCTGCAGACATTTTTGGTTGTTACAGTTCAGGTTTTGCACTGGCCTCTCATGGGTGTGGACCAGGAAAGCTGTTACACACCCTAAAACGCACAGGACAGCCTCCCAGCAGAGAACCACCATCCAGCCCCCAGGCTGGGGACCTGATCTAGAGAGATTTCTCTCCGGCTTCCCTTCTTGCCAACGCTTTGCGGCCACGTGGAAACTCCTCCTTTTGTCTCTCAGGGCTCTCCTGTGGGTCAAGCATATATGTGCCCACTTGAGGAGCAGACCAACTGAGGAGGCCGGTGGGGAAGTGACCTCCTTGAAGGTCGGGGACAGTCACTGGACAGCTGTTCCTGCCCCCCCCACCTCCCTCACTCTGTCCTGCTCGGTTCTTTGATGGTGGCCTGTTGCACCTTTAAAATCAAGTGAGAGAGAGAGAGCGCCAGAAACAGTCCTGCAACCTTTTCCACCAGAGGAAAGAACGTGAAGCCAGCCGGAGATCCGTGGAGATCCGTGGTTGTTAAAAGACGAAAACAAAGCAGAAAGAAAGAAAATGTTCTTAATGGTGAATCTCCCTGGAGCAGAGAAGAAAGCGCTGGCCAGCCCTTGTGTCACATGGAGACGTTCTGGAGAAGTTTTGGGAGAAGGGCCTCGGAATCCTTCCATTTCAGGTGACGGCCAGGGCAGGCGACCACAGGGATGGGGGCAGGCGACCACCCAGCCGGTGGAAGCCCGCCAGACCCAACGTTGAAAGGAGAGGCCGACTCAAAACCTCCTCTGTGCCTGTAGCTTGCAGGGACTGGATGGAGGCTTCCAGGCCAGAGGAGCTGCTGCTCTCAGACCACAGCCCTTAGGGGCACGAAGCGTTTCAGAACTGGAGAGGGAGACGCAGAGGTGGCCCACAAGTAAAGACTCGAGGAATGGGCAAGAGCCTGATTTGATCCAGCCAAACCCCAAGTCCTTCGGGCAACATCACAGATGCTGCTGTTCCCTCTCCCTGAGACACTCTTCCCCAGGCAGTTTCTCTGCTCCAGTGTCACCTCCTCCGAGAAGCCTTCCCGGATCATCCTTCATGTGGTTCTACTGCCTGCCACGAGGCGGGGACCTTGCGTCTTGCTGGCCATGGCATCCATGGCAGCCAGCTCTGTGCCTGGCACCCTCTCAGTATCTGCCCCACCCCTGTTCCTGGGGGCTCTGCTACGTTTGTCCTCGGAGAACTTGCTTACAAGGTGCTCTTGGCTGAGTGGGCTTAACCAAGATCATCGTGGGTGGCATTAGTAGATTCCCTCGAAATTTACAACACGATTGAGGGGTTGGGTGTGGGCCCTGGAGCCAGCCGGACCTGAGTTCCATCTTGGCTCTGCCTCTCCATGACCTCAGGAACGCTGGCCCCTAGGACTGCTTGGAGGGTTATTTGAGATGACTCGTATCGGGTGCTGAGCACAGATGTAGCACAGCACCTCCTCCCCGCAAGGAGAAGCATGGTTAGGCAGAGTTTCTTGAAAAATGGGATGCTTTTTCTTCGTGAGCCGAGAGCCTGGGGATATTTCTTTCCCAGTAGGTCCTTTGGGGGCCACCAAATCTTTCCAGCCTCCGCGTGCCTCTCATTTTAAGAACAAGGAGCTGTGAAAAAACTGCTCCCACACATGGGAAGCTCAGTCACGGGATGTGCACGAAAAGCATCCCAAAGCAGCCTTGTTTAGCATTCGGACGTGCATGGCCCCTTCCCACTACCCTGTCCGGGTGTTAAAGATGGCCCATCAGAGCCTCCTGCACTGGAAACAAAGAAGTTGTCTGTTCAGCCACCGTTGCCCATACCCGGCATCGCTGTCAGGGGCCCAGGGAGCCCTGCTGCAGCCAGGCCAGCCTCTGGGGAAGGGATGCTGCCC
The DNA here is from genome assembly GCF_026419965.1 of Kogia breviceps. Lineage (NCBI taxonomy): Eukaryota > Metazoa > Chordata > Mammalia > Artiodactyla > Physeteridae > Kogia > Kogia breviceps. The sequence continues at coordinate 4,421,579 of NC_081323.1, read as the reverse complement.
CGCCATCTCTCCTGGATGTTGTCCAGGCCCCCCCAGCAATCCACCACCCAACTCAGGAGACAAGCCTATCCACGATTCTTCATTCTGGGCTGGTGACGGCTCAGCTTCCCAGGAGCGAGGAAATCATCACGCCTGGGGGCTCCCTCCTATCACTCTGGATCCATCTGTGGCCGGGAAAGTTCCTCCAGGACCAGGGCCATTGGCCAAAGCTGACACGGGGGAAGAACAGCCCTCATTTCACACGGAGCTGCACTCTGAGCCCGTAGCCCCGCCGCCGGCACGCCAGCTCACGCAGCCTCCGGCTTAGCTTCAAGCCCAAGCGCCTTTGGCAGGGGTGCAGTCAGCCTGCTGGGGCCTCGTGCACTCTCCACGAGCCAAACATGGGGTCCGGGGCCGCCCCCGGATCTGTTCCCACCGTGGGGACCGCCTCTCACTCCCAGGAGGTCCATCATTCGCTTACTATTCATTTATCCGTTCATCCACTCCACAAATGTTTACAAAGCCCTCACTCTGCCCGAGCATAATATAGAAATGAATATGTGGTCCCGCAGCTCTCTGTGGCTCTGAAATGGACACAAGGAAATCCTTGTTTTCGGATTTTGGGGCCGGCCCAGCATCGACTTTCCCTTCTTCCACTAACAACACCCTGATTTTCCTTGGGAAGGCCTCCCCACACCTGCCTCAGCCCTTGTGGGTGAACCAGGCCAGGCCAGACAGACCCTCCCTCCCCCAGCGACAAAGACTGATTGGTTCTGGGATGAAGAGGCAGGTGACCTACATCTGGCCAATGAGGCTCAGTTCTGGGACCTTTACGGGACGACCAACGAGTCCAGAAACGCTGGTCGAGGCCAAAGATCCATTCATCTTCCATCAATCCGGGAAGGCGTTTTGAAGGTAGAGCTTCGGGTCTTAAATGATGGGAGAGAAGTGAGTGCAGCCAGCCCTCCCACGAGGTGACCAGTCATCTTCCGACCCAAGAGAAGCTGGCTGTGTCCTAAGCCTGTGTATGGCTTGGCTGAAGGGCCCGAGTCCTTTCCCCAGCTTGTAAGCGGTTCCCCGCTTCCGTCCCCTCTGACCCGCACACCCAGCCCACTTCCTGCTCGGGAACAGGCCATGATCTAAGTGATTTAGTGAGAAGTGAGACCCACTCTCCCAGAGACCCACACAGAGGAGGTGCTGGTCTTTGTCGGGGACCCGGGGAAGGTACCAATGCTTCTCAGAGGGACTCTAGTGTGCTGAAGGCCACGCTGGGAGTCGAGCTGGGTTCAAGGCCGAATCCTGCCTACTGGGCAGCATGTGACCTTGGCCAGATGGCTTCCCTCCTCCGGCCTCCGTGGTCTCTAAGTACCTCTCGAATAAATTCGTTATTTCTAAATGAATTAGATAGAAATGCTGAGGCCAGGAGACTTGGACCAGGAGCCACAGTATGTGTGGCTTGGGACGGTGGCTGCCATCTGTTGCGTTCTGAGAGGTCTTCCCTCTGCTGAATGGGGGCCCAACTCCCCGAGACCATTTCTCCCCTTTCATTTTTCTCCTGTTCCAGGAAGAACAGGGTAGGAAATTCTGTGCAAAAAAGGCATAAGGGCTCTGCGTTGCTAATGGCATTCCGGGGAAATGAAACGTAAAACCGTGTGAGTTATTCAGCTTCACATAATGCTTTTATCAAGGGCCTGGAAAGAACTCCTTAGCAGGAGGAAGTCTGATTTCCTTGGAAAGATGGAATTCTGGGGAGACCAGCAGGGAGCCGGGCCCTCCCAGCACAGACGCAGGGTGGAAAGATCTGCAAGTCAGCCCGAGGCAAAGACCAAGACATGAGATTTCTCTCCCTCCCTCTCTGACACACACGCATGCACACACACACAGCAAGACCATGGTTTATCCCCACTTCTCAAAGGAAAAGCTGTGTGTGGCCTCTCACGTGGCCAACTTTGAAAGATACCTTGACTCCAGGATGCTTCTAGAATGAAATCCAAACACCCAACTTCCAAGGCCAATGAGGCCCTCGGCTCCGACCTCAACCCACACTCTCTCCCTTCCTTCACGACCCACCAGCCTGTCGGCTCCTTCCTGTTCCTCAAAGGCTCTGGCTTGGCCCACCTCGGAGCCCTTGACCTCGACCTTCAGTCTGAGCCTCTACGACTGGCCTTCCCCGCTGTCCTTCAGATCAAGGTCGCTTGTTCTGAGAGGTCTTCCCTGAAACATCCCTGGTCTAAAGCAGGCCACATTTTTTTTTTTTTTTTAGTTTTCTGCTGGCAAATCCTTACTTTCTGAGATTGCATTATTTATTTGTTGTTTATTTCCTGATTCTTCCTCCTGGCAAGGGAACTGTCGGAGGACAGGCGGCACGCTGGTTTGTGCATCCTGTGTCCCAAGTCAGGAACGATGCCTCCAGAAACTTGCAAGAATCTCCTTGTGGCCCATCCTGATCACAAACGTGGAAGAAAGGGGATTCTAGGAAATGTCGTTCAGCCTGGCCAAGTGCTATGGTCTGAATGCTTGTTTTCCCCCACTGCCCCCCGAAACCCCTGTGTTGAAATCCTAACCCCCAAGGTGACGGTATTAGGAGGTGGGGCCTTTGGGAGATGACTGGGTCACGAGGGTGGGGCCCTCATGAATGGGATCAGTGCTCTTATAAAGGAGGACCCGCCGAGCTCCCTCACCCCCTTCCACCGGGCGAGAAGGGAAGAGGGCCCTCACCAGTGGCTGACCCTGCTGGCACCTTGATCTTGGATCTTCCCGGCCTCCCGGACTGTGAGAAGTAAATTTCTGTTGTTTATAAGCCACCCAGTCTGTGGCATTTTGTTCTAGCAGCCTGTCTGGACTGAACCGGGCAACCGAGATAGCAAGTTAGCATGTTGGAGAGCCATCCTGAATCAGTATTGACTGATGGAGTGAGTGAGTGCTTTTGAATTAAGGTGTGAACTAAGTGAACTAAGGTGTGAACTAAGTGAACTAAGGTGTGAACTCCTTAGGCTGGAACATCCTTCTCATTATGGTGCATCTTCTACCTGCTCACCCTCCTCCCAACCACCTTAAGGGTCTAGGAACACCCAGGCTCATCTGAGCGCCCCATTCCCCAGAGAACTGCTCTTCACCCATCCGTTGGCTGGCCCGCAGCACCTTTTAAGACTCACACTTCTAGCGATGGCTCCTTTCGGAGTCATTTCACACCAAGGCTGAGTCACAGCCTTCCTCTGTGCTCCCCTGCTGGCCCTCCTCCCTGGAAGCCCCCATTATTCCATGTTTCTTGTGTCTCTTTCTAGAGATGTCTAGTCATTTGCCAGCAAAACGCATATATAATTTTTCCTCATGTGAAATAGAGCACACAGTATTTTTTTTTCTGGATCTTGCTTTTTTTTTTTCCTCTCTCTTAACACCGTATCTTGGAGACCTTTCCAGATCAATATATACTGAACTGCTTTATCCTTTTTAACTGCTCTACAGGATTCCATATGGATGGACTATAACCTACTGCATCAGTGGCTTTTTGCTGGGAATTCAGATTGTCTGCCCGTTTTCACTGTGATAAACAACACTGCAGTGAACATCTTTGTACCTGACCATACCATGCCTCTGCCCCTTCCCCACCTGGACAACTTCTGATGCTCTGTGAGGTTCCCTCTGAGAAGCCTCCATTAATCTTCATTAAGTGAGGCCAGCTGCCCCTCTCTGGCTTCCAGGCAGCTGGTGGGTATGTCCCCTGTAACACTTACTGGAAGATATTTATTGAAGTGTCTGCCTTTCCTTGTGTCTGGTTCATCTCTGAACCTCCAGCATAATCCACAGTGCCTGACACAGAGGAGGCACGAGATAAGTGCTTATGAATCCAATGAATGTCACATTTAAACCCCGGACCTTCAGGGGACTCCAAATCTCGCTCCTTCTGCATCGTCACCTCCCCAGTCTTGACGGGGCTCAGTGGGGCTCTCTCCTGGCCCCTCGCCCACCTTCTTCTGGGCCCTGCTTCTTCAGCTTCGCCCATGCTGCTTCCCCCTCTCCGGAACGCCCTCCCCTTTCTGAAGCCCTTTCCCATCCTTCAAGGAACGGGTCCTCCTCTGCTTCCTTCATGAGGAAGCTTTCGCTGAAATATCAATCTCTCCCTTTTCTGAACCGCTGCTGCCTTTATAGTCACTTTGGCATATTTTTTCGAGCTCCAATGCTCACTAATTGTTTCCTGTCTGTTGCTTTTCTGTCCCCAGCTAGACTGTGAGTTCTTTGAGAGCAGAGCGTCTTACGTGACTCCAGCGGCTCCATGATGCTGTGTTCATGGTAGCTGTTCAATACTTCTGTATTGTTAAAGCAATTGGTGCCTTCATTGATTGAGTGGAATCTTAACGCCGATGGCTGGAAATGGCGCTCAGCGCACCAGGGAGGTGCTAAACATCTCAGTCCTGGTAACCTTTGAGGCAGGAGACAGGACCCGTGTAGAAAAGTCTGTGGGAGCTTGGTTCCCCCCTAGACCTCTACCCCACCCTGCTTAGACCGGGTCTTCGGCGAGAGTGAGTCCCAGTTACGTCCAGTCATGTCACTCTGTGGTCCCCGTGGGCCTGCACACGATTCTCCACTGAATGTTGCAAGTGGCACATGCCCTGCTTCCCCGGCTCCTTGGGGGAAACAGGGCACCTAGAGAGAATTGAATGAGTTTCACCCAGACTCATGCCCAGTCATATTTCCATAGATAATTTGACTCCAGTCTGACTCACTCGGCCTCTATTTCCACCAAAAAGACATGAAGCACACCGTTGATCCCATCAGGGGAGAATAGTTGAGTCACATCTCATAGAGCCAAAGGAAACACTTAACTAGGTTTGTAACTGAACTTTGGAAGCAAACAAGGAGAAAGAGGGTGGGTACCAGAGACATGGGTTTACCCCCGACAATCCAACCTTGAGGCTCAAATTGGTTTAGACCGTGGCTGAGGATGAGCCGGCCTTTCAAAGGAGATCTGCCAGTTGGAGATGCAGAATTCGGCTGGATTTTTCTGCCTCTGCCCTCAGTTTATACAAACTTCTCATTAGCCCCAATACACCTCGAGCCATTTGGGCTTATGAATGCCTCCTGATCACAGGTAGCTGGCCCTAAAGGCATCTACCTGGACTTCGCTCGGTCCGGCCTGGCTTCACAAACCTCACATCCCAAACCCTGGGCTTTGCTTTGGCTGTAAAACAAGGATCCACCTGCCCACTGTGATGTGCCGTCACGTGCCTCACGCCACATCCCCCATCAGCAGCGCCCGGATGTCATCCATCGAGTCACGCTCAACGAGCAAGTGCTTCCCCTGGCAGTGCCTGCCCTCCCCACGGCCCCTGACGAGCGGAGAAGGCAGATGTGGAAACAGACCAACACAAGACAGCGTGGCGTGTCCTCCAGGCCATGAGTGGACGTGGTGCTTTGTGCTCCAAGAAGGGGAAGCGACTGCTGTTGCCTGCGGGGCTGGGGACAGGCTCACTGGTGACATTGGAACACTGATCTTGAAACGTGAATGAGTCTTCCAGGAGGAGGGGGTGGGAGTGGGGGAAAAAATTCAAGGCAGAAGCTATCAGACGTCAAAAGACACAGAAATGGTAAACACGGAGGGTGGGGAGAATGTTCCACAAGGCACAGAATTCCCCATGGGCGTGGCTCGAGAGACATGGGCACTACAGGCACCTAGAGGCAAAGTTAAGGAGTTCCTTTTTTCTCCATATGCAGTAGGATAACAGAGCAGGCATCTCATCAGGAGAGAAGCACGACCAGATTGATCTTTGGGGGAAGGTGATGGTTTAGAGAACCTCCGGCACCAGGGGCCAGCATCAGAGGCGTGGAGACAAGGCTGAGAGGCCGCTGTTGTGATTTTCCAGGCAAAAGGGACAAGACCAGTGGAGTGGCCGTGGGCACGGAGGGGTGGAAGGAGCGCCCATACGTAGGAGGAGGAATCTTTTGCATTCTGGCTGTGGATGGTATGTTGACTCAGGCAAGGAGGATCTAGGATGGCGGATGGTGCCAAAGGCCCTGCTTAGGGGCTCAGCTGACCGGTGGTGCCACTGATGAAGATCAGGAATCCAGGAGGAGGAGTATACCTAGGTGGGAAGCCAGGGGTTCACTGTGGGACGGGGAGGACATCCAGGAGGCTCTGTGCGGTTGGACACGGTGGCGTCTGTGGAGAGAACCTCTCGCTAGGTGGTCCCTGAAACCACGGGTAGGTAAAGGGTACGATAAGAAAAGCAAGAACCAAATATCTGGGGACTGGGCCACTGACAGACTACAAAGGAGTGAGTTTCAAAGAGAGGCCACAGTTTGGTGTTTAGGGTCCAGGGATGAGGAAGGGACTAAGACAGGCCAGTGAGAGTCAGTTCTAGCGTCATCTCTACCGGGGTTACTATGCCATGAGACACCAGGGCTGGGCTTCCAGATATCAATTTGCCACCTCCTGGGGAGAGCTAGCCCGAGCATGAAACCCATGCAGAGGAAGGAAGAGCTGAGAGATAGACTCTTGTGGATAGCATTTCCCCTCTGGGTCCAGCTCTGCCTAGATTTTTCTTTCCTTTCTTTTTTTTTTTTTTTTTTTTTAAGTTATTTGGGCCAATACATTTGCTTTTAAGCTGAAACCAATTTGATTTGGGTTCTGTCCCTTGCAGCCCAAGGAGTCTTGACTCTTACAAGGCCACGTGGCTAATGAGAGGCTGCTGGTCACCAGAGTGGTATCTGGAGAAGACTGGGTCCAGGTCTGTACTTGACAACACTTAGAATACCGTGGACAGGCCAGTGGTTACCACCATGGGAAAAAAAAAAAAAAAAAGAAATCGATGAGCTGGCTGTGTCTCAGTACCTGTTAACGTGAAAACACAATGATTTCCTTTATATTTTTCAAGAGCTGAGTCATCCAGGCCAGCCCCGGCTTGGCACTTTGACTAATTAATCTTGCCAAGGAAGATGGTTAAGATGCGAAGGTTGATTTATTTGAGGACACGTGTGTCAACATCATCCCACGGAAGAAACCAGAGCACAGAAGAAAAGAGAACGTATGCTTTGCCGGCGTGAGCTGCTACTTAAGAGGTTTCTTTGGGGACCTCAAAGATCAAAAGCCATGAGGTTAGATGTTGTTTCAGTCTCGAAGTTGATCAAACACAGCCACATGGGATGATGGCCCAGGGCCCCGGGAGAGGACGTTCCTTTCCCAACGGCACAGACAAGGTCGGGGGACTATTTTACATGGGGTGACCTGAGACCTGAGTCATGAGAAGGAGCCAGTCGTGTGAACAGACTAAGCAGGCGGGAGCAGCGAGTTCTAAGGCGCTCTGAGAACTGGTAAAAGATGGCCAGTGTAGCCGGCGTGCCGTGAGGAGGAAGTGGGGAAAGAGGACCAGAGGTCTTGACCTTCTGGTATATGCTGGTCCTTAATATATTTCCTCTCATCTTTCCATCTGTCCGTCCAACCATTCATCTATTCCATAAACATTTATGACATGTAGACAATGGGTGGCACTAGAATTGAAGGAAGAGTTCACAAAGCAAAAGGGGAAAGACCCACAATCTAGGCAGAGAAAACCACATGAGCCAAGGCCTGGGAAGGGAAGAGCTCACTATTTGGGGTGGAGGGCTGCTGGGAAGGGTCTTGAATGCCTGGCCTCCCTCCCAGCAGACCCCCACCCCCCACCCTACAGAACACCCATGTGCAGGACGCCAGGAAATGTTGATATGTGAAAAAAATTTGTCAGTGAAATTCATGATCCTGGGATAAATCAGATATAATCTTGCACTAGATTCAGCCAAGGGGTAGCAGTGAACAAAGGCTTAAGAAACAGTGAGGGCAGAAACACTTAAAATGGAGACTATTCCATCAATTAGCTTAATTTTTTTTTCTGCCAACCAAGAAAAGACCATCATTAGTTACTATTAGTGATGGCCCGGCTTGGAGAACACCTGTTTTCTGCTGAGCTTTGCCGGCGTGGGCCAGAGGGAGCTGTTTCAGAGCCTCAATCAGGCAGTGACATGAGAGTCACGCTTTGGAAAGGTCACCACGGCTGCAGGGTAGAGGATGGATGGAGGGAGAGAGAGAGTGTGTGTTAGGCTGTTGGAGAAACACACATGATGAGAAACACACCAGCATTTGGGCAGACTAGTGGAGGCTACATTCCTTGAAGGCCAGAGTTTTGCTCTGGTTCAGCCGTTGTAGCAGTGCCTCGCAAGAGCTAGGCAGAGCCACTGCTAGATTTTTTAGAAATGCTTCCTGAATTGAACTGTCTGCTTTAAAAACCTAATGGAGTCTGGACAAAACAAAACTTGCCTCTCTCTGGCATCTCTCTGCTCACGAGAGGCATCGTGGCTGAAGGCAGACAGAGCTAGGAAGTTTCCAGAGGTTGGAAATACTCAGGGTTTTGGGGAGCTATTTGGGGAGACAGAACACAAAGCTCCTGTTTCCTAAATCTGGTCCGAATCTGCCTGTTATGTCAAATTTGTGCAAATGAGACGTTCCTCAGGCTCAGGGGCTTCTGCTGTTCATCCTGATAAAAGAATGACCATCTGTCTTCCAAAAGGCGCTAGGAAGGCCCAAGGTAAAAGGTGTCCATTTGAGACTGTTTAAACCCCTTTTCCACCGGTTTAGACACATCTGGATTCCTAAGCCACAGAATAAGAATTTTGAAATGTATTCCGGGAGTACCCCGTTCCCACCATCATGACCTACTGTTTGGAGTTTGCTGTGAAACCTTCCAGGGAGAGTCCAGCCTACGTGAGCTTTGTGTCAGCGAGACGGCTCCTGAAATAAAACACGTGGCCACGTTCGGAACACTTAGTACGCGCTGGCCCCAAACGAGGGCTCCGTGAGCCCTATCTCATCTAAACTTCTTCCCTGAAGGGTGTGGGTCTGGCGCTGCTGACCCATTTTGTCTAACCACTGACCTATCTGCACTTGAAAACCTTCTCCTGCCCCTGCCATTGTCTGGCTTCAGCCAGGAAAGTCCATGTTTATGGTTCCCTTCCGCACTGATTAAGATGACAAGAAGACAATGAAACACTTGTCTCCCAAAGTGACTTCTTGGATCCACTGGCAAAATGTTAGAAAGTGGGTACAAAGCCCAAGAAACAGGACACCCAGGATCTTTGAGCTTGGGGAGTATTACAGAATCCTATCCCAGGCCAAGAATGAGTCACAATGAAAGCTTTTAAAATATAAAACCATCAACCTAGATTTCAATTCCAAGGAAACACATACTTGGCCATGAGGGAATGCTTGAAAAAAAAAATCAGTCTTAAGCCACTTGACAGGAAAATAAAACAGCCAAGGAACATTCAAATGTAATGATTTACGTCCTCCCTCTCCCCCCAGCCCACCTCCCTTCCAGTATGGGTCAGGGCGTACACGGGCTGGACACCGGTCTCCACCAGTGTGCATGTCCTGGCCAGGGCTTCCATTTCACTTAACACGATTTCACGCACATGATCTTGTGCCTGGACGCAGCCAGGTTATAACTGCACGCTGCCGCCTTTGGGTTGCTATGCCAGTCTCGTGGATTCTTCATGATTTCCCTGCTCTCGGGCTCTTGGGTTGCTCGAGGTGGCTGTTTGGGGAATACAGGGATTTTTCTTCCATTATTTATGTGGGCAAAGCGCCCGTTCATTTCTCTCAAAGAAATGGAAGCTTGATTGATTTCCTAAATGTAAGAACGAGATTGTCCCGCAATAAATATTTAAGACTGACCAGGAAGGGCGACCACCATCTGCTGAAACACAAGCCCAGGAATTACTTTGTTAAGCTTTCCCAGTGAAGGGAATGAATGAATAACCATCCTATATAATATTTGCTCAGCACCTCATAGTTGACAAAGGTTTTCACTTATCTCATTGATCTTCACGGTAGCCTCGAGAGGTAGACAGGGCACGGATGACATGGATTATTAAAACCCCACATTTTCCCCTTCCTAACCGATAAGGGCTCTAAAGGCTTCAAGTCACTTGAGGGAGGTCAGGGAGTTTGTGGAGGGTATCGCGGGTCTCTCATTCATTCATGCACATCAAAACAAAACAAAACAAAACATGTATCTGGAGCCTAGTCCCAAATAGGTGAAATGGCAGAGGGTACAAAGATGAATAAAACACGGTGCCTGCACGGGAAGACTGCGTTCTAGCCTGGGGAGAAAGCCAGAGATAAACATGTCCCCGCTTTGCAAGGTGATCGGTGCTCGAAAGAAAGGAACTGGGTGCGGACCACGTTTCTAATCTGACGTCTTGCCGAACACCGGCTCGGTTGTTATTTACAATATCTGTCCCCCGAAGGGGGAGGCAGGGGGCTTAGCCGTGCGCCTCGGGTCAGGTCTCACTGCGGGGATGGCACGCGGTGTGGGGACAGTTCTCTCTCCCTCTTTCGGCAAACAGGCACACATCTCCCGGGGTGCCGAGCTTGCCGGGGGTCCGCACACAGGCTCCCCGAATTTCCCTCCACGAGATAACCGGGGTCCCTGCCTTGGGAGCAGCGGCTTTCTCCCGCCGCAGCCTCCCGCTCGGCGAGGCAGGCAGCTCGCTGTCCGCGGAGACACGCGGCGGCGAGACGGCAGCGAGGTTTTGTCTCGCCCGAGCATCGTCCACCGCCCGCGAAAGCCCGCGAACGAGCGCCGCTTCCCCGCGCATCTCCCTCTCCCGCCGCCCGGCTCCGGAAACCACAGCCCCTTCCTCGAAACGAACGCGCCAGCCCTGCTCGCTGGCTCTCCCGGTTCTTTTTCTTTTATGCATTTTGATATATCCCTCCCAAAGATATGTTTCACAACAATTTTTAGTTACACAACCGATGCACAGAAACATTCTCCTTTAGGAAAGAAAAATGATATATTTCTATCTAGCGGGTCGCCAGCTGCCCCGCGGATCCCCGGCGGTATCCCGCCGGGCGCCCCGCGGGTGCAGCTGAGAGCCGCGCGCGGCTCTTCGCGCCGCTCGGGCGGCCGCCCTTTGTGAGTGCCGACACCGGCTTTGTTTCCCGTTTTGCTTTCCTTCTTTTTTGCAAACCCGGAGCTTAGCACGCGGGAAACGCTCGGAAAATACACACGTGTGTGTAAAGTTTGTTTAATGCAACACCAATTGCGGGGATGGGGGCCGTTCCCGAGTGCCGGGGCGATTTTCCTTTGTTAAGACCTCAGTCGCTAGCGCGGTACGGCGGCCCCGGCTCACCCGGGGAGGGGAAGCCCGCACAGCCCCGGCCGCGGCCCCGGGAGAGGCGCAGCCGCCTGGCTCCGAGACCCCGACCCGCTCGGGTCCACGCGCCCGGCCCAGGCCGTTTCTGGCTCGGGCTTCGGCCTCGGGGCGCCCGGGGGGGGGGTGACCTCGTGCCGCCGGTGGGGTGGCCTCGTGAGGCCCGTGGTGTGGCCCCGGGCCGGACACCTCGCGGGGCGACCGCCTAGTCCCTGCTCCGCGCTCGGGCTTGGGCGGCTCGATCCCAACGCGCCCCGGCGGAGCCCCTGCCCGAATCCCGGCCACCCGGGTCCCCAACCTCCAGCCGCGGTCGCGAGGGGCTCCCCGACCCGACTCCAGCGCCGGAAAGCGGGCCAGGGGCGCGGGAGGTGTGGGGCCAGGCTTGGCACGCCGGCGCGCGGGCCCACTAGGCAGGGAAAAGTTGCTGGGGGCGGGGGGGGGGGGACTGTCAAAGTTTCGGGGAACTTTTCCACTTGAGATTCTACAACCCTGCAGTGCCCCCTACAGAAAGCGGCAGCCGGGGAGGGCGGGCACCCCCCCCCACGACCCCCGACCGCAAGCAGCGGCGCGGCCCAGGCGGCCTGGAGCTCTAGCTGCAGCTTTTGCCTTTTTTTTTTTTTTTTTTCCCCTCCTGGTTGTTTTTCTGATACATCTTTTTTTTCAGAATTGGAAAAAAAAAAAAAAAAAAAAGAAGAAAGAAAAAGCGAGCGTGAGCCTCCGCCTGCAGTGGAGCGTGCTCGGCCTCCAGAGGCAGTCGTCTCCAACTTTTCCTCTCCCGCCCCAACTCCGCGCGCCTCAAACTACGGCTCTGCAGGAGCCCAAATTTGCCTGCCGCTCGACTCCACTCTAATAAGCGCGCCAAGGCCCCTGGCGGTTGTTTGCAACGTGGGGGCCACGCTCTCGAGGCTCAGGCCCGCCCGGCGGCCCGCTCCCGGTGCCTGGGCCCAGTTGGGAAGGGGAAACCGAGCGTTGCGGGAGCACCCCGGGAGAGGGCGGAGCGCTCCCGTGCCCCGGGGCAGGGGGGTAGGGATCTCCCGCGCCCGGAACGTTGCGAGCAAGGCTTATGAACGTCGCAGGGGGGCACTCGCGAGAGACGGACAGGAAGAGGGCCAGGGGGGACGCCAGAACCCGGGACCGTAGCACGGAAACGGCCCGGGGCTGAGCAGCAGTCAGATCCCGGGATGGAGGGAGCCGGAGAAGAGGAGTGAGGAGGCCGGGCAGGCAGGGCCTGCTGCCCTCCTGGAGGCCGGCAGCCTGCTGTGGCAGTGGAGGACTAGGCCGCCCACAAAGGGAAGGGGTCAGGAGGTCGGGCCTCGGCCTTAGCAGGCTCAGACCAGGCCCCAGAAGGGAGCAGCGGGAGTTCAGGGCCCAGGCCTGGCTCGGGTTGTCCAAAGGGGACGTCAGGCAGGCCTCCCAGGCCTCTGGTGGGGAAAACTGAGCCGGAGACAGGCCTGAGAGCCCGGCCCAGACGCCTGGGAGCCAAGTTAGGCAGAGCCGGCCAAGGCCCTAGGGGGTGTCAGAGACTAATGTGGTAGGGGGCTTCAGGGCCTCCCAGTCCAGAGCCGGATTGGCGAGTTGGACGCTTGTAGATCCAAGGTTGGATTGGGGAGGGGTCGCTGGGAAGTTGGCTAGCAACGCAAGGATTGGGGGGATTTAAGTGCTTAGAGATCGAAGGCAGGTCTTGGGTAGGGGGAGTCAGACAATCGGAAAGCCTAGGTGGTTATTTGGGGAGGGGTCGTCGCGCTTAGACGAAGTGCAAAGCAGCTCCTGCTCCGCTGAAGGCCTGAGGCCTTATCAAGAGAAGCTCCTGTGAAGGGTGGGCTAGACTAAGCCAGGCCAAGAGAAAGAAAGGGAATAAATCTGGCCTCGAAGTGGGCGGGGGGCCCCTGAGCGGGGGGTCACAAAGGGTGAGACATGGCCACCAGGCGTTTAACGGACGCTTTCTTGTTGTTGCGGAATAATTCCATCCAAAACCGGCAGCTGTTAGCCGAGCAAGTGAGTAGTCACACCACCTGCAGCCCTCTGCATTCACGTAGTATTGCTGCGGTGAGTCTCCCGGCGGCCTCTCCGACACACACACCGTGTGCACTGCGGCTCTGCCTGTTTGTCTGTCTCTGTCTGTCTCTCTGTTTAAAAAAGAAGATAAGACTAGTACGGAAATGCAAGGTCTCTTGGTTGGGGTCCGAGAGCATCGATCACCCTGGCTGGGAAAGAACCAGTGCTAGGCCCCTGCTCCCCCTCTGCCTTGCACTCTCCTCACTTCCGCATCCCTCCCAGTCCCGTCCGCCCCCCCCCCCCCCATCCCCGGTCGTCCCTGCGCGACCCGCAGCCTCCAATTTACATATGTTTTAGCACTAAGGTTTGGAAGCTTTGGGCCTTTCTGAAGCCTTTTCGTTCCGTTTTGTTTTAAGCTCCCCTCCCCCACTCCGCCCCCGCAGACTGAGCCTCACTTCGGTTCTGCTGGTCGGGTTGCAGGCTCGCAGACCCAAATCCTTGCAAATGCACGATGCCCTTCCCCCAAAGAGGAAGGAGTTGTTGTTTTGGGGTTTTTTTGTCCGTTTTCTTTTAATGGCCTCGCAGCCCTGTGTTCCGTGTTCCCTGTGAATAATTGCTTCGCTGTTTGTCCTGGGGGCTCTCGTTTGTGAGGCTGTAAGGTGCTAGCTTCTTCGTTTTCCATTTCCCAGACAGGAAATTAAGCTTTTCCCTCCATTCGAACTTTTTAAAAAGAACATGGTGTGTATGTGAAAATCAACCCCCCAGATAGCCCACGGTTTTTGATTTAATTAAACTGAAACTTTCTTTATCCCAGCAGTAGACTCTTTTACTGGGAGGGCCTGGAAAGATTGCTGTTGCTTTTCTGTTTGTTTAAGGGGCTCCTTTCTCTTCCTGAGCCTCAGTTTCTTGCTCAGTTGAATAAGGGTGTGTGTGTGCCTGATCTAAACAGGAGGATGAAGATGAGCTCTGTGGTAGCCTAAATGGAAAAGTGAAGTTATGAAACTAGTTTGTATTGGTGGTGGTGGTGGGGGGTCCTTGGTGTAGACGGGCTGGGTTTGAATAGAAGCAGCATTGGAGGAGGAGAGAATAAAGTCACCCCAGACCAAGTTCTTGGGGGTTATACTTGACATGTACCGCTTGGGTAAATATCACATTTATTTCACCTGTTAGGGACTGCATTCCCTTTACATTGTTTCTTTATGACTTGATTTAAATGCTTCACAAAAATTAGGCCATCTGTCTTGATTATTGACAGAGAGTCTACAAAGACAGTTTTTCCTTTTTGTGAATCACAGGAGGAAAATGTATTTGGCCAGCTTGCTTATATAGAAAAGATATTGTAAACTGTGTGAGCAGTTTTAGGAATAAAATCACGGTAAACTTAAAAAGCATAGAAAACAGGGACAGAGTGTGTTTAACTTTTCATTTACTTAAGAATTTGAAGGTATTTTACGTTTGTAAACTGAAAGAAGTCGTATTATACTGAAGTAAGTGCAAAATGGGAACGGGCTAATTCCAGCGCTAATTTTGAAAAGAATGTTCTGAAATAAGCCAAGAAATAGAGAGTAGAAGTGAGAGAAAAAAAAAATCCTCCATGGAACTTTAGTTCTGCTAAATAAGATGTAAAAATTGCATGTTCCTTAAATGACTTGATTGGGGAGAAAAAAACAGGACTAAAACTCCCGTTAATGTTTCTAAGGTATCAGTCTTTAACTGATTTTAAAACATAATGTTTGCTTTAAAATTTTTAATCATGTAAGGTTCAGAATACACTGAACCATAGGATAACATGAGACTTTTTTTTTTTAATCATTTGGTTAGACGGTTTAAAAACCTGGTGTCTGAGATAGGCAGCTTTCTAAAAGTGCATCTAAGTCAAATCTATTTTAAAAATGGTTTTCGAAGTTAGGCAATTTTAAATATATATAAACTAAGTCAAATATTTAAAAATATATAGCTAAACTGTACAATTTGGAAAAATAGATATGTCAGAAAATGTACACGTATATTTAGCTAACTCAGACATTTTCTTGAAAATAAATTTCTAAGTCAGACTAAAAATACATGCCTAAGTCAGAGCACTAAAAAGTATTTTTTACTTATTATACTATTTAAAATGTTACATATATATTGGTTTGACTATTTAAAATATTTCTCAGATTATTATGAGCAATCAGATCATTTAAAATATCCTTGTAGTCAATTAAGCCTATCTAAAATATAGATTTTGCAATTAAACAAAGATGGTTTGCCTAAGTTAGAATTAAATAGAAGTCACACGTTTATATATTTTAATTATGTGCATTTAAAAACATATGTCATAAATTTCTGAAGTGTTTAGGGGTGAATTATATTTTCAGCTTGCTTACAGTTGATTCTACAGAAACCATTTCTACACACACACAGACACACAAAATTAAATATGTCAAGATGTTAGCATGACTACATAGAGGGTACAATATTTTCAGTTTTTCTGGAAGTTGGAAAAATGTTATAAACATTTTGGGGAAAACTAACACAATTTTTTAAACTTGATTAAATAACTGATGTAATATTTTTCACTGCATATCTAGCTCATAAAAATTTTTAAACCTCATTTCTGAGTTGTAAATTTCAAAATCATGTAGCAAATCAAACAAAATTAATGCTATAAAATTTGAATATGGACTGGATTTTAGGTGGTATTAAGAAATTATTAGTTAAGTAAACTAATTAAATAAATTTGTTTGCTTTATTGGAGGGGTCTACTGAAATGTTTAGTATTGAAATGTCAAAACATCACCTAGTTTATATACTTAACCCCCCCATAAAAGAAACAAATAAGGCAGTGTTACTAATTGTGGAAACAAATAAGGCAGAGTGTTACTAATTGTTAAGTCTACTGATGAATATGTGGGGGGAGGCTATGCCAGTTTACATCGTTTTCTGTATGTTTGAAAAATCATAAATAAAAACAAATACCTGGCATGTTCAAAACACAAGTAAAACAATTAAAAGGCAATTTGTATATATTTATCTAAAACTCAGGTAATTAAAAAAGAAAGTAACTAAATTCTAGAGTGTAACTTAATTAAAAAATCATAAACTGAAATTTCTACTTCCTAGTTAGAAGAAAAAGCTGTAGACCTTGATTTTTGGGTGTGCAAATTATCTCACAATTAGAAATAAATCACATCTGAATTTTTTTTTTTTTTTTTTTTTTTTTAGTTTTAAATCTGAATTTGCACATCCTTATTTTAGGTGAAAGCTGTGGAAATTGATTGTAAAGTGGTGTTTGTGCGTGCGTGTGTCTATTACACACCTAAAAACAAAGGGCACATAAAGCCATATCATTCAAAAAATTTAAACAGGCATTTTTTCGCATCCTAGTTGGAGGAAAAAAGTAGAAGTTGGTGGTTGGTGGTGGGGGGGTTAGTGTGTGTACCTATACACGCATATAAAACGGGTTTGTGCCCATTCAGGCAAATATGTCACAGCTAAGCAGGAATTTAAGGAGGATGTGCGGTGACAAAACAAACAAACCGTCCCAAGGGCCAGAAGGGACCTAAAGGCCGTTTGACCCAACATCCCCTTTGTGATAACCCCTCTGCCTGCCTGCCTTGCCCGCATTATGTGATGGGGATAGGAAATTCCAGCAGCCCTCACCCCTACCCCTTTCACTGCGGAAAAAGTCCTTGCCTCTATTAACCCCATCTCTGTCTGTGTCTTGCATCCTGTGATCCTAGCTCTGCTTCTGGCCCCCGGGGTCTCTGACACAGGAAGCCTCTTGCTTCTCCTGCAGGATAGATAGCCCTGCAGCTTGCTGGTGCTCCGGAGCTTTCTCTAGCTCCGCAGTCCCGGCCCAGGCAGGGAGGTTAAGTTTTCTTGCCTATGAGTGAAGTCTAGTTTTTCTGTGTGCTTTTTAAAGTTCAGCACCCAGAACTGAACAAAATTCTACTTAATTGTGTTCTCGGTTGTGATGATATTAGTAAAACTAATTGTTAAAAGTAGACCAGGGGTTTGATTTTTAGACTGTCAGCAAAATGCAGCTGTTGGCATTTCCCATTCATTCTGTTTTGGCCTCAGTTTTGGACGCCCCATCACGGTTATGCCTCAGGGCAGCGTGAAAGAAAGGGAAGAGCCTTGGAGTTTAAACCTGGGAATTTAGGGCTAAGTCTCACTCTGTGGCTGACTCAGAATGTAGGTCTTCCTGCAAGCTTTTAATCTCTTCTGACATCTTTTGCCTTAATTGTAAATGGAGGGTTTGAGTTAGGTGATTTCTCCTGGCCCTGTGGATTCGGCAGTGCTTTCTCAGATCCTGTTTTAATACACTGTTTGTCCTGACCAAGGCTTGCAGCCTTAGCTTTAACTTGAAAAGGAGGAAATCACAGTCAACAGCATTGCCCTGCCCAGCAGCCCGATGTTACCTCAAAAATCCTCAAAAGTAGCTCCATACTGTGGAGAAGTAGCTTTAACATTCTGTCTGCCAAGTGCAGGTTTTAAGGCAGCACCTCATTCAGGCACTTACAGGCAGTTTAGCTTTAAGGAGCTGGAATGAATTTACAGCATTAAATAATCATTCAAAAAAACGTGTGAAGTCTTGAATGAATGACAAGTAGATGTTGAGTTGCTGTTCTGATCTGATGAGGTGCTGTGTGACTTGTGTGATTTCCTTTGATCTCCTGAAACAGATCTTATAGAGGGATTTCAGCTACTTTGTTAGTGTTTACTGCTTAATCTATTCTGTTTCAGAATAATGCACAATCTATAAATGGAAGCTAGAGTTAATTGGTCTTAGATTAGTTTGAAAGTAGCACATTATTTTTAATAAAACATGGTGAGCTTTGGGGGAAAAAAACAACTGAGGATTAACTGTGGTTTTAAGAAAACTGAGGTCCTTCTTCAGTCTTGACTATAATATTAGCCAAGATTTATTGAGAGCTTACTATGTGCCTGGCACTGGGCTTAGCCCTCTCCATGTGTAACCCTACTTCATCCTCACAGAGCTCCATCAAATAGGTGGTGTTGTTTTCTCATGATACAGATCTGGAAACTGAGGCTTCGAGGAGTTAGGAAGCTTGCTCAATATTGCCCACCGAGTGAGCCAGGGAACTGGGATGGGAACTCAGGCAGACGTGGCCCAGAGCCCTGTGCTACCTGCTGGGCCACAGGAGTGCTGGCTGCAGGTCCCGGAGAATGGAAGAACCCATTCAAACAAATCTTTTTTTCCTTACGATGGGATTGCATCTTTATCTCATTTTACAACCATGCAAGTCCATTTTGACTTGCATATTGCAAGTTCTATGTTTTAGTCCATGCTGAGTCTGTTGGAAAGTTAGTTCTCTGTCTTTAGAATCCCAGTATGAAATCATTGTATATTTCCCTTTAGATCTATTTGCTTTTCTGCTTCTAAAGATTCCATTTGAGCAGAGAGGCTTACTTGAGAATAAGGGTACTTTGTTGGATAAAAGTGAAGCAAACTTTTACTTTGGTAGTAACGGAAATAAAGTAAATATCGCTGTAGCATAGACCTGTATTTCCAACTCACTTTGCTCAACTTTTCCAGACTTCCTGAGTAAACACAGATGGGTTTCCACTTATTTTTCAGTTTTATGTAGAAAGTTCTTTAGACAATAAATTCCCCATGCTACTTGGAGTTTTCAGTATTTGCTTGATTGTATGCCATTGGCAGGTCAGAAACCTAGATATAGACATTATAAAGATTTAGAAGGTGATGATGTGTAGTACCGTGTTTTCATTTGGCTATATTTTGTTTTTTCCTGATGGTAATTCTAAATGTTTTAATTCAGGTCTTGACAAAATTTTCTGGTAAATTGGTGGCAGGGGGAGTTTTGAAAGGCCTGTTTTTCAGTAGCAAAATGGGAGGGGATGATGCTCTTCAAAAAGATGACCTCCTGAATTTAATTCCCAATGTGGTATGGTAGTAGCTGCCTATCACTAGTAACTCCCTGAATTGTTAATAAAATTAGAGAGACTGGAAGGTGGGGTGGACAGAGGCCTGAACACCTGGGTCTGTCCCCATCTCAGCCCTGTGACATTGGGGAAATGGATTTATATATTCTGAAGCTTGATTTTCCTATTTGTTTAAAAAAAAAAAAAAAAAAAGAGTCATATCTAGCCCATGATTCTGATTTCACCTCTTGTCAACTAATAATTGTAGAAGCCAAAAGATCAGGGTGTGTACTTGGTTGATAATTCAAGAGGCCAGGCTCATGTGCAGCAGAGATCTTAACCAGGGTTTGCAGTACTGCTTTATCCAAAGATTGGACGCCAAGGAGCCGCTGCAGAACAGGCAGATGTGCAGACTGAGATGCTGAATTAGGGGGTTTGCCTTGTGTCTTGTTTTATTAATAAAACCACTTCAGTGCTTTCTTGCTGAAAATGTTAAGCTTTTAAAAAATAACGAGGTTTTCTTTTTAAACTAAAAGGTAATTAAATCAGATTTCCATTTGACACTCCCTTCTCTATTAATGTCTTGTAGTACTACTGTTATGGCAGGGTGTGTATAGAAATATAGTTCTCTTGCTCTCACGGCAAAGTGTAGAAGGAATGAAGAGGACTTCCAGCTTTCTGTAATGTCAGCTGATTGAATTTTTACATGGAGGAATGTTGTGTGGTTACACTGTTATTGCTGTCATTGTTTAATAATATTTTGGCCCTGATAGACCAGTTTCATTTGCACTATTAATTTTTAAAGAAGGAAGTTATGGTTTTTTATTTTCTAAATTGACTGTTCAGCATAAAAAAAAAAAATCAACACAGTTGATTATTGAAATTCACCACTAATTATTTCAGTACTCAATACTGTAAAAAAAAAAAAAAAAAAGACCTAGTTCAGATTATCTGTCATTAGTAAATGTCTGTTCAGAAGATAGAGTTCCACTTTGATCGAAAAAAGAACCTTTGGTTTTAAATTGAAACTTAAATCTTCTGCCTGCCGGTGCTGCTTCCTTTCTACTCCCCCTTTAAAAAACAAAACAACAACAACAACGAAAACCCTCTCCTTACCTTTTGTTTTGTTTTACTTTCCTTTATAATAGCCTAATAAATGTGTGCCTTCTAGACTAATAATAATGCATGCCAAGCAAATGGGAAGAGTTTTTCTTTTCTTTTACCACCTGTGTCTCTCTCCGGGGAAGAGTGGTTTCTCGGCTTGCTTATTACCACGGAGAAAGCCGTGTCTTCGGGATTTAGTTTGTAGAGCCCTTACATATGTGGTCACTCAAATATTATCTGCATTCGGCCATAGACAATTTGGGGGGTTTTTCATTTTCTAATTTTGCTGCATTTGCAGGGCTGATTTAGATGTTAAAATTTACATTTATTTGACATGGTAAAATTACACTTTAGCTTTGCTCTCTTGATTTTATCTTCCTCAGGGAAATTTAGAATCTTGTGTATGATATTTGATATTTATGAAACAATACCATTATATTTTATTGAAACTAAAGCAAGTGTGTTTTATTTGTTTCTATTGTATTTTAATTTTTACAACTATTGTTTGTATCCTATCTCATTTACCAAAACAACAATCATGGTAAATAAAAATAAAAAAACATAATAAGGTAAATATTGATGTAGCTTTTATTTTTTTTTTAAAAAAAGGAAGAATCAGAAGGGGGAGATTTTTAAAAATGCTTTGATTAGTGGATCTTTATTTTTAGTCAACTTTACAGTTGCGTAAAATCTCAGTGTTTTCTCGACTGACCATCCCTTATCTGTCTGTCTGTCCCCATCCTTCTTTTTTTTTTGCTATCCCTAACTGGATGGGCTGATGGGAACAACATATCTCTTCAGGAGCTGGATGAGGTATTGTGTTTTGACTATTTTTGTATGTTAGTTTATAAAATTATTCCTGTTTTTCTGAACTCTTTGGTCATATGTGAAATGCTAAGAGTGTACACATATTTGAGCATTTGTTTTGATTACTTCTAATTGTCCTGTTTTACAATTTAATACTTAGGATTTATTTAATGTATTTTCACACCAGGTGAATTGATGATTTAGAGAAGGGCTTAGGAACATTATTTACTACTGTAGGGAAAGGGTCTCAACTTTGAAAGCAGTAAAATTTCTTGCACTTAAAATAAGCCAGATTGTTTTAGGATTACGCGTGCAGCTCCCTTGATTCCTGACACTGTGCAGTGAGGTTGCTCAGAGGGGTAGAAGGACGTGATGTCTGGCAAAAACCCTGAGGAAGCAGGACCCGGAGCCACCAGACCTGTTGAGATGTCTGCTGAGGTGTCACTGGCCCCAAGCGAGCGACCCTCCCGTTGTGCTGACTGACTAATGGTTACGTGGCCCCCTTCCTAGCAGCACGATGTTGGCCTTTTCCTCACTTATTAGCAATTCTCCCAGAAGATGGAGAGGGTATGTGTTCACAGCACTTTATTCTAGTCATGTGAATAAAAGCGTTGAGGAAAAAGGGGATCGAAATGTGATTGTTGGTTTTGTGTTTCTATTATCTGTTTCAGCCACGAAGGGGTTGAAAATATTTTTCCTAAAGGTAGACCTTTTTAAAAGAGTCCTTTTAAAATTGGGGGTGGGAGGGTGTCATTGGTTTTTGATTTAATTTAGAAGTATGAACAGTGAGGTGGGGTTAGGGCCACTGTCTTCGAAACCAATGGGGTCCCTTACTAGTTGATAATAACAACAGATGGGAAACAACCTAAAGATCCTGCGTGGAGAACTGGTTAAATAAATTATATAGCAACTCTAATTTCCTGTACTGTACCTGTTAAAAAAGAGTGCAGTCTGTCTCTGAGTGCTGCAGGGAATGAGCTCCCAGACACATGGCCAAGTGGGGAGAAGCCTGATGCAAAACACTGGACACCGCGATTCCTACTCTTTACAAAAAAAAAAAAAAATTTATTTTTTTAAGAAAAATAATTAACATTCGGGTTTATGTGTACTTAGATTTCTGAAAAGAGACAGAAGAAACTGTTAACAGTGGATACCTTCCAGGAAAAGTCTGGGATGGAAGGGAAACCGCCTTTCTGTTGCAAACCCTTTCCATAGGTTGGATATACATTTTTAAACCATGTGTATCTATTACTTGAGTCATTAAAAAACAATTAGTATTTAAAACCAAACCCATCCATCTAAGAATGGATGCTACCACTTACTAAACGGTTTGGAAATGTGGGACTTGTGGCCCCACAAAGGAAGTGGGCCGTGGGGAAAAAACAAACAGCAGAAGAGCTTAAGTTTGAACACTTCTCCCACCGGGCCCGTCAGGGGTCCTCTTTCCTGAGGGCTCTGCCGTCTGAACCTATTTCCAGTCTCTCCTACTTCCTCTTCAGGCAGCAAGTTCCAGACACTGGCTCCCCCCCCCTTGCCCCCCGCACAGAAATTCTCTCTGCCACGATCTCTAGCAGAGACCCCGAGTGGAGAGCCCCTTCCCAGCCACACGCACGTCACGTGCCAAGAGGCCCCCGAGCTCCAAGCCTTTCCATTGCGGGGACACGTGGCCCTTCGGCCACCCGAGCCACTCACTTCCCCTTCTTGTTCTTTGTCCAGAACCATTGTATCAGTGAAGTGAATTGTATATGACCTGTCTTTTATTTACTTCATTCATTCATTGCATTTATCGTTGACTCATGCAGCTAATTATAATTGTGTACTTATTACCGCGCAGTGCCAGGCGCTGACCGAGGAGGTGGGGCTGTGTTGGGAACGGTGTGCAGAGCCTCACCTTGCCAAGGCTGCAGTAGGGCTTCGAATCGACCCTGGCGTGGGTCAGATGGAAGCCCACCCCCGGGTAGGTGAGGCCTGAGCACACTGTCCTGACTGCGTCCCGGGTGGCCTCCTGCAGTGCGTCCACGTTGGGCTGTCCTTTCTCCTACTCAAACCCACTCGAAAATCTGCTGCACCCTGGGGATAGCAGGCTGTGTTCTTCTCCAGGAATACTAAGTAAGGTGTGCCCAGGGAGAGAGCCCACCCACCGTTCACCCTTTTGCCCAGTGTACGGCCCTGTCCTCTGCTCTCATCTACTCCCTGCCTAGGACAGAGTCATCTCCCAAGTTGTGGGGTTTTTTAATTCATAGGAGGAACTATTAAAAAATTCTAAGATGTAAAGTCAGGCTCCCAAACCATATAGCCTGGGAAGGGCAGGGTGAAGTAGCAGGGCTGTGGGGGCCGCAGGCTAGCTCACTGGTGCCCCTGCGGAGGGCAGCATTGAGAAGGAAAGTCTGTGAGCCCCTCGGTGTCGGTATTTGTGGAACAGGGAGCAGTCCCTTCTGCACTTTTGTTGTTGGGACTGAAGTGACCAAGTCAGCGGGGGTCCAGCACTAACGGCGCGCAGGTAATTGCTGCTCCCTACTTTTTTTTTTTTAGGACGTATGTGAGAGTTGAGGAAAAAAGGAAAATCAGTGAAACTAGTCACATTGTATCTGGGTGCTGTAATCGTCAGATTTTAAAAATTTCTATATTTTTTGCACATTTAAAGAAGTGTCCATTTTGAACGTTTATTGTTTCATAATCAGAGAAAGTAAACACTTTAAAAACTATCACAGATTTTAAAAACACAAAACTGTAGGGCTGACAGCCCCTGATTCTCTTTTCTACAACATGCTTACTCACTCCCTCAAAGAACCGAGATTTCTTCAGCCTAATTGTCTATTAGCCTTCCAAGCCCAGTGAGTTATGCTTGTGGTCTGACTGCCTCGTACGCACTCCCATACCGTCTCAGGTGGAAACCAGAGCTGCCCAGCTGTAATTGTCAACGTCCCTTCTGGACTTTTTAAATGTTCGTTGCCACAGAACATTTAAAAAGTCCAAAATTGTCAGTACTGGTTCTTATTACCAGGGCATTATGGCTGAACTTGGTGTGTTTTTTTACATGGAGGGGTGGGAGGGGCTGTGTTTCACTTTTCTGGTCCTTGCAGGGGCCCTGCCATTTCCTTAATCTTACTGTACGCCAAATCAGCCTTCTCATAAAGGCAGGGTTCGCTAAGAGGAGGAAGGCTGTATATTTGGGACAGCAAGATTTATAAGACTGTGCTCGTGTGTGTGTGTGTGTGTGTGTGTGTGTGTGTGTGTGTGTGTGTTCTGTCCATAGATCAAGCACTCGTCCATACTGTCTGGTACTCTTTAAAGGGACAGTTGTCAGTGTCTAAAGTGGACCAAGAGCAGAAGATAATTTTGATGGGCTGAACAAGAAGCCTGTGGGTGTGCTATTGTGAGCATCCATTGGAATTTTCCTGGGTTGATGCAGTTGAGCTGGCTGACTCTGGGTTGTGGTCGTGGACCCTGTAGTTCTTGGAGGACAAGAGTTACAAATCAAAGAGACAAGAATTCTTAAATTCTTAGTCCTCATAAATACAATTTTATTAAAAAAATTTTTTCTTATTTAAAAAGTACGAAAGATTTTTTTTTTTTTTTTTTGACTTTAGAAGCACAAGTTCATTAAGAAAAGCTTTAATGACCAACATCATCTATTTGGTAGGGGGACACCGAATGGAGTAGGGACAAGTAAAGAGAATGAAAAATCTGGCAGCTTTTTAAGGTCTGAACTGACTTGGATGGCAACTTGAAAACTGATATATTCTGGATCTTAAAAATGAGAAGATGTGTCGAGATGGGCAGTGAGGTTTCTGAAGTTGAAAGGGTGATTGTTTTGCATTTAAGATGTATTTTTGTAGTGTTCATATTTATTCCCATTTTTAAGTGACATTTATCGTCAATTAGGTTTTCCCCTTCCCAAAACAGTCTTAAAAAAAATAGTACATACTGTGAAATATATTACAAATCCATACTGATAAAATAAATGCCACATTTCTTCTGAGTAACGCTGCATTTCTTTATCATGATGAGCTATTGCTACAGATTATACCATAAAGGGGACAAATTCTTCCCTGTTTAAAGCTTTCAGTCTCAAAGAATCAGCTATTCTGTCTTACTGGCAACACCCTGATACTGCATGTGGGAAAGCTAGGGCCAGCTAGATGGGCTGGCATCTGTCCCCCTCACGTGGGGGTCTCTCGATTAGCAAGCTTCCTTAGGACACTTGAAGAGGGTGTGTTGCACTCTTTTACATGCGTTTTTTTGGGGGAACACATTTATGGTGTAAACTCAAGTACTGCTTAAAAGAGAGTTGAATCCACTTCAACTGACTTTTCATATGTGATTTATAATTTCTTATTTGTTTCAGAGAAGTTGATACTAATTATTGTGCAGATAAATTTAGGTAAATACCACCTCTGTATCCTTTTTAGTTTAATGTTTATTAGTAAACCGTAACAACAGTTCAAAGTTGTGAGTTTAAAAACTCTAAATAAAACAGATTACTATTATCACTTTATTGAGATACGGTGTAATAGTAAAGTGTAGTGGGTTAGACGATAAACCGGCATAGTAGAAACTATGACCCGTACGTAGGTGTTGCTTTGTATGAACAGCTGGAGATTTAAGTTCAAGTTCTACTGTCCGGCAACTCTACAGTGCCTGCTGTACAGCTGGCAGATGCTGGGTGCCGATTGTGTGATTTGTCCCTTCTGTTTTGGTCACCGTGCCCCCCACAAAGTGGCATAGCTCTTGGTGGCTTTGGGGCAGGACTTCTGAGGGACACACAGCTCTGTGTGGAGTGAGGTCTGCACCTCGGGGCTGCATGTGCAGATGGTCCTCGAGAGAGGCTGCTATGTAGATGCCTCTGTGCTCAGCCAGAGCCTGTCTTGTAGTCCCTGGTGTAGTTGGTGGGGAACGGATCCGAGGACTGTGTCTGGTGTTACTGTTTAAGTCTGAGGGCTTGCTGTCCTGGTGCGTTTCGCAAGTCAGTTATATTTCACGTGCCCGCCAGAGTGATTGGCTGCTTGCGGGCGGACGGTGCGGTGCTTCTGGAGTAGCCGCGTCCGCTGTGACCTTGGGCAAGCTAGTTAACTTTCATGAGCTTCAATTTCCTCATTTATAGAGTGGAATAACAGTTCTAGCTCACCTAGCTTTTGTGAGGACTAAAATAATAAAGAGAACGTCAAACTCCTGTTAGTGAGCTCTTAAAAACAAACAAGGTGGCTCAGGTTGAGAATTACCACGTCACAGACGCAGAGCCCCGGCTAGTGCAGGCGGAGTGACGCACCGTTTGTTTAAGACCTGAAATGACACCGGCCCTGCAGGGTCCACGCGGCGGCGGCGTGCGCTGGCCCTGATCACGACTCAGACGCTCTGGGAGCACTTCTGGGGCTGCTGGTCTCCTGAGCCGGTGGGGGCAGCGCCACCCCAGGCATGACGGGTGGCAGACGCCAGACTGTCATTTGCTTTTAGGGATTTTGCTACAATCTCTCTGCTCGAGATTTAGGGCTTATTACTGGAAGAATTCTTTTAATGTAGGCTTTTCCTTATGTGATTTATCTTCCCCCTTCATCTGAGGATGTTAAACATTTTGTCTTGTTCCTATATTGTTAGAAAAGCAAACAAGTATTTGCCGAATGAATGAAAAACAATAAATTTAGATAAATGCAGGGGTGGGGAGAAAAGCAATATAAATTCTTCACCCAATTCTGCAGTGTGATTTAGAAAATTTACAAAGTATTACCTGTAAAGGACTTTCATGTGCTGTTTTCCATTCGTTTTTTTTTTTTTAAACATCTTTATTGGAGTATAATTGCTTTACAATGCTGTGTTAGTTTCTGCTTTACAACAATGATCATCATTTGCATCTTTTGAAACTGGCATTTGTAAGTGCTGGGCTCGGGAGGGTACCTCGGGACCCTTTCAGCATTCACTGCCTCCAAGCCAGAGGGCAGCTTCAGCAAGCCGAACCCATGATTTCCCTCCCATTCTTAAAAGCTTCCTAAGGCACTGTATTATATAGGTAGAGTAAACAAGAACGGTTGAGATCATTTCAAAATAAGTGAAAATGTTGCCCATGGACATTTAACCGAAGAAAGGAAAGGACGCTCTAAGAGTGCCTTGAAATTTTAAGGATTGCTTTTGCCAAATGGTGGGTAATTTGCTGACTGTTTTAGGCAATTCTTTCACACATTTTAACACATGGTTAGTGATCTTGTGACTAAGATAACTAGATCAGCCCTATTTACAAAATAAGCTCGGTGTATGTAAGTAAACCGTGACATTTTTGTGCTAGTTCCATTTACAGCCTAGAATTTTTTTTAACTTGCATCTGTCTGATCAAATTAATTGCTGAGGTTCATGCCATCCCATCATAGTATAGTACTAAGGTTTTTCTTGTAAGGATCTTTTGTTGACTTTTTCATTACATTTCCATAGCCAGAGCAAGTCAAATGCATGTTCACAAGTACGTCCAAGGAAATTTAGAAGTGGTGCATGAAGAGACAGGAAAACCATTCCATACCCTAGCAGTATCAGAAGCAAGTTTGTAACACAGGGACGTGCATTTATTCCTCCATTTCTGAATCTTCTTAGGGAGCAGCAGTAAAAGGGAGTAAGACTGTGCTTATCGAAATTGAATTTGAATACTTTTTTTAATGTCCCTTTATTTCCCTGCAGCTTGCTGATGATCGCATGGCCCTGGTGTCAGGCATTAGCTTAGACCCAGAAGCAGCAATTGGCGTGACAAAGCGGTCACCTCCTAAATGGGTGGATGGAGTGGATGAAGTAAGTTGAATGTTAGTTTCACACGCTCTTATTTATTGAGGTAATTATGACATTAACGTATTTTAAGATACCTGCCATAAAGACTCGAGTGAGTGTCCCTGGAAGTACGTTAGATTTGGGATTATTCTGTTCACATACCACAAGGGGTGTGTGTGTGTGTGTGTGTGCGCGCGCGTGCGTGTGTATGCGTGCGCGCGCACACTTGTGCTTTTGGTTTTAGTACTACCTGAATTATAGAAATGAACTGTGTAACCAGGAGGAGTGCTGTTTGAATGTCTGGTCGTGTGACTTAAAAGTTGCTCAGGCAGCTACAAGTTGGCTGAAGACTGAGCTCCATACGGTGAGTGCAGCCAGTTGTCTCAGAGGCAGACAGATACCTGGCAGGCAACAGTGATGTTCTGTGATCTCCTTTGTTTAGATACAGTACGACGTTGGCCGGGTTAAACAGAAGATGAAGGAGTTAGCCAGCCTCCATGACCAGCACTTAAACAGACCCACCCTGGATGACAGCAGGGAGCAGGAACACGCCATCGAAATAACCACCCAAGAGATCACGCAGGTGAGGGCGGGAGGGGCCCGCAGGCGGGGGCCGCCTTTCCCAGCCTCCTTCCCCCTCCAAAGCCCAACGCGCTCCGGCTCTAAATCAGATTGCGTATTAGTCCCAGAGTGTCACTTCCCGACCGGACGTTCACAGAGGGACTCCAGGAGTCCCTGAGCCACTCCAGGTGTCAGCATCTGTCCATGCCTTGGAGGAGTGGGGGCTGTTTTTCATCTGTTCGTAGATACTACTGTGGATGGATCTGAAAATTAAATTCAGAACATTATTGAGTTCAGTCATTTGGTTTTAACATGTGTAAGTTCTCTTGTACACTAGTGTGCAAAATTTTTTCATGTTAAAAAAAAAATGGTTGTTGTAACTGAAGGGATGGAGAGCTATTGCCCCAGACTGAGATTAGTATCCTAGAGAAACTCGGCATCCTAGAAATGTTTCTTGTAAAATGTTAAATTTGAATAATTTTAAAACGTGACTAGTGTGTAAACTAGCACTTACATTTTTCATTTGTTTAAATCTCCTGGGT
This sequence comes from Kogia breviceps, assembly GCF_026419965.1. Taxonomy (NCBI): domain Eukaryota; kingdom Metazoa; phylum Chordata; class Mammalia; order Artiodactyla; family Physeteridae; genus Kogia; species Kogia breviceps. The sequence continues at coordinate 4,392,774 of NC_081323.1, read as the reverse complement.
TGCTGATGCACAGGGAAGCGGTGTGGTGGGTGGGAAAAGCCCTGGGGTGTTTGGAGTGTTTGGATCCTGGCTTTTAGCGATGTAACAATGGCATGATCCTCATTTAATCCCCTGGACTCCAGCGTTCTCGTCTCTAAAATGGGAGTGATAATAATAATACCTGCCTCCTAAGGTGGCTGCTGGGATTAAATGAGAAGAAGGCGGTAAGGAGTGACGCACTCAGCGCGCGCGTGCGCACGCGCGCACGCACACTCGCACGCACGCACACGCACGCACACGCCCGTTTGTTCAGGTCCGGCTCAGCTTTGCTCTCTTGGCCGTTCTCAGTGCCAGCCGGTCTGGACGGAGCGCTGTGTGTCTCACTCTGGCCGGTGAGCGAAGAGGCCGAGGGGCACGTTGGGCCCCGCCCCCCACCCGCCGCCCTGCTGTGAGCGCCACCTCTTCTCCCAGCTCTTCCACAGGTGCCAGCGTGCAGTGCAGGCACTGCCCAGCCAGGCCCGCAGGGCCTGCTCGGAGCAGGAAGAGCGGCTCCTTCGCAACGTGGTGGGCTCCCTGGCGCAGGCTCTGCAGGAGCTGTCCACCAGCTTCCGGCGCGCGCAGTCGGGCTACCTCAAGCGTGAGTGTCCGGCCCGTGCAGGGCCTTGTGAGTAACGGGAGTTCCGGCGTTAGAGCCTGGAACAGCTTTGTGTTTTTACCCTTGTCTTTTGCTGCTAGTCTCCATTTTGTCCTGTGCCTTTCGTTGTTAGCTTTTGAGCACATTCCCACCTTAGGAACAGAAAGGAGCCTCCCCTCCGCCCCCAGTGGGAAACCATACCCAGGTTGAAGCCACGGCTAAAAAAGAACAAAACGGAAACATAGGCCGTGTCAAATTTAAAGTATTTGAAAATCAGTCTCGCACATTTTAAAAGCTTGTAGCTTTCTAGATGTTAGGGGTGGAGGAGCTGCTGCTAAGTAGGTAAAAAACAGTTGTAATCATGTTAAAGCTTCATATTTGCACAACAACAAGTATTTGAGAGAGTGTCTCAACACCTTTCCTGGGAGTAGTTTAAACAAACGTTTTCTCCCCTGGCACCGTGATTTACTGGGCCTCCCTTCCTTCCTGAATAGTGCCAAGTCAGGCCTCAGCTACATCCTCGTGCTAATTATCCTATAAACTGGTCTTTTCTTTATTGCCAGCGTAATCAGTAATATCCCCACATGCTCCCCCAAACCTAGTTCTCCCTCCTCCTGACAACTGGCATATTTGTGTTTTAATTTTACTATTTCTAAAATTTGACCAGGGCCGTTTGGAATTCGACTAGAGATGGTTTTAGGGAGAGAGATTGATTTTTTTTTTAATGTTTTGTAACAGCAGTTAGATGAAATATTTAGGCTTCTCTTCGAGATTCTCACATGGTTGGGTCATTTTGTCATGCACTTGGCATCCAGTGAATTATACGCGTTTACGGTGTGATTTTTGTCTTAGCTAACCCCAAGTGCTCGCATACTGTTGCATGTTTGCAGTCCTTTCCTGTCCCCCCACCTCTGTTGGAGGTGAGATAGGGTTCTTTTAAAGCTGCTAAGAATGTCTCCATTTTGACTGTTGAGTTTTACTCTAGATTTCCCCTTTTTAATGGTGGGACAGTAACCAGGATGGTTTACGTATTCCAGTAAAGTGAATTCCTATCCATGATAGGCCTGAAGAATCGAGAGGAAAGATCCCAGCATTTTTTTGATACATCAGTACCACTGATGGACGATGGAGACGATAATACTCTTTATGATCGGGTACGTGAGGGGCTGCAGAATTGACTGCCGTGCATTTGCGCTCCGGTCTGTTTCCTTCTCTTCATGGACCTTTAACTTCCATGCGATGCAAATGGATCAGCCCTGCGTGATGTGCACATCCATCAAGTGGCTTTTGCAGCCGGCGGAAGAACGGTCATGGGGGCCATACTGTTTCTTCCTTTCCAAAGGCTGCAGGGAGACCTTGTCATCTGCCTTCCAGAACCTTCCGGAAAGCAGTCTGCCCACCCCACTCCTGGGAAGAACCCAGAGGTGCGCAGGCTTCTCCCCGGTGGTTTTGCTACTTAGCCCTTGGGTAGCTGCAAATGCGGGGTTCTCTGTGTCCCCTGCTTTGGCCGATAGTGCTTTAGAGCCCGCTTGTTTGGGGAATTTGTATCTTTCCTGTTAGGGAAGAATAAGTGCTTATCTGTGGTTTATATGCTTTATGGAACTAGTTTCAGAATTTATTTCCTTTCAGTTATATCTAAACTGGTACACTGTAGTTTTCTTGAGAGGAATGAAGCCTAACGCACGCATGTCATCCTTTTTGTTTTGCTAGGGCTTCCCAGATGACCGGCTAGTGCTGGTGGGGCAGAGCACGCTGGTGGTGGAAGAGCGGGAGCGGGAGATTGGCCGGATCGTGCAGTCTATTTCTGACCTGAACGAGATATTTAGGGACCTAGGGGCCATGATTGTGGAACAGGTATGTGAATTTACCTGCCTCCTCAGTGGGTTTTCCTGCCATAGTATCTAGTCCTTCTCCAGACCTTTTTGGTTCTGCACTTTCGTCCGGAAAACGATTTGAACCTACGCCCCGAACGTATGTATGTGTGTGTACAAATTATATACATATACTGCTATCGTTCCCCATAAAAATACTAATAAACTTTTTTTTAGATTAAAAAACACACGTCCGTGGCAGTTCTCCTGTTCTCTGCCTCTACCCCAAGGGTGCTCATGGGAGCTCCCCACGCTGGGGGCCTGGTTGGTCTGCCCATGTCCAGCAGTGCTTCTGCCAATAGATAAGGTTTCCCTTCTAATTTTGGCAGGTTATTGTGTGATGGCAACTGGAACCACTAGCTCTCAAGTAGAATTAAATTGTTTGTTCGCTGTTGCAATCTGATTAGGGTATTTTATTATCTTGCCAGCAGGGATTTGAGTCCTGATCCCCCTGAAACCAGCCTCAGAATGGAGTGGCGAGGCTGTGGAAGATCTAGTTACATTAATTACTCCAGAGGCTCCCATGGAACAGCTTTTGCTGTCGTCTCTCCTAACATAGCACGTTTCCGTTCACAGCCCTGTCCTTCTGTGTAGCCCAGTGTCCCTTCTTCCTGTTTGAACCAAGAGATTAAACAATTAAAAACAAAATTCTCCCTGAGACGAATGTGTAATTTTACGTGTGGATTGGAGCTTACCGTGTTTGCTCTGACCCATGGAGCCACGTGGTGACTGACGTTTATAGACACGATAGTCAATTTCCAGGCCTCATGGTAACCGGGCCGGGCTTAACCGGCCCCTCTGCTTGCTTGAATCCAAGCATTTAAGCAACAAACGGCCACAGGCGCAGGCCCTTCACCACTCAGAGCCTGTTTCCACTGAACCGCATATTTTTTAAAGCCCCAGTAAGTCTGAATATGGCATATCCTGCAGTGGCTAAATCCAAAAAAGAAACCTCAATTTGTCAGTATCTCTTTCTCCCGAGCTAGACTTTATTGCAAGTAGTGCAGCGGTCTGCCACCGAGTGCCTGATATTGCACGGTGATGGATTCCAGACCTAGCAGTGTGTACCTTTACACATCACAGTTAAGTAAAACAGATAATTCCGTGGATAATGATGTCTGCAATTTGCAGTTCTTATTTTTGAAGTTCAGTTTTCCCAGTTGTGGTTGTGGATCGTCTGTAACTGTCATTTATTACTCAGGGTACCGTCCTTGATAGAATCGACTATAATGTGGAACAGTCCTGTATCAAAACTGAAGACGGCTTGAAACAGCTTCACAAGGTAATGCCATATCTTTCAGTGGTTGAGAATTTGAAGAACTATTATCAGATATCAAGAATTCATGAGAGGCTTTCTCTTCCATTCATAACTGTCTTCGGCATTCTCATCTGCCGTCGGCTCGAGATAGGACTGTAAAAACGCACCGTGTCATTTTATTCAGAGCCGACCACGTGCGCTGTTGCCGTTTTACTGCAGTTAAATGATTCTGGGTGCACCTCACACACAGGTCTGAAATTGCCGAGAATCCCCTTCTGTGACAGTGAATTCTGAAGGAATTGGCGTTTTCTCCCTTTTAGAAAATATTTTATTCCTTGTTTAGTCTTCTTGTTTTAGGAAGTCGATTTGAGTGGGTATTTGTTAAAATAGGTGTTGAGCATCCTGTCTGCTTGTTGCTGCTGACGCAGGGCTCTTTGTTGTGATACTTTTCTGATAAATTGCTGGTGGGGATTCATTCTGGAGGAGATAAAAATCTAATTTTCCCTTTTAATTACCGCAGTATATCTGTGTACTACCTTGAGGAAAGAGTAGTTTGTTGAAGCGAGAGTATTAGCTCTCTTATTCTTTGCTAATGATAAAGTGGCTGTTTCAGGAATGTTTTTCACGATATTTGTTAAAAATAAATGGAAAACATCTTAAAAATCTTGTAATGAGTTATGAGAAACATACACATAACGCTGCTGAGTGGCCCTCATATATAATTGGGTACATGTTTTCTTTAAAAGGAATGTAATACTTCACAAATAAAATAAATTGTGTCCGTTTCGTCATGTCTTTGAGACCTAGCAGTGTTCCTGGCCATATGTAATGGTCGTTTTTCTGACTCCCTAATGTACTTCTCTATCACCTTTCTGAAACCAGCCACTTCCTGTGGCAGAGATGGCCGTATCTGACAGTAGCGTCAGGTTTGCAGAAAGACCTCGCACAGGTCTCACCAGAAGCCCTTCACTGCCTCTTCCACGTGCTTTTGTCACCACGTGCCGGGTGGGGATGGCGCTCCAGCATATGCTGAGAAAGAAGAGGCTTGCCTTGTACACGCAGAGGGCTTTTTAAGCGTTGGGTTCATTCGGTTGCCAAGCTTTGTGTATTAAAAGAGTGAAAACTAACTTTAGTTTGTCACTCTGTAATGCCCGGGCTTTCATATGCTGTTGAATTGTGCATCGGTTTTGAAGTTTCTTAAATAAAAACTAGTGAAACTTGTTTTTTTGATATAACACAGATAAAGGGAAAAAGCTTTCTCTGCGGGAGTGTACAAATCCAGTGGGAACTAAACATTTTGTTTAAGGTTCTACTTTATAAACCATTTTGAGAGGTTTCAAAGTATATCATGCATTTGGTGTCAGCTTCCGTGGTGTTGCAGGTTACTTGTTAGAAAACTGAGCACGCGCCGTCCTCTTCCTCCAGGCACGGCTGGCCGTTGCCCTGGCGGTCAGCTCATCTGAGGCTGATGGAGCCTCGGGAGCTGCTTCACACGGGCCGGGCTCTGCAGTCTGCGCTGAGGTTTCCTCCTGTGGCTGAGTGGCTCCTGGTGGGCGGGCAGGCTCTCTTAGGCAACAGGCGTCCTGGTCAGAAGGCGGGTGGGGACGGGGAAGTAGGGCAGAGGAGGTTGCACGTTCTGAGCGGGTACGGCCTCAGGCTGTCTCCTGGCGTTCACCTTCACGTGAAGCAGCGCTGTCCACGGAAGGGCAGGACGTGCTCTCCCCGACGTGGACAGGGACACGCTCACGACGCCTTCTCCCCTCTCCTCTCTGTGGGTCACGTGCTGCGCCACGGGCGTGTGTGTCACCACGCGCACAGAACTGGACTCGGTGGGTTCTTTCTGCGCTTGACACCACAGGGCCAACTTTCCTGTTTCTACCGCGAAGGTTGAATTTCTTCTTGTTCCCAAACTCAGAGGAGGCAGAAAACAAGCTGCTTTGGGACCCTCGGTTCCATCCCTGCTGGCCGTGGTAACTGTAGCCAGGTGTTCGGTTTCTTAGTGAAGGAGCTGTGCGTTCATCCAGAGAACTGTGTCCGGAAGCCAGAGGCTTCTGTTGAAAGAGTGGGTCCTTGCGGTCAGTGGAAGGGGAGGTAAGGAGAAGCGGCCCACAGGGATCTGAAAGCACAGCCTTCGGCCTCTCCGGCGGCCTCCGTGTGATGGCGGGTCCCCAGCGCGGGCGGTAGCGAAGCCGGGGTCATGGGACTCGTGTGGATTGAACTCGCGGGAGCTGAGGGCAGGGGTCGCCGTGATGGGGCCGGTGGCAGAGGTGTCGGGCGTGTGGGCGCAGCCAGAGGCCTAGGACTGCAAACGAGCGCGGCGTGATTTGGGATCGTGGGGAAAATGACGGCCTTTTCTCCCCCCTCTTTCTGTAGGCAGAGCGGTATCAAAAGAAGAATCGGAAGATGCTTGTGATTTTAATATTATTTGTCCTCGTCGCTGTCCTCATTGTTGTCCTCGTCGGCGTGAAGTCGCACTGAGCAGCGTTGGGTCGGTGTGTGAGGCCCGCGCGGACCCGGCTGCGCGGGCCCGGCGCCCGCGGGTTCCTGCGGAGGTGCGGCCCCGGGCCCGGCGGGGCCGCGAGCATCTCCACGGACTCCTCCGCGCAGCCGTGCTCACGCGCGGGGAAGGGGCTTCTGCTTTTCCTTCACTGTCAGCGCTTGAAGGACCCTGGACGCTGCTGCAGATGAGAGATGGGTTCTCTCTTCAGTTATGATATATTTTGTTTTAGACAGAGAAAACGGGTTGAAGGTTTACAGGCCTCCTCAAGCTGTTCAATATAGTATATATCTGTATATGCTATTTTTTTTAGCAGTCATGTCTGAGCAGCATGTTAAAATAACTTTTGGAAAAATTTTTTTTAAACCGTCTGGTTTTTAAGAAATTTGGTACCAAAAATTTATGAGTAAAGGCAAAAATGCCTCTTCATTTTTCTCTATATATTTTCCAGTTGAAAACAAACTGAGAAGTCCTTTAAGAATTTATCATCCATTCCCCCGTTAACTTAATTTAGCTTTTCCATCGCTGTTAATGATCAGAGTAACAAAGTGTGAAAAATAAGAAACCATCATTGACGTTAATTAACACATTTTTAGATGGGCCAGTTAAAGCAGCTTTATAAGTTTAAATTAATTATAAATGGAGTATTCCTCATCTAAAATTTGTGCATGGCATGTTTTCCTGTAACCAAAAGGGGTTACTAAGCGAAACCACCTAAGTTTAAAAGTTGGTGATTTGAAACACCCTCACGTTGAGAGGAAGCTCGGTGGTGTTGTGAAAGTCACCAGAGCAGCCGGTGTGTCTCTGCGCTGGTCCCCCGCCGGCCTCGCTCGGCCCATTGCTTATGCGCTCGCTACTTAATGACCCGTTCAGACCAGACACCACTTAATGAACTGTGAATTTACACAGAGGCCACTCTAAATGGGTCACCCCATATAGGATTAGTGGGTCTCAAATTATTAACCAAACATCGCTCCATCTCACAGTAAAATATTCCACCGGTGGTTTGATTTATCGGCCCTTCCAGTGCCACTCACCATGCCCAGAAAGTAGGCATATTCTTGCAGTTTGTGAAAACCTCGGCTAGAAGAGCCCCTCGTTTGTGTGAGCGTGAATCAGATCGCCAAAGTAGGACTTTGTTGTTTACTTACTTATTATCACTATGGTGCTTGAATATATCCCTGGACCTGTGGAATAGTGTGGACAGTGATGACAGCTTGGAGGACTGCAGGTGTTCGCGTTTCAGTTGGTCTCGAGACACCAGTATTGCTTTCATGGTCTTTGCCTCCTTTTCAGTGGCTTTCCATTATTTTTACCTTTCTTAAAATGTTGTAAAAGAGCATGATCTCGTTAGATGTGCTGCCGTTTATTTGGACCAGTCACATAAAACGTCTCTCTAGAATTGACTCTGAAGTTATTTCCAGAAATTTAAACTCAAGCCCCGAGATTCAAGTTGTCCAAACAGATCATGGGCTTAAAACCCAGACCCCTGCCCCAGCCTTCCCTTCCCGAGTGATTTACGACGCCAGGCAGTCACTGGTTTTCTTAGTACTGATGTGGCCGTAGGAGGATCTAAAGGTGCCCCTGGCGTTTCAGGAAATAGCACGGCACTCCCTGACGGTTATTTATTGGGAAAGAAGGTCAGGGGATAAGAGTCCAGCCCCTCCTCGATCGCCCCTGAAATGGGGAGCTTCTGCGGTCCTCAAGAGTAGCTGTAGGCGTCTTCCGTCTCAACGGTTTTGACCTCATGGAGTCAAGCTGCTCCCTTGGACCAGCTGCTCCTAGGAGTGGGGCTGTCGAGATGAGGGGCTTCCCTGACCCAGACAGTCTGCGGTGGTACTATGGGTTACTGCTGAAGCTTTTCAAGTGCTGAGTCTTACTGACCTTTGAAGGGATGTGACCCATTAACAAAGGATCACTGTTCATTGGTATTTATTTTCAGTGAATAGGGTGACTAGAGTTGGGTTTTTTACCCAACTCATTTGGGTAAAACAATGAATCTGGCTAGGAATAGTTTGAAGGATCCTGTGTGGGATCCGGGCAGCTGCCCCCCGCTGACTGGATCCCGTGCAGTGCCAGCTAAAGCCCAGCCATCCACTGCCACCACTGTGTCCCAAGGTGGGGAAGTGGCCCTGAGCCCAGGCACCGCAAAACACTGTACTGTTCTGTTGGGCCTTCCCTTGTGGAAAGATCAGCAGCATTGCGGGGGCCAGGGGCAAGTTAGTAATCAGTGTCCTGGCACCTGAGGGTCCTTCTCGCCCTCCTTTTCCTGCCGACAGCTCTGGTGTTGGTGATGGCCTGTCCGGTTCCTCCCCTCGCCTGGAGGCGCCCCAAGAAGGGGACCCACAGGGGGGGGCTCCTCTGGGCCCCGCCTGGACCCCTGCCCCCTGTAACGTGCCCTGGCTGGCTCTGTTGACCAGGGCTGGAGAGGGGAAACGTAGACATTGACTGTCAGGTCCCCAAAGCTCCTGATCTTTCCCGAGAGATCGTAACTGAAAGCTACTGTCTCTTGTTTTATTAATTTGGGGTTGGGGGGGAGGTGCTGGCTCTCTCGCCATGGGTGTGAAGCCGCGTACGAAGCCGTGTACGTCTCTAATTTAACGAATTGACTGTGTTCTCTGCTAACTGAGAGAGCATTATTTATTTGTTTTGACACAAGCGCTTTCAGTGTTTTATCCTGGCTAATGGCTTCTTAAAGGTAATAAAACCCTTCCAACCTAATTGGTCAGATAAGACTTTTTTTCTTGTGTGCTTAAATAAAGCTATTAGTGAAGCGCTTCTATCTAAAATGACTTTTTTTGTCCTTTTTTAAAAACTAATTTACTGTTACTGGAAACTTTTTGTACAATAAAGCAGTCGTGCAGATTAAAGAACATCCTGCTATCCTAGTATTAATTTTAACGATGGGGTGCATGTTTTCTTCAAGCGCGTCTGTGTTTCGGGAGAGCCTGGCCTGTTCTGTGATCGTTTGAGCTGATGACTGTTTGTTTTGTGCCGAGGCCTTTGACTCAGTGTCTGAGAGTCCATCTATCTGTCTAATGGATGCCTTCAAGGGGACCAATCGATTTGCTATCCACTATACAAAAAGGCAGATAATTACTTTCCTTATGAAAATGTAAGCTTTATATACATACCAAGAAACACGGGAGGTCTTCAGATAAAACCGTAGTTCTGTGTGCCTTGTTGAGAAGTAATTCTTACACACGGGCTCCGGGAGACTTGAACTTCTAAATGACTTTGAACGTTTCCCATCCTATCAATCCGAGAATTTCAGGGGTGGTGTCTGCCAGTCGAACTCAAAGCCTGGACCGTGTTTCCCCTCGAACGTCCCGGGCTCCTCCAAGGCCGGGATGGTTCTCTGTTAACTCATCGCTGACCCTCACCCACGTACGCCTGGTGAGAGGTGCCATCGGGGCGTGGCGGGCGTGTGTCTTCCTAGCTCCACCCCAGGGTCCGCACATACACGGAAGCAGGAGCTGACTCTGCGGGCGGTCTCCTTGGGCGCCAGGCGTTCCGTCCTTGGAGGTCGCTGGTGCTCCAGGCAGCACGGCGTCTTCGGCGCCCGCTGATGCACACGGAAGAAGCAGCCGCCTCTTCCCGTGCGCTCACCTTGTCTTTGGACTAGAACCACAGCCCCCCCCAGCTTGCTTACCAGCCATTGGCTCTGTCCACGGTCGAGTCCACTCTCCGAGGATACACACCGAAGAAACGCTCCACCCTGATGGGGCCGCGGGAGAAGCGGCCCCACGCGTGGGCTCTGCCGGACGCGTGTGTTCCTTGAGCTTACGGTAAAGCCCCGTGGGTCGTGTCCCCACCGAGGTTCTGGTGGCCTTCTCTTGAGGTGGTGCTGCAGGAGTGTGCAGGTACAGTGACTGGAGACATTGCTTGCCGGGCAGAGAGCTCCTTGGGTGCTGGCCCTCAGGCGTGGCTGTGTCGTGTGTGCACCGTCGGGTGGTTCCTCCCGGGGACACACGTCGACGGTAGGAGGACAGGCTGCGTGTAGTTGCGCCTGCCAGTGTCCTGAACGTCTTCTCAGATCTGTGATCATAACCAGGAGCTGGAGCAGCCTAGAACTCTTCCTGGTTCGTCTGTCATACTTGTGTAGCCGCAGCCATCACTTGTGTGTACATTTACTGGATAGCGTGTGTCTCCACCTGCTGCCTTAACTCTGGTCGTCAGGATCCCCTGTTCTAGTCCAAGTGTGGGAACCGTGTGGAGCAACTGGCTCGCCGTCTCCACGGGTCGGACATTCATTAGTTGGGCGCGGAGGATGGGATGGTGCTAATTCATTGGCTAGTTATCCTAAGTGTCCTCTCCTCCGAAGACTTAGAGGGGCAGACTCGGTTTGTTTGACGTTAGCTACACTTTGAAACTCAGCACTGCGCACACGTGGACACGTGGGCCCGAGGTGTAGATCCCTGGGTGTGTGAGCCCTTTAAAAACTCCTGGTTTCCTCTCTCCAAGTTCCCTCGACCACCCAGATGCCACCTCTAACCTTGCTGCCTGATGTTTCTGTTTAGTTTTGTTTTTAAATTGGGCGGCAACAACCTCCTTCGAAATGATGGGTGTTCGAACTAATGAGGGTGCCGGTTGCGGGCACGTAGAGCCTCTGCTCGTCTGAAGATGCCTCCGATTCAGGACTTGGAGTTGGACGGTGGGCGTCAGCCGTGCGCACCCCGTCCCCCGAATCCACGCCACCCCCACGGCGGGCTGGGCCTTCCTCCAACACAAAGGGACGTTCCACAGCCTCACATGGCAGGGACTTGTGTACAATTATCTGGTCAGTTGAGGCAAAAGAAAATAACCATTTGTCCCATTGTCCAAATGAGCTCTCTGGCCTGTCCTGAATGTTCAAGATAATCGTGTGGGCCCCCGTTTCAGCTCTGTAATCTGGCTAAAATGGATCATTTAAGTGAGACGCCACTCAACGCAATGCACATTTAAATCGGGCTTAGTTAAGCTAGACCACTGGGTTTAGCGATTTCTGTTTCTCAGCTGTCACGCTAGAATTGCTTTTTAGCTCATTGGCCAAATTCCGCCGTTAGGAATCACTATTTCTCTCATTTTATAGTTGTTGTGATGGAAGCAGAAGGGCTCTGGTTTGCATCGTTTGGTCTCTCCTTCTCAGAGGAAGTGCTGAGGGAATCAAATGGTTGTTTGGGGATTTTTTTTTAAACTTGGTGTTCTGATTCGGCACCGTAATAGACCTCCATTTTCATCAGCTGTTGGGGAAATAGAGCAGCCCCCCTTCTCTCTGCCAAACCTCCCCCTTTTCCGGATGGGGAAACCGAGGGCCGACTGAGGGCTTGCCAAGGCCACAAGACTAGTGGAACCCACGGCGGGAACTAGAATCTTCGACTTCCCAGTTTCCAGACCAGTGTTGTTTCTGCTTATGCCGTTTTCATTGTTCATTTCTTTCCATAAAATTAAATGACCTTCTTCCAGAAAGATTTAATGGTCGAGATGTGATTTGGTAAAAGCTTCCTCAAGGATTTTTTTTTTTTCTTATTACGAAGATTAGAGCAGACTGAGGCTAAGAGAGATTTGCAAACAGCGGTATGTCATTACCCTGAGCTCAGTTTTTCGTGTAATTGGTGTGAAGAGCTGGCTGCTGGTGACGCCGATGACTGAGGCAGCCGCCCGGCAGACGGTAATGCTGCGTTTGTGACATGCGCCTCGGTGTGCGTACGCGTCCACCTGCGGTCGTCGGTGTAAAAGGTGTACGTCTGCATAAAACGCTGACCACGATGGATCGTGTCACGTTGACGTTGTAAATAATAAAAAATAGTCTCGAGCAGAACTGATTTTACAATTGCCTGCGAATGTAGCGCTTCATTTCCACGCTAGGCAGTGGGTAGAAATTGATTTTTTTTTTTAATCCAATTAAGCCTCAAGGTTGGTTATCCATTTAAAAGGTCGGCTGAGTTAAACGATGACAGTACCTTCAGTTCATGCTAATAATTAAATTTACACAGGACTTCAACACTTACGTCGTGCCTCGTGGAGGCACCCGTCGTGTGTTTTTGCACAACAGCGGCAGGCGAAAGTCCCCGGCGAAGGTGCAGACGCACAGCAGATCGTGCACCCTGACTTGCTAAGTCCCAGAGCTGGCTGCCATCCAGCCCTGTCACTCCTTCCCCTCGGACTGCCGCAGCCCCCCGCACCTGACACTGTACCCCGCCCACCTCTCCTCTCCCTGTTCTATGGCCCCCGCAGTACTGGAGGATGGAGAGTAGCCTCTCATTTAAAGGAAAGGAAAAAAAAAAAGAGGGGAACTCTTGGTATATACACTACTTGGTTTCATGTGCTGCTGAATTTATAATGTAACAAATCCATCATGTTTTTAAAATAGTACTTTATAGTGCGTATTTACTACATGTTCCCACCATTTTAAGAAAAAGACTTCAGAATGTCTTTTTATGGTTCTCATAGGTGATCCTTAAGTGTTACTGCATTTATGAAGATGTTAGGAGAACCACAGACCTGACTGGAATGCGTTTTACTGTTTGGGTTATAATGTCACTCAAGTTTCATAAATCACCGAGAAGGGATAAGTGATCGGATTTCAAACCTAGCATTTTAACCTGCATTGGAGTACACGCAAGCCTGCTTCATCTTTGTGCTTCCATGACTAGGAACCGGCCCAAAATATGGAGCCTTCCAGAATCAGTGAGAAAAAAATAACTGACTTTCCTTCTCGTGGGCCTTAAAAAAAAAAAACGCCCAACAATTTCTGGTTAATTTTTCCCTTCCCCAGCCTTACCTCCACACTGCTCAGCGATACCAAAATCATCAGCAACGGATTCGGGATTCGTTTCTACTTTTTAAGAGATCCACATTTAGATACTAAGATAGACGTGTTGCTTTACACAAGAGCGTTTCTGGAAAAAAAAAAAAAAAACTGTGACTCAGGGTTTTGAAGACTGAGTCATTTTCAAGGCACTCGAGAAGCCTACTCCTTCAGAGGATCCTATAAGGGAAGCTTTTCCTAAAGAAACGATTTCTTGATCAAAATAAACACGGACCCCTCATTGCGCTTTCCTATACATCTCCATTTTATATGCTGAGTTTGCTCCAAGGAATGTAGAACCACGTTTGGTCTGTTAATGATTTTTCTGTCTTATTTCCTTCAGCCACCCCATCCCCAGCTCCAGGTCTTCAATATGCCCTTGAAAACTTCTACAACCGCAAAAATAATTTTGCTGGTGTTGAGAAGTAAATAGAAATTTAGATCCTGAGACATGAGGGTCATTACTACCTGACACTCTCCCCTTCCTGGGAGAATAATTCAGGCTGCCAGCACGGCCAGGGAGCTCCGAGAGCAACTCATTCAGCCCTCATTTTAGCGAGAAGCCCTGAAGACTGATGTTAAGAAGGGATGCTTTTTGTTGTTAATAAATGATTCTGCTAGTAACATGTTGATTAACCGATTCTGTCATCCCGCTGATCCTGGAAGGTAAAAACACACACAGGACTTGAGATGAGACTACAAAATGTGCTTTTAAAGCAAAGCGCAAAAGATGACGTGCACTACGCTATCTTTTGTGTAAGATCCATGAATGTACATATAATCTTTCTTTTTTTTTTCAAAAGGAAACGAGAAAGATAAACTAAAAAGCAATAAAAATGGTTACTGTGGGAGAACGTGGAAAGGGGTGGAAGGGACGGGAGATTTCTTTGAGCATTCCTTTTCACAGCTTCATCTCTTGAACCATACAAATGTTTTATGTGTTCAAAAACTGAAAATGTAAAAAAAAAAAAAAAAAAAAAAAAAAAACCAAAAAACCAAAAACTAGAAAACAGCTGTAAAACAAAGAATGTTGCCCACCAGCCAGTTCTACCTACCGTACACCCTGAAAGGAATTCGGGGTGGAGATCAGGAATGAGGCCCTCTGTGTTCTGGGAAAACACGGAGAACAGGCCCTCAGATAGTTAGATATTTTCAGGAGAAAATTTCATGAACCTAGATTCTTGTATCTTCCCATACTTGGACAAGTGCTGAAATCTTGAACTGAGATACCCGTTTCTCGTGACGAATAGTAACCTTCTAGCAAGACGTGTGCCTGATCGCACCTGCTACTTCTCCAGTGTCACACATATACTGACAGCTCCCCCCACCCCACCTCTTTGGAGCAGTTCCTCAGAGCTCCTGGGCTAGAGTCCTCAGTGAGTCCCCAAATAGAACTGAACTCACGGCTCTCACATTGTGCATTTCTACTTCAGTTGACCCAGCAAACCCTTATGTTGAATACAAACAGAAACAGGAATCTAGATGGACATCAGATAGACAGACCACACAAACACGAAGTAAAATTTGAATCTATCAGTGGGATACATTCTAAGAACATGAAGGAAGAAAGGAAGAAGGGAGGGAGGGAGGAAGGGAGGAAGGAAGGAAGGAATCTTGATGTGGTAGTTTTGTTGTCAGGAGTGGAGGCTATTTGGTGAGAGTTGTGGGAAAGAACAACTGAGTATCCCTATAAAACAAATTCTACAGCTGTCCTCTAAAAGGATTGTGAGCAATGACATCCAAGGAGCTGTGAGCTCCCCTGGAATGCAGTTCTGGGTTTCTCAATAGGAAGCTCTTTCTTACCAGCCATTCCCCCAACCAAAAGGAAACAGCGTTCCTTGGAGAAGTGGCTGGCTGTAGATGTGGGGCAAGGAAGGGACACTGTGAGCCCAGGGGTCATCTTATTCCAGAAAGGACAGAAGTACACAAAAACCGATACGGACAAAGGAAAAAGACACGGGAGGCTGCCTGCTGGGCTCTCATCGGCCTAAGTGGAGACGCTTGGAGCAGAGATGCTGAAAGATACCCACTTAACGTACGTCCTCAGTGGGGGAAAGGCCGGCGTCCTGGGCTTGCAGCCACTGCAGTCGCCCAGGCCCTGTCTTGGGTTCAGTGCTCTTCTGTCGCCATCTTGAAAAAGAGGCTCTGCATTTTCATTTTTGCCCTAGACCTCCACAGGTGATGGTCTTCTTTACTCAAGAATACCAGGCAGCAAGTGCAGAAGGGATGAGATAGCTGGAAAATAACCATGCTGCAGCCAGTTCTTGATGCAGGCAGAGATCATTACTGGATTTGAAAGCCGTGGGGGAAAGGTTGTCAGGAAACAGAACGTTCTCATAGTCTCAGAGTGTCACTCCACGCATTATAAAGAGGAAGCTGATTTCCATTCTGTTCGGTATAAAGGGGGAAGTGTACCTTTACCATGAAGAGATCTGGCCGACCCCACTTAAACCAAGTTACCAGCCTTGACCAGTAAGGCGAGACAACCTAGGTTATGTGGTTCCTGATGGGGCACAGTGGGAAACACAATGTGCATTGTTGCCAAAAACATCCAACCCGGATCTAATCATAAGGAAACCATCAGAGGAATCCAGACTGTGGGGACCTTCTGTGAGATGCGTCAATGTCAGGAAAGACAAAGGCAGGGATTGTTCTGGATTAAAGGAGACCAAAGAGCCTTGACAACCAAGCAGAACGCCTGATCCTTACTTGGATTCTGGATTTAAAAAGAAAAGGCCATGAAGGACATTTGGGGGACAATTAAAGAAGTTTCAGTGGGAACTGCGTGTTAGATGATAGCACGGCTTCTATGTTAAATTTCCATGGCTGTTGTCATCATGGGGGCTGCTGTCCCTGTTCCTAAGAGGGACGCACAGAGGCATTTAGGGTTAAGTGTGTGCAGCTAACTTCACATGATGCAAAGAAAAATACCTATATATACACCCATCCACACCCATCCACATATATATGAACCTAGGTGAAGGGTGTACAAGCATTCATTGTACTGGTTTTTCAACTCTTCCATAAGTTCATGCATTTTTCAAAAAAGTGTTTAGGGAAATGTGATTTTTATGGCAATTAGTTAATTTTCAATCCTTGAGGGAATGTACAAATCTTCTAGTTGGCACGTCTGACGCAGTATTTACAAAATGGAACTGGGAGGCTCCCTGAGGTCCAGGCGTGGTGGTGGAGGGCACACGCTGGACACAGGCAGCCTCCAGGGAGGTCATGCACGGGTCACCCACCACCTTTCTTGGATGGGGGCTCACTTCCAGGCCAGCTGCTCCATGGAGGGAGGTGGCTGGAGCCGAGCCTTCCTCTGCGTCCTCTGGGCACACAAAGCAGCAAGTCATTCTCAACCAGGAACGAGCCCTCCCTTGATTTCACGTTGGTCCTGACTGAGGCACGTCCACTGCCTTTCAGTGGCCCGCAAGGTCAAGTCCAAAGGCCGGGGCTCAGCATACATCTCACGCACACTTTATGTGCCGCCGCCACGGGAGCCACGGTGGTTCCAGAATGGCCCGTGCCCGTTAGTTAGTAGTACTTTGGGTCTTCGTGTGAACGGTTCCCTTGTCAGGGATCATACTGCCTGGCACACCTGCCCTCAAGACCCAGCTCAAATATCTCATCCAAACCCAGTCTTCTCCCAGTGGCTGGATTTCTTGGTTTTACTGCTGTGTTTGTTCCCTCACCCCTGTGCGTGCGCGCGCACACACACACACACACACACGCACACACACACACACATACACACACACACACTGCTGCACATCCCCAAAGCCTGAACTGGCCTGAAGTTCTTCAGAACTGGTACTCAGATATTTTGATTTTATATAGGTAAACTCTGGCATGAAATTAACACGTAAATGTACATTTCATACACCGAGAGCCATCTTACATGATATGACTTAAGAATTATGTTCTAGTATGTGACCTGTACCAACAAACTTCCTAATATGTCCTGGGAACTTTATTCTGATTTCTTCCAGAAGTTTTTAGTCTTTTCCTCAACTCCTAACTTAAAAGTCTGAAGACCCAGTTGAGTTTGGAACGAGTTTCAAGTCATCAAAAAACGTGAGTTACTCCTTGGGTTGCATTAAAGAGCCTGGTAAGTTGTTTTAAATTTTCATTTTTTAAGAAAATTAAATTGAGGTGAATTTTTCATTGACAGTGAAATATATACTAAGCTCTGGATTAATACCTTCATAAAAATTTATCTAAACAAAGTGGGGCCTGTCCTATTTATGTTGAAGTCTGCAAAGTCTGCAGTGAAAAGGGGAAAGTACTTCCCTGGAATATAGTTATATCTGTCACAAGCGGCATCTTGAGGAAATTGGCAGGCGTTAGGAGTGGAATAATTCCTTAGTGTTCTGTTTAGTTTGGATTTCTTCGATTCAGGGGTGGCTTAAAACCAGAATCAGGAGTATCTGCTTCTAACAAGCATCTAACGTTTTCTCTTGCTTTGTGTACGTAAGTGTTCAATAAATGTTGGTTGCATTGCATTATCTTGTTCACCCTTTACTGGGGCCATCGAGGTTATCCAGTCTATTCTTAAATATGGAAGAATTCTAAAGGGAAAGATGGTCTACCAGCAGTTTCTCTGCCCCCTTCCCGCCCCCTAACTCCCTGTACACAAACACTGCCAGATCTGGCTTTCTGAAATGCGGCTTGGATCCTCCCTCAGTTTGCAAAAGTCTATGGATTGAATCAAAGACTCCCTGGTCCCCCTGACCCCGCTTCTTCCCTAGTCTCTGGCAACCCAATGCTCTTACACTCTGGTCTCAGAGCCCCGTGGACACGGGGGTCCGTGCCTCCCCCATCCCCGTCCCGTCCCATCCCGTTAGCCTGTGCAAGTCCTATTTCATCCATCAGGGCAGGGCTTAACATCCCTCACCTTCCAGGAGGCCCTCCCCCCCACCCTGCCCCCAAGTGCCCCACACGCCTGTCTACAGCATATGTGCAAACAGAAGAAAGAGTGATAGATCTTCATACATGCTCTTCGTACCCTTTACAAATGTGTGAAAACATTCAGCTGCTGTAAAATCTTTTGAGGAAAATAAGATCCAATTAGCGCCGACTTTTGTGTGTCGGGAAAGCTGAGGGTTTCGAAGGAATTCCTTTCACTCAGTCAGAAACTGAGGGCTGCTCTGTGCCAGGCCCTGAAGAAAAAGGCTCTAGTCCGTGGGATGCTTGGGGCCCTCTGCCCTGTGCCAGGGACAGACGTGGAGGGAGCAGACAGGGAAGATGGGAGTGTGGCTCAGGCGTGGGTGGCACAAGTCAGGGGGTCAGGGACACGCTGGGAGGTCAGCGGCCTGTGGCGCTTGGCTGCCACACCAGAGAGTTGGCTCTGCTGCCTTTTAAGGTTGGTTGTGAAGAGAAAACTCTAAATATAAGAGGACTGGTGCATGGAACTAGCTGAGGTAGCAGAGAAGGTTGCCAACCAAAGGCCCTTGAGCAATCAGGATGTGGATGGGATGGAGTGACAGGTGTTTATTTTTAAATGACTCCCGGTAGAGCTTCCTCAACTGGGTCCCCACCGCCGGACCCTCGTACCTGAGCCACAGCGGGAGCCGGGCACACTCACCATCCACCAGGCGCCCCCCCCCCCGCCCTCTAAGGGCCCCTCCACTAGCCTTCCCTCCTCAGAGAGGGGTGGGCTCAGGGGTCTTGTAAACCACTGGCTGCCCCTCCTCTCTCCCTAAGCGGGGTGGGAGGCTGCAAGGACAGCTTCTTGCAAAGGGGTGGTCTGGCGAGGTGATGCCTGGCTTCCTAACTGGCCATCCCAGCAGCAGCAACCTGAATGGACACCCAGTCCCCGGTGCCCTCGTCACATCCAGGACAGGCCTGGCAAATACTGGGGGTCTGATAAAGGTTCAGGAACCCACTAGGTGAGGGGGAGGGGACTAGCACACTGCCCAGCATGTCAGAGGCCCTCTTGCGGCTGGGAGCTGGCCCGAATCCAAGAATCACCCAGCCAGTCCAAACGCGACAGGGTGTGGCGAGGGGTCCGGGAGGGGTCCAGCTGGACCACCACTGCTGCTCAGAGACCCCTGGGAGGCCTGCCTCTCCTCGGGGCTGGGCTGGCTCAGGGCCCACCCAGAACCTGCTGGAGCTCAGGCCCACTAGGGTCCGCTGGCAGCCTGCTGGGGCTGGGGGGCCCCTTCCCGGAAGGGCCGTCTGGAGAGCTGTGTTTCCTCACTAGCACGGAAGGACCCACCTCGGGACCTGCCCCAAGGTCAGGGCCTGCCGCGGTCTGAGGCCTGCCGGGAATGGGGCCTGGTGGGGCCGGGCCTGGGCCTACTGCCTGCGGTGCGGGGCCTGGCGGAGTTCGGGGCCCGCCCCGGGCCGGGGCCTGCAGGTCCGGGCCGCCCCGGGCCGCCCGACCCGGGCCTGCCCCCCGCCCCGCCGGCCCGGCGCCCCCTCGCGCCCCGGGCGGGCCCTGCACGTCTCGCGAGCGGCCCGGAGCGGCGGGGGAGGCGGGGCCGGCGGCCGGGCAGGGCCGGGGCGGCGCCGAGGCCCGGCCGGAGCGGGAGCCCAAGCGCGGCGGGCGCGGTGGCCGGGGTGGGGGGCTCGGGCCGGCGAAGATGGCGAACGTGGGACTGCAGTTCCTGGCGAGCGCCGGGGACGCGGACCCACAGAGCCGGCCGCTGCTGCTGCTCGGGCAGCTGCACCACCTGCACCGCGTGCCCTGGAGCCACGTCCGCGGGAAGCTGCTGCCCCGGGTCACCGAGGAGGTGAGCGGGCCGCGCCGGCCGCCATGCGCCGCCCTGCCGGCGAGCGGAGGCCGGGCGGGGCCGGGCCGGCGGGGAGGCCGCGGAGGCCCCGCCTCGACCGCCCGGCGCCCCCCAGCCCGCCCGCCCGCCCGCCCGCCGGCCGGGCGGCCGGCCGGCCGGCCTGGGCGCGCCCAGTAGGCCAGGCCGGCCGGCGAGGCCCGGGGCCGCCCGCCTCGCAGAAAGCAGAGGAGCGGGCTCCCGTCCAGCAGCCCCGCCCGGAGGCCGCGCGCGCCCCGCACCCACCCGGGCCGCAGGCTCGTGGGCAGAGCTGGCCTGCCCTTCGACCAGGCGCGAAGGAACTGCCCTCGAGGGGCCGGGCCCCGGCAGCCTGCGCGGCCCTGACACCGCCTTCCAGAAACCTTGTGGTGGTGCCGCCCGCCCCCCTCCAGGGGCACCTGGCTTCGTCCCACCCCAGTGCAGGTTTCCAGCGTGTGTAGCAGAGCAGCCTCCAGCCTGGCCGTTTAAGTCCCCACTGTTTAATCCCACGAGGGTGGACGCGTGCCAGCGGACGCACACAGTGCTTATCTAGTGAGATGTGACACTTGTTAATTAGGGATCCTGGGTGCCGCGGGGAGGCTCCCAAAGTGCCCTTTTAGCAAGTGAGGCAGGCGTCTGCGCTCAAGGCTCCTGGCCGGTGGCCCTGTAAAGGCTGGTGTCTGTCTTGTGTCTCCCCTTCTGTTGCAGCTCTGGCAGGCTGCCCTAAGCACGCTCAACCCCAGCCCCACGGACAGCTGTCCCCTCTACCTGAACTATGCCACCGTGGCCGCCCTGCCCTCCAGGGTGAGCCGGCACAATAGCCCCTCGGCCGCGCATTTCGTCACCCGGCTCGTGCGGACCTGCCTGCCGCCGGGAACCCATCGGTGCATTCTGGTGAGTGCTTCTGAGCTTCGGCTCGCTGCGTGCTGGCCTGCTGGCCGGGGCCTGTGGCTCAACCCTCCGGACCGCAGAGCACTCCGGCCCACGGTATCCCCGATGCGGACGATGCTGCCGTGACCGCACCGTGCAACCCCGGCCTTACCGCCGTCGGGGATACCGAGGGCCCCGAGACGGAACGGTCTAGCCCAGATCAGTTTGGGTGGCAGATCTGAGACTCAGACCCAGGCTTCCTGAGCCTGTGTCCGCTGTGCAGCACTGCACGTCCTGCCTTCCTGTCTCGAGAGGCAGTTGACCCCATCTGGTGGCTGACATTTTCTTTCTCACATCGTGGGACAGTGATTCTGGGGAAGGCCCCTGGGATGATGGCTTTGCTGGGGCACCTCCGTCCAGATTGTTTCCACAGTGGCCTCTGACCCAGCTCTGGGGCCCTAGCACTTCCTGATGGCGGCTCCCATGGGTTGGGCCCTGGGTCCCATCCCCCCCCCCCCAACACCGCTTCGCTCCCCTCACCACCGCTCCACTCTCTGTGCTGCAGATGGTCTGTGAGCGGCCGGACGCCTTCGCCTCGGCCTGTGCCCTGGCCCGCGCTTTCCCACTCTTCACCCAACGCTCCGGGGCGTCACGGCGCCTGGAGAAGAAGACCGTCACAGTGGAGTTTTTCCTGGTGGGACAAGACAACGGGCCAGTGGAAGTGTCCACTTTGCAAGTGGGTGTCTGGAAGTTCAGACCAGGTCCCCGTGCCGCAGTTCCCCCCCCCACCCCCCGGCTTGGGCAGAGCTCTCTTTCCCACTCCCTGGGAGGACAGGACAGGGCTGCTGGAATTCCTGAGAGGGCCCCCGGGGCCTGTCCAAAGCCGGGCAGTGGGCTCCCTCTCCTCAGGGTGGTCTTGTTCTCAGGGTTCAATTCTATTCAGCCCGTGTTTATCAAGCACCTTCCCCGCGCCAGGCGCTGTCATGTTTTGATACTAATAATCCTGCCCTTGTATATATCACATTACGCTTCATGGTGCGCGTTTACAGATGTTATTTCATTTGACCCTCCTTCGTTTGATCCTTTTGAGGCACGGCAAGGCTGAAAGTGATTTCCAACCTAGAAGTCCTCGTGTGGGCCGAATGCCAGGTTTCCCCGCCGCGGTGACCCTCCCGGCCCAGTCGTGTTGTGGGCTCATCCTCCCCACCTGCAGCCCCCGCTCCAACCGCCAGACTCAGGCGGTCCTTTCCCCTCCCCTCCCTCACCCGTCACTCTGTCTCAGGCCTCTTGAGCACCCCCTCACCCGCTATGTGCCCCCAGGTCTGTAACTGCTCCCGCCACCTGGATTCTTTCCCCTAGGAGGAGATAATGTTCCTTCTCTCTGCCCTCCTGAGACAGCTCCTCTTTTTTCTTCCCATGGTCCGATTGCTTTGCCCTGTGTCTTAACTCCCTTTCCCTCCTCAGCCCGCCAGCGTGGAGTTTGCTCACCCCCTCCTGACGTTGTTTTCCAAGGGCCACATCTGCCTGACTTGAGCACTGGTCATCCCTCCTTGAAGGGCACCCGCCCAGCCAGGAGCCTGAGCCTTCTCCCCACCCCGTACCCCTCCCGCCTGCCCCACCCTCTCCGCGTTCCCTTTGTGGGCCCCCCCCCACCGTGGGGGCGTTCTGGCCTCACTCCCTCCTCTCTGGGTGGTTTCAGTGCCCGCCCCTGGGCTCCAGCCTGCAGCTGGACACCAGTGATCCCTCCTTTCCTCCAGCTCCAGGGAGTTCCTTCTGAGTTCTGGGCTGGGGCTGGAGGCCTGAGCATCCTCTAGCCCCTCCAAGCCCCTCTCCTCCCGCCCTCAGCCACAGGGACTGGCTTCCTGCTGTTCTTTGGCCTCGCCAAGCTCCGTCCTGCTCAGGGCCCCTCTCCAGGGCCCCTCCGGCTCTGGTTCTGCCTGGTCTCCGTCCGGCTTCTGCCCACATCCCTTTCTCGGGGAGGCCTGGCCATCCTGGCTAGCCCGGCCTCTCCCACACTGCCAGGCCCTCCGCCAGCCGAGAGCCATCTGAGTTTAGCCTCTGTGCCCTGCGCCGGAATCGGAGTCCCCCAGCCCCCGGAGGGCAGGGTCCTGGTCCTGTGCCTAATAATCCCCTCACCGGCCTTGTGTGTGATGAAGGGTCTCCCCGGCCCCTACATCCCACCCATCCTACTTTGCCCACCTGCACCCCACTGTTCTCTGGGACCGTGGCGGCAGCCTTCTGACTGGGCTCGCTGCCTCCGGACTCCCCGCTCCGGCTCCGGCTCCGCCTCCGCTGCCTCACAACCAGGCAGGGGCCAGCACTCGGCGAGTGCTTGTCAGGCGTCAGGCTCTGCTCCGAGCACACGTGTGCGCACACACTTAATTCTCACAACTGCCCAGTGAAATGGGTTGTTAACTCTCCCCACTTTAGAGTTGAGCCAGCTGAGCCTCAGACATACTAAGTGACTTACCGGGGCTGCGCCAGCATGGGGTAGAGCCAGGCTTAAACCGCCGCCACCGTCCGTCAGCCCTCTCTCTCTTCTGTCTCGGATCGTGAGCACATGAGTCTCTGACGCCCCGGCTGGCCTTTCCCTCACCACGGGGACCACCTGGACCCCATGTCTGTGGCCTCTCCTACCCTCCTCCTCTGTGGCATCTAATGGAATGATGTGTTGTGATTCTCTGCTGGACTTGAGTCCCTTGGGCATCTTTGAATTCAGAGTCTAGTGTGGAGCCTGGCGCACAGTAGGTGCTCGTGTAAACGTGGATGGAACGAATGAATGAGTGAATGGATGGTCCTGCTTTTGTGATGAGGAAACTGAGGCACAGTGAGGTGCAGGCTCCTCCCCCAAAGGTGCGCCCTCTCACCTGAGCCTCCGCTGCACCACGAGGCCCATGAGGCCGGCACTGATGCGCTTCCCGGACAGCGGCCACAGGTCTGTGCGACCCCCCCCCCACAGACAGAGAGACCCGCACCGTCCCGGGGGAGAGCCTGCTGACAGGCCGCAGGGGCCACACGGCACATCTCGCATCTGAGCTGTCAAGTCTCTGCCTCTGAGGCTCCAGGGTTTAACTGCCTCGGGACAGCCCGAGAGGTGGCTGGGCTGCCGCCGTGGGCCCGGAGCCTGCCCTCCCCGTCCCCACGGCGCTGGAAGAGGCGCCGAGGAACGGGGTGCTGTCCTCACCCCCGCCAGACCCACGCCGCGCCGGTCTCTTGATGTTGCCTCTTCAGTGCACCGGGAAAGGCAGCTAGGCCCTGGAGGTGGGCGCTGGAGGGCCAGGCGGGGCAGGAGGCAAAGCCGAGCGTCAGGGCTGCCACGGGCGGACAGGGGTTCTTGGCAGAAGCTGCGAGGGGGAGGGGACAGCCGGTTTGGGGATGAGCCTGACCCCCGCGTGTGCACGCGCCCCGTCCGCCGCGCCTCCCGTGCTGGACGGTGTCCGGCCCCTGCTCCCCGTGGGGCGCTGGGTCGGTGCACAAGGCCGGTCTGTCTGTGTCCTTCCCTCCTGGCCCTGTGGCCAGAGCAGTGTCACATCAGACGACCAGGAAAAAGGGTGGGGGTCTGTGACACTCACACGGGGCCCACGTGAGGAAAACGCCCCCCAGCGGGCCCAGGGGCCTTCTCTCCATTGGGAGGACCCAGGGAAGCTCCTGGAGGGCATGGCCTTTGGGAAGTGCCTCAAAGCGTGGCCGGGATCTTGGCAACAGAAGGGGAGTCGTTTGGTCAGCTCAGGCCACCGTGACAACAGCGCACAGGCAGGGGGCTTGGACAGCACATGTTTAGGACGTCCAGGATCACGGTGGGTCCCGTGAGCGCCCTCTTCCCGGCTCTCAGACCGCCACCTTCTTGCTGTGTCCTCTTGGTTTTTTCTGTTTTATAAATTTATTTATTTTATTTATTTACTTTTGGCTGTGTTGGGTCTTCGTTGCTGCGCGCGGGCTTTCTCTAGTCGCGGCGAGCGGGGGCCGCTCTTCGTGGCGGTGCGCGGGCTTCTCGTTGCGGTGGCTTCTCTTGTTGCGGAGCACGGGCTCTAGGTCCGCGGGCTCAGTAGTTGTGGCTCGTGGGCTTAGTTGCTCCGCGGCACGTGGGACCTTCCCGGACCAGGGCTTGAACCCATGTCCACTGCATTGGCAGGTGGATTCTTGGCCACTGTGCCACCAGGGAAGCCCGCTGTGTCCTCTTCTTAGGGGCAGTCATCCCATCATGGCGCCCCACCCGCCTGACCTCAGTGAAACCTGATCACCTCCTAAAGCCCTCCTAATACCATCCTGTTGAGGGTCAGGGCTTCAGGATATTTAGTCCATAACAGAGGGCAACACCTCCTCCTGAGAAGGGGATAGGGGCTTGGCAGAGGCCAGACATACTGTGTGTTCAGAGCCAGACAGGAGGGCCACCTGCCACCCGGATGAGGGGCAGGCGTACGTAGCAGGAGATGAGGTTTAGAAAGCAAGGTGGGCCCCATGTAGGCCGGGCAGGATGCCAGACTTGAAGGGTTCCTCTGTGATTCTGGAGCTGCGTGTAGACGGCTGGAGGGTCGCGGGCAAACTTTTGCTTCTTTTCCACCTGCCCTCGCTCCCCCGGCAGCAGCCCTGCAACCTCTCCCGGGTGACGTGTGCCTCTGACACCTCTGGGCCCCTGGCCATTGGATGAGGAGGGATGCCTTCCACCTGGTCCCAGGGCCCCAGTGACGGCCTTTTGTTTCTCCCAGTGTTTAACAAGCGCCACAGAAGGCGTGCGGCTGGCAGCCCGCATCGTGGACACGCCCTGCAATGAGATGAACACAGACACCTTCCTCGAGGTTCGTAGCCCTTGGGGCCCTGCCGGGACTGGGATGGTGTCGGTAGACCCCAAGGAGAGTCAGGAAACCCAGGGCTGCAGGGGGATGGTCCGCAGTCTCTGCACCTCGTCCGGGGAAGCCGCGGGCTGCTGCGGACAGAGCCCTGCCCTCCAGCCAGAGCCGAGGGGCCCCCAGGCCTCAGCTGAGGGTGGAGGGAGGACAGAGCTTCCTCCCCGAGGCCCCTCAGCAGGACTCCAGCCACATGAGCTGCAGGAAATCGCAGACTTTGGAGGGCGAGCCGCCTCTCCTGGGTTTAATCATATGCTCAGAGCCAAGAGTCAGAGCCACGGCATCGCAGCCCATCCCTCTCCCACCGTAGGGCATCTGCTCACCGCTGGCCCGGGCCCTGGCCTCGCCCTGATTTAAGTCGTCTGCACGTGTTTATGTGTTGTTGTTTTTTCCATGAACACATCCAGGAGATTAAGAAAGTTGGAAAAGAACTGGGGATTGTCCCAACCGTTATCCGGGACGAGGAGCTGAAGACGAGAGGATTTGGAGGTGGGTAGCGGCTGGTCCTCGCAGATCCTGGCCTCAGGGGCGGCCCGGGGTACCTGGGTGGCAGGGGAGCACCAGGCTGCATGGTGTGTCGTCCCAAGCTTCGCCCTGAAGGAACCCAGCCCGTGTCCAGCCCTGAGGCCAGACCCTGGGAAGCAGACCATCTGTGGGGGAGAGAGGAGGCAGCGATTCAGATTCTGATTCAGATCCTGGAAGCCTCAGGATCCAAGGCCTTCCCCGCCCACTCCCTCTGCAGCCTCCCACGTGCTGCCGTCCTGGCTCCCTGGCTAACCCAGCAGGGCCTTTCTGTTCCTCGAATACACAAGTTCACGTCCACATCAAGGCCTGCACTTGCGGCCCTTTCTGTCTGGGATGCTTTCCCCCGAGATAGTCTCACGATGAGGCCGTCTTACCCTGCACGTCTTGGCCACCTCCTCAGAGAGCCTTTCCTGATTGCCGGGCCCGTCCTCCCCCAACTCCCAGGCACTGAGATGCGGTGATGACTAGGACAGGAGTTTTCTGTCTGGCTGGGAAGGTCACTGTTGTTACCTGAGCCTGCAAAGCCAATTACCCCAGCAGGTAGCAGCTGAAAGCAACACGTGTCCGTTGTCTTGCAGTCCTGTGGGTGGGGAATCGGGCGTGGCTTAGCTGGGTCCGGCCCAGCATCTCTAGAGGCTGCAGTCATCTGAAGGCCCCACTGGGGCTGGCCACGTGCTCCCAGCAGGGCTCACTCATGGCCCTGCCAGCAGGCCTCCAGGCCCCACTGGCTATTCCTTGTCTTGTGGGCCTGTCCTTGAGCAGCTCACAATGTGGCAACTACTTCTCTCAGAGCAAGGTCTCTGAGCAAGAGATGAGAAAGAGCAAGCAAGATAGAGACAAGGTCTTCTTTTGTCACCTAATCTTGGAAGTGGTCTTGTCATCTCTGCTACACCCAGCAGCGGGTCTTGCAGGATGAGTAGGAGTTTGTCAGGCAGCTATTACTGCCTCTTGTCCTGGTTGCTACGATTGTTCAGTTTGATTACTGGGGGACCTTGAGGCATGGGCTATGCCCACAACAAGCCACAGTTTTCTGGAGAAGATGGGGCATAGAAACCAACCGTGAGGCAGCGCTGGGAGCGAGGTCAGAAAGGGAGGTACATCCTGAGAGCACAGAGAGGTCAGGGAGGGGAGGGTGAGCAGGGGCTGGAGCGGCCTTGAAGAATTATCCAAAAATCATTTCATTCTGCAATCCTGTTCACATCTTTCTGGGAATGAAACAATATTTTTTTTCTCAGCGGGTTTTCTTGCCTCACAATACTTCGTGTAGAATTCATTTGCAGTCCCAGGGCAGTGAACTCATTTGCCTTCCCCGATCCCACACCGGCCAGGGGGTGGGAGGGGGCGGGAGGGGGCAGGGAACCCTCCGGGAGGAACGTCCAGAGGCCAGTGGCTACTTTGGGGGGAGAGCAGTGTTGCTGGGAGGCTTCCGGGAGGCCTCTGCTGGGTCCAGCCTGCGCCTCACTGACGTGTCCTGTGCTTTCCCTAGGGATCTATGGTGTGGGCAAGGCTGCCCTCCACCCCCCAGCCCTAGCCGTCCTCAGCCACACCCCAGACGGAGCCACCCAGACCATCGCGTGGGTGGGCAAGGGCATCGTCTACGACACCGGGGGACTCAGCATGAAGGGGAAGGTGAGGTGCGGGGCTGGGGCTCGGGCGGGGCCGGGCGGGAGGGCCCCTTCTTAGGCGTCGGAGGAAGGAGCAAGGTTCCTGGGCCTCGGAGTCGGGGTGTCCAGGGCAGGGGCCGTGGGGCCCAGTCCCCCGAGAGGCAGACGATTTCACGCCCACACTTCAGACAGGAGGCAGGAGACAGAAAATCTGGAGAAGGAGAAGGAAGGGGCCTGGGGAGACGCCCAGCGTCTCTACGACCGTCTGAGGTCCCCCAGGACGATGCTTAGTGGTGGTCCTCACGAGACCTTCAGAAAACAGACGCCCTGGTTAAAGGGAGGGGAGTTTGGGCCCAGAAGCCAGGCACCTGGGAGCGTTGCTGGGAGGCTGCAAGTCCCAGAGTCTCTCTTAAGGGCGGCCCCTCCTCACGCCCAGGGGCCTGCCCTGCACCAGGGGGAGGAGAGGTGACTTCATCTCATCCCACACGCAGGTGCTCCGGGCCTGGGCTGGGCTCTGGGGGGAAACTGGGAAGGAGGCCTGGAAGGAGAGTCAGCCATCCCAGAGAGGGAGCTTTAGAGGGCTGAGCGCAAGCTATGCTCGCGCAGGGAAGACTTGACGACCGGCAGCCCTCGTGGCTCTTCAGACGCGTCCTCTTGGCCCAGATGGTGTCTTAAAATCCGAATTAGTTGCCAGCATTTAAAAACAGGAAGCATTCTCACGGGACTGGGTCTCCTACCTTTTGTACACTCAGAGGGCCTGGCAGCGCGGGTCCTGCGTTGGCACCTGGGGGCGCACCCCGCTGGGGCTCGGCGGCAGCTGCCCCGTGGCCGCGCCTCCTTCCCTCTGCGTGGCCGCCGGTCCCGCCACTGCCGGCCGCTCCTCTGACATCACACCCCAGGGTCAGCTGCTACTTAGGGTAGGGCTTGTGCTGCTACTTCTTACGCTTCTGTGTTTGGTACCTAGAGTGGATGATCTCTTTTTTTAACATCCCTCCTCTTCTAAACAACAAAATTATTTTCAGGACTAACCAGGAAATGAAACAAATAATAAGTGTTTTCAAAAACCAAACACCAGTAGTGAGTTCCCCGATAGTAAATTCCATCTTATTGAATTCCATATATATGATCATGCCAATAAAAAATTAAAAATGCATGTTATAGTGCAAGTAAAGGAAACAGTCATTCATTAACACTTTTAAACAGCATTCATGTGGGCTTCCCTGGTGGTCCAGTGGTTAAGACTCCACCTTCCACTTCAGGGTACGTGGGTTTGATCCCTCTTCAGGGAAGTTCTGCATGGTGTGAGGTGCGGCCAAAAAAATTTTTAAAAAAAGAAAATAGCATTACTGTCATGTTTGATAGAAAAAAACTGATGCCTCCATGTTGTTCTCTCGTGGTGAAGTATGCCCGCATCAGACTCTGCCCTCAGGCCTTAGCTTCTGCAGATTTGTCAATGACTTTATCAAAATTGGTTATCTTCACATCTTTATGTTCACCAGACAGAGGTACCAGATTGGTCAGTCTATGTTCACTCATAGATGATCCAAAACAACACAATTAATTTTAATTTTGAAGAGTTTCTACCACATGAAGCAACTGATACACAAATACTCAGGGAAAGTCTCCAACAGTAGGGTGCCTTGGCAGAGACTGCTAAGAATCCCATTTCTCAAGAAACTCCCCAAATTGGTATAGCATCCATGTCTCCGGTCCTTTGAGATCAACTCCAGCAGCTTTCAGACGTCTGTGGAGTAAAAACGTTTTAAACACCACGACTCCAGTGGTTCCCCGAGACTGTGGGCGGCAAAGAGGCTCGCCGCTCCCTGGGGTTCACTCCGAGTGCACCATCCGAAGGCAGGAACTCTCGCCATCACGGGCGCCGTGGACGCTGACCGCTTGCCTGCGGAGCCCACCCGACTCAGGACCAGGGCACCTCGTGGAGTCTGCGCCTCTGGCAGCGCTTAGCATCCATGTAGGATATAGTGTTGCTGGAGTTGATGTTGTAGGAGTTAACGTAGGTGGATTTGAAGCTTTTACGTATGTGATTAGGACTCGCTTCAGCCAACCACAGGAGGAATGGCTTTCCCCCGATGACAAGAGGCAGGGTGACTTTTAGTCGGTTTATTACCGTTGTGAGTTCTCTGCAGACGACGAGCCCCTCTAGCTGTGCCTGGTGCTGGCCCCCCGCCCACACCCTTGATAGGGGCTCTTGCCCTGAGCTCTGGGGGGCAGAACTTCAGGCTCATTTGGATGTTGGCTTGTTGGAGGGTGGGAGTGAGAAGCAGGGCTTCCTGGGAATTAGTCCTTTTGCTGGTGGCACCCTCTCCCAGTTTTGCAGGAACAATCCCGGTTTTCAAAGATTTTCAAGGCAAATCAGGATCAGTATGAATTCACAGGTCTCAAGTGTGTTAGACTCAGGGCCCCTTCCAGTCTGAACAAGTTGTTGGTTCCAAAGAGACTGTGTTTATAAGGGTGACGTCTGCTGGGATTTACCCTACTAGAAATTAAAACTGGGAAATTTTAAAGATATTCATTAATTCATTAAAAAATAGCAATATGACCCCATTGCATACCATTGTAAATAATACAGTTTTATGGAAAGAACTGTATTTTCCAAAATGAAAAAATATTACCGAGAGCAGTGGCAGTGTTTTACATTTTTGCAGCTCTTTAATATGTGCCTTAATAGAAGACAGCTGTGATCACGTAGCTTCTTCTGCATTTAAGTCTGTTGTGATCTATCGTAGTTGAAGTAGAAAACGAAAATCTGGCCTCAGTCCTTTTGTAGTTAGAAAAGGGAGAAGCACGTTAGTACCCTCTTCAGGTAACTCAGGACATTGTTCTTTGCTATTACACCAAAACTCGACAGGTGGGAGGTTAGTTATGACGTGGAATCTGAAACCATGTCTGTGAGCTTTGGTGTTCTGCTACGTTGAAATCTACTGGTCTGTCCTGAACTTTGAAT
Source organism: Kogia breviceps (assembly GCF_026419965.1). Classification (NCBI taxonomy): domain Eukaryota; kingdom Metazoa; phylum Chordata; class Mammalia; order Artiodactyla; family Physeteridae; genus Kogia; species Kogia breviceps. The sequence continues at coordinate 4,362,188 of NC_081323.1, read as the reverse complement.
GTATGATTTTATAATATCACACATGATATGTGTGGGTCATTTGGAAAATATTGTTCACAGAGTTATGCGGAACCTCCAGATTTTGACACATTTTATTATATAATATTTTTAAAAACCACATTCATTAATATCACCATCTATCTCATGTAAAAAGGTGAGTGTTAGGAAGCCATCATGGAGGCAGATACAAGTTTTCCAAAATTCTGATTTTTTTGCTTGACAGCTCAAATTTTACCACTGGCACCAAGCAATGCCGGGTACCCTCCTGGAGGTGAGAGGCTCACTTTGATAGTTTTTGAAAAATGTCTGCAGATACCTGAGTCTGGATTCCCCCAGCATCTGTCTGGTTCCTCCAAGAACAGTGGTGTTTGCAAGAACAGAGGCTTGCTGAGCTCAGGAAAGACTCAGTGCCCGCTCCCACTTGGGCTCCAGCCGACCCACCGTGACTGACTGCTGGGCGTCAGGGAGAGAGAGCAGGGCCTTCCCGGCACCTTCCATCTCATCACAGACAGCGTTGGGAACAACTGTACTCAACGGCTGAGATTTCGAAAAGTTAATCATTTACTGCTTCAGCAAGAAGACTCGAGTGAAATGGGCAGTGCCTTATTTCCCAGAAGGCCTGGAAATGAATCCAGTGACCGCCAGTTCCCGTGGGGCCCCGGGCCGCGGCTCCAGCCATCACTGCCCCTGCCCCACTGGTGCAGGTGTCAGCCTACCGGTGACCAAGGCGTTACCATGGAAATCGTTTCTCTTATAAAAGCAGGAACGACAGGTGGGGTCCGAGAAGCTGACACAGTCGATTGAGCTGCGTTTTTGGTGGGACATTTGTTCCGCCCGTGACAGGGGATCACGGGGTTTCAGTGACCATCTCGAGCTATTTTCTGTGTGGCCATTTTGCAAGGGGTTTGATTCTAGGTCTGAGGCCCTGTTTTTCCATTTAAACAATCCTGTGGTTTCTTGCAGATTAGGTCAAAGTAGATGGCTTATTTTCAATAGTGCTAGCTGAGTCATTTTCACTCAACTTAATTATAAAAGCAGCTCTGTTTATGTCTAAAAATACTTTCCATTAAAACTCGAGGCTCATGTAATCCAATAAGGGTTCAGAAAGATCACTCGGTACCTTTCAATCCCAAATCCTTACATCCGATGACCTGTTGTTAATTTAAAATACGAACCTGTCAGTTAGTGCGGGGAACCTATGGAATGTAAAAACGCGTAGCTGCTCTCAGCTAGCTTATAGAGAATCGTGTTACCTCTGTGTCCGGAGGGCGCCTCTGTCTCCAGTGAACCTCCCGTGAGACCCGTCACCCCGGAGACGCGAACTGGGGCGGGTGGCAGGTATCCTCAGGGTGGGGGTGGGATTGGTGGTGTCACAGTGACCGGTGACATTTGGGAAGAGCTCCCATTAACCCGGACGGGGCAGTCAAGGTACGGGGACTTGGTCGTGGCCTAGCCAGGAGCCAGGCCACGGCGAATCCGGCAGCTCTGGACGTCTCCCCCTCCCCCGCCCCCCTCGCACAGTTCCCTTCAGTAACTCCCAAAGCTCTGCTCGAGCCAGAGGCACCCCGGCATCTTTGGCCCTTGCTTCCCGTTGCTTCTAGGGGACCCCAGGCGACCAGTGGCGTTTCCTGGGTTCTCTGGGCGCCAGGTCCTGCACCTCCGGGGCCCTGGTGTACGGGCTGCGGCGGGGGCCCTGGCGCTGGGGGGGGGGTCAGCATCCGCTCACCTCTCTCTCGCCCCCCTGTGCCACCCGCAGACCACCATGCCGGGGATGAAGAGAGACTGCGGAGGCGCCGCGGCCGTGCTGGGGGCCTTCAGAGCCGCCGTCAAGCAGGTGGGTGAGGCCCCGTCCCCCCCTCGCGGCCCTTCTCCCCAGAGTGGCCCCCCGTCCTTCCTGAGCCTCTGCAGGCCCCTGGCCCCTTTTCCTCTGCACCCCAGCCCTGGGCCCCTCGGGCTCCTCCACCCGAGCGTGTCACCTTCGCCTGCGCGCGCGTCTGGCTGCACGGGTCCCCGCTGAGTTCTGAGAGCCTCGCCCGTCTGGACCGAGACGGGAAGGGGGCCGTGGAGCAGGCTGCCCGCCCGGCCTGCCCACTCTCGCTCGGGGTCCGGGGCTCAGGGTCGGGGTCTGGGGAGGGCCCGGCTGCTGTTTGGCGGCAGGGGCCCAGTGTCGGCCCTGGAGTAGCCTGGGTGGCCGCTTTGAGCACAGACGTCCAGGGCAGCTGGAGGGCCCCGCACTCCCCACCCAGGGCACGCCGGGCCTCGTGGAGCCCAACGACCGGAAGCAGGTTCCTGAGCCAGGGGAGCCCTGCTGAGGGGCCAGCAGCAGTGGCTGCTCCCCAGCATTTGGAGTCGTAGAGGGTGTTTACCCAGCAAAGCGGGGTGGGCGCACACCGGCCGTCCAGGGCCGCTTCCCTCTCAGCCTGGCTCCTTCGGGCGCTCCCGAGAAGCCCGGCCCTCCGTGTCACCAGGTGCAAGCCCTCCTTCCCCACAGACAGGGGCCACCTGAGCAGCGGGGCTCCAGGGGTGAACGTCCAGTGAAAAGATGTTGGCAAATAGTTTCTGCCCAGGCACCCCCGCCAGGGGAGCAGCAAGTCCGGGAGGAAGGAGGGCTCGGCCTGCGTCCCGACGGTGCCGGGGGGCCTCCCTAGGGTCACCGCGGCAGAGCTGCAGGCCACGGCACTGGCCCCCAGGAGCAGCGCGTGGCCCCCGCTCTGCGGAGCCAGGGGTGGGGTGGGGAGGGGGTGTCGGCCCTCGTCCCCTGGCCCTGCTCGGTGCACGCAGGCCCAGCCTGGGGGCCGCACCCAGCTCACCTGCCCGCCTGGGGCCCTGCGGGCTGAGCCGGGCCGAGCCCTCGGTGGAAGAGCTCCGCGGGGCGGGGGGGAGGCCCAGCCGCAGGCGGCCGCTGCTTGTTGTCAGCTCGTGGGGGAGTGTCTGGAGAGCTCACGTGGCCGCGCTGCCCGGCGTCTTTGCTGAGGGGCCCGGGTGACTGCCCGCGGAGGGCCTGTCCTGGCATGTGGACAGGCCGGCCGGGAGGCACCCCAGCAGGTAGACCCGTCCCGTGTGCAGGGAGCTGCTTGGCAATTAACGCCGATTCATCAGCTGGCGGCCGTGAGCGGTCTCGGGGCTCCTCTGGACCCTCCACCGCCAGGGGTGCTGCCGTGGGGTGCTGAGGGTCCCCACCCCACAGGGGCCAAAGCCTGGAGGCTCCGCTTGTAACTGGTTTTTTAAGAAAAGGAGCGTGCCTCAATATGAGCCTCAAAACGCGTAACGGTGGCGACGGATCGTAACCCACAGAATAGAATGAGTACCCACACGTCCTGCTGGTAGAGGCGTAAGTCATTTATTCACAGCAGAACCCCAGTTGCTTCCTGTAGAAGTGATAGAAATAGAAAACCCCCATTTGGCAAACGGCAGCCTAGTAATTGTCTCAGGTGAGAATGATCAGCAGGTGCTCAGACCAGAGGTGAGAGTCGTGAGGATGGGAGCGAGGGGGTGAGTCCCCGCAGGGGCTTCCGGGTGGGACACGGGGGCGGGGTCGCTGTGCCCCGTGGACTCCACCGGGCCGGGACAGCACACGCAGCCCGAGGGTAGGCACGGGGAAACACCAGAGACAAAAGGCCGACCTCGGAAGCCCGCAGATCGGCGGCTCTGTGTGGTGAGGGACCTCGATCGCTGGCCACCCTGTGTGGGCGGGAGACAAGGGCTGAGTGAGGCCCCTGCGGAGCGGCCGGGCTGGGACTCAAACCCGGCGGCGTGGCGCCGCTTCCGGGCTCAACGCCGCGTCGCACGGACTTCGGTGGTGGACCCCCGGCCTAGAGCCCGCCGCCAAGGCCACAGGGAGCGCCGGAGGCTGTGCTCGCTGCTCCCTGGGCTCCTGTCTGTCTGTCTGTCTGTCTGTCTGTCGCTGTCCTGGTGGGTCAGAGGAGAGTTCCGGCCCATCCTTCCTGCCGGCACCCCCAGCCTATACCTGCAGCCTCCGCCCTCGTCCCTGCAGGGTTTCAAAGACACCCTCCATGCCGTGTTCTGCTTGGCTGAGAACTCAGTGGGACCCAGCGCCACGAGGCCGGACGACATCCACCTGCTGTACTCAGGAAAGTAAGGCTGACCCTGCCCTCCCACCTCACAGCGCCTGCCCCCCTCACGCTGTCTCTGTTGTGGGAACTCGTGGCCCTTCCCAGGGCCCTGCTGGCAGCCCTGGCCACACCCAGCTCACCCCGGCCAAGGCCACACGCTGTGGGGAGGACGCCCTGTGTCAGGAGCCCCTGGGCAGCAGCCGCTTGGTCCCAGGGTGGCCGCGAGCAGGGCCGTGTCACTGTGCGAGGTGTCGGGCGCGCTGCAGGGGCTGGGGACCCACCCTGCCTTGGGGGGACAAGCCCTTTCCGACATTTAGGCATACTGTCCTTCGGGTGTCTGAAGCCAGACCCCCAGCTGGGGGGCCTCCCTGCATCTCCTCCCCGAGATCAGCCCTCGGGCTGCTCCTTCTTAGCTGCAGGAGGAGACACTCGAAAGTCACAGCAGGCAGCAGCTACAGGAGCAGGTGGCCCAGGATTCAGAAGAGCGGAGCCTGCTCGCCCCACCAGCCCTCCCACAGGCGCCTGTCCCCAGGGAGACCCCGAGAGGCGCCGCCTCCCCTCATTTACCCAGGCAGCCCTGTTTTCCCATCTGACAGATGAGGCAGCTGAGGCACGGGAGTGGGGGGGCGGTGTCACTCCGGAGCCCCTTGCTCGTGACCCTGGCGCTGCATTTCTGTCGGGGACAGGGAGGAGGGGCTCTGAGTGGGGTCTCGGCTGCACCCTAGGACTGTGGAAATCAACAACACGGATGCCGAGGGCAGGCTGGTGCTGGCAGATGGCGTGTCCTACGCGTGCAAGGACCTGGGCGCCGACATCATCCTGGACATCGCCACGCTGACCGGAGCTCAGGTGGGGCCCTCGGCAGCGGCCCCCGAGGAGCCGGAGGCCACCTTGACTCTGGTGGGGGGGGGCTGCTGTCCCTTCATCTTTGTAAGGGTTCGGAGCTGGCCCATGGGGCTCCACGGGGGTGCAGGCGCGCAGGGTCCGAGGACCACAGCGGGAGCGTTGGGGCAGGACAGGGGCCGTCCCCCGGGGGGCCGCGCTCAGGCTTCTCTCGCTGTCTTGCTGCCTCGCTTCCTGTGCCCCTCTTCTGTCCTGGGTGTTCCCCGCCACCCCGGCCGGGACACCCTCCCCGCCGGCTCTCTCCATCTCCCCCCTCGCCCCCAGGGCATCGCCACGGGCAGGTACCACGCGGCCGTGCTCACCAACAGCGCCGAGTGGGAGGCGGCCTGCGTGAAGGCGGGGAGGCAGTGCGGGGACCTGGTGCACCCGCTGGTCTACTGCCCGGAGCTGCACTTCAGCGAGTTCACCTCGGCCGTGGCCGACATGAAGAACTCAGTGGCGGTAGGTGTGGAGCAGGGTCCCCCCACGAGGCCCCAGATCCGGGCTCTGGTCGGGGCAGGGGAGAGATCGTCCAAAGTGGGGGCGCGCAGCTCGCTGGTCTCGCCGCCGGCACGTCCGCTCGGCGGGCGCCAGGGCGTCCTCCCCACTCCGGGCCGTGCCTCCGTCGCCCCCATCAGCTCTGTCGCTGGCACCCCCCGCCCCCGCCCGGCGTGAAGGCAGAGACCCCGGAGCCCACGGGCGCGGCCCTCGAGGTCACTCTCCGCCGCTCCCCGCCCGGCCGCTGAGGATGGTGGGGTGGAGCGGGTGCGGGGCGGCCCCGAGGGCGCCCTGGGCGAGCCCCTCCTCGGCATCCCCGCCGCCGGGTGCCAAAGGGTCGCGGCCGTTCTCCTCCCCCAGGACCGGGACAACGGCCCCAGCTCCTGCGCCGGCCTTTTCATCGCCTCGCACATCGGCTTCGACTGGCCCGGGGTCTGGGTCCACCTGGACATCGCCGCGCCCGTGCACGCCGTGAGTCCAGGCCCCGGGGCTGCCCCTGCCTCCCCCCCGTTAGGACTCGCTTGGCGGGCCGGCCGCTCTGCTCCCCTCCCCGGCCCCTCCCCGCCAGGCTGGCTGCTCCCACCCTCTCTTGCGTCCAGAGCCCCTCTCTGGCTCCAAAGCTGCAGACTGAGCTCATCGGAAACATTGTGTGTGAGGGTCACACAGCCAGCTGTGGTCCCCCTGACCTCTGGCCTCCTCATCGCTGGGAACAGCGCGGCTGCTGCGTGCAGTCCTTCCCAGCCGACCCGTCCTCGGCGGGAGGCCCAGGGCCCTCGGTCTTGCCCTTTCCCGCCCCAGGGAGATGGGCTGGGGGCAGGGAGCCCAGGGCCCTGTCCACCAGCCCGTCGCCCACCGCCCGGAGTGCAGCGGGTCAGGGAAGGGGGGGGGCCATGGGGCATGTGGTGGGGGGCAGACGCCGTGGCCCGGGAGCCGGGAGTCCCCACCCACAGCCCGGCGGCGGGTTTGCCGAGCGGCTCTGGCTCGGCCGTACGCGTTTCCACTGCCCTCGCCCACAGGGTGAGCGGGCCACGGGCTTCGGCGTGGCCCTCCTGCTGGCACTCTTCGGCCGGGCCTCTGAGGACCCTCTGCTGAACCTGGTGTCCCCGCTAGGCTGTGAGATGGACGCCCAGGAGGGGGACGCGGAGAGGGACTCCAAGAAGCGCAGGCTCGTGTGACGCGGCTGCCCCGCCCGGCGACGCTGGGCTTTTTACCTCACTTTGCACTGATTAATTGTAAGCGATTGGAAGATTATACCTTCAGATGAGCTTCGGTTTGTTTTGTTTTTAGTTGTCGTGGTGACGGAGAGGGCTCCTCCTTGTAAGTCTCAGGAGACGGCTCAGGGTTTGGTGGGGCCCTGGGGAGGGATGTGCGGGCAGCACTGGGCTTGTTTCTGTTTGATTCGCCTCCAGCTTCTGGGGCTGCCGCACGACCCCGGGCCCCAGGAGGGCCTGCGCGGCCCTGACGCTCTGGGCTGCGTGGCCCTTGGGCCGCCTGCCCCTGCTCGGCGTCCACGGTGGGTGCCGCGGGCCAGTCTCCCGCCCGGGGCCCTGCGCGTGGCACCCACATCACGGAGAGCCCGGGCCCGGGCTCCAGCCTGGGCTGCCGCTGCCTCCAGGCAGTCCTCCCCTTTGAAAGGATGGAGGCGACTTACTTTGGGGACCCAATTTTATGGAGCAAGAGGAAGCTCTACTCTGGCCCCTTAGAATTCACTGGGGGTGGAATTAAATATGGCTGAACCACATGACATCTTTGCCTCCGTCTCACTCTTTCTCCAGCCCGTTGTAGAAAGCAACCCTGATGCCTGCCCATGGGCCCGAGGCTCCGGGATGCCACCACCTTCTCCCAAACCAGCATCTGGCTTTGAGATGTAGCTTGTCAACCTCGTTTTCACAGATAAGCACCCTGGGGCCCTTGGGTCCAGGCCTGCACAGCCTGGGCCACCTCGGACCGGAGGGTTCAGAGTGCAGACTCCTCGGACTCTGAGGGCTTTCCCACGACCTGCAGTCTGCAGGGAAGGCCGTCCCGAACCCCCGAGCGCATCACGAGGCGCGCGGTGTGCGGGTTCAAGTGAAGGTCCCCCCCCCCCGGGCGTGTTCCTAGGTGATGAAGGGCCCGGTCTGGCCAGCTTTCAGGGAGACCCCCGACCTGGGCCCAGCGGAGGAGACCGGGGACTCGGGCCCCACCGGCGTGGAGGCGGCTGCCCACGCCTCCTCTGGGGACAGGAGGGCGAGAGCGTGGCTGAGGACACTCGTCCCCAGGCTGTGCCCTGACAGTCAAGGTGACTCTTTCTGGGTTTGGTCCCAGGCATGTATTTAATAACCACCTGCCGTGGGCACAGCCCCGCCTGGGCCCGGGAGAGGCGAGTGGCGGCTCCGAGGCCCCAGCCCCGTCTGGGAAAACTGTGGCCCACGTGTTAAGTCGCAGTAGCGGTGGTCACAAGGCGCTCGGTGGGCCACGCTGTGAGCTCAGGGAGGCGCAGGGGCCGGAGGGGCCGGAGGGGCCGGGAGCCTTCACGGGTCATTAGCGTGCTTAATGGCCTTGAAGTAGGCAGCCCGCTCCAGCTTCCCCCTGAGAAGCCCTGGAGGAGCCAGAGATCACCGAGGTGATCCAGCTCCTTCTCCGGGCAGCTGGCACTGTCCCCCCCCACCCCCACCGCAGAGGCTGCAGGCTGCAGGGTCAGGGAGCAGGGGAGGAACTGAGTGTCCCTTGTGTGGGCACAGAGGCGGCGGCAGGCCCGGGGACTCAGCTGGGGAACAGCTGCAAGGGCTTGGCATCGGGGACCCAGGGCTGAGGCAAAGACCCTGCTTCTCCGAGGCCAAAGGGCCTGAGGACGTGACGGCTGCTTCCCGTGTGGCCCCTCCAGAGCCCCGGCAACAGGGTGGTCGGGGGCCGGCGGGCACCGGTGCGTCCACTCGGTCATGGCCTCGGGGGAGTGGTACAGGAAGACGAGCCTGGCCAGCGGCTCCAGCTGCAGCTTGCGCAGCCCGCGGACCGGGGGGACGGCCGTGCAGAGCCCGAGCGCGCGGTCCACGCCGGGCAGCTGGTCGTACGCGGCGGACCGGGCAATGCCGAGGAAGTGCTCGTGGATGAACTTGGCCGCAACCATCACCACCAACACATAGAGCCCGACGAGGCCGGGTGGGGGGTGGCCGTCAACACCACTGTCCCGGGAGAGGGGTCACGGCCCCCAACTCAGCCCGGCTGGATAGGGGTGCGAGTGCTAGCCGCTCACGGCCCCCAAGGCCTCCTGTGGGTGGGTCTGGGGTTCCAGCCCCCGCCTGGGGTTGGAGGGCGGGGTGACGGGCACCCGTGGAGCAGACACACGTTACCCTGCAGACAGGAATGAGGGACAGGACGGTGAGAATGTCCCTTTCTGCTAGTGGCTTGCGTGACAGACAGGAAACCACCGTCTTGGTATGTTTCTGAGGCCAAGGGAACAGGGACTTGTGCCCCCCCCTTCCTGGGGAAGTTCTGGGGAGCAGGGGTGAGAAGGGACTGGAAGGTTCTGAAGAGCCCAGGGTACGAGGCAGGTTCTTAGAGCCGGGGGAGCCTTACCTGTATCCCGCCAGGAAGTCCAGGCTCCGGGGGCTGACTTTGTCGTTAAAGATGACCAGCTCCACGTCCTGGCCGCAGCCCCGGCTCTGGTCACAGCCTGGCCGCCACTCCCGGACACCCCACCACTCGGCCGCCGGGCTGGCCGTGAGGGCCTCCACCAGCCTCAGCTGCTGCGGCCGGACGGTGGCATCGCGGAAGAAGGCCAGGCGGTCCACGTCCCAGGACCCGTGGGAGTGGGCTGTGGAGAGACAGCATCAGACCCTGGGGACGTCTGCAGGCTCGGGAAAGACCCAGTGTCCCCCCAGGTGACCGGGTCAGGGAACTTGCCTCGGACAGGCCCGAGATGGACGTTCGGGGAAGCGAAGCCCCTACCGCGCTCCGGCTCTCCCCATGGGCAACGCAGCCTCCACTCAGGCGCAGCCTGGCCCTGCGCCCCAGATGCACCCCTTTTCCCTGCCTTGTTCAGGGGCGCCCCACCTGGAGGCCCCTTCCCCAGCCGGCCCCTGGCAGTACCTCCCGATGGGCCGGTAGTTGTGGTCTCCCTGGAAGCCTCAGCCTTGTCCCCTGGTGCACACTGATGCACCCCCTGAGAGCTTTCGGGGCCCCCAGGAGCACTTCGGCGACCCCACCAGCCCCCTCCCCCAACCCACGTTGGTTGAGTTGGAATTTGCTGCCTGATGCTCTGCCCGGAACCTCTGTTCAAACTGTTCCCTGGCAAATTGAGGTTCAGCACTTTTGTTTATTTGTTTGTTCTCTAACAAAAGGTTGTTTTGGTTTGAGATTCAGCAAAAACCCACGCCGACGTCTACTTCCTCTCCATTCGGGATTCAGTAAATTAGCTGTTCTCCAGTTGGCTTTGAGGCCTCGCCTCAAATGAGCCTCCAGCAAGATAATGCGTTTACAAGCCCTTGGAAAAGTACCAGGCACCATGCGTGTGAGACAGTGTCAACCGGCGAGCGGCTGGCTCAGCCCTGCACCCGAGCCCGGCGGCGGGGGGCTGCCTCGCGCCCTCCTGCCCGACCGACCCCCCGTCTGCCCCAGCACGGCCACCTGAGGCCGGGGGCAGGGGTGTGAGGGCGGGACGGGTCCTTGTCGACTTCCAGCCGGTGGGCCATTTTCGCTTCGGTCCTCTCTGTGGTCCCGAGAGCTTTGGGGATAAGTCCAGGGAGCGTTCTTCAGTCAGGAAAACAAAGTCGGAAACAAAAATCCAGAGGCCCGCCTTACAGTCACCTGCATTTAGCAGAGTTCAAACACGAGGGGCCTCCATCTGAAACCATGAGTTCCTATTGGCTGCGAGAGAAGCTCCGCGGGGCTCAGACCCCCCGCCACCTCCCCGAGTCAGCTTAGAAAGTCTCCCCAACTCCGTGACCGTGGCCTCCCTTGCAATGCCTGACCGTCCCTTTCTTCTAATGGGTCGGCTGCGTTTGTGTGGCGTCCACAAGCGTGTTTGGTCCAGCATGGGGGTGGCCTGAAGGTGGCTTCCTCAGCCAGCAATCTTTATCAAGTGCCGCCTGTGTGCACCCGTGAGACACGCACTCCTCTCGTGGGGTCCTTCCCAGCCTGCAGCCCTGGGGGGCCAGCTTCTGGCTGAGGAGCCAGAGCTGGCCTGTTGGACACTGGAGTTGGGCTGCCCCCGGCACCCCGGGGGCCCGAGCTGTAGGCGGCCCTCGAGCCCACCTCCAACCCTCGCTTTCTTGTACCAACCATGGAGATGTCATTAGCAACTAATAAAATAGCATTTCGTAAGCAGTTTGCCTCGTGCAGGGCAAATTATGTTATTCCCACCCTGGGGCATGAAAGCGTGTGTGTGTGTGTGTGTGTGTGTGTGTGCGTGTGTGTGTGTGTCAGGCGGTCGGGAGATTCAAGCCCGGGGAGGCCGGGCTCTCTCTGCATGATTTCCGCCTTCCGTCCAGAGCCCTCTGACCTTTGGCAGCCCTCCCCCGTAGTGCAGGGCATGGTAGGCAGTCATCAGGCCTGTGTGCACCGGTCCGTGGAAGAAGGAGGGGAGTCCACAGATGCTCAAGGCCGAGGCTGGCCAGACAGACGCGGCCAGCTCACAGGGCCCGTCACTGGCCAGATGCCCCCGGGAGCTCTGTGTGCGGCCCCGGGCTCTGGGCCTCAGTTTCCCCATCTGTCAAATGGCCCTGGACCCTCTGGCCTCCTGTGATCTGAGAGGCCGGATGTTGAGTGTGTGCTGCTCACGGGCTCTGGGCCGGCAAAACTGGGTTCCAACGCCAGCCCTGCCCGTTTCGTGGCTTGAGAGCTGGAGCCGGTTAGCCGGTTACCTGTGTCCTAGGGACACCATGCGCCTGGGAAAGTGCCGCCCAAACAAGGAAAAGCCCGCGCACTGCCGGCCCCGCCCGTGCCCGGCGCGCAGAGGGGACACTTACGCGGGCTCGCTCCGGGCGAGGCTGAGCCTTTGGACCAGCTGGTCCCGTGTCTCCGCGTCTGTGTAACACCCCGTGTGTTTGCCCGATGCCTCCACGGTCCTGACCAGAGACACATTCCTGAGGGTGGAGGGAAGAGAGACACGATGCTGAGAAACAAACCAGCCGGGGATGTGGGGCAGCTTCCCTCCCGCCTGGCTGCCAGGGCTCCCTGCTAGGACGGGCTGAATGACCCCTGTGTTCACCTGGGGCCCCTCAGTCCCCGAAGTCCCCGAGGAAAGGGTGACAGAGGATCCCGCCACTGGGGCGTCTTCACCAGGCAGCACCCTCCGCTGCCCTCTGCCCTCTGCGCACCCTTCCTCCACCCGGGCCTCACTCGGCCTGGAATCGCACCTGGGCCGGCGCACACCTGAGCATCATTTAAGGCCTGAGGGGCCGGCGGGCATCAGGCTGTGGTCCTCACGCTCCCACCACCCGGAGGCTGCCTCGAAGGTGCCCAAGGCGGGCGCTCAGCACAGGAGGACGGTGGACACAGCCAGCCCGTCCCGGCCCCTCACTGGCCCCCAAGCCTCGGCTTCCCGTCTGAAGGTGGGGAGGGAAGGGGTGCTCCAGGTGGAGGTACAGCAGGTCTCCGAAATCAGGGTTTCCTGGTGTTATGACAACGGGAGGTGCCCGGCCACCTTGCACGAGGAGTGAGTCACGGCACAGGGACCCCATTACACGTGGGAGCTGCCATCCTCTGCGCCCGAGCCAAGAAGACAGCACAGAACGCAAACGCCCTGCACTCCCTCGTGCCAGCTGTCCTGGGAACCATCTGGAGAAGGTGCCGAGTGCAGGGCAAGGGCCCTCCATGCCTCTCTCGCCTGTCAAGGGCTCTTTTGTGTGTGTAGGCAAGTTGTCAGCCAGGGTTGCAAGGGCCTGGCAAAGCACAGTCCCGCCAGCCTGCTGGGCCCCCCCGAGGAAGGCATCGTTTCCTCCTGTGGATGGAAGACAAGGCAGCCCCATTTCCTCCCCGGCTCTGGCAAGGAAATGGGCTATAAATAAACAGCCCACAGACGACAGTTATAGCAGAGGGGACGGCCCAGCTCTAAGAGGGGGCCCTGGGGAGAGGGCTAGTTGGGAAAGTGCTGTCTGAGCTGAGATTGCAAGGATGAGTGAGTATTAAATGATGCAGAAGATGGAAGAAATCATTTCAGGCAGAGGGAACCACGTGTGCAAAGGCCCTGGGGTGGGAAAGGCCGTGACAAGCTGGAGGAGCGGGAAGGAGGCCAGCGATACTGGAAGGGAGAGAGGGCTGTGGGGAGGAGGGCGGGGGTGGGGTGACAGGCAGGCACAGCCTCGGGTCCACGGGCGGGAGTGGAGCTTTTATTCAAAGAGCAAGGGGAGCCATGGAGGTGTTTTGTGCAGGTGAGAGGCAGGTTGAATCGACACCTTCAAGAGAGCCCTCTGGCTGCAGGTCACCGGAGGCCTGCCCCCCGCCTCCCATGCGCAGAAGGGAACCCACGTCAACACCCAGTGTGGGCTGGGATCAACCAAGTTGCTGTGGAGGCCAGGTTTAAGGAGGGCCGGTGAGAGCCAGCATCCTAGGGCCGACGGTTCCCAGGTGTCTGGCCCTAAAAGCTGATCGCCACCTCTGCGGTCGTGGATGCCACGTTCCTGTCCCCCCGCAGGGCACCAGTGGGACAGGTTTTGTGGCCCTGCCTGCACCGCCCCTGCCATTTCCCGGTCACATGACCTGGCCCCAGTGCCCTAATCAGCTGCACTTAAGCCCCTCCATCAGTTAGAAAGAACAGGGTCTAACATCCACCTTGAGAGGGTCAAAACAGTGTCAGTGGTCATGAAAGAGCCATGGCGGGCAAGTCTAAACTCTTAACAAATAGGAGAGACAACAATCTGAAGAAACTGGAGAGTGACAACGGTAGAAAGTTGCTGGAGCCTTGGGGTGGCAGGAATTCCACCAGAAAGCCGCAGTCTTATGGGTGATGGTCATGGTGGTGCAGTTGCGGGGTCGGGAAAGGGGGTGTTCTGCCGGGAAAGAAGCAAAAAGCCAGTGTTTTAACACCTCCCCCCGAGGGCTGGGTCTGACCTCCATTTCCAGCCAGGTTGGAGGGGAGGAACTGGAGTTACCCTCCTGCCTTAAGCAAGTGAGAAAACCAGACAAACACATAGAATGCAATGCTTTTCAGACACTAGAAAACAGGCAGCATGAGAGGGTTATCCCAGAGAGAAAGGAAGCAAATGCGATGAGCTGCCTGCCCAGTTGCCCCAGCTGATGGCCCAGAGGCCTCTTGGCTGCATCACAGCCCGGAGGAGCCCAATCAGAGCCCAGGGAGCCTGCTGAGCAACAGGAGGGACAGAGCTGAGGATTGGGGAAGGGCCCGGGCAGCTGGAGTTGCAGGGTGGAGACGTGGAAAGCAGAGAGCTGCCCAGAGGGTGGGAAACCCAGAGCCGGGCAGAGAGTTCCCTGAGCCTCCAGCTGAGTCCTGCTGAGCCCATGGCTGGGGGCATGGGGTGCCTGTGGGAGCCGAGCTGCACAGGCCCCGGTCCCAGGGCCAGGAGCTTGGGGAGATCAGCAGAGCCGAGACCTGAGACACCACCACTCAAGTCCATGCTGACCCCTGAGTGGGACTCACGTGGGCATTTGAAACCAGCGCCAGCGGAGCCTGGCAGCTGAATGGACAGGAGCCAGTGCCCACAGAAGGTAGACAGAGCTTGCAGCGTGAACCCAGCTGCTAAAACAGAACCAGGAGGATGGGGAGAGGGAATGGGGAGGAGGAAATGGAAAAAGGAGAAGGAAATCCGCATTCTCCAGGGCGTTTTTAACAGGATCCAGTCTTCTCACATAACACAAACAAACAAGACGTCCAGGATAAAAATCCAGCATTACTCAGCACACCGAGAACCAGGGACACTCGGAGCAGATCTCTAGGGAAAAGGCAATCAAAAGATGACGACCGTGAGATGATCCAGATGTTGGAAATTATCAGACGAGGACTTAGAAGCAGCTGTTCTAACGATCCTCCATGAGGATGATTAGCTGTACGGTCTTGAAATGAATGGGGAAAACAGAAGGTTTGGCAAAGAGAGACAAACTATAACAAGGAATCACTAAATGTGATGTGGTATCCTGGATTGAATTTTGGAACCAAAAGAAAAAAGAAAAAAAAAAAAGAAAGAAAAGACATACGTTTAAAAACTGGTGAAATCCAAAATACAGCCTGGAGTTTAGCTAATAATAATGTACCCACGATGTTATCTTAGTTAGTTGTGGCAAACATACCATAGCTCATGGCAATGAAAGAGGTTAACATTAGGGAAAACAGGGTGAGGGGTATTTGGAAACACTATTATCTTTGCAACCTCCTGCAAATGTAAACTTTTATTAAAGGAAAAGTTTACTTAAAAAGAAATAAAAATTTTAGAACTGAGAAGCAAAGTATAAGATATAAACATGTCACTGAATAGGCTAATAGGAGAATGAAGATGCCAGAGGAGTCAGTACACTTGACGACAGATCAATGGAAATGATCTAATCTGAGGAACTGAAAGGATTTTTTGAAATGAGGGCCTCAGGATCTGTTAGTCAATACTGTAAGATCTAACAAGTCGTTGAAATTCCTCAAAGAGGAAGAGGGGGCTTCCCTGGTGGCGCAGTGGTTGAGAGTCCGCCTGCCGATGCAGGAGACACGGGTTCGTGCCCTGGTCCGGGAGGATCCCACATGCCGCGGAGCGGCTGGGTCCGTGAGCCGTGGCCGCTGGGCCTGCGCGTCCGGAGCCTGTGCTCCGCAGCGGGAGAGGCCGCGGCAGTGAGAGGCCCGCGTACCGCAAAAAAAAAAAAAAAAAAAAAAAAAAAAGAGGAAGAGATGAGGGCAGAAAAAAAAATTTTTTAACTACTTTATGGAGATATGACTGACATAGAAAACTTACAGATAGCTAATACAGTAAATTATAGATTTATAATTATAAATTATAATAAATGACTTACATTACAAATTATAGATAATTGTTTTTGGAGCCCGGGACACTATCATCGCTATCAAATCACTATCGATGCGATAACCTTATCCATCACCTCTGAAAGTTTCCTCCCACCCCTTCGTTTTTCTTCTCCTTTTGTGGTTAAGAGCGCTTAACGTAAGATCTACCCTCTAAGCAATTTTTAAAAGTATACAATTTAAAGTATACTTTTTAAAGTATACAATACAGTATTGTTAATCGTAGGCCCTGTGTTTTACAGTAGATCTCCAGAACTAATTTGTTTTGAATGGCCCAAACATTCACCGTTTCCACCAGAATCCAAACAAAAAGAAATTTTTTTTGAAAGAATAATGGCTAAACCTTCCCAAATATGTCAAAAGACATAAATTTTACAGGTTCAAGAGGCTTCAAGAACTCCAAACAGGATAAACTCAAACAAAACCACACCCAGACACATCAGAATTAAGTGACTGAAAGCCAAAGATAAAGAAAAAGATTGAAAGCAGACAGAGAAAAATGATGCCTTACATAGAGGTAAGCAATGCCTGGAAATGCTTCATCAGAAACAATGGTGGTCAAAAGACAGGGAAACAAGACGGCAGGCTTGGAAATTTGCAACAAAAGGACTGTCAACTCAGAATTCTAAATCCAGCAAAAATATTTTTTAAGAATGAAGGCAAAATAGAGGCCTAGTCAGGAAAAGAAAAAAATGGAAAGCATTCATCACCAGCAGACCTGCTTGAAAAGGAATATCAAAGAATGTTCTCCAGACAAAAGGGAAATGATACCAGAATAAAACTTGGAACATCAGGAATGAAGGAAGCACAACAGAAAAGATAAATATCTGGGCAAATATCATTGACTACTTTACATCTCTTGAGTACTTTAAAATATGTATAACTTTAAAAAGCAAACAGGGTAAGAACATTGTTGGGGAGATTCAATGTATGTAGATGTAAAGATACTTGACAATTATAACAGCAGGTGAGGGTATAGCATAGAGATGGTAAAGATAACTATATGATTATACGGTTTCTATATTTTACATACAGTACGCACATACCTACAGTAAAATATTAGCACTAAATAGATGGTGAAAAGTTGGAGAGATATATATTATCCCTAAAGCAACAACTAAAAAGTAACATAGAGATAGAGTCAAAAATTCAATGGACAAAATAAATAGAATACTAAAAAAAAAATTCAAATAATTCAAAAGAAGGCAGAAAATGGAACAGAGGGAAAAAATGAGGAAGATAGAAAAATAATAAAATGCTAGACCTAAATTCAACTATAGCAATAGTCGCATTAAATCTGAATGGTCTAAATATGGCAATTAAAAACAGATATTACCACATTGGACTGGGGGGAAAAAAAGGCCCAATTAGATGATGTCTCTAAGAAATGCATCTTAAATTTAACTGTAGAGGGAGCAGCAAATTGGCTCACAGGACAAATCCAGCACATGAACTGTTTTAGAGAATGGTTTTTACAATTGCTAAGGGTTGTGAAGAAGAGGAGGAGGAATAGGAGATAGAGACCTTACGTGGTCATAAAGTCTAAGAGATTTATGCACTGGTCCTTTACAGAAAAAGTTTGCTGGCTGCTCATAATGACAGATTAAAAGCAAAAGGATGGAAAAAATACACAGTTAACATGGATCAAAATAAAGCAGAAGTGGCTATATTAACATCGGACAAAGAAGACTTCAGTACAAAAAAAAAAAACTACCAGGTATCAACAGGGCCATTACATAAGGAGAGAAGAATTTACCAAGAAGATATAACAATCCCAAATATGGGTGCCCCAATGACAGAGGACCAAAATACACAGGACAAAAACTGAGTGAACTGAAAGAAGAGATAGACAAATCCACAGTTATGTTTGGAGACCTCATCACCGCGTTCTCAGTAATCAACAGAATAAGTAGTAAACAGAAAATCAGCAAGGATATGGAAGATCTGAACTACACTATCAACTTGACCTAGTTGACATTTACAGACCTCTCCAGCCAATGGTAACAGAATACTTATTCTTTTCAAGTGTAAAAGTCGGGACTTCCCTAGTGGCCCAGGGGTTAAGAATCTGCCTGCCAATGCAGGGGACATGGATTTGAGCCCTGGTCTGGGAAGATCCCACATGCCGCAGAGCAACTGAGCCCGTGCACCACAACTATTGAGCCTGTGCTCTAGAGCCTGCAAGCCACAGCTACTGAGCCCGTGTACCACAACTACTGAGCCTGCAAGCCACAGCTACTGAGCCCACGTACCACAACTACTGAGCCTGCACTCTAGAGCCTGCAAGCCACAGCAACTGAGCCCACGTGCCGCAACTACTGAAGTCCACGTGCCTAGAGCCCATGCTCCACAACAAGAGAAGCCACAGCAAAGAGAAGCCTGTGCACCGCAATGAAGAGTAGCCCCTGCTCTCCGCAACTAGAGAAAGCCAGCGCGCAGCTATGAAGACCCAACGCAGCCAAAATGTAAATAAATTAATTTTTTAAAAAATAAAGATAAAAAAGTGTAAGTGGAACATTCACTAAAATAAATTATATTCTAAGTCATTAAAAAATTAAACTTAAAGGAATTAAAATTACACAGTGTATATTCTCTGACCATAATGGACTTAAACTAGAAATGATAACAGGTATCTGGAAATTAAACAACACACCTCTAAATAACCCATGGATCAAAGAGGAAGTATCAAGTAAATAATCTAGAATTCTACTTTAGAAACAGAAAAGAGCAAATTAAACCCAAAGAAAGCAGAAGGAATGAAATAATAAAGCAGCAATTAGTATAATTGAAAATAGAAAAACAGAGAAAATAAAGGAAACCAAAAATTAGTTATTTGAAAAATCAATACACTTGATAACTCTCTAAGCAGACTGAGCAAAATTAAAAGAGAAAAGACACAAATTATAAATATCAGAAATGAGGGCTTCCCCGGTGGCGCAGTGGTTGCGAGTCCGCCTGCCGATGCAGGGGACGCGGGTTCGTGCCCCAGTCCGGGAGGATCCCACATGCCGCGGAGCGGCTGGGCCCGTGAGCCATGGCCGCTGAGCCTGTGCGTCCGGAGCCTGTGCTCTGCAATGGGAGAGGCCACCACAGTGAGAGGCCCGCGTACAGTAAAAAATAAATAAATAAGAAATGAAAGATGGAATATCATGACAGATGCTACAGATATTAAAAGGATGATAAGGTGATCTCTTTATGCCATAAATTCATCTGGAAGACTGAATATTATTAAGATGTTAATACTACCTTAAGCAATCTACAGGTTCCATGGAATCACTATAAAAACCTCAATAACATTTTTTGCAGAAATAGAAAAACCCATTCTAAAACTCATATAGAATCTCATGGGACCCCAAATAGCCAAAACAACCTTGAAAAAGGGGAAAAGCCTGAAGACTCATACTTCCTGATTTCAACACTTACTACAAAGCTATAGTAATCTAAACAATGTGGCATAAAGACAGACATATAGACCAATGGAATGGAATAGCCTAGAAATAAACTCTTGCATATATGGTCAAATGATTTTTGACAAGGGTGTCAAGACTATTCAATGGGGAAAGGACAGTCTTTCAATAAATTGTGCTGGGAAAACTGGATACTCACATGCAAAAGAATAAAGTTGGACCCTTATCTAACACCATGTATACAAACTAACTCAATATGTATCAAAGACCTAAAGTAAGACCTAAAATTATAAAGTTCTTAGAGGAAAACATTGGGTAAAACCTTCATGATATTAGATTTAGCAGTGATTTCTTGGACATGACACCAGAGACACATGCAAAAAAAAGTAAAAATAGATTAAATGAATTTCATGAAAATTTTAAAATTTGTGCATCAAAAGGCACTATCTACAGAATAGAAAAGCAACTCATAGAATGGGAGAAAACATTTGCAAATTGTATAACTGATAAGGGATTAATATCCAGAATACAGAGAGAATTCCTAAAACTTGGCAACAAGAACCAAAAAAACCCCAAACAACTTGATTAAAAAATGGGCAAAGCATTTGAACAGACATTTCTCCAAAGAAGATACATGAATGGCTGATAAGTACATGAAAAGATGCTCAACATCAAGAATTATTTGGGAAATGCAACCAAAACTACAATGAACTAACTACAATGGGTGCCTAATACCCACTAGTGTGGCTAGTCTCAAAAACCCAGGAGGTGATACTGTTGAAACTTTTGTGCATTGTTGGTGGGAATGTAAAATGGTACCACCTCGGTGCAAAACAGTATGGTGGCTCCTAAAAAAATTAAAAATAGAATCACCATCTTCATAGCAGCATTATTCACAAAATGTGGAGACAACCCACGTGTCCATCAATGGATGAACAGATGAGCAAAATATGGTCTATACATACAATGGACTGTTATTCAGCTTTCAAAAGGAAGGAGTATGTCCCTGGTGGCACAGTGGTTAAGAATCCGCCTGCCAAGGCAGGGGACACGGGTTCGAGCCCTGGTCCGGGAAGATCCCACATGCCGCGGAGCAATTAAGCCCGTGCGCCACAACTACTGAGCCTGCGCTCTAGAGCCCACGAGCCACAACTACTGAGCCTGAGAGCCACAACTACTGAAGCCCCGGCACCTAGAGCCCGTACTCCTCAACAAGAGAAGCCACTGCAATGAGAAGCCCACGCACTGGAACAAAGAATAGCCCCTGCTCGCCGCAACTAGAGAAAACCCACGCGCAGCAACGAAGACCCAGCACAGCCAAAAATAAATAAATAAAATAAATAAATAAATAAATAAATTTAAATAAATAAATAAAAATTAAGAAAATAAAAGGGAAGGAAATTCTGATCCGTGTTGCAACATGGATGAATCTTGAGGACATTATGCTAAATAAAATACTCTAGTCACAAAAATACTGTATGATTCCACTTATGTATGAGGTTTTTAGAGAACTCCAAGTCATGGATAGAAAATAGAATGATTGCTGGGGAAAGGGGAGAATGAGGAGTTAATGTTTAAGGGGGACAGAGGTTCAGTTTTACAAGATGGAAAGAGTTCTGGAGGTGGATGGTGGTCATGGCAGCGCATTATGAGTTCAATAGCACTGAAAATAGCTAAAATGATTAGATGGTAAATTTTATCACAATGAAAAATTGGGGGGAAAAGTAATTCATATTATAATCCCTGGAACAGACATTAAAAACGATGTGTAAAGAGACATATTTGAAAAGATAACAAGGAATTAAAATGGAATATTAAAAATACAGAAACATTTCTGTTAACCCAAGAGAAGGCAAAAAACAGAAAAGCAAAACAAAACAAAACAAAAAAGAGAGCGAGAGATTAAAAACAAATAGCAAAAGGGACTTCCCTGGTGCTCCAGTGGTTAACACTCTGCACTTCCAATGAAGGGGACACAGGTTCAATCCCTGGTCAGAGAACTAAGATCCCACATGCCGTGTGGCACGACCAAAAAAAAAAAAAAAAAAAAACCATGAAAAATGGTAGGCTTAAACTTGATCTTATCAGTCACTATGTTAAAATGTAAAGGGACCAAACACCCTAATTAAAAGGTAATATTGTCCAATTAGATTTTAAAATGCAAGCTCTAACTGCAAGTAATCTACATGAAATAGTTAAAACACAAAGACAAGGATTAAAAGTAAAAGGATGGAAAAAATATGCTATGCAAACAGTAAACACAAGTTAGTATGATTACATTAATGTCACACAAGCAGACTACAAGAAAAATATTGCCAGAGATAAAAAGGAACATTTCATAATGATAAAACATTTCATAATGATAATGAAAACATTTCACAATCCATCAGGAAAACATGACAACCATAAATGTATATGCGTCTTAATACCGAAGTTTCAAAATACATGACGCAAAAACTTGATAGAATCAAAGGGATAGATAATTCCATAATCATAGATGGATTTTAACACTTACTCTCTGAAACTGATAGTAAAACTGGACCCCCCAAATTAATAAACATATAAAAGATTCCAACGATATTATCAACCATCTTTCGTTATTGGCATTTATAGAACACCATACCCAGCAACTACAGAGTGTACATTCTTTCACGTAAACATGTAATATGTATCAAGATAGACCATATGCTGGGTCAAAAAATGTCTCAGTAAATTTCAAAAGATGGAAAACTTAGAGGTTCTTTTTTTTTTCCTATGAACACAATGGAATTAAATTAGAAATCAAAAAAGACATATAGTAAAGCTCTCAGATATTTGTAAATTAAGCAACACATGTTTAAATAACACATGGCTCCAAGATGAGATCACAAAGAAAAAAATTTAAATACTTCAAACTGAATGACAAGGAAAATTCAACAAATCAAAATCTGTCAGATGCAACTGAAGCAGTGCTTAGAGGGATATTTATAGATTTTAATTTGTTTTGGAAAAGACAGAAAGGTTTAAAAATCCATGATATAATTTACCTTTTAAAAAGCTGGAAAAAGAAGAGCAAATTAAGCCCGAGTAAGAGAATCAAGGAGATAATAAAGATAAAAGCAGAAACCAATGAAATAACAAGCAACACCTAAGACAGTGGTCCCTGAGCACCATACTCTATACCCCATGTCTTATGAGGTCTCTCCACTCTCATTCATGGGATTACAAAGTATTCCTGGCCAGTTTGAGCCCCAGGTATTAATCTTCCTGTTGCTTTCCAGTGTTTTTTTTCTTACCACCTTGATAGTTTCCTTGCACATGTATGATGATCAACACTCAGCTACAGACTCAGAGGAACCCTCTACAGATGTCCAATGTTTTCTCTGTGTTCAGCTCTCTCTCCTCCCTACTCTGAGTTGCAAATTCTCACCACTGTGGCCTTCCTAGAGCCCAACTCTGCTCAACTCATGGAGACCATTAGATTCCATTTGCAGTCCCACTCCCTGTGCTGTGGCCTTGAAACTCTTTCCAACCACACACACACACACACACACACACAGAGGAAAAAGGAAATGAAAAACAAACGGTACATGTTAAAACATGCAACAAGATAATTCAGACTCAACCATGTCGATGACCACATTAAATGCAAATAGTCTAGATGCACCAGTTGAAAGGAAGAGAGTGTAACATTGGATACAAAAATAATAACCAAATCTATGCCGTCTGTAAGAAACCCACTTCAAAACTTATAAAAGGATGGAAAAAGATACATTACTAACACTAACCAGAAGAAAGCTGGAGCTGCTATGCTAAATAAGTCAAAGTGGATTTAAGAGCAAGGACTCTTAAAAAGATAAAGAGGACCATTTCATGATGATAAAGGGGACGATTCATCAAGAAGAGCTAATCATACAAAATATTTATACACAAAGTAATAGAGCTTCAAAATACATGAAGCAAACACGGACAGATTTCAAAGGAGAAATAGACAAATCCAGAGTTAATTATAGTTTTTGAAAGCTTTCTCTCAATAATTGATACAATAGATAGATGGAAAATCAGTAAAGATAGAGAAGACAATAATACTACCAAAAACAATGGCAGAACATAATTCTTATCAAGGACACGTGAAACATTCATCAAGATGGGTCATATTATGGGCCATAAAACAACTCTTGATAAATTTAAAAAGACTGAAATTCTACAGATAATATTCTCTCACTACAATGGAATTAAATGAGAAATCAGTATCGGAACATCTGGAAAATTACTAATATCTGAAACTAAAGCACATACTTTTAAATAATCCATGGGTTGAAGAAGAAATTACAATAGAAATGCGAAAATATTTGAACTGAGCAAAAATTAGAACATAACTTAAAATTTGTGGGATGCAGTTAATGCTTAGAGGGAAATTTCAAGCATTAAATGCTTATATTAGAAACGCAGGAAAAAACTCAAATGACCTACAGTTCTACCATAAAAAGCAAAACAAAACAAAAAAGGTAAAATAAGCCCAAAGTACAAGAGAAAACTGAAAAACAATATAGTAAAATCAGTAAAAGCAAAAGCTAATTGAAAATATCAATAAAATTGATAAACTTCTGGTCAGATTTAGCAGGGGGCAAAATGAAAAAAGATATAAATTACCAATTGCAGAATTAGAGACCATTATTAAAGAGCCTAAGTGAATATTATGAACAACATTTTGTCAATAAATTCAACCGAGATAAAATGGACAAATTCCTTAAAAGACACAAACTACAAAAACTCACTCAAGATGAAATATATAACATGAATAGCTCTATAAATATCAAAGAAATTGGATTTGAATTTGAAAACTTTCTTGCAAAGACAACTTCAGGCCCAAATGGCTTTGCTGGTGAATTCTACCGAACATTTAAGGGAGAAATAATACCAATTCTGTGCAAACTTCCAGAAAATAGGAGAGTACACTTCCAAATTTATTACTCTGAGACCAAAACCAGACAAACACATTACAGGAACAGAAAGCTATATAGCACAGTATCCCTCATAAACATAGATGCAAACTTCCTTAACAGAATGCTTTCCAATTGAATCCAATTATATCTATATGTGTGATACCTCATGACGAAGTGGGGTTTATCCTGGGAACTCAGGTTAGTTTAACGTTGCAAAATAAATGAATGTAATTCCTATCTATAGACCATGGAAGAAAAGCATATGATCATCTCAACAGGCGCAGGAGAGGCCGTTGACAAAATTCAATATCTATTCACAATAAAAACTCCAGAAAACTAGGAGTAGAAGGGATATTAACCCATTAATAAACACTTCACAAATCTTTAGCTAACATCATAATCTATGGGAAAGGATGGGATGCTTTCTTCTTAAGATTAAGAACAAGGCAAAGATGTCCAACTCACCACTCTTACTCATAGCACTGGAAGTTCCAGCTACTTTAATATGGCAAGAAAAAGGGAATTCCCTAGCTGTCCAGTGGTTAGGATTCTGCATTTTCACTGCCAAGGGCCTGGGTTCAATCCCTGGTGGGGGAACTAAGATCCTGCAAGCCAAGCCGTGTGACCAAAAAAAAAAAAAAAAAAAAAAAAGCAAGGAAAGGCATACAGATTAGAAAGAATGAAATAAAACTGTCTCTGTATGCACATGATATGACTGTCTATGTATAAAATCCAAAGGCATCTTCAAATAAAACAACCCCGCCTAGCAGTAAGAAATGAATTTAGCAATCTTGCAAGATGTAAGATCAACAAGAAAAATCGACCACATCTGTATGTGCCAGCAATGAACGTGCAGAACCAAAATTTGAAACACAATGCTGGACTTCTGGTTTCCAGTCTGACATGTAAGAAGCTGGAACTGGCCACTCTTATCCTAAAAACGAGTACAAAGATGAACAAACTGAAAAACCGACAAGTCGTCTTAGATCTGTCAGAGAAGTAAGGTCACAGGGCAAACTACGGTCCCCCCAAACTGGAGAGGCCAACAGGCAGATACAGAGAATCACAACTTATTGGAGCTGAAATCCACAAGCAAAAACCTCCTGGGAACTAGTGTCAAGGTTAGGAAAGCTGGACTGTAAGTGACAAACGGTGGGAGGCTGAGTATGGACAAGTCCTAGAGACAAAGACCCCAAGGGGACCCGGCCACCGGGGGATCCCATGCTTTTGTGGATTTTACCTTCTGGAGGTAGACCAGGCCCTCACAGCAAATGTCGGAGAAAAATCCCCTTGTACTCCTGGCAGGCGTAGGGGAGAAGGAACCTTTCTGAAATATGAGAGTATGCTGCTCGTAACAAGATGTGCCCTCCGAAGAAACCAGTTAACCAGAGCCTAACCTGCTAGGCTTTTATCAGAGCCTAACTGACCTGGGGGAAGGGAAATACCCAAGCCCAGTCCATGATAGCCAACCTGGTCCACCTAACGAGCATGGACAAAGCTTGCCAAAGGCAGGATCTGCGGAAAGAAAGGACTGCCAGCCTGTATTTCATTAAAATTAAAAATTTCTGCTCTGTGAAACACACTGTCAAGAGAATAAAAAGTCAAGCCACAGACTGAGAAAAAATATATGCAAAAGGCATATTTGATAAAGGATTGTTCTCCAAAGTGTGTAAGGAACTCTTAAAACTCATGTATGAAAATATATAAACTTCCAGAAATTGCAAACTAATCTATAGTTACAGAGAGCAAATCAATGTTTGCCTGGAATGGGGGTGGAGGGAGAGAGGAATTACAGTGATGAAAATGTTCATTAGCGTGATTGTGGTTTTGATTTCACAGATGTATATGTGTGCCAGCACTCATCCAATTGTATACTTTAAATATGTGCAGTTTATTACATGTCAATTAACCTCAATAAATCTCTTTTAAAGTCCCTAGCAGAACTGGTCAAGAAAAAAGGGGGGAAACTCACAGATAATCAGTATCAGAAATGAAAGAGAGGATATTGTTATAGATCCTACAAACCTCAAAAAATAAGGGAATTTATGAGAGATTCTGCCTATAAACTCAACTGTGTATATGGTCCAATTTCTACTAACACAATTGAATCTGTTATTGAATTCTTTCCACAAATAATTCCAGGCCCAGAGTGCTTTCCTGGGGCGGTACTATCAAACACATGAAGAAGAAATCATACAACTCTTACACAAACTCCAAAAACTGAGAAGAAAATATTTGTCAAATCGTCTTAGGAAGTCAGCATAATCCTGATACCCAAAACCTGACAGCAGCATTATAAGAAAAGTACAGACCAATATTCCTCACAAAACAAATGCAAAAATCCATAATGTATTACCAACAAATTGAATCCAGTGATATATAGAATGATAATACATCATAATTAAGTAGAGTTTTCCCAAGGAACACAAAGATGTATAACATTTAAAAATCAACCAATATAATTGACCATATTGACAAAATAAACGGGTAAAACCATATGATCATTTCAAAAGACAGAGAAAAAGTATCTGACAAAACTCAGTGCCCATTTGTGACCAAAACTACCAGCAAACTTGAATGAGAAGAGAACTTTTTCAATCTGATAAGAGAAATAGGAAAATCCTAGTTAATCATATTTATTGCTGAAACATTGAAGGCTTTTCTCCTGAGACTGGGAACTAGGCAACTCTGCTCTCACCATTCCTCTTCACCATTGTACTGGAATTCCTGGCTAGTGTAATAGGGCAAGAAAAGGAAAAGTTGCATAGACCAGAAAGAAAGAACAAGACTCTCTAAACTTACAGATGCCATGATTATTTATGTGAAAAATTTTAAATAATATATGAAAATAACTACTAGGATTAATAAGTACTTTTAATAAGGAGAATACAAAGTTAATATATAAAATCAATTATATTTTTTATTCTAGCAGCAAATAATTGGAAATGAATTTTTAAAACATTTCCATTGATAATAGTATCAGAAAACATAAAATACTTAAGAATAAAGGTGTGTAAGACCTGTATTTTAAAAAGCAGAAAATAATGCCAAGAGAAATTAAAGATCTAAATGAATAAATAAACCATGTTCATGGCTTAGAGGCTCAATATTGTTAAGATGCAAATTCTCTGGGCTTCCCTGGTGGCGCAGTGGTTGAGAGTCCGCCTGCCGACGCAGGGAACGTGGGTTCGTGCCCCGGTGTGGGAGGATCCCACATGCTGCGGAGCGGCTGGGTCCATGAGCCATGGCCGCTGAGCCTGAGCGTCCAGAGCCTGTGCTCCGTGACAGGAGAGGCCACAGCAGTGAGAGGCCCAGCATACCGCAAAAAAAAAAAAAAAAAAAAAAAAGAAAGATGCAAATTCTCTCCAGATTGAACTATGGATGTTTATAGTTTCAACACAATTCCAATCCAAATATCAATAAGATTTTTTTGTAGAATTGAAAAATTGTTTCTAAAATTTAAATGGAAACACGAAGTACCTAGAATAGCAAACAATCTTCAAAATAAACAACCAAGTAGGAGAACTCACACTTCCTGATTTCAAAGTTTATCAAAAGCTACAGTAATCAAGATGGTGTTGTACTGATGGATTCACAGAGAAATAGATCAATGCATCATAATGAAGACTCCAGGGATAGGTTTATCCCTATTCAGACAATTGATTTTTTACAAAGGTGTCAAGGCAAGGAAACATATTTTCGGCAAATGGACTGGAAAATCTAGGAAGATGTATAGGAAAAAAAATGAGCCTAGACCTCTACTTCACGTTGCACGTTAAAATTAATTTGAACTAGATCATACATCTAGACATAAAAGCTAGAACTATAAGGCTTCTAGCAGAATATATATAAGAATATCTTCATGAACTTGAGATCAGCAAAGATTTCTTAGAGAAGACCCACAAAAGCACAACCATGAAAGGAAATACTGACGCACTGGACTTCTTCAAAACTGAAAAGCTCTGTTTATCAAAAATCAATATTGAGAATACAGAAAGGCAAATCACAGGTTGAGAGAAAATATTTGAAATACATATATCTGACAAAGGACTTGTATCCAGAGTAGTTAAAGAATTCCTACAGTTCAAGACTAAAACAAAAAACAGAACAAGACTTGAGCAGACACTTCACAAAACAAGATATGCAAATGGACAATAAGAACATGAAAGATGACTCAACATCATTAGTTGTCAGGGAAACAAACTGAAAGCACAATGAGATAGCACTCACATTAATCAGAATGGTCAAAGTTCGAGAGTTTGATAATATCTGCTGTTGGTGAGGGTGTGGAGTAGCTAGAACTCGCATGCATTGCTGGTGGGAGTGCAAGACAGCACATCCACTTTGGAAACTGTTCCTAAGTTCCTTAAAAGGTTAAACATACAGCCACCCCATCACAAAACAATTCCCCTCCTCGGTGTTTGCTCAAGTCTGTAAAAATGGGTACAACCCAATGCCTACTAATAGAAGAGTGAATAATTAGACTGTTGTATACATGCCTACAATGAGATATTACTCAGTATATGAAAGAAGAATAAACAACTGGTACATGCAGCAATACAGATGGCTCTCAAAAGCACTGTGTTGTACAAATGAGCACATGTTCTATGACTATGTGTATACAAAGTTGATGAATAGGGAAATTCAATCTATGGTGATCGAAATTGGAGCAGTGGTTGCAGAAGGCATGGACTAGAAGGGCCTTGAGAGAACTTTCTGGGCCAACAGAGACCTTACCTGTTGACTAGGATGGTGGTGACTGGGTATTTGCCTTACTCAAAACTCAGCAAAAATTGTACTCTTATCTGTGAATTTACTGTATGTAAGTTTTGCCTCAAAAAAGTTACCGTGAATACACATTGTTGTTCAGCCTTTAACTAGCATCGTTGCACCGTTATACCCCATACAGTTCCAAATTCCTTCCTCAAAAAACCTACAACAAAACACAAAATAGACTCTAAAGCAAAAAGATAATAGGGCTTCCCTGGTGGCGCAGTGGTTGAGAGTCCGCCAGCCGATGCGGGGGACGCGGGTTCGAGCCCCGGTCCGGGAGGATCCCACGTGCCGCAGAGCGGCTGGGCCCGTGAGCCGTGGCCGCTGAGCCTGCACGTCCGGAGCCTGTGCTCCACAGCGGGAGAGGCCTCAGCGGTGAGAGGCCCGCGTACCGCAA
Source organism: Kogia breviceps (assembly GCF_026419965.1). Taxonomy (NCBI): domain Eukaryota; kingdom Metazoa; phylum Chordata; class Mammalia; order Artiodactyla; family Physeteridae; genus Kogia; species Kogia breviceps. The sequence goes on along the minus strand of NC_081323.1, from coordinate 4,333,296 downwards.
AAACAAAACAAAGATAATAAATAAGAAGTCCATTAACATAATGTCAAAATATTGGGGGGACAAGTAACATATTGTTTGTCGCTCAGAAAGTCCATTTTAAAAACATTTTCTTTCTAAGCATATAATTAAAAATTAAACAAATGGTTTTTGTTTCATTCTAGTATTCTGTATCACAAAATAAAAGCAAAACACACTGACTGATTTTTTTTTAAAAACCAAGCAAACCTAATCTGTATTGTTAGAAGTCAGGGTGGTGGCTTCCCTTGAGAGGGGGGTAGCGACCAAGGGAACCACGAGGGGGCCTTCTGAGGGGTGGTAAGTTTCTGTTTCTTGATCTGGGTGCTGGTTACACGTGTGTGTTCAGGGTGTGACAGTTCATCAGACATTGCACTTGTCGTATATGCATATGTATACATATGTGTCTATATGCATCCACTTTTCTCAATGTTTCTCAATTACACGTTTATAAAATTAAAAACAAAAACAAATTAATCTTAAAAAGTTAACCATAGTGAAAGATCGGCAAACGATGACTACATTCATAGTAGAAGTTTGTTTTTGAAGGAGAGACGTGAGAGAGAGAGAGGACGGGAGGAAGGGTGGGCACAGTGCCTGACACCCACGTGGTCCTCGTTCAAGGTCAGCCATTATGATTATTATTGTGGACTCCTAGGGTTGCCCTGTAAGATCTGGGGAGTTAAGACGGGGCTGTGGGTTTGGGTGGTGCCAGATTACCTCTGAACGGTCCAGGAGGTGGTAACGTAGAGATGGCAGTGGCGTTGGCGAGCTCCTGGACCATTGCTGTTCAGTCAGCAGGGCTGAGGCCCCCACAGCTTGACTTCTGATCTTGGCGGGAACGATGTCCTCTGGTCTGCAGTCCACTAGGAACTGTATGGCGGGCTGGGGTCAGAGGGAGAGAAGCGAACCTGCATTAGGACACGTTGTGCCTCTTTGGTCGTCGTTTGGGTTCATCTCTGTGTGCTCATTGCATGGATTTGCCTCTTGCCCACACCAGGTCTATTGCATTTTAACAATTGGAACGTTATGAAGTGTTGATATCTGGTCGGGATATGGGAGAAGGAAATGCACGGTGCCCGGTGGCCCCTCTGGGCTCAGGAGACACTCGCGGGATGGAGGGCATATTGCTGGGTCAGCCGGTCATAGTCTGCATCCGAGAAGGCGACCAGATTCCATGAGCTGCTGAGTACTCACGGAGGACAGGGTCTGGGAGGAAGGCGGACAGGGGGGTAGGTGGGCTTCAGAAAACTGGCCGAGCTGTGCCCAGAGAACCTCTGTTCTCTCTGGGGTGATAAGCGTTGGAGCTAAACACACAAGCTGCAATGAGCTAAGATGCCAAGGGACCAGACTTGAGGAAGAGACTCAGATCTCTTCTCTTTTGAAACTGGCAGGAAATGGGAAGGGTACATGTGGGGGAAAGAACAGCAAGAACGAAGGCTCAGAGGCCGGTCTAAGCTCTGAACCCACACCTAGGACCACAGCTTGGAGAACAAGGGTTTCGGTCTGGGAAGCAGATGTCAGCACCTCCCCCCTCCTCTCCAGCCACCTCGTAACCATTGATGGCAATGTTGACCGACGCATCCAGGGGCTGGTGGGCCACGCCACCCGCTGGCTTCAACAGGGCCACGAGAACCAGGGGGCACCCCATGGGGAAGACCAAAGAGAACGTGGCGATGCATCCAACCCCGTACTTCATGGCTTTCTTCTTTTTTTTTTTTTTTTTTTTTTGCGGTATGCGGGCCTCTCACTGCTGTGGCCTCTCCCATTGCGGAGCACAGGCTCCGGACGCGCAGGCGCAGCGGCCACGGCTCACGGGCCCAGCCGCTCCGCGGCATGTGGGATCTTCCCGGACCGGGGCACGAACCCGCGTCCCCTGCATCGGCAGGCGGATTCTCAACCACTGCGACACCAGGGAAGCCCCACCTTAAAGTTTTAAAGAAACATCTTAGGCAACACTTAAAGGTTAATGCAAAGAAAACTTAAAATAGGATTACTCTTTTTTTGTGTGTGTGTGGTACGCGGGCCTCTCACTGTTGTGGCCTCTCCCGTTGCGGAGCACAGGCTCCGGACGCGCAGGCGCAGCGGCCATGGCTCACGGGCCCAGCCGCTCCGCGGCATGTGGGATCCTCCCGGACCGGGGCACGAACCCGCGTCCCCCGCATCGGCAGGCGGACTCCCAACCACTGCGCCACCGGGGAAGGGGAAGCCCCCTGGCTTTCTTCTGCGGCCGCGCAGGCAGCCAGGGGTATTTCTGCAGAAGAGGGGAGGCAGGTCGAGGCCAGGCAGATACAGACTCAATGGGGGGCAGGTTGGTGAAGGACCCCGCAAAGTTGGGGGAAGGTGGTCAATTCAGGGAGTGTCTAGTGATCCAAAGTGCTGGAGTCAGAGAGAGTTGGACCCAAGGGCCGACCCCTCGTCTTCTCAGCTGTGTGACCTTGAACCCAAAGCCATGCTGAGATGCCTGCCTCTCCGTAAAATGGGAATAAAATGGTACCTGCTTCTTCAGGGGGGTTGAGTCTCCATGAGATGACGGTGGAAGAACTTAACATAAAGTCTGCCATCTTGCTGAGGGTTTACTACAAACCCCTGAGCCCCGAGTGCAGCAGGGCCTGGGCCACGCCATGCCCAGCCCTCTGGGCAGGGCAGGAACCTCGCTGCTCCGGGAGGACGGGCTGGAGACCAGGAAAGCTGCCTCCTCCAAGCCTCCCGAGAGGCAGGAGCTGCTGTGCGCTCACCTTCTCGGACTCCTGGCAGCACTTCACGACGAAGGTGTTGGCATACACGTCCTCCAGGCACATCCAATTGGGCAGGCTGGGGGCAGTGTCAGTCCACACCCGCTCTACGACAACCCTCAGCTCCAGGAGGAAAGGTACCAGGCGGAACCTGGGAGCAGAGAGGACCGCCGGGAGGCTGGAGGGCGCTGGTCCCTCCTTTGAACAAGATAAGGTTGATGAGGTTGAAGTGTTTGGTCAGGAAATTTCCGAGGAGCTGGTTTGGGTAGCCGCACCTGAGCTGGTAGGCGGACAGGCCAAAGTAGATGCATTTCACCAGGTCCCAGGGCTGAGCCACGTGGTTGAGATTAAACCTCCTGCAAACGCCCAGAGAAGAGGAGCATCCCAGTCACACCTGGGCCTCCGCAGCCCCACCCAGGAAGAGGAGGGGGCTCAGGAACCCAGTGCAACTGGGCTCATCAAAGCCAGGAGGAGAACTGGGGTTATTATTTTAAGAATAATTGTTGGGCTTCCCCAGTGGCGCAGTGGTTGAGGGTCCGCCTGACGATGTAGGGGACACGGGTTCGTGCCCCGGTCTGGGAAGATCCCACGTACCGCGGAGCGGCTGGGCCCGTGAGCCACGGCCGCTGCGCCTGCGCGTCTGGAGCCTGTGCTCCGCTACGGGAGAGGCCACGACAGTGAGAGGCCCGCGTACTGCAAAAAGTATACTGAAAAAAAAAAAAAAAAAAAAAAGAATAATTGTTAGTTGGGCAAGAAAAAACTAAAACTATTTTTCCTCAGATGATTTGATTTGCAGGTGGCCTCTGGGGACACCTGGGCTCCCTTTACTTTCCTCAAAAAAGGCAAGTTTTTATTCTCCCCTCATCTACTCCTGACAAAGGAGCCAGGGCCGCAGCTGCAGGTGTCAGAACCTTGCCCCTCTCGGGCTGTCTGCGGCTCGGCTGCTGATTTATTATTAAGATAATCCTTAAGTCTTCTTCATTGGGCCAAGGAGATCATCTAATCGGAAGGGCCTGGGGAAGCTCTCGACGTGCTTCTTGGTGAACAGGGAGAAATGAGCCCCCAGCACGTTTGCTGCAAACATCTCTCTGGAGACCAGTTTCGAGCCAGGCCCGGGGGTCCAGGGGAGGTTTTATGTCTCTGCTGCTCTAAATCTGGGCTTGGAGCCCAGGCCTGGGGTGGCAGGTCGATGCCACCTTGCATCCCCCGCCGTTTCTCAGCTGGAACCCGGCCATCCCCTAGTCTCCCCGGCAGGCCCGGCGTTGGCCTTTTTCGTAGGGAGGGAACGAAAGTACAGCTGAGGGAGCTACGGGGCAGGCTTGTCCTCCCGCCAGCCCCACTCTGGCTGGCAAGCGGCTCCAGTTCTTGGAGTGAGGGTCCGGGCCTTGATGAATTCTCAGCACACGAGGCGGGTAGTGGAGTGGGACGGGGGCAGAAGCTCTGGACAGAGAAGCACATCGCCAGCTCAGAGGAGACCCTATGCCCGCACTGCAGCCCCTGCCCCATTTGTATCTGGCTTTCACCTTAATTAGTAGGGGCTTTTCAGAGAAGCAATAAAACAGCGACATAGCACCTTGGACGGGGCATGGAAGACAAGAGCCATTTCAGTAGTGGCGTTGATGGAATTGCTATTCTAAATAGGGGGACAGAAATGGGGTGGGGAGCGAGACAGACCACTCTCTGTTATTAAGAAAGCCCGTCGTCTGCCTGGTTATTAAGGAACTGACGGCCACACCCACCCCCAACTCCGGAGGGACGCTGCAGCCCCAGGAACCCAGATGTCCGGGTGGAGGCTCCCAGGAAAGCCAAGCACTGAGCTGGGCAGTCTGGAAGGCTGTGCGGGCCCAGGGTCGCGGGCTCACCCCAAAGGCCCAGTAGCCAAAGAGGACAGCGGCCAAGTCGGGCGTCTCCCCCAGGAAGGCAAGGGTGCACACGTTGCAGAGCCGGCTGGCTGGCGGCCGGCGGAGGTTGGAGAAGAACCGGTGGATGGAGTGGTAGATCTGGAGGGTCCTGCGGGAGAGAGGGTGATGCTGAGGGCTGCCCTCCTGGTTGACCACATGTCAACCAGTGCCGGCCAGAAGGTTCCAGGAGGAGGCCGCAGCTGACAGCTGCGAAGGCTGAGGGCCACACACAGGTTCATTCTCCTAACACCTGTCTTCTCAAAGGACGCAGGGGAGGCTGCCCCGGTGTGCAGGGACTGACCCCCGAGTGAACGCCGTGCCGCGGTCTCTTGATGTCTTCATCTCCACCCCCCATGAGGGCTGGTTGCTCGAGGTCCAACCTAATCACTAACCCGACCATAAGCTCTCGAGGGTCTCGGCCAAAGGCCAGTCAGATGCAGACTGGAGAAGAGCTCGGTGTGCTGGACCCTCTCCCTGCCAAGTTCTCTCTGTGTGACACGAGGCAGGTAGCTGTGTAGCCAGGCTTCAGGCTCCTCACCAGCCAAATGGGGCTGATGAGCCCTGGCCTGACTATGCCATGGGGTGGCTGCAAGGGTAAAATGTTGGAGTCAATGTGAAACAGCTCTGAGGATGAGAGTACAGCGGCCATGTTTGATTGTCTGTGATATACAGGAAATCCTACAGATGAGCAAGAGGAGGGCAGGCAGGTGGCTGTGGGTGGATAGGTGGATGGGTGGATGGATGGGTGGGTGGGTGGGTGGATGGATGGATGGATTTAAAACTTCACTGGAAAGGAAACACACTCCAATGGGGAACAGAGCAGCCATACGACCGGAGGCTGAGCCGGGCTTCCAAAATTTAATCATCAGTCTCTGCTGTTGAGATATCCGGGGCAGGGGGGCTCCCTTTCCTCGTCTACAGGGCGGGGACAGGTACTCTGGCCTCGGCCAGTCCGCCTCTCTTGTTCACGACTAGCAAATGTGGAGGGTGGAGCCAAAGGCCACAGCCCCCTTCTCAAGGTGGACGCACCTTCACGGTGGAGCCATGGAAGAACAGGGCCAGCAGCTGCAGCAGGTCACACAGCACCGCCCCGTCCTGCTTCTCAACCCCAATGATGCTGGCAGAGCAAACGGCTCTTCCCTGTTGATGCTAGCATCGTGTTTTGTGGTCCAGGGAAAGAGTCCAAACTGCGAAAAGTATTTGACCACAACAGTGGCCTGAATAAGGGAAGGAAAACGAGGCAAGGTCATTGCAACTGGCCTGAAAACACACACACACACAGACACACACACACAGACACACACACACACACCCCTAAAACAAGTGAATGCCCAGGAAAGCTCTTTATATAGGCTGCCAGGCTTCACAAATGTAGGGAATTGTCTGGTCATCAGCAGAGGCTAGAGATGAAAGGAAACAAAAAGCCAGAAACCACCGAGAATACGTAAGTTGGCCCCATGTGACACTGCTGAAGCCTGGTCAACCTTTTTAAATTTCTTTGAGCTATTACTCCCTTTCTAATTTCTCCTGACGTTTGTTGCCTGCTAAATCAATTTGAGGCATGGCAGGCAGATGAAGGCGGCTATCCCAGCCTGCCCCCTCTCACAAAGCCAGTAGCAGAGTAGTGATTCTTAAAGACTATTTTGTGCTGAAAATGTTCAGAAATGGCTTTGTTTCCTTTGGCAAGAAGGAAAGGTCACCCGAAGCTCCCATCCTTTCAGTGCTGCTTTGTTATCAAGTATCCATCACGCCACGCAGAGTTTCCTGAATGCTTCTGTTTCACAAACTTCTAAAAGTCAGGCTCTGGGCTTCCCTGGTGGCGCAGCGGTTGAGAGTCCGCCTGCCGATGCAGGGGACGCGGGTTCGTGCCCCGGTCCGGGAGGATCCCACGTGCCGCGGAGCGGCTGGGCCCGTGAGCCGTGGCCGCTGGGCCTGCGCGTCCGGAGCCTGTGCTCCGCAATGGGAGAGGCCACAGCAGTGAGAGGCCCGCAAACTGCAGAAAAATAAAATAAAGATAAATAAAAATTAAAAAAAAATAAGTCAGGCTCTTCAGCCAGGTAAACAGCCTCATGCCTCGAGGGGCCCCCCCTTGGTGGTGATGTTTCTGTTTGGAAGGGGAGGTAGTGGAGAGGCGCTTCCTCTCTCCTGGGGGTGGGCAGGGGGTGGCCGCTACTCATCTGTCCCAGGAACGCGGGCAGCCAGGGACAGAACCGTGGATGGAGGACCCCCCCGCACTCCATTCAATGTACGAAACACGGTATGGACTCGAGCCCTCGTCTTAAATTCTGCCTTGGACCCAATGCGCTCTTGGTTTCCTTGTCTGTAAAATTAGAGGGCTGGTTTAGAACGTCTTTAAGGCACTCTCCAGTTTGGCCCTCGGTAATTCCCTAAGCAGAAAAACATATTTTTGTTAGTCCTGCTGAACCGAGAGACAGAATCAGCCCCGTCGATAAGAGTACCCATGAGGCGGCCTCAGCCGACTCTAGGCCAATGAAACCCGGTTCTTTGTGAGGACAAGTTCAGGCGCCAGCCTCTGGGATTGTCTCTCCATTAAGTGCCCTGCGTTGGAAGGCCATCGAAAGCTATGCCCTGCGGGTGGCAGCTGGAGCTTCAAAGACCCGGGGCAGGAAGGGAGGGCTTGCCCCGTGAGAGCCACCTTGGATTCACAGGAGGTGAAGGTGATTCCGCGGCAGTAACGGGGTATCATGGGGGAGACCCACGGTGGATTAGGAAAAGGCCGCGTGCACATGAAAGAGTATGGTCCTTTCTGCTATAGTGCAAATGCCGATAAACACGGAGGGAGGAGGGGTGGACCCCAGGCAGTGGCCTCAGACCTGTCACTCTAGACCCGGTGTCCCTTGTCACTACAATCGGAGACAAGGCCTGGCTTGCCTCCCAAACAGCCTATCCAGAGGCCCCAGTGGAACCACGCAGATTATCCAGACTAAGCCCTTCCAGTGCAAGATGGTATTAACTAAAAGTCAAAATTGTCGGAAGACTTTTAGGGAAATTAAATTTTATTGGACTCAGTTACAAGCAGTAAATCAAAAGAGATGGGTTTCGCTTGTAATTAGGAGGATCTACTTATATATACAAAATGTAGCACAGATTTCTAAAGGCATATTCCTTCCAGTGGATTAAAATATTCTTTATAATGGTGTTTATTCGTTTTTTAAAAACGAAATTTTTCTTCGTAGCTCAGAAATGCTAGGAGAGTAGAGCTTAGGGAGCCTGACCAGAGAGAGCCCAGACTGGCTGCTGCTTCGCCGGGGGTGTTTTCAGTGACTCTGAAGGAGGGTCGCCTCCCTCCCACCCTGTCCAGGTCTCGGGGGGGCAGGGGAGCCATAATTCATCCTCCCAGGCTGATAGAAATGATGTGATGGGAGAAACACCCTAATGACTGGTACTTAACTCTTGCACAAACTAATTTCACCGACAGGCTGTCTTCAAGTTTACAAATGTTGCATCTGAGTCAGAAAAAGCAGCAGAGAGCAAGGGCTGCCAGTAAATTACGTCCAAGATGCTAAAAAACAAAAAATACAATTAAAATAATACACACATGCCTTGCCAGAGATGATGTGGGATAAATCCACTCATGTTTCTCGTGCACCTACTATGTGCAAGGTGCCATGGGAGCACCGTTCATCGCTGTATCTGACTCTTGAAAGCTACCTTGCCCTTGGGAGGGCGTGAGTGCAGAGGGGAAGCATTCGGGGTTCCGTTCTCTGGGTCCCCCGGCCCCATCGTCACTGAACGCGAGCACTCGGTGAGTTGTCCTGAGGTTGCATCCAAGGTGTGTGGGGTCGCGGGGGTGGAGACGGGCGGGCGGGTGCCCACCTGTTGGCAGGAGCTGGGTCTGCGAGGGGGCCTCCTTGGCACCTACCTCTGTGTGAGAGGTCGCTGCCATCCAAAATCGTCTGGAGGCCCTGGGGACAGAGAGCATGGCCCGCAAGAAAGACAAGATGGGGAGAACCATGGAGAGGACGGAAGCGGAGAGCGTGCGGTTGACGATGATCGTAAAATAGCACAGCGTCTCAGAGCTGGCCGCAGCCGCCTGCCGCAAGGCGAGGGTCGGCTTCACCAGGAGCCACAGGCTCCGGTAAATCCTGGCCGACTGCTCCAGCTCCTTGCGGGGCCAGCCTGGAGGGTGGGAGACACCTTGCCATTAAGTCCAGGAAAGACAGGCCCACGGCCCTGGATGGGGCGGGCGTGGCCTGGCCTGGAGAAAACCCAGTAGGTAAAAATAACCGCGCTTCCCCAAACTCTACACAGGGAGCAATCTTCCACTTTCCTGGAGCACTCAGGCACAAAGTTTTCTATTGAACAGGCACTCCGCAGATGCATTTTGAAAAATATGTGATTTGCAGAGAAAGCTCCATTGCTCACAATTTCTCTACCGAGTAAAGTATTTTCAAACAAGTAATCAAGTTCAAAGAACCACCTGCTTTGCCTCCTGGCGTGTGTAGTGTAACAGCTTCTGGCTCAACTTGCTAATCTGGACAGCAATTTGGGCTGCTGGATGGAACAGGAAAAACGTGCTGGTTCCTGACTTGGGTCACAGATAATTCTTGCCTTTTGAGTTATAGATCCCTAGCTGGCAACATCCTAAAAGGAGCTTTTCTGCTGGAGCTGCTGGTCTGTTTGATTCTCTGAATGGGTGGCATAGAACAGGAAGGTTGGCAGCTATCAGGCGGGGTGGGGGGCGGCTCTTGGACTCGCCAGCCCACTGGCTGCGAGGGGCAACCTGCCGGGGGGGTGGTGTCCTCCTCATCTTCCTCCTTCACTCCCCCCCCCTCCCGGCGGGCCCCCAGCGACTGTACATGACCATCCCCGTGACCTCTCTAGACCCCAAAGACATCATTGTTTACAACCTTTGATGACCAATAGATTACATTTGCATCAAAGGACATTCTAAAAATTTTAAAGAAGGCTCATGAATTTTGATTCCAGACTCCTCTCATCTGGAATTTGCAATCACTTGGGACGGTCTGAGATTTATTCCTGCATCATTGATGAAGACTGCATTGCTTTGTCGAACAAGCCAGCAGCAGACACTGAAAGGCTGTTGTGTTCTAGACCTTGAGCTGGGCCGCAGGGGCACAGAGGTGGACACAGCAGGCCCCTGTCCTCACAGGGCTCATGTTGCAGGGGCCAGGGGCGTCCCGAGGACGGTGGGGCCCGGGGTCTGGGTGAGAGCCACTTCTGAAGTGGCAAGGAAGTCCAGAGGAGGACAGGGAGCCAGGTGGCTTCCCAGAGCGGCGGCTCGGCTGGCTCTGGAAGGACAAATGGCAACCCCCCAAGGCGGAGAGGCCGGAGAATGGGCATTCCGGGCATGCACTGGGAGACCCTGTGCAACGCAAAGAACACGGAGCCTAGGGACTGGAGAGCCCGTCAGGTCACGAGGGGCCTCGCAAGCCAGGCTGAGGCTTTGGATTGCATTCTGGAGAGCCAGGAAAGACCTGGAAGGGTTAAAAAAGGGGGTGACAAGGGCAGGCTGGGGTGAGTTGAGGTCGGTGTGGAGAGGGAGTCATAAGGAGGATCTGGTGGCAGCGAGGACAGGCTGGTAGATCAGGCGAGAAGTAGTGACAGTCTGAGCAGGGAAGTGGGCACAGGGTGGGGGGATGGGGGTGGGATCCAGAGACATTTTCAGAATAGAGCCCTGGGTGCCATGCCCCCATCCCCCCACCAACTGGATGCGATGAAGAAGGAAAAGAACGAAGCTAGCATCTCCTCCCAGGACTCTTCACTAGGAGCTGGACAGCCGGTGAAGGCTTTGCCTGAGTTTTGGGGAAGGACTTTTGCCAACAGAGAGCATGCTGGGAGCACAGGGGGCACCAGCCCGTGGGGAGAGGGAAGTAACGCACTTGGGTTCTGCAAGGTCAGAGAGGGCTCCTGAGTGGGAAGAAGGCCTGGCTTGGAGTTCAGGACATGCGCTGGGGAAGAGCAAGAAGGGACGGGAAGGGGGCAGCGGAGGAGGGGCCAGCAGAGCAGAGGCTGCCAAAGCCAGGACGTCCCGTAAAGACGCGAGGGACAAATAGGGCAGCTGTCGCGGAGAGGAAGCGTGAGGCCCCAACTGTCCTTCCGCCCTTTGCAAGAAGTCTGGTGGTGAAGAGAGGAGGGGAGGAGGGCACGATCTCTGCAGACCCAAGAAGACCCCAGGCTGCTGGGTCGCTAAGGGGAGTGGAGGGGACAGGCTGGGAACAGAAGCCACGGAGAAAAGGGAGAAGGTGGGCGAGAGAAGCCACGGCTCCTGGGACACGGGGAGGGGTCAAGGTGGCAGATTTCGGGCAGGGAAGATGGGATGTTCCTTCTGGGATGGTGGACCAGCCAGGGCTGTGTCCACGGCACCTGGATGTCCACGCCACAGCGGCACTGAGACGGCAGGACGCGGCCGCAGTGTGACCTCAAGCCACCGACTGTCTGGCCTCAGTTTCCGCTTGTGTCAAATGCAGATAATACCCTTACCTTCCTCCCTGGGCTCTTGCTGCCTAGGGGGGTTAATCGACGCAAAACTGCTCAGGACCAGCCCAGCAGGGGATCAGCCCCAGGAAAGGCCACCGTTCCGCCCACACGGCCATCACCGCGGCTCTGTCCTCCTCTGTCCCACAGTGTCTAGGACACATGCAGCCACCGCTGAGTAGCTGGACGGTCCGGGACAAGCTTCCTCGAGTTCCTCACCAAGCATCCCTCCCACGCGCCCCCGTCCCGTCCCGTCTGCAGGTGGCCCCTGCTCCACTCAGGCCTCCCAGGTGACTTTCCTTAACGGGACCCATTTGCAAGGTCACAGCTCCCGTGCGGCTCACTTAACGTGCCCGGAAAAAGGGGCCCCGTCCACACCCACTGGGGCAGCCTCCAACTTCTCTAAAAGCCAGATTTCGCATTCCAGAAAAATCACATCTCTGCCTGCCGCGGGCCACCGTTATTCGCACTCAGAGTAGAATTTCATGGCATTAGCAGAAACGGTCCCTTTTACAGCTCCCTAAACGTCCTTGGCCCACAAAACGCAGTCTTGGCCTTCAGAGAGACTGCGGTTTCCCAGGGGGCCCTTGGCACCTGAGGTCGCCCTGGGGCAGGGAGGCTCCTGGGAGCCGAGGGCAACCTGTTCCCCACCTGGGGAGACCCTCCAGCTCCTCCTCGGGGGGTCCCGCCTGGAGCTGCGGGTGTCTCTGTGCTGACCCTCTGTGGCCGCTCCCTTTGCCATTTCACCGGGCAATGGGGTGCCTTCCTGGAGCAGTTGTGGCGTCCCAGGTAACCCTTTCCTCCCGGCCAGGGCAGCTCGTGGGGACACTCGCAATGGCGCCTGGCAGCGTCTCAGAATGTTCTCTGTGGTGGCCTTTTTCCCCCTACAGAGAAATTTCAGATCATCGTTACGTTAAGAAAAAAAAAAAAGAGAGGGAGAGAAGCAGATGCGGATAAGGGCGGGGAAGGCAGGGAGAGAGCCGGTGGGTCTACTTTCCGTGACAGAAAACAGCTGGAACACGGTGCCTCGCGACTTGCGTCTCAGGACTCAAGCTAGGGTCGCCAAGGGGCCGTCCCACTGGGGCCCCGAGTCCCCTGCGGGAGCTCTGGACGCAGGCGGCGAAGCCCTGCAACCCCCTGCCGGCCACCACGGTCCGAACCCGCGGGGAGGTTGGGTGGCAGAGGGCCGGGCTGGGCGGCGAGGCCTGCAGCCCTCTCGCCAGGAGCTAATGGCAGACATAAATCACGCGTCAGCAGACCGGCTGACTGTCAGAGCTGTCGGCGTGGCGTAATTAAAAGCACTTGATATGGCGAGAGGTGCCAGCGCGCCCGAGGAGGGACAGCTCGCCGCCAGCCGAGGCGCTCCCCCCCGCGGGGCCTCGGACGTGGGGGTGCTGTCCCCACTGAGTGAGCGCAGGGCCACGGTGACACCGTCCAGCGGCACCTGTCCCGGCACTGAGGACAACATGAGCGTCTGGGCCAGGCCTCCTGCGGGGACACAGCAAGAACCAAAGGGCCCGTGAAACCCCGCCGGGAGCATCCCTCTTTCTTTTCGTCAACTTGCCTCATAGCGACAAGACGGTGAACTCCATCCCGTTCACCAAGCGAGTCTGGAGGGGCTGCCGCGTGGGAAGCGTTCCCCTAGCAGTACCGGTCTGTCTGCAGCGGGGCCTCCAGGCAAGCCCCCGAGACGGCCTTTGCGTCTGAGCACCCACAGCCAGCCTCCACCCCTCCTCCCCTGGGAGGAGAGGGCCGCACTGTTGCTGTTTGCCTTCCGAAGAGCTAACGCGAATTAGGCACTTACTGTGTGCCAGGCGTGGCGTGATCTCATGGTTTGGCCCTTTAATCCTTCAGCAACCCTCTCACTCAGGTCCTCTTACCGTCCTCCTTTTGCAAATAGAGAGACCGAGGGCCAGGGGAGTGAAGGAATTCGCCCCAGGTCGCATCGGCTCGTGGGGATGCGAGCGGCTCTGATTGCAGGCGGCCCGGACTTGCGCTGAAGGAAGGGTCATTTGCGACGAGGGATGGGGAGGGCTCTGGAGAGGGTGCTCTGCCCACAGGTAGGGACGAGGAAGAAGAGGGGTGCGTCCCTCGGGCTCGGGGGGTGGGGGGGGCTGGCTTTGCGCCGGGGTGGTCCCAGCCCTGATCCAGGTGAGGGCCCTCAAGCAGGCTGCTGAAGCCCTCTGTCCCCCCTCTTTAACTGGCCGTCGGCATTGGGGGTATGCGGGCTGTGCCTGGCGCACGGTAGGGCCCGGGTGGGCACCCGAGGTTGGGATCAGGGGATTACTGGTGTCACCTTGGGGTGAATATGGGCCTGTCTTCCCCAAGCCCAAAGATTCAGGCCTATTCACGTCTCTCGATTATGACTTTTCAAGGGGGAGAAGCCCTTTGAGGGGACCAGGGCCCACTCTAGCCTCTAAATGCTACGTCTCCATGGAAACGAAGGCTCCACCTGACGCTGAGAAGGGCCATGGCTGCAGGAGCCCACAGTGAAACCCCCTTTTCCTACTCACTTCAGTGACACTGCGGGATGTGTGTACAAAACCCTCTGTGAAGTCCGGCAGTTTCCTCTTGAAGGTCAGGTTTTACTTTTTCTCATCTCTGAACTCCATCCACTTTCATCTCCGAGTGAGCTTGTCAGACAGCTGCCCTAATCAGTGACACGGTTTGCCTCCTGTAGTTTTTTTTCTTTTCTGTTTCGGACACGGCAGGGCACCTACCGGATTCATCTGAATTCTCTGCTCTGGCCTCAGCTTCGGCCTCACGAGTTGCTAGTCTCTCACCTCCTGAATCACCAAAGAAAAACAAAATAGACGGCGGTTGGAAATTCCCGTCTGTTTTCGATTGATGTTTTTTTGTACATGTTCGTTACATCCCCATAGGGGTGTCTGTGTGCCTAAGGCGGGCGTGATGAAGGGGTCATGGAAATTATGGTCCTCCTGAAACATATATAACATTGCGGGCCCTTTACTGGAGTCGCCAGTATGCTACAGGCACTAACAGCTAATCACCTGACCTTCGGTGCAGACACTCCCCAAAGCAGGCCCATCTGAAGAGGAAAGACTTTCACATTTGTACTGGCTCCTGACCACTACTTGTCAGGGTCCAGGGCTTACCTCCAGTGAATGCCTCACTTCGGAAAGATTGGACACCTGACAGACCACATATTTCTCTCTCCCTGGGTGTGGTCAATGCGTTCCAAAGTTCAAGCCATTACGGGAAAACAGGCTTGGAAAAATGCATATTTCCCCCCCAATATCTCAGAATAACAAGTTGGCCCGTCAGCAAATGTCCCATCGTCCAAGCGGCAAGGACACCTCCATGAGGCACCCCAACCCAGCCATCAGCATGTATAAAAGATGCCCTATGCTTCCTATATGCACCCATGTCCTCCTCTTCCCTCCACTCTCCCCTTGCTGTCAGTGGACCCAGTCACCAGCCACAGCTGATTGACGCCAGTGTTTCCTAGTCGACCACCTCCTGATCCAAGTTACCACACAAGCCCCGCTTTGCCATCGACAGTACCTCCAGGGTGGCACCGCCGGGCCCCCTCTTCCTCCCCCCGCCCCCCGGGGTTCCCCATCCCTCCTCCATCCTGAGAGCAGCCGTGACTCTATTGGTCCAGGCGTCATGTGCGAGCTGCGGGGAGACAGTCGTAAACCCGGCTCTGTTCTCCGGCAACTTCAGGCATCACCGGGCCCAGACCCTCCTTTTCTTCCTTAAAGGTCACAGAATCTAATTAGAACCATCACTAACTGTATATTCTCGTTGTTGGTAAGCCTGAAATAATAAAAATCAGACCGAATGAGACTAATCAAGGGAGATGGAAAATCAATGTCATATTTGTTCCAAGTAATTTCCTTTCAGAAGAGAAAAGGCTCTTAGGAGCGGTTTGTGAATTTAAAAGATGTTTAAAGTTGCATCTAGACATCGGAACATCAAAGTCAAACCCAAACGGAATTTCACTGGATGATCTGCTTCCTCACTCCTGGAAACGTGAGTGCCGCTTTTGGTATAAAGGCTAAAACGGGTGACGGTCTTTCTCGTGTCTGCTTTAAGTAGTTCTGGCTTTGCCAAAAAACGAAACAAAACAAAACAAAGCAAAGACATCGAAAAATGGATCCCTTAAGACAGGAGCAAAGAGTAAGTAATATATGGGATTTTTTGCTCTTCCTTCAATATTTTTTGGAGTAATTAATTAATTTCAACTAAAATGTGCACTTAAGAAAAAACCCTAAATAATAGAATGCAACAGAGACACACATGCTTAGGCGTGGTAAAGGAGATTAAGACACACCTTCAAATAACTTATCCTGCTGCCTGCAATACCCCAAAGATATTGGTTGACATCTCCAGATAAACACCCCTGTTCTCCACTCGGTTTTGCATGTGCCCATGACAATGGGAGTAATTTATACCAAGAAGACTAGTTGACCAACTTGATACGGAAGGACTAGTTAACTGGCTTCCTCACGATTCCACTGCTTTTCCCCAATAGTCAGCAGGGAGCCCCTTCGGTGGGGAAGATACCCTCCCAATCACACCCTGATCACACATAAACAAGCACCCAGCATCCAAGGAGGTGGGCCTCCAAAGCACTCATTGTTCTTTGGATAATTAGAAATCCCCCAGAGGGATCCAAACAAACTCGGGCTCACGTTAAGTTCTAGGCTGTTGTTCTACAAAGTCTGGTCCACTGCGGGCGGATCCAGCCATGCCTTTGGCACACCTGGAAGCTTCTAAGGAAAGAGCACCCTCTGTGAGGACCACTCAACCCACAGGATGCGTCTACTGTGCCTGCATTAGCTCAAATCCAATTCAAAGCAAAGTTACCTGGAAAGCTGTTCTGGGCTTTGGCTGACGATCTGTTATTTCTGCCTCGCTTCCTTCTTCTGGCTCTCCTTCCTCGCTGTCAGTCTCAGAGAAGCCCTAGCTGCCAACCTGGATCACTGGGAAACACGTCCACAGAAAGATCCTGGAGCGCATGCCCTTCCGCCCCTTTGCCCACAGACCTCAGGACAAGCCTGGCCCCGTCGGAGACACGCTGGGTGCCTCGACCTGGTGGGCACGTTATTTTATGTGTGGGGTTTCCTCCCTTCCAGCACCTTCTACAGCGGAAGGGAACTCTGTCAAAACAGGTCTAGGGCTTCCCTGGTGGCGCAGTGGCTGAGAGTCCGCCTGCCGGTGCAGGGGACACGGGTTTGTGCCCCGGTCCGGGAAGACCCCACCTGCCGCAGAGCGGCTGGGCCCGTGAGTCATGGCCGCTGCGCCTGCGCGTCCGGAGCCTGTGCTCCGCGAAGGGAGAGTCCACAACAGTGAGAGGCCCGCGTACCGCAAAAAAAAAGAAAAAGTTACCTGTGTGGGCTTCCCTGGTGGTGCAGTGGTTGAGAGTCTGCCTGCCGATGCAGGGAACACGGGTTCGTGCCCTGGTCGTCCGGGAAGATCCCACGTGCCGCGGAGCGGCTGGACCCGTGAGTCACGGCCGCTGCGCCTGCGCGTCCCGAGCCTGCGCTCCGCAATGGGAGAGGCCACAACAGCGAGAGGCCCGCGTAGCGCAAAAAAAAAAAAAAAAAAAAACAGGTCTACCTGGTTCCCGAACTGGATTTAAATTATGTATTAGTATTGACATTTCACATTAGATGCCTGTGGATTTCCGTCTCCCCTCACTATCAATCTACCTCGTTAGCACGGAATCTCCAAGCCCCCGCCTGCCTTGGCCGCACATCCCTGGTCTCGTATCATCTACGGATTGGCCCCGTGCTGCCCTGGCAGATGGAGAGGACCTTGCTCTGCCACTGTCCCCAAAGGCACATACACGGCTTCTTGTGTCTGGTTGGGGCAGCAGGCATATGAGCCCTCTGCCTGCCTCCTTACCACGTCCTTGCTGCCTAAAATGACAGGCATTTCCTAGAGAATGGGCCTATTTTAGGGAACCCTGGAACTGAAGGGTTCCGACGGGCCCCCAATTCTCGGTCTCCTGAAGGACCTTGCTCTCGGCAGCTGTTAACGGTCCCAACTTACTGGATGCTTCATCCAAGGCTGCCACTATGTTTTCTCCTCTTCATTTTCTTTCATACTGAGATCATCTAAATAAAGATGGAACCCAAATGTATCACCCATTCCCACCCTGGACCACGTTGTGATGATTCTAAAAAGGGATCAGGGCTGAATCGTCTACTGAAGAAATCAGCTCATTGAATATCTGCTAACTCCCCCCCCCATCCCCAACCTTACAAAATGACTCATTTGGACAAATCATTTAGTGCAAATAAGATCTGAAAAGGAAATGTTTAAGAATATGTGTTTTCAAGTCTGCCTGGCACGTACGCTGACGAGATTCCCAGGGAGGTCTGTGCTGGGTGGTACTTGAGGAGACCAGTTCTAATGGTTTCAGGAACTCGAAAGCACTAAAATGGAATCTCTTTTCTTAAAAGCACCATAATTCAGTCTTGCCACTAACTCAGACACTGTGTCCCCCAATTAGGAAGGTTAAACCATAGATCACACTCTGCATATAAATTGCCAGATAAAACCGAATCGTCTTAGTGGTTGGTAGCCAAGGGGTGACATTATTCTCTTCAACTTGTTCAACCGAAAGAGAGAGCAAATCCTGTCCAATTGAAAAGGAAGGACTTTTTGTAAGATATTTTATCTATTTCGTGACCAATAAAAAGTGAAACGCCTTTCATCTTTAGCCACCTGGCCCTTTGGGGAAGTCATGTTTTCTGGAAAAAAAAATCTCAAAACTGAAAGGAAGAAAATGCCGTTTAAGTAATCCACGGATTTCCAGAGATCTGGGGCCCCATCAGATAGAACACTTTCTGGGCGAGGTGTGTTTTTGTTTTGCAAAAGGGGAGGGGTCCTTTCTGGGACTTCAGTTGGGGTTCAGAATTTAGCCTCAAAGCACTGTTCTAAATCTAAACTCTTCAGATGTATCAGACAAAAAGACACCTCTATACCCTAGTTCTGAAGGGAGAGACCCGTCTTTTTCTTCGCTTCAGGAGGAAGGTGCTGGTGGCAGAGGGCTCGGTCTATTGTCCCTGTTTCAAGCCCCGGGAGAGGTCACATCCGGCAGCTCACCTGGGGCGCAGGGCCCAGTGGCCCCTTCCTCTCAAGGAAGGCTCCTCGCGCTAACCTCCGGGTGGGCAGGACTCCTGCGGGTTCACTTCAGAGCAGCAATTTTCTTTTGCTTCGCTTTGATTTGCTCCATCCTGGCAACTGAAGACAAACAGAGAAAGCCATTCTCCTCTCCTGTGGTCAAAACACCTTTGTCATTTTGTTGGTTTCTGTGCTTGCCTTTTTCCCTACACCCGAGGCAGAGGAAGAGATGCTTCGATGCCCCCTCCCACCTTTCCCTTAGTTAAGAGGGTGACACCCCCCCCAGCCCCCGCCCAGCAACAAGTGTCTCGGGCGCCCACGTGGATGGGATTCTCTTCCAGGTGTGCACGGTGGGAGGAGCAGGAGGGCTGACTGCTGTCTGCTTCAGAAGGCAGAGTGGCTTCACAAGCGGAGTTCGCTAACCCCAGGTGACGGCCGGGCCGCTGAGGGGCTGGACTTGGGGGTCTCGGTGGTCTCGGGTTGAGAATTTAGACTTAAGCAGGCAACAGAACAGAGCTCCACCAACTTCATCATGCACACATCATGATTTCTCCAATGTTAATGAATTTTTAAAGTTGATTACACTTTTACACATTCATCTCATCCTAAGCAATAATATCCTTAAAGTCACTCACTGGATGGTCTAGATATTCCCCCCTCCAAAGTTCATAAAGATAAATAATGTAACCTTTAAGCAAAAAATTCATGCATGCGTGAGCACCGAAAACCTTCTTGGATACCACTTGGGGTGCATGCCTTGTAGCGCATTGGAAGATGCAGCACGGTCTGGGCTAAGGAGAGTAGCGGGTGTCCCCTCTTAGCCAGGGACAGCCCGAACCAAGGCTCAGACCAGAGAAGGCAAATGGCCTTTTTGGGGAACAGAGGCTTTAGCCAAAGCAGAAAGTCTGAGCCATCAAGAGCTTAAAGAAAGCGTCACCTCCTCATCTAAGAATTACATCAGGGGATGGATCATTCCAGGGGAAGCTCATGTTCCCATCACATTCAAGAGCCCGGCCTTTGTTTTCAGGGTTGGAAGAATAAGCCTGCAATTTCTGCCACCTCCATCCCCTGATTGAGCCACATTCACAGCTTGTTAGTGCTTCATACTCTGAACAATGGGGCATTGCCAGGCTGAGGCTCTTACTCTTGGTGAAATTCAAAAATAAGAAAAAGAAAGAAGAAGGGGGAATCTATAACAAAGAAAGAAAGAAGTGATAAGATGGCAGGTCCTTTGGAAGGGCCATGCTTCCAGGGTGAAGGAAGAAAAGCCAACATAACTGCTTCACGATGACCCATGGGGAATTTTTCTTGTCTTATTTTTTCTCGTTTCCCTCATGGCGTTCCAACGTCTCCCGCAAGGACGGTGCCAAGAGCTCGGCACCCCTGTGTGGGCAAAAAGACACATTTAAGAAATCATCTTATGTGTATTTTAAGTATCTTACATATGTGTCTTATATGTGTCGTATAGGGAACATCTAGGGAAAGTCTTTGTACATCCTTACTGTCGGCAAAGAGAGAAGCTGGTCCTTTGCCCTTGCCCTTCCTATGTGTTTACAAGTCAGTACCTCCTAGGATCTCACGGCCCTACACAATTTGAGGCCCCAAGGAAATGGCCGGGAGCGGATCCCAGACTTGGGAGGAAACAGCGTATGTTGGAGGGGCTGCATCAGTCCTGGTCTGGTCCCGGCGGCTGGACACCCCCAGACAGGTGACCGCTTTGAGCGTCATCTCTTCCTCTGCTGAGCGGAGGGGTGGGATGAGATGGCCTGAGGTCTCTGAGAATTCTAAAAGGCTGTGATCTTTCACCTAAAAGTTCCTTCGTGTCTAATCGAGCCCCTGACATCTGATGCCTTTCTCCTGGGTTTCCTGGTACCCGGACGCTAAGGCTTTGGCAGCCTCCAGATCAGCCACCAGGTAAAGGTGGTAATAACTCAGGAATATCCGTCGCTGTATTAGGAGGAAGCTTAAACACGTGGCATCCCACAGGATCCCTGCTTCCTTTTCTGGGGGTTCGCATGGAAGACAGGAGAAACCGGGAGTCTTGTGGCCAGTGCCTGGGGTGTGGCCACAGCTCCGGATGGGGAGAGCTGGGTCTCCTCACCAGGAGGTGAGGCCCCCCCCCATCTGCACCAGCACCTCCCTGGAGCCGCAGCATCCCCTCCCCCGTTCCTGCGGGGCGACTCAGGCAGAGCCCAGGGTCAACAGGAGCTGATGCCTGGGGGTCGGGGGAGAGGTAATCCAAGGGGCTTGAGAACCTTCCACTTCAGTCTCGCTGGACGCTCAGAAACCTTGTCTCCGTGGCCACAGCATTAAGCCCCGGAGCTCCAGACTTGTCTGTGAAAGAGGAGAGATGTGAGCTCACGTGTTTTCTTGACAAACCAAGAGAGAGAGAGGGAGAGCCGAGCCAAAGATGTCACTCAGAGGCTAGAGTTAAAAACACACATTTCTCCTTTGCCTCCGCTCATGAGAGGAAGCCGCTGACAGCTCCAGTCGGGCAGAACCCAGGGCTCTTCCCTCCTGAAACGGGCCCGCAGCCCGGGAGGCAGCGGCGTGGCTGGAGTTTCGCCAACTCCGGTGAAGGGCCCTTGGTACAGAGTGGGAAACTCCCTAAAGCCCAGAGGCCATTGACTGGAGGGCGCCGTGCCCTTGACTTGACATTGGGTCGCAAGGCAGAGTCTCACTCTCCCTCTTCTTTTCATTTGGTCCCTGGATTTTCTCCGAGAGAATGGAGGTCTCTTAATTTCTACCGGGGCTTCCCTCCGTGTCACATGAGAGAGCGGTCTGGTAACACGGTCAAATGCAGCCCGCGAACCTGGACTGGATTCTGAGTCCAAATAATAATAATAATAATAATAATAGAAATAGCTGTCATGACCCATTTAGGAGCAACTGGGGGCATTAGCACGTAGACTGAGTCTTAGGTGACTGGGGAACTGGAGTTGGTTTTCTCAGGATGAGCTGATAAGAACGTGGTTAGAGGGAGACGCAAGAGGGAAGAGGTATGGGAACATATGTATACGTACAGCTGATTCACTTTGTTACACAGCAGAAACGGACACACCGTTGTAAAGCAATTATACTCCAATAAAGATGTTAAAACAAACAAAAAAAAAAAGAACGTGGTTATGTAGGAGAACGTCTTGGTGTTTACACCTTTCCTTCTGGTGATTTCTCAAAAATATGTCCACGCACCCAAGTACAGGAAGAGTAAAATAAACTGTAAATCTAGGGGGGGGAGTGGGGGTGACCACTGTACGATTCTTTCCCCCCTTCTGCGCCTTTGATCTTATTTTCCTAACGACGCACGCGGGCTCTGCGCTGGCTGTGCTGAACTGGGGGACTTACCTAACTGGTGCCCTGGGACTGTGCAGTCCGGGCCGAAACTGTGGGCCAGGCAGCAGTGGGAGATGAGTAAAGCCCCCGGGTACACACCTGCGCCGACCTGCAGGAGAAGAGTGTGGGAAGATTCTCCGTGCCCGTGTCTGCACCGTCCCCAGCGTGGCCTTGCTGTCCAGTGGCATCTTTCATTTGTCTCCGTAGTTGTAACCTCGAGTGTGCTGGTCCCCCAGAAGAGCAGCATTTGGCTGCTCAGCCTAAGGGTCTAATCCTGCTCCTCCCCAAGAACATAAGGAGGGTTTACCCAGAGGCCATGGAAGAATCTTCCATGTGAGAGGAATGTGAATACACATTTTTTATAGACACTTTATAATAGTCAAAACAATGGAAATAATTACATGTCTAAGTCATTGCTGATTAAGCAAATTAGGACATATTCAAATGATGGAATATAAAGTAGCCATTTAAAATTATGATTACAAAGCATTTTGAAGTCATGAGAAAATGCTTATGAACAAGTCAATGTAAATGATCAATCCATGGTAGCTTTTACTAGCAAGAAACAGGATACAAAATTGCTTATAGGACATGATCTCTACTCTATAAAAATTATTTTAAGAGACTGGAAGAAAATATGCTAAAATTTTAGCAGATTGTGTCTGAAATTGCAACGATCTTTTTTCTGTTTATGATTTTCTCATTTTTACAAATTACAGCAAGTGTCATTTGTAGGATCAGAATAGAAGTTAAATGTTATCGCTGAGAAAAAGAAAAAAAAAAATGCCCAACTGTCTTCCAAAGTGGCTTTGCCGTGCTGCCTTCCTCGCCAGCTACCTGTGAGGCTTCCTATCGACCTTCATTCTTTCCAGGGCTTGGTATTGTCAGGTTTTTGGTGTTTGGGGCTTTTAAAAATCTTAACTGTTCTAGTAAGTGTATTAGTGGCATCTCACTTTAATTTTTAATTTGAATTTCCCTAATGACTAATGATGTTGAGCGCCGTTGCAAAATATTCTTTATTCTCTTATCTTTTGGGGTTAAGTGTTTGTTCACCTCTTTTGTCCATTTAAAAAAATTGCTTCCTTCATATAGAGCTACAGACATTCTTTATATATTCTGAATACAAGTCCTTATCAGACATGTGTTTTGCAAATCTTTCCTCTCAGTCAGTGGTTTATCTTTTCATGATCTTAACAGTGTCTTTTGAAGAGCAGAATATTTTATATTCTGAAGAAGTGCAATTTATTGACTTTTTCCTATGGTGGCTCCTGCTTTTTGTGTACTATTTAAGAAATCTTTCTCCAACCCAAGGTCACAAAGAGTTTCTCCTTTTTTTTTTTTTTTTTTTTGTGGTACGCGGGCCTCTCACTGCTGTGGCCTCTCCCGCTGCGGAGCACAGGCTCCGGACGCGCAGGCTCAGCGGCCACGGCTCACGGGCCCAGCCGCTCCGCGGCACGTGGGATCCTCCCGGACCGGGGCACGAACCCGCGTCCCCTGCATCGGCAGGCGGACTCTCAACCACCGCGCCACCAGGGAAGCCCTGAAGGATATTTTTTAAGGGTGGATAACGGTCTTGTTTTTGTTTTTTGAAGAATCTGTGTCTTTGAGAAATAAACATGGAAGTATTCGTGAAGTGTGGCATTTCCTTCAAAATAATCCCCGGGCCGGGAGAAGTTGAGGGAACAGGAGGATAATTGCCGAAGATGGTGAGGAATGCATGGGGGGTTATGATATGATTCTCTCTGCTTTGGTATGTGTTTGATGTTTCCCTTTTTTTTTTTTTTTTTTTTTTTTAATTTAAAAGCAGGAGTCTGTAAACAGGAGCAAATGCAGAGATGTCACCTCAAGCCCAAACTTGCAAACCAAAGTGGACGAAAACCTGCAAAGCTCCCGGCAGCCCATCGTTCAGGTGCTCTCGGGTGGCGGCCTCCAGGGCACTGCTTGTGAGGGGCTCCAGCAGCCCATCCCGAAGCCGGTGGAATGTCTGGTGCAGGCTCACTGTCACCTCCAAAGTCACAAGGGCCAAGGCGGCCAGCTGGCCCTGCCAAATACAGCAAACACGAGTCACGCTGCCTGGAGCAGAAGCCCCGCTTCCCAGGGCTGCCCGCTAGGCAGACCACCGAGATGGCCACCCAGACCCTCCACCCTCAGTTCTCTAATAAAACTGGGGTTTGGATGATCAGGACAATTTACCATCCCAGCCCGGCCGCCTGCTCCCAAGAGAAAGAGCTGGTCTCCGCACCAACTCTCACAAAGAGGGGGGCCTGATTCAAGACCCAGACTGTGAGGACTAGGTAACATCCCCCAACCCCGTTTCCCAAATATTTCCTCGCATCTCTCCCTATCAGAGGTGCTCTCCACAAATACCGAGGTATTGATTTTCCAGGTGATCGAGGTGGGAAACCTTCATACAGCTATGACTCTTGACAAGCTGGGAATAAAAAGCCGATCATAATGAGTTCATTTACTTTGCTTGATTGTATTACTTCATAACATGATATGCACACCAACAGCCCCTTCCAAGGACGGCTTCCCTTCTCAGCTGCTGGCTCTTAACAATGCTTCTGGTTTGTGCTGAAATTCGTCTTGTGGCACGACGTGTGAATTTAAAAATCATTCTTAGTGGGTGCATCTTAGCCTTTTTTTCTTGTCTTTTTTAATGTGATAGCCATGCTAGGAGTCTTTCCTGCACCCAGGAAGACTTGATGGATATGGAGGCAGGACCACTCAGACGTGGGGATGGGGTTTATAAGAGGGTGTTTGTTGATGAGCTATGGGGGGGGGGATGCAGTGAAAGCCTAATTGTTGGTTATAAATATGCTGTATTTTCCCTATTGATTATGTGATGCTCAAGTGAAAAGGATTACCTTATTAGATCATATTTAGCCATAAGTATGCCCTGTGTGCTACAACTCGGGGCCACTTGCAAGAGACTAACCAATTATTCCAGATGAAGAGAGAGGTCTGTTCGGTGCCCCAGACGGTCCGAGCGCGCCCCGTTCCTATGCAGATGTGGCTGGACTCCTTGCCGCCCTTCATGCGCTTCATAGAGATTCTCTGTTCCGAGCAGCCTCCCGTGGCTGTGCAGAGACTCCCCGTGCATCCTCTCCACAAATTAGGAGATGAGAATAAATAGGACTTCTGTTTGAGGTTTTGGATGGCCAGCTCGTCCTTTTCCATAAGCTTTTGGGGGCAAGGTCTGGAGCTGCGTGGTAACCGACGGAGGCTGACACTTCTTAAAATAAAGTGTCTGACGATGAAACCTCTACTCCCTGCGCTCCCAGGAAATGGATGGGAGGCGGGGCCCGCAGCACCACAGAGCCTTGCTCTTGATCTTCTTGGGTAGCTTGTTGAAATAAACCGGTTCTGCTCTTCCCTACCCTCCTAACCGTGCGCACGAAACACGATTCCTCCTGCCTCGGAGAGCGAGGGGAGGTCAGCCTCCCCTGCCTTCTGGGGCGCAGCCGGCCCACAGATCACGGGGCTCCTCGCCCCCGGTCTCACTCTGGGAACAGCCTCTAGAGCTGGGCCGACGTGGCCTCCTCTTTCTGTGGGTCTGGCGGCGTGACCCAAGCCCCCTGGATCCCAGCCCTCCTCTGAGAAGTGCCCTTGGTGGAGGGCCAGGGGCAGAACTCAGAGAGCAAATGCAAGGTCATTTGGGGAGGGTGCCAGGGAACAGGACTCTGGGCATAGCTCTGTATCAGCAGCACCTCAGCTTTTTTAAAAATATGTTTTTAAATTAATTTATTTTATCTTTATTTATTTTTGGCTGCGCTGGGTCTTCATTGCTGCACGCAGGCTTTCTCTAGTTGCAACGATCAGGGGCTACTCTTCGTCACGGTGTGCAGGCTCCATTGCGGTGGCTTCTCTTGTTGCGGAGCACAGGCCCTAGGTGTGTGGGCTTCCGTAGTTGTGGCTCACGGGCTTAGCTGCTCCGCGACATTTGGGAATCTTCCCGGACCCGGGCTCGAACTTGTGCCCCCTGCGTTGGCAGGCGGATTCTTAACAATTGCGCCACCACGGAAGCCCAGCACCCCAACTTCTTGCACTAGAGGCGTTTGGCCGGCACTTTGGCTCCCTGCCCGCTTGGACAGTCACCGGGGCCTCCTTTCATTTGCTATTTAAGTCCTCTTTGCCCCCGGCTGAGGCCTGGAACGCTTGACCAGCTGGAGGGAGGGGTCGTGCATGCCCCCTCCCCGCATGCACCTGTGGCTGCTACCTGGACTCCTACCACTTGGGGTGGCGCCTGCCCTACTTCACGCTTCTCAGGCGTGACCTGCCAAGATGGGCCGTTCCAGCCAAGGGGCGACCCTGAGACGGGATCTCCATCAGGTCCCGCCGTTTCTGCTCTGTGTGACCTCAGACAAGTGATTCCGCCTCCCTGAGCTTCAGGATCCTCCTCTGGAAAATAGACCACCCCCCTTAGGTCACAAGCTGGAGCCAAAAGACGTAGGATCACCAGTTGCAAACTCTCAGCCCTTTGGAAGAGGCTCCAGAAGGGGAACCATTAATCTCGCCACTCACACAGTCAAGGTGCTACCAGACTTCGATCTTGGCTCGGTTGTTTAATTTTCACTTCTGCTAACAGCCTGTCTTTAACGTCACCTCTGTCCTTATTCATTCCTGCCTTTCCGAGCTGCCACAGGAACCTCTCTAGGCAAAACAGTAAAAGAGAATGATACGTCGGAGCCCGGTTCCTCTCGGTAAATATATAGTTTGGTCACCAAGGCAATAACGTAATGTAATGCTCCCTGGGAAGAGAAGGCGATGCTGAGCTTACGGTGGGGGGGGTGCCTACCACGTGCCGGGCCCGGCCAGGCACTCCATCTTGTCCCGTCCTCCCTGGCGCTCGGATCCCGGAGGTTTGCGCGGCTCTGACATCCCCATTTGTCTTCGCCCGCTAATCATGGGCCATTATTTCATCCCTGTCTTCAGACAAGGCACCACTCGGCCATCACATTTCCTTAGTGCTCTGAGCCACTCTGCTGGGTCCACGGGCCGCAGGAAGACCATCCTTCCCCCGGCGAGCTGGGCCGGTGGGCGCGTTCTGTTTCCTTGCCACACCTTGGGCGAGGCAGAAATGATGCCGGGGCACTGGGGGCTGTGGACCCCAGAAGTGACTCAGGCTGCAGGGTTGCCTAGGAAAGACTTCAGCTGAAAGACCTCAGGCAGGCGCCCGAGCTTCAGTTTCTCCATCTGTAAAAGACCCGGAGGGACCAGACGGCCCTTCCGGCACCTTCATTCTTCTTTGCGAGCCCTCGAGGCCGACTGCCAGGCTTCCCCCCACCTCCGCTGCAGAGGGGTGGCCGGCCCCTGGCTCTCTTGGGCCCAGAGGTCCTGGACCTCAGGCAGCTGCGCTTCTCACCTTGCCTCTTTTTGTTGTTGTTGTTGTGGTACGCGGGCCTCTCACCGCTGCGGCCTCCCCCGTTGCGGAGCACAGGCTCCGGACGCGCAGGCGCAGCGGCCACGGCTCACGGGCCCAGCCGCTCACGCGGGATCTTCCCGGACCGGGGCACGAACCCGCGTCCCGTGCATCGGCAGGCGGACTCCCAACCGCTGCGCCACCAGGGAAGCCCCCCACCTTGCCTCTTGCACGCGCTGTCAACAGGCCAGGCACAGGGGGTGCAGAAGGAGGGCCGGCCTGTGGCACGAGGCCCGGGACTCTCCCACCTGCCCTGTCCCCTCCCCCTGCCAGCGACAGCTTCCCCACCCTCCTCCCACCACCTCCAGTCCCAGCGTGGCTGTGTCCCTGCACGTGGCTGTCTGTCCCTTTGGAATCTCATCCGTAGGGTCTCCCGAGTGCTAGCCCCCAGCACAGTGCCTGGCACGGGGCAGGCCCGTCATCGGTGTTTGTTGAATGAATAAACGGACGTAGTGTGGCTCTTAGATGAGTCCTTCACACCCCTCCCACCCGGGCCTCAACGGTCTCATCCTTGAAATGGTCAAGATCGCACTAGATGGCTTTTCCCGGACCACAGTGCTGTGACGGTTTCTTCGACGAACCTTAGAGAGAGGAAGGCAGATGCTGCGGAGACGGGCATTCTGTCCCTGCCTTTGCCCAGGGCCCTGCCGGCTGGCTGGGGAGAGGCCCCAGCTGGGAACAGAGCTCACCTCCGTGCAGTTTGAAGAGTGGGAGGAGGGCACGACCCACTTCAGTTGGTACATCACCTTGCAGACCACCACCACACACACCCAGACAGTGGAAACGCGGGATGCAAAGGGGCGTAATTTGGAATAGGGCAAGGACACCATCCAGAGGATGTAAAACATGGAATTCGTCAGAGAAACCAACAAGGAAAGCGCTGAGGTCTGTGGGCGCCTTGGCCTGCCTGTGATCAGAGCAGGTCAAATTAGGGGAAGATGGGAGTTAAAAATACACCCACTGGACCTTCCATAAGAGGTCAACACTGTGCAGAAGGAAGAAAAGGGTCTCAGAACCTGACAGCCTTGGTCCTCCTGAAAGCCACTGACCCCTCCTGCAGGGTGAGCCAGAGGACCACGGGGGCCCCAAGCTTAACGATGCCTATTTCCAGAACGCGCCACAAGAACCCTTGAGTTCCATTAACCATTTCTGGAAGCTTCGGAAAGCCAGCGGTCAGCTTGTCAACTGCCGAGTCCCAATCACTCGTTTCCTCCTCTGAGGGGAAGAGAAAGGCTTTGGCCGGATGCCCCTGGTGATTCGGGGGTCTGGCGTTGCGGTTGAAAACAATGAGAAGACGTCTGCGTCCCAGAGGAAAAGCCAGAACAAAGCAGAGAAAACCAGGAAGACGCTGCAGTGTTTTTTCTAAAGAATATGCTGTTTTCCAGTAACACGGAGGGTCTCTGGCCAGGTCCCTTGTCCCACTCCCCACGCTGGGCTTTCCCTCCTCTCTGCTGCCGGCGTTGTCTCTGTGGCCCTCTGTCCATATCCCAGACGCCTGTAAATAGTCCTGTTTTCCCCTCTGCACCAGGGCTGGCAGACTGTTTCTATAAAGAGGCGCACTGTAAGTATTTCAGATTCGCAGGTCATGTCGTCTCTGCCACATACTCTACTCTCGTAGCACAAAAGCGCCCACAGGCAGTGCATAGATGGGTGTGGCCCTTATCTGCAAAAACAGGAGGTTGGCTTTGGCCCTGAGGCCATGCTTTGCTGGCCCTGAGGCCATGCTTTGCTGACCCTGAGTCAGACTGTGGGTTCCTTGAGGGGAGGGGCACCAGTTCTTTCCTTCTGTCCCTTCAATGCTCAGCGCCCTGCCTGGCACATAAAAGGTCCCCCCTAAATGCTCAACCGTGAGGCGTGAATGAATTAAAAAAACAAACTAACTGCCCAAGGGGAGTTTAACTCTAACCACCACCCAAGAGAGGGCTTTCTACATTTGCCGTGCTTAATTATTTGCGAAAGAGTATAATTTGGTAAAGTGAAAGACACTAGCACGCGTTGAGCTCTCAGAATGTCACGTGCCGTGCTAGGTGCCCCCCACCTGACCTCCGTTTCTTAGTTCTATCCAAACCACAAGCTGAATCAAAAACAGGCACCGTCCCCAATCACTAGTAAGCAGTTAGTTCCCCAAGGAAGCGAAACAGACTCGGGGGACCTCGGTCACTTGTAACTCTCACACTGTGTTTTAAGTGAAAGTAAAATGGCAGCCATCAGCCCAGCTGCTGTCAGAATTCGCAGGTCCACCTCAGGTGAACCGGCTCCCCATAGGGCAGGGGAATGAAATCAGGCAGCAGCAAGCAGGAGGATGGCAGGGGGGTGACATCCCGGCCCCTCCACGTCCGGGACACTTGGCTTGCCCCCCAAAGTCAAAAGCGAAGACAGCATGCTAAGGCTGTGCTGAATCAAGGAACCAGGTCAACAGTCTGGGTGGATTATTGTTCCAATGAATCAACTGTTTGCCTGGATGCCCAGGATTCTTGGCAACCCTGGAGAGCAGCCCTGAGCAGCGTCAGGCAGGGCTTCTTGGGCAAAGCGGTATCTCCAACCTGCTGGCGCCTTCCTCCCCAGCCTTCCACATTTCTCCGCTTTCCAGTCAGAACTGCTGGCTTTGCTGTCAAAGTTCTGAGCTGCCTCCTCTTCCCCGCCCGGTCGTAGTCTGAAAAGCAGAGGCCGGGTACGCAAACAGAGGAGCATGATTACCAACTCGTGAGCCTGTCTTATCAAAGACCGTAAGTGAAACGGGTCCATGCCACAAGGAGACGCGGGCAGGGGACAGAATCAAGGACTTGGCCATTATGAAAAAGTTGTGTTTGACCTGTACTGTTGGGAATCACGTGTACGCTCTTCTCGAGGCACGGTGGACTCCAGACATCAATTTCTGGAGGAGAACGCATTTCCTCTCACTCTTTAGTTCTTACCTCTTCTGAAGTTTCCGAAGTATAACCTTAAGCCTGAAAGAGACAGAGGGAGAGAGGGAGGGAGGGAGAGAGAGTTCTCTGTTTATAAAAGGATTCCTTTCTCATTGGATTTATTTAAACAGCAAACTCTCTAATAAATTTTTAATAGGTTACTCATTTATTGTATTCACTGGACAAAGCACGCACGTAGTTAAAAATAATTCAAAGGGCACAAAAGGGTACAGAGTGAAAAGTAACCCTCCTTCCCACCTCTGTCTCCCTCCCCCGGGCAAAAGCCCCGGGACGGATTTCTTCTGCAGTCTTCCAAAGACACGCTTTGTATGTATAAGCATGTGTGCAGGTCTCTTTTCCTTGGACAAATGGCAGCATGTTCTGTATATAGCGTTCTGCCCCTTGCTTTCGCCACTTGGCCATCTATCTTGAAGCAGACGTGGGGGCACCGTCACCCTCCTCATCGGTGGCAGAGTCTCAGAGCACCCCCAGAGGCAGAGACACACCGTCATTTGCTGAGTCAGTCCCCTAGGGATGGGCGTTCATTCTCTGCGGGAGTCTTTTTTAAAGAATGAGATCAACACCTGAACGCTCGGGAACAGGGGACCAAGCAAGGGGTGGTTGGCTGGTGCGCCCGGAGCGGGGCGCTCCCTCGGGAGAGCAGGGCTCGCAGGAGGAATTTTAAAGAGAGGCTTTCACACGTCTGGCAGAAGATGCATGTCGGTTTCCTTCCTGTTGCTGGGGGAGACAGATCACAGGGTGCTTACGTTGGAAGCACAGCGGGGCTGTTGCTCGTATTATGTTACCATGGCAACCCAGTCCCCAAACATCGTCAGCCGCCTCCGAAAATCTTCACCCCGTCACACCATCCCAGTTGACCCAGGGGGGCCCAGGAGGCCTCAGAAGAGAACGTTTCTCCCCAAGTTTTCTCCTCCCTCCGCAGCAGGCATCCATTCGATATCATACATAATTTCAGGGCTGGGGGGCGCGGAGGGAAAAGAGTGCACTGCTCTGGGCTGGGGCCTCCCAACCTCCCCCCACCCCGGGGACCAACAGGCTCCCAGCACCCTACCTTTTCCTTTAAAGCTTTCACATGCCACCCCGGATACGAGCAAAGCCGAGTAAAAATCAAAAACAAACCACATGATGTTGACAAAAAAGAATATTTTACAACCCCTGGGGAAAAAAAGAATCAAGCCGTGGTATCTTGTGTACTTTTTCACGAAACGTGTTAGGAGCATGGGGGAGTTTGATCCGAAAAACATATTCGGGCCTTGAGAAGGCCAGAGCCTCCTGCCTAATTTTTCTTAGGAAGAAGGTGAATTGCTCTCGTGATGCACCACCTTTTTTAAAAAAAATTAATTAAATTATTTATTTATTTATTTTGGGCTGTGCTGGGTCTCCGTTTCTGTGCGAGGGCTTTCTCCAGTTGCGGCGAGCAGGGGCCAGTCTTCATCGCGGTGCGCGGGCCTCTCACTGTCGCGGCCTCTCTTGTTGCGGAGCACAGGCTCCAGACGCGCAGGCTCAGTAGTTGTGGCTCACGGGCCCAGTTGCTCCTCGGCACGTGGGATCTTCCGGACCAGGGCTCGAACCCGTGTCCCCTGCATTGGCAGGCGGACTCTCAACCGCTGCGCCACCAGGGAAGCCCGATGCACCACCTTTTAAAATAAGAATTCTGGGGCTTCCCTGGTGGGGAAGCAGTTCCTGTCAGATGTGCCCTTCCGTTTAACGGGGCTGTTACACAGGCTGGTGGTCTTCGGAGAGTCTTCATTAAAGTAATGACGTTGAAGGACGCCGGCCAGCAGGCACGCAGCAGGCACTCAGCAGGCACGCAGCAGGCACGCAGCAGCTCTGGCTCCCTTACCCTCGCCTAGCTCCTCCCCAGCTCCTAACGACGGTGCTGATACCTGGGGCTGCAGCCACAGTGTCCGCTTCTCTGGGGTTTCTTTCTCCACTGTTCCCTTCCAACAGGATCTGGCACAGCCTGCAGGCCAAACTCCTCTGGGAGGGAGGAGCAAGGGGGCTACAGGCATCAGAGGCCAGCTGGAGACACCCCGCTACCTTCCGGTCCTGCCCAGCCGCTGGGGAGGGCTGGGACCCTGGACCCTTGAACCACGAGGGGTCAGAAAGCTTCCTGCAAAGACGCCTACCACGCAGGGGGCTGCCTCTTCTCAGGATGGGGGCTGTGGCTCATACCCACCCCCCCCTCCGGGGCCAGAGAGTTCTAGAGCCAAACCCTTGAAGGACAAAACCCAGCATAGAAGAGCCCTTGCCTGATGCCGGGCAGCCCCCTGGACAATAGGCTGTCCTTGCGCCCTGCTCTGCATCTCTGGGCGTGACCCAGGTCACCTGGGACCACTAGCTGTGTGTCCTTTGAGAGTTAATGGTGGGCCAGCTGCAAGCAGGCCAGGAGCAAGGGCCTGGGGGCTCCCTCACTTTGCCCTGAGATTCTGGGATTCCCGGGGGAAATGGTTAACTTCAAAATATGCACATAAATGTTCTGCAAAGGGGCAGGAGGCCGGCCGTCCAGGGCCCTCACCGCGCGCCTCCCCACGGTCCTCCCCCCAAGCTTCTTCCTTGGCCTCTGCTGGCCTCCACCTCTCCAAGACCTGCAGCCTCAGCAGCAGCCAGAATACCGATGCACAGAGACTCTGCAGTGGAAACAAGCGCTACCTTTATGGCTCACCCGCGGCCTCCCCAGGAAACGAACACGAGTTTCCACCCTGGCCGCAGGGGCTGGGCCTGGAAACGGGCTTCTGTTTCTTTCAGAGCCCCGTTGTCTGGGATGAGTGAGCCACAGCAGCTGGGTGGAAGGGGGGGCAGGGGACGGCTGGGAGGCGGCCGTCTGCGGCCTGGTGCCCCTGGGCTCACATCACCCGCATCCTTTGGAGATAACAGGGGTCAGAGTGGAGGCATTCATGCTGCCCACGCCCCGCATCTTGCAGAGGAGGACTTTGAAGCCTGGCGTGAAGACAAAGGCACACAGGAGCCCCCAGAGCTGGGGGTTGAACCGAGGCGAGCCCCCGGCCCTGCCTGGGAGGCCCCCGTGTCCCACTTTCCCTAGCCCTGTGCTGCGATCTTTTCTGAAATGGAAAATCCCCAGGCCTCATCCCCACCCCAGAGCCCTACCTTTGCACCCAGGTGGAGACACGGCTGCAGGTAGGGTTTGAGGTCCAGGTCGGTGAGGAGCCAGCCCAGGACCCCTGGAAGCAGCCCCTCCTGGGACGCTCGGAGGCTCAGCACGAGGCTGAGGAGGACCAGGAGGTTGGCGGAGCCGAACAGGAAGGGTGAGCTTCGCAGGGCCAGGTGGCGGTGGCTCCGGGACCTCCGGACGACACAGGCCCAGAGCAGCAGCTAGCCCAGGCAGCGGGCGTAGGAGAGGCTCCGCGCCTGCGGGGAAGCGGTGCAGGCCCAGCTCCTCTCAGAGCACAGCTCGGGGCTCAGCGGTTCAGAGCCTTCTTAAAACTTCATTTCCAAATCCAGCGGCCCCCACCAAGAGCCCCCATTACTAGAGCAGCCAAGCAGGGCTTCCCCTACTCGGCATACACTGATTTGGTCCTTCTCTCAAATCCACTGTAAAAACTTGGATAAATGCATTTTTTTTTCAACAGCCAAAGCTCCCTTCTGAGCAGGGTAGCTGGAAACTCAGGGTTCCCAGTCCCTCTCCCAGTCTCAGAGCCACCATCAGAAGTCACATCCCAGCACGAGAGGATGGGCAGGGCGGCCCGGCCCTCTTCGGAGACCCTCCATGACCAGTGAGACTTGCTCCTTACAAGAGGTCTTTCCTTCGTTTGTAATGCTGATGAAAGCTTGGCCATCCCAGCAACAAGGACAAACAGAAGAAGCATTTTACCACCCAAAGGCCTCTGTGAAAAGGACACATGGGCCTCCATCCCAATCCTTCCTGTCCTCAGGCCCCGCTCAGGAGACCCCCAGCTCACATGGGATCTTTCATCACGGACCCCAAGGGCCTTCCACCTCTCTGAGCTGCATTCCAAGTGCCAGGACCCAAGACTATACAATGGAGAAAAGACAGTCTCTTCAGCAAGGGGTGCTGGGAAAGCTGGACAGCCTCCCGTAAATCAGTGAAATGAGAACACTCCCTCACACCATACACAAAGACTCACAATGGTTTAAAGACCTAAATATAAGGCATGACACCATAAAACTCCTAGAAGAAACAGAGGGAAAAAAATTTTCAGACATAAATCGTAGCAATATTTTCTTAGATCAGTCTCCCAAGGCAAAAGAAATAAAAGCAAAAATAAATAAACGGGACCTAATCAAACTTATAAGCTTTTGCACAGCAAAGGAAACCATCAACAAAATGAAAAGATAACCTACGGAATGGGAGAAAATATTTGCAAATGATGCAACCAACAAGGGCTTAATTTCCAAAATATACAAACAGTTCATACAACTCAATATCAAAAAAAAAAAGAACACCACAACTCAATCAAAAAATGGGCAGAAAACCTAAGTAGACATTTCTCCAAAGAAGACATACTGATGGCTGATGGCTGACAGGCACATGAAAAGATGCTCAGCGTCATTAATTATTAGAGAAATGCAAATCAAAACTACAACGAGGTATCACCTCACACCAGTCAGAATGGCCATCATCAAAAAGTCTGCAAATAACAAATGCTGGAGAGGGTGTGGAGACAAGGGAACCCTCCTACATGGTTAGTGGGAATGTAAGTTGGTGCAGCCACTATGGAAAACAGTATGGAGTTTCCTTAAAAAACTAAAAATAGAGCTACCATTTGATCTAGCAATCCCACTCCTGGGCATATATCTGGAAAAGTCAAAAATTCTAATTCGAAAAGATCCATGCACCCTAATGTTCATAGCAGCTATGAAATATTTACAATAACCAAGACATGGAAACAACCTAAATGTCCATCAACAGATGAATGGATAAAGAAGATGTGGTGTATATATATGTGTATACACACACACACACACACACATATATACACACACACAATGGAATACTACTCAGACATTAAAAAATGA
Organism: Kogia breviceps; assembly: GCF_026419965.1. Classification (NCBI taxonomy): domain Eukaryota; kingdom Metazoa; phylum Chordata; class Mammalia; order Artiodactyla; family Physeteridae; genus Kogia; species Kogia breviceps. Next base: position 4,298,408 of record NC_081323.1, on the reverse strand, counting down.
AATAATGCCATTTGCAGCAAAATGGATAGACTCAGAGATTATCATACTAAGTGAAGTAAGTCAGACAAAGACAAATATATGATATCACTTATATGTGGAATCCAAAAAATGATACAAATGAATCTATATACAAAACAGAAACAGACTCACAGACATAGAAAACAAACTTACGGTTACCTAAGGGGAAAGGGAAGTAGGGGAGGAATAAATTAGGAGTTTGGGATTAACAGATTCAAACTACTATATATAAAATAGATAAGCAACAAGGAGTCACTGTGTAACACGGGGAACAATATTAAATACCTTGTAATAACCTATAATGGAAAATAATCTGAAATATATATATATATATATATATATATATAACTGAATCACTTTGCTGTACACCTGAAACTAACACAATATTATAAATCAGCTATACTTCATTAAAAAAAAAATTTCCAAGTGTCAGGACTAAAAATGCGTTTTATCTAAACCTGAAGCCTGGCCATGCCCAGCGGCCATGTGATCAGGCAAAACCCAGGTGGACTCTGGCCACCCAGAGTACTTTACCCACCCATCAAAGTACCTTGGATCCACCTCCACGAGGAGAAGCTGGGAGTCGGCTGGGATGCAGATTAATATAGATCCTCTGGGTGGGTTTTCTCCTCAGCCTCAGAAAGCAGAGTCTAAGCGAGGCTTCACCGCCGAACCCTCTCTCCTGTCTGTAAAAGACAAAGCCCAGGCTCATGTGCCAGCACTGGGCACACAACAGAAAGAGCCCACACCTTCCCCTGGAGTCGGCCCCATGCTGTGCGGCCCGCCCAGGGCTCTGCTGCCATCGCAGGGGCGGCAAGCATCCCAGGTGGCCTCAGGGTTACGAGGTGCTCCAGACATCCGAGTCTCCTTTAGGACCCCGTATGCCTTCTGCAGCCACGCGTGTAGCTAAAGACCTCAAAGACAGGCTCCAACTTCCTGGCACCTGGGCCTCTCCCGAGGGAGTGTCCCCCACTGGGCCACCCTCCCCAAGGCGGCAGCCCTCCCAGGACTCACCGTCGTGGTGATCAGCGCGGGGAAGGAGCTGTGCCTCGTGGCGAGGTGGCCCAAGACCGGGGCGCTGCTCAGCCCTCACTCCCTGGGTGAGGCGGTGGCAGGAGTCCCGCAAGCACAGGGGGGCCGCTGCAGCAGCACAGACACACCCGGGGCTCGGAGGGCTCTGTCCCAGAGCATGGAGGGCTCGGACCACCCTGCAGCTCAAGACCACCCCCGTGGCCACGCGAGAGAAGCCTGGCTCGCCTCAGGCCTACCACCCACCCACACCTTCCGTCCAAACAGACAACACGTCCTCTGAGTCTTGCCTGAGCCTATCTGTGGGCCCGACGGCACCTTTGCCAACACCCTCAAGCCAACATGGTGGCCGTGAGCACCTATTCCTGGAGCCTCCCGGAGGGCCTGGCCATTGGTTGGGTCTCGGCAGATATTTCCAGAATAAATGAGTGAGATGTCTCCGCTGCGGCAGCCCAGCGCAGGCTTAGGAACTCCCTCTAAGCAGTCTACAGTGTGCCATCATTCAGGAAGCTATGATGAGGTGCCTTCTGTGTGCCCAGCCTGTGCTGAGCATCTCAGGGACCACGGAGTGGCACCAGCTCTGTCCTCCAAGGAGTTAAAACCAAGTTGGACAGAGACGGTCCCGGGAACTCGCCGGGAGACCAGATAAGATGGCACGTGGTGGCATGTGTGTCTGTGCTACTCGGAATTCTCGCCTCTTTGCCCTCCGGGTCATCACGGCCTTGCAAAGAACAGTCTAGAATTCTCAAGGCAGGCTGGTTTTGCCCCTCCCCCGCCAGGGGACGTTTGGCAATGTCTAGAGACATTCTGGCATCGGGGGCGGGGGGAGATGATACCGGCATCTAGCGGGTGGGGGCCAGGGGTGCCGCTCAACATCCCACATCGCACTGGACAGCCTCCGGAAAAGCAGAAGCCCGCCCGAAATGCCGTTGGTGCTGAGGTGGAGAGCCGCCCTCTAGCCTGGATTAAGTTAGGATTAAGTTAAGAGCATGGGTTTTAAGTCAGCCAGACATGGTTTCATGTGGGCCAGTGACTTAAGCGCTGTGATCCCCTATTTCCTCCTCAGTAAGATGAGCACGCCGATTACAGCGATTTACGAGGCCCCTTTCATCCCGAGAGGACAGAATGCGGGGCTGCGTGCTCCAGGGCCCTGGGGCTCAGCTCACACGTCTGAAAAGTTGCCGTTCTCGCCATTATGATGAACCTAAAAACTGCCAGACTGCGACGGAGACTCGTGCGCTCCACGCCCCCCAGCCTGGGTTTTGCTTACCCCAGGGACGTCCCCCAGGCAAGCGTGAGGTGTGGTTCGGGTCTCCCACGTCCCGTCTGAACTCGACAGCTGTGGCCTGGGCGACCGGCCCAACCCCAGGGTGAGGGCTCCCCCCCGAGCGCCCCCCCGAAGAGCCCTGGCCATTGCCTCCTGCTTCTACGTGGTCGTGGAGGTGAAGGGCTTTGATGCATTGAGACGACGGGGCTGGGACGCTGTGGGCTTCGCAGGCCCTCGTCGGGTCTCTGAGAACGTCTGACTCTTTTCCGGCACAAAGAAGGCTGGTGGGTTCAGGTCCGGGCACTGACCTGGGGCCCCACGCAGAAGGGGGGGATCCTGCCAGCTCCCACGGGTGAGGGCCGCCGTCACCCGGCCAAGGAGGGAGGGCCTCTTGGGGGTTCCTGGATGGGAGGCCAGAGGCCACGGGCTCCATGGCACCCCCAGGACGCCCCAGATGAGCCCGGACACCGTGAGGCGGACGCCGGCGCAGAGGGCAGTTTTCCGTTAAGTTTCCAGCGACAACTTGTATAAAAGCCACGGGAGGCTCCGAGGGACGCGGTGTCTTGCTGTGGTCAGCGTCGTGGTTTCTAAAAGGCTGTTTCGGACCCTGAGTCTCCTCAACGTGCTTTTCCTCGCCTTCCCTCTGGCACCTGAACTTGATCTTTCCCGTGCTTTGGGGCGAGCAACCCCAGAGCGTCTGCATGACATCACCCCTCCCTGGCACTCCCACCCTCAGCGCCGACAGGCCCCAGCCCACCACAGGGCCCCCGTGTCTGCGCGGTGCCGTTTAAACTCCCGGGCCGCTGCAAAGCCTCGCACATCCGTCCCCTCCAGAACCTGAGATGCACCGCGCGTACAATGAGCTCGAGGCTTCTGCCCCTGCGTCCGCGCTGCTTCCGGTCTGGTGGCAGAGATGGCAGAGAATCTCACACACTCGCACATGTAAGACGACAGCTCTGCTCGGGACCAAGACAGAGGTACACGGTGGTCAGAGAAGCCAGGGCTGCTTCCGGGGGGAGGAAGGAACGATGGAGGCTCCCTGAGCTGGGGTGGCGACGGGAGCCAAAATGAGCCTGAACAGCCCTCTGTAGAGGGGGCGTTGCTGAGGAAGGATGCTAGGGAGGTAGAAGACACAAGAGGTCACCCAGGGCCCTGGTCTTTCTCCCGAAGCAATGGGGAGCCATTGAAGGCTTGCGGTGGGTGCAGGGCAGCAAGGTTAGACTTACTGGAAAGAGCACCTCCGGCTGCTGTGCAGAGAATAGACTAGAGGGGACAGGAGCCCGTGGCAGACCATCGGGGGCATTGCCGGAGCCCCGGGAGGGGGGGGGCGCTGTGCTGGTGGCCTGAAAGGGGGAATGACCGAGTCTGGAGTAACTTAGGACAACGCAGAAGCAACCTTTTGGTGCATTCGATACGGGGTTGAGGGAAGGAGAGAACGTGCTTGCGAAGTGTGGATGCACGGAATACCAGTCCCATAGGCAGGACATTCCGGAGGCAGAGACCAGATCAGGGAGACACCCTGAGCCGTTTGGGGCAGGTGAGGTCTGAGGGCTTTGAGGACATTCATCCCCTACTTAGCCCATGCTCTCCTCAAGGAGAGAACTACTAATTTCATACCCAAACACACAGACTTCACCCAGGAGGTTCCCCCAGCCAGCAATGAACTTCCCATCACCTCCACCTATAGAGACCCAACCCACACGTCAAGCTGAGCCCTTCCTCCCCTCCACCCGGTGTCCCTGGTTGCGGCGGTGCAGGGAGCCCCAGAGATGCCCCTCTTCCCAGGACCACAGCCAGCAAGAAGCCCCTCCCTCCCCAGAGAGGGTTCCAGCCCTGCTTCTCCTGGGCCTGCTCTCCAGCAATTCACACGCACACCTTAGCGCCCTGCCTGGGTGGTGGCTTCTGGAGGACAGAAAGCCAGCCTTGTGGTCTCCGTAGCCTCCACAATCCTGCGGCCGCCGGGGGTCAGGCCTGGAGCCTCACCCTGCCTCCCCTCGGAGCGCCGGCGGGAGAGCCGCGGGTGCTTGCTGAAGCACCGTTCCCCCTTCTCCTGGCGCAGAGCCTCGGCGGGGCAAATGGCTCTGTGCAGAAAGCGCTCTTTAAAATGCACCGTGTGGGGCTTCCCTGGTGGCGCAGTGGTTGAGAATCCGCCTGCCGATGCAGGGGACACGGGTTCGTGCCCTGGTCTGGGAAGATCCCACATGCCGCGGAGCAACTGGGCCCGTGAGCCATGGCCGCTGAGCCTGCACGCCCGGAGCCTGTGCTCCACAACAGAAGAGGCCACAGCAGTGAGAGGCACACGTACCGCAAAATATAAAAAAATTAAAAAATAAAAAAAATAATAAAATGCACCGTGTGCAGGCGTTTCAAGAGACAGAGGCCCGCTGCTTGGCGAGTTTCAAAACGGAGCAAGGGGGTCATGAACGGCCTCGGCTTGTTACCAGGCGAAGGAACCAGGGGCTCTGGTCTGCGGCAAATAAAGTGCGGACATATGTCACCGGCGGGGCTCTGCCAGAGGGAGGCTCCTGAACCCATTGGACAGGAAAGCGCAGCTCCCAGTTCATCAGAGCATCACACAATCAGGTTCTTCTTTTGGATGAAATGTGAAAGCATTTCACTTCCAAAGTTGGGGGGGGTGGGTGTCCCCGGCCCCTCATGGAGGGCAGGGTCTCAGGTTCACGGCTCCTATGCAGAGAGGAACTTCTGAGAGGCTGCCTCAAGGCATAGACAAACAGGAGTGATTGCTTTTTGTTTTTCAATTAACCCAGAAGACTCTATGTTTGAACTTTTCCATCCTGGGCAGCGCTATGAGATAGGTCTAAGGCACTTTTAACCTAGTCTGGCTTAGCAGAGGAAGAAATTAGCGTTCATCTGTAGTATATTAACGACATGCTCTGCCTCCCCTCCTCCTGGAGCTATCTGCAAGATTAAATCCAGGGCCAGCTATGAGCATCTTTTATTAACTACACCCTGTGCCCGGAGCACTGGGTTAGGCGTGGTGAGAAGAGAAGAGTGCTCTCGGGGTCTGCAAACAGATGCCGCCACAGAGCTGCACGTCCCCAAGTCCCAAGTGACAGGCCCGACCCTGAGAAGAGAAACTCAGGAAGGCGCTTGGTCCAGGAGTGACAGGGCAGAGTGGGGAGGTTTGCTTTCACTTCGGGGAACACAGCCAGCTGTTTGCAGATACAAATCTGTTCCCGGGGTTCCTTTGGGCCTGGGCACTCAGAATTGTCATGGGGCTACGCATAGAAACAGATCCAAGATAAAGGATGGGCTCGTCCTGCCAAGGTGGACAGGAGTATAATCGCCCTGGAGCGAGTGGTGTGGGCAATTATTGATACAGACTACTTTTTTTTTTTTTGGTGGTACGCGGGCCTCTCACCGTTGTGGACTCTCCCGTTGCGGAGCGCAGGCTCCGGACGCGCAGGCTCAGCGGCCATGGCTCACGGGCCCAGCCGCTCTGCGGCACGTGGGATCCTCCCGGACCGGGGCACGAACCCGTGTCCCCGGCATCGGCAGGCGGATTCTCAACCACCGCGCCACCAGGGAAGCCCCAGACTACTTCTTTGAAGATGGACAGCTTCTCATCAGGGCTGGGGAGGCTGGGTTGGTGACCTTGGGCAAGTTATTTGCTCCTGGGAGCCCCACCCCGAAGAAGAGAGGCACCTGCCAACCAGTCCCCCTTGTCTCAGGAAGCCGGCGCCACGCCTGCCGCCAGAGTATTCCTACGCCCGTCTATTATGTGAAGCAACGAATGATGCATGGGTGTCAGGCTTCGCCCCGGGCAGAGGGGCTTGTCCCTCGCTTGGCTCCCCTCAGCCAGCAGCACTCCCTACTCGGTGTTTGCAGCCAAGGCTGGCCCTCTGGCTGTGCTGCCCACTGGTACCATCTTGGTTTGCTGAGCTTGTGATTTTCCTGGTGGTTTAACTCAACTTTGGCACCTTTTTACTGTTAAGACAGAAGCTCCAGGGCTTCCCTGGTGGCGCAGGGGTTAAGAATCCAGCTGCCAATGCAGGGGACACGGATTTGAGCCCTGGTCCGGGAAGATCCCACATGCCGCAGAGCAACTAAGCCTATGCTCCACAACTACTGAGCCCACATGCTACAACTACTGAAACCCACGTGCCTAGAGCCCGTGCTCTGAAACAAGAGAAGCCACCGCGATGAGAAGCCTGCGCACCGCAACGAAGAGTAGGCCCCGCTCGCCGCAACTAGAGAAAGCCCGCGCGCAGCAACGAAGACCCAACACAGCCAGGAAAAAAAAAAAAAAAAAAAAGACAGAAGCTCCAGCATTGTACTGCCTGAGTTCGAATTCCAGTTTTACCACCTAATACGGGTGTACCCTGAGTGGGTGACACTCCTTCCACCTCAGTTTCCTTGTCTATAGAACGAGGACAGGGATAATGTAAAGCACGTGAAACGGCACTGGGCACGGAGGAAACCGTCCGTAACTTCCCTTCTTGTTGTAGCTGTTACTGTTACCATGATGCTGCGTGGGGCTGCTGTAGCAGGTGCCCCTTGGGGTGTCTTACCTGTTCCTCTTCGCTGCTCCTGGGCTTCACCTTTGCTTGGAGACCTCGTGGGGAGCACCTCCCTCTCTTCCCGCTTCTGGAGGAAAACAGGGCGTTTAAATCCCCAGTTATCTGACGAATCCCACCTATGAGACTGCTGGGTACCTAAGATGCCCTCCCTCCAGGGAAAGAAGAAGCCACGGGGGGTGGGGGTGCGGATGTTCAAAACTGAGGCTGGGTGCCCAGAAACCCTGCCTCTGAGGACTCCAGACCACTGGGTAGGAATCCCTTCCCCCAGATCTCAGCTCTGCTCAGCCCTTGGGCAGGGGGTGGGGCGGTGGGCCACGTGCTTATTTGAAACAAACACGCAAACACTGTTACTGCAGCAGGTAAGCCATGCGGAGTGAGAGCTTTCATTCTTTTTGCTGTAGCAAGTTTTCACAATCTGGTGTGGGTTTTGCTCCACCAGCATATTGCAATTTGGATTCCAAATCTTCATCGGAAGTACTTGATCTGTATTTAGATTTCATAAAATGTAAAGTGGAAAACATAGATCCACGCACCCAAGTTGTTCCAAACAAACTTTCAAGTTTTCCAATAACCGAGTCAAGTGTTAGTTTTTAAATTTTCATTTTAATTAAGTAAAATGAAACATCTGTTCCCCTGTCTCAGGAGCCGCGTTTCAAGTGCTCGAAAGCCACACGTGGCTGGTGGCGGCTGGTGGGTTGGATGTGGCACCGATAGAGAACATTTCCTCCATCATCATAGAAAGTTCTGCCTACTGGGCAGCACTGCTCTAGAACAATGCCCCGTGGGGCCCAGTGAAGATGCAGACCCTGATCAGCAGATGCTGGGGGTCCTGACAAGCTCCCCACCAGGGCTGTGCTGCAGGCTCAGGGACCAGGCTCGGAGTGGTGATACTCTGGAGACAAGCAGGCATCCCGTTCTGGCCCTGCCTCCTACTAAAGCAGCCTAACTTCCCTGGGGCTCCTGACCCTCTGTAAATCAGGGCTGGTAAAACCTCCAAGAATTTCTGTGAGCAAGTCATAAGGTAACAGGGCTCACTCAGGGACCTGTGCCTCCATCGATGGGCAGCTACAATTTTTTGCAGTCCTTTTGCTCCTTAAACTGAAACATATGCCTCTTTATAACTCACACCCTCCCACCTTCCTTCTGTGCCCTGGAGCTGAGTGGAAACGAGTCCTCTCGGCCACTTGATAGCCCTTCAAACATTCTAAGGCATCTATCATATCTCCTTAATCTTCTCTTCTCCTGCTTTAAACTGTCACACCCCATCTGTTTAGTTCCATGGGAGGAGAAACCTGGTAAGCAACTCTCGGTCATTCACACTCTAGTGAGAATTTTCTCACCTGCTTGCTTTCCTCTGTGGAAGTGGGGAGGCGAACAAATGGTCCCAGCTCTCTGGGGACAACTTACCCCAGGCTGTGGGGCCCGCTGTGGCAGCAGGAGGACCAGCGCGCAGGAGAACAACAATAGAATCAGAGGGTTTACAGTCTCTGGCCAGTCGAGGCTGGGATGGAGGTGGAACTTCCAGAACTCCGTGCGGTTGGTCTTGATGAGCGCACTTATCCCCACCCCGGCAGCCTGCATGCAGAGAGCCAACCGGGAAGTCGCCAGGTGCTGCCGGGGACCACCCCTCCGCCCCCAGGTCTGGCACCCCTTCCGGGCAGCACCTGCATCTCAGCCTTCTCCACCCCAAGGAGCCCTTTGCCTGGGGGGTGGATGACCAGACTCAGGGTGAGGGTGGAGACAGAGTAATGGCATGCCGTGGGGCCCTGGCTACCCTGGAGCAAACCCTGCTTAGACGGCCTTTCCTCCCCAGTGAGCCCCCAGGGCCAACTCCAGGAGTTTCCCTTGTGGGTTCCCACAGCCCCACCCCCACCCCTGCCGGACGGACAGGGAGAGCTGTCTGCCTCGCCCCGTTGCCCTCAGTGCTTGGCCCCCAGCTGTCAACCACCGTCCCTTCCGAAGGGCACCGGAAGCCTGTCTACGGGTGGGAAACCTAAGCAAGGCCTCATCTCGCCTGTTTGCTCCTAGATTACCTGGGCCAGTACCTGGAATATTATAGGACCTTGATAAGGCTTGTTGAATGAATGAATGACACGGCAGCAGGTAGCCCGATGTGGAGGTGGGCGGGGCTTCTCTCCTTCTGGAAGGAGGCAGTTGTGGGCACAGACCTGAATTTCCCGCCCCCGTGTGGCCTCCTCCCGAGCTGGCCATGGCCCTATCCTCGGCTTTCAGGATGCGGAAGCTGGTAGACGCCTCTTGTCCTCATTCCCCCTCATGCGGTCAAGAAAATACCAGTAGAAGAAGGCTTTGCTAGCCCGAAGCCAGTCCTTTTGGGGGACACGAAAATGCAACCCTGGCTGTCTAAGGAGCAGCACCCACCGCCCCCCAGGGAGGTCAGGCCCTCCACCATCTATGGTGGGGGGACCATCGGGCCAGTACCTGGTGTAAACGTCACCGGGCGGCACGAGGTCCCGGAGGAAGGGGAGCTGGTAGAGGTACAGGCCCCCCAGGTGGCCGACGGTGAAGCTGGCCGCGAAGACACAGAGGGTGCTGAAGGCCACGGTGCTCAGAGCCCGGCGGCACGCCCACCAGGAGCCCAGGCCCAGGAAGGCCCCGGGGTACACGCCCGAGGTCACGGAAGGGGAGACCATCCCTGGGGAGACAGCCCCCACCCACGTGACGGGCAGCCCCCCGCCCGGCCCGGTGTCCCAGCCAGTGCTCCGAGACCCGGCCCCGGAGAAGCCAGCTCTGGAAACAGCCCGCAGGGCTGGCCATGACAGCCACAGGTCCCAGAGAGAAGGGGGCGCCCTGTAGACGCCCAAGCTTGGGCTTCCATGGGGTGGCCTGAGCCCTTCCACCTGAAGAGCAGCGAGAGCTGATGGGCCATGTCACTCCGTCCCTGCTCCACTGAGCCAGCGGCCGCTGTCTCTCCGTCTCTTTGCTGCTCCGGGGAACCCACCGTCCAGTTCTCAGCTGGGCCTCTGCGTCCCCTTTCTCTCCGCAGCTGTGGCCTCGTTCCCTGAGGGCCCCCGGCCCGTCCCAGCCTCCCTGGGGTCTGTCCATCCCATCGGGCCGCCCAGCACTGGCCCTGCCAAGGGGACCTCTCGGTACCTGCCGTGCCCAGGAAAAGGGTCACCAGGACCTTCCATGCGGCGGGCAGGAAGGGCTCCAGGACGGCTTTCAAGCCCGAAGTGAAGGCAGTGACCTTTAGGACCTAGTCCTCGCTTGTCCCCTCGGCCTCCTTGGTCCTCTCATCACTGCCTTCAGAGCGTGAGCTGGAGACGTCATCCTCCAAAGCACTCTCGTGATCCTCGAGAAGTCAAAGGAAGAGCCAGAAAGAATCCGGATGTCCTTCCCCGCCTGACAGAGGAGCGGCTCTCCTACCCGAGGGTCTGGAACGAGCCTCCGCGGCGCGAGGGGCCCGGAAGGGGGAGTGGCTCGCTGACGGTCACGCAGCGACGTCCAGATGCAGGCAAGAGCCCACGCTAGCGGGACGCCAATCTCAGCACTTGACCTGCACTCTTCCTCCGCGCCCTTTCATGGAGATAACCCAGTGAGCATAAATCTTTGCTGAGTTCCGGGAGGACTCCTGGTAAATTCCTGAACCTGAGGGTGGCCTTGGGGACTCTCAGGAGGTGCCATGGAAATTCCCTGGTGACGCAGTGGTTAAGACTCCATGTTCCCAATGCAGGGGGCCCGGGTTCGATCCCTGGTCAGGGAGCTAGACCCGGCACGCCACAACGAAGGTCCCGCGTGCCGCAACTAAGACCCGGCGCAGCAAATAAATAAGTAAATATTAAAAAAAAAAAAAAAAAAAAAAAAGAGGTACCATGACCTTACAGATCCACCATCCCCCTGGGCCTCCGCTTCCACCCCAGACTGAGGAAGATGAGCCAAAAAGTCTCCCCGGTCCTTCCAGGGACACCTGCACTTAAATCACCTGTGTGTGTGCGCGCACTGGTGTTTCAGCTGAAAGAATGAATCCCTAATGGTGGGAACTTCAGGCAGTGGTGTGGGGGGAGTTGAGGGAGCCTGGCAGCCCGGAAAGCGTCCCTCCCCAGCCCCCGCCCTAAGGGCCACGCCCCACAGAGCGGGCATTGCGGCTGCGGAAGAGCCCCCAGGGTGGGTTCCCTGCCGCGTGCTCCAGCCTCACTTCCGGTGGAAGCTGTTCTTCCACTGCTACTTACTGAGCAGCTAGTGCAGACCTGGCTTTGTCCAGGTGCTGGGGACACAGAGGTCAGCCGACGAAGCTGCTGCCTGGGGCCACATCCTCCTGGGAGGGTCAGGGTGCCTATCAGCCCTGAGAAGTGCTGACCAGGCCTGCAGAGTTGAGCCTTTTTAACTTTGAGGAACTCCGCATTTCTCTTTTTTCGTAAGAAGTGCTGATAAGGCCCGTGGCGTTGACCCTTTTTAACTTTGAGGAACTCGGCATTTCCTCTTCGCGAAGGCCACTCAGCATCTTGTGGGGCGCGTGGTCCCACCCGCCTCCTGGCATCCCCTCTCCTACCTACCTTCACGCTGTCCCCCTCTCCCCTGGTCTCGTCCTCCGCGTGGCCCGTGGTTCCGAAAGGGGAAGGTGCTGTGGTCCCAGGAGACTCTGCCAGCTCGTGGCCCAGCCTGGAGGTGACGAGGCCCACGGGGGGCCGTCCAGACGTACGGAGCCAGGGGGCACGCCATGTCCGTCGCATCCACCTGGCTGAACCTGAGTGGCGGGGGAGAGATCGTCCAGCCTGGTGCCCTGTCCCCTCCCATCCCCCAGCCCCACCCTTCCCAAGAAGGGCAACTGCCACCACCCCACCCCCCCGAGCCTCGGAGGCTTCCCCTCACCTCCTAACCTCCCTGGGCCTCAATTTCCTCATCTGCAAAACGGGGATGTAACAGAATCCACATCCTGTGGGTGTGATGAGAATTACACAGACATATTAGCATTATCAACACTGTAATTGGCAACATTGCCGTGATACTGCTTGGCGCCAGCCAGAGTGAACGACTGGGCGCGTGGTGAAGAGTGGGGATGCTGGGGTCCACTGCGTGTTGAACCCCCAGCTCCACTGTGTATAAAGTGTGTGGCCGGTGAGTTACCTGCCCCCCCGCCCCCTTTTCCTCACTGGCAGGGCTGCTGTGAGATTAGACGGTGCATTCACGTGGATTATTTCAGGTAGGCGGCGTGTGGACGGTGTGGGTGCTGTGGTGGTCGCCCGCTGACCCCCAGGCCCTCTCCCGATCTCTTCGGGCCTTGCTTATCCTTCCTGGGGGTGGGCCCGCTTCCTCCCCAGGGTCAGGGGCTCGGGGAGGGACCAGGCCTCTCTCTGCTGCTTACCCTCACCCCCAGGTCCCCCTAGCCTGACGACCCCAAGATGCTGGAGGACCTCCTCCCAGACGGCACCTGCCCAAGATGCAGTAGCTCAGGCTCTGGCCACCGAGGCACTCTCAGGGCTGTGGAGATGCTGGATGGCCAAAGGCAGGGCTGGTCTTCCCCTGGCAGACCCAGGGCACTTGGAAACCCCGGCTCTCGGCAGGAGGGTGGGGACGGCCTTGTCCACGTTTCCTCCTGGTGCCCACGGCAGGTAGGGCAGCATCGTGCCCTCATCCCTGCCCGTGACCTTGCTGACGCCAAGCACAGAGGCAGGCATCACCCAGGTCCAGAAAGGGCCCCGGGAGGGTGAGGCGGGAGGGCCCTGAAGTGGGGGGCAGGCAGGGGTGCCTCAAGTCTGAGTCCTGAGGACAAGGAGGGCGGGGACACACACACACACACCCGGGGAAAAGGGGTGGGTTCCCAGGAGCCCGGCGTCATCTCCGTGGATGATGTCTCAGATAGGCCAGTCAGAAACAGCCCCTGAAGCGTGCTCTTTAGAAATGTGGGAAGAAGTGGCTAAAAGAGCAGGTTAGGGGTTCGGGGCTGGGACAAGGGACTGTCTCTTTCCTCAGGAGTGTATGGAACTCTTTGGCTTTTAAATTATGTACATGCATTACTTTGATCGAAAGGAAAAGTTAAAGCAGTACTAGATTTCCTTAATTCATATAATGAGGGTGAGCGGTTCCGAATGCAGCGATACGGAAACGGGTTACGCCGGGTTCATCCGCGGGTCACGACTTACAGGATGGTGAGGCTGTCAATTGCACGTGCGCGGCAGTTAAGAGGAACGAGGTAGATCCGAGGTACTGGTGACAGAGCAGACAGACTTAGTGACCTCGCGTGGCGGAGACACCGAGGGTCCACCCCGCACAGCCCGAGGGACGCGGGCGGTACCCTGTGTCCAGATCACGGAGGCTTTCCCTTCCTTTTTTATGCATTTCACCCAGGGTTTAATTTTTTTACGATAAGCATGGATTTCTGTTGTAATCAGAACAGAGCTTATGCCATAAAAATATATAAAAATCAATTCAGAGGAAATAAACGTAGCTTCATGTTTGGACTAGAGAAACACATGACTCAAGAAACACGGGGGCTGGGGGTGGGCGGGTGGGAGGAAAGAGGTGAGAAGGAGGCGTCAGCTTGGGGGTGGGGGGCCGTGAGGAGGGGATGCTCTGGGGCTGGTCCCCTTACTCTCCCTGTCGGGGTGCCAACACACACAGCCCCCCCAATCACACTGGAATTTCAGATGAACAATGGATAATCTCTTAGTACGAGTCTGTCCCAGGAAATATTTGGGACATCCTCATGTGAAAAAGTATTTCTTGTTGATCTGAAATTCTGATGTAACTGGGTCTCCTGTGTTTACATTTACTAACCCTGGCAGCCCTGCGTTTGGGGGGACCTGGGGGCCCTATGAGAACGTGATGAAAGCCCGAGGCCTTCCTCTGACAAAATGTCCAGGCCCTGCTTTGCAAACAATTCCAGGGAATTCACAGAACCCTCTGCAAATCCATCCATGGGTTTAGACCAGGGCTCAGGAAACTTTTTCTACAAAGCACCCGATAGTAAATATCTTCAACAAAAGCAGCCATAGACCGTACGTGTATACCAATGGGCGAGGCCGCACACCAATAAAACTTTACGGGAAATTCAAATTTCAGTTCCCATAAATAATTTCCGTCAGTCAAGAAAAATGTTCTCCTTCTTTTGATGTCTCCCCACCCCTGCCCAACCATTAAAAAATATAAAAACCGTTCTTGGCTGGCAGGCGGGACTTGACCCTGGGGCCGTGGTTTGCCAACCCCAGGTCTAGAGCCCCCAGCTGGTTCCCTCCTTCATGCCCCCCCCCAGTGGAGAGAGCGGTGCGTGGTGCCCCCACGAAGCGTGAAGTCTTCGGAAGGTGCCGGGGAGGTGTTTTTAGGGAGAGCGTTGTCGTGGAGAGAATAGGGGCTGGTTCCGGTACGGTCTTTCTCTAATGGTTAACTCACACGTGGGCCCGCAGCCTCGGGGCTCCCTGTATCCCAGCTGCCGGAGGGTGAACGTGAAGGTGGTCTTTACCATTGGGTGGTCCAGAGAGAAAGGCGACCTGCAGGGCCCCCTGCAGCAGGAAGAAGAGGATGCCGGTGCCCCACACGGCTCACAGGAAGTGCTCGGTGCTTCCTGGAAGAGGTGGGGGGTGGTAAATAGATGGTCAGGGGGCCATGCGGCCTGGGAAGGCCCAGGCAGCTCTCCTTCTGAGGCCAGGCCCCGCCCTCACCTCTAGCCGGCTCACTGGAGATGCGACCCCAAGCGGGTGGTGGCTCGCTGGGGTGTTGGGATTAAGTTTAGGAGGAGAAATGAAGTGAACTGTCTCTTCTGGTCCCTATCAGCCCCTCTCCTTGAGCTATTTGCTCCTTTGCTGCTGCTCTGTTTGCTGGCAGGACTCACAGCCGGTCTGTGTCCAGCCGGGCCCCGTCGGACCCCAGGGTGGGACTCTATCGGATGTGTGGCCGTGCACGTCACCACACGTGACCTCCCCGTGGCAGGGCGGGGTCGCAAACGTGCTGGCAAAGTGCTGGCGAGCACATCAAGGCCTCTCAAGAGGCTGGTCCCGCTCTTCGGGGACGTGAGCCCAACGGGGACGGAGAGTGAGCTTTTCACCAGGCTGGATGTCCTCAGTTCAAAGGGTGGTCTTTGCAGGCAGCAGGAGCTGGTTTGCCCTGGGAGGCTCCCGGCAAATACTGGTCGAAGGAACACGTTATTTATTCAGGCCTGAGATTCAGCCCTTCTTGTTCGTGTCGCCCTTAGGGAGTCCAGATGCTCTTCCTTTTACGAGAAGTGGCCTTAGAAGGTGGCTGCTTCTTAATGGCCTCTCTTGATGAAATAAAAAGTGGCAATCTCCCCTCTAATTTTTTTTTTTTTTTACTAGCCTATAACATCCCAAATCTGGGGATCGGTGCCTTAAGTGAAGAGTAAAAACAACCTTCCAGGGTGTTAATTTACTGGCAAGGAGTATCCCTAGACCCTCGGAGAATATTCCATATTTATCCATGTCTCCTATTGCTTCCGAAGGACTTTCTGACATGGAATGCTTCTGTGCTCCTCCGCCAGCTTTGTAGAACAAGGCATCGAAGAAAAGTGTTTGACCTTGATCCCTAGGAGGATACTGAGGAAACCCTCTGCCTGGAGCCAAAACACATAAAAAGACTATTTTTCTAAAGGCTGGACGGTGGAATGACAAGTTTGGCGTGTGATTTTGTTCACCGCTTCCCCCGACCCTCCTGCATGCCTTGGGGGGTGAAGGTGGCCTACCTCTCATGGAACTGGCTCAGGGTGCACAGAGCAGAGAGCTGAGAAGCAGAAACGCCAGGTAGACCACGGAGAAGCCATTGTGCCTGGATAAAACAGCTGAGGGAGAAGGAAAAGTGAGCTGGGTCTAAGGTGCCCTAGAAGCCCCACAGTGGAAAAACAGACAAACAGGCGAGCGAGCGGGGAACAGATGTGCTGAAATTTCATTAAGAGGATCTTGAAAATCAACCTGTCAGGATTAGATGCTTGTTCTTTCCAAGTGGTTTTTGAATTCTTGGGTTTTTACTTTCTTTTTCTTTCTTTTAAGGAAATAAATACTTCTACAGATTCTTCTCCTCAATCAGTTGCCTGCCTTTGAAATTAACCATTTCTCTGGCTCTCCCACTGATTGGGACCAAGTCCCCCCCCCTCAGTCTTTCAGGAGTGCTATTGTGTGGGGCGAGATTCGCTCAGCCACACACAATGTAACTTTGAAATGTGATGGAAAAAAATTAGCATTTCCAGTGAACTGGAAAGAATGCATCTGATTTCAAAATGTGTACTTAAAAAAGAGAAAGAGCACCCAAATTGATTCTCCCAACGACAGGCTAATTCTGTCAAGCCAAGTCTGAAATGCATTTTTGCAGAGGGACAACTTTATTTATGAATAAAGAGGAAGGGAATATGAAGATCTAGGCAAAGGGAGGGGGAAAAAAAAGAAAAAGAAAAAGAAAAAGAAAAGCATCTTGAGGATTTAATGTAGCTTGGATTAATCAAAGCGCCGGCTTTTAAGCTGTGTGTCCCCATGGAGGAGTGAATTAATGAGCGATTTATGCAATGAATATATTTTTTTTTCTTTAATTATCTAGGTATTTCAGACAAATGTGCTTCTTCTGACTTGAATTCTCCAGGTACTTCTCTGAAATTTTAGCTTCACTTTGCATGTATAATTACAGCCTCAAGTTCTTTAGGGAACAAGTCTCAAGGTGGTGGAAAACGTCTCTGGGCCTCCCCGCTCATGCAAAGCAAGTCAGTTGCTCACTACTCAACCCCAACTCTCTCCTGAATCCTCTTGAATGAAGAATTTATTTTGGAATTATCCTTAGGCCAGGGTCTCCAAGGCTGGTTTTGGGGGAGGTGGCGAGAGGTTAATCAGAACCCGGGCCCTGGTCTCCACCCCTGGAGACTCAGAACCAGCAGGTCTGCGACGGGGCCTGGGAAGCTGTATTTCTAAAGGTGTCCCCCCCTCACCACACACACACACACACAGTGAGAAGAAAATGCTCACTTAGGCAAGTTCGCTTATCTGCTGCCTGCCGAGGGCAAGCTGTAGACCCCAGGCTGAAGGCTGGGAAGATGGATTTTCCCCTCTCACAGCACAAACTCAGTTGCAATTTGGATCCCCAAGAAATGGGGAGTAGGGGCTGAGTTTGCAGCCTGCGCAGCTCCGGGGGTCCCTGACCACCGTGGGTTGGGTCTGCCGTCACTGTCCTGGCTTCCAGGAAATGCGGAGGGGGGCTGGCGGCACGTGGCGGTGGAATGCCCAGGCCAGGCCCCCTCGTGTGTCAAGGTCAGCCTTATCTCCCCCGGCAGCTTTGCCAGAATGGACGTCCAGGTTGCAGGAAACAACAGGCTGAGGACCGCCGAGGCGGCTGGAGCTACTGAAAGCTCGGGGTGGCAGAAGTCGGCTGGTGGGAGGTCCCTGCCTCCTTCAGGAGCCATCGAGCCATCTTACCTGAGAGCAGGCAAGCAGGACTCGGAAGAGGAGCCGGGACGTCACATCTGAGGCCAGGGCCTGCGGGCCGCCCGGCCGACGCCCTTGTCTCTGCAGGGCCACCCGCCTGTCCTCTTCTGGGCACCTTCCCTGAGCGAGCCCCCATCTTAAGCCAGAGGAGGGGAGTTTGGGAAGGGCTGGAGATCACTGTGATCCAAAGTGCTTGGTCAGTGGAAAGAATCGTTCGTTCTGCCTTCTCCCCTCTGCCCCCCACTTTGCCCGAGTGAAGCAGGGGCCTGGTTCTGAGACAGGCTGAGATGGATCCCCCCACCGGCCTCTCTCTCCTCTCCCCTACCTGAGAACTTCCGGGAACCAGAAGCTTCGAGCTCAGCAAAGTCCAAGAGCGGCCCGGTTTCCATTAGCACTGAAGTCGCAGCCCCCAGGGCCCAGGCGGCTTCCTGTTGGGTAATTATATTTTCATTAGTTCCATCCACACTCACCTGCAACCTTCATTAGACCCTGGGGCGTATAATGGTCATCTCCTGGCACACACGGCCACCTGGGTCCTCGGCCCCGCCTGCCCGCCCTCCGCCCCACACCCACTCCCCCGACCATGCAGCGCTGGCATCCGGCCCCAGCTGCCCCCGCACATCGTAATGGGACGACGCTGGCGCCGTGCGGCCTGCACACCCTCCCCCGGGCACCTCCCCTGATGCCCGAAAGCCCCGTGAACTGAGCATGGCGCTGGGCTCAGAGTCACCGTTGTCCTGGGCCTGGGAACATGCGTGGGAAAGATCCCACAGGAATGGGGGAGGCAGCTGCTCCCCAGCCCTGCGGGGCAGCCAGAGCACCTCCAGAGTCTGGACGGCTCTCCCTCGGGGGCTCTGAAACAGCCAACTGTATACACTCACTCACCAGCATTTATTGAGCGCCTACTTTGTGGCAGGCGCTGCTCTAGTGACTGGACTTCAGCAGGGAAGCGAGGAAACCCATCTGTCTGGTGACGACACGTGCAGTTGCCAGTATTTGGTGGTCTTTGACCCACGAAGGCCAGCCCTGACCTCCCTGGCCCGCTGGCCTTGGCCGTCCTTGGGCCCCGACTCAGGAGAACCCTGGCTGGCCTGGCCCTGCTCCCTCATCCTGCCTCTCAAGGCCTCTGTTTGCCCACCTGTGAACGAGGATCACACTAGCGCCTTCCTCGTTAGATCCGGCGGGATGGCGCGCGCAGAGGCCCGCAGTCTTTGCTCAGCCACGGCACCCAGCTGGGGTTATCCGCAGCTGTTCACGGGAGAGCTCGAGGCCCCCGACGCAGAGCCTGCTCGTGTCTGTCTGTGCCCACTGGCCTCCAGCGCCATTTTAAAACCTCAAAAAGACCTTCCGGAAACTTCTCCACAAACTAGCCAGAAACTCTAGCTCCCCAAGAACCCTCCTTTCCCAAGCTCAAGCCTAAATCAAAGGACAGAAAGAGTAACTAGGATTTCTAGAAGAAAATAACCAACCAACGGGGAGATGACCAAGAGTTCATGCGCGGGAGACCAGGCTGCCACCAGATGCCGATGAGGGAGCGCAGTGGGTATTTCGAAGGCAGATGGGAGGGCTGGGGGCCGGAGAGGTGCTGCCTTTGTGTAGCAGGGACTCCTCTTGGTGCCCTTGGCCCGCCCTGCTGGAATGCCCTTTGCCCTAATCAGGACAAGCCCTTCTCCACTGGAACTCTCCCTGAGATTCCGCCTTCCGCCGTGTGATTTAGCCTCACCTGCATTTAAGTATCTTGTAAAACAATATTGCCATCTCACGTGTTAATCAGTTATTAGATCTTCTGAGGGGAGCTTTATCCCAGGACCCATCTCTGGCCCTCTCTGTCTGCAGGCAAGTGTTGATCCAGCCAAATGCTGGAGTTCATTAGGCTTCCCTTATCGGGTGAGGGTTTGAGGCACTTAAGGCAAGAGTGTCATCAGAGAATGGACAATATGTTCTAGAACAGAAGGGAAAATACATTCTAAAATGGAATAGAAAGCGAGGGTCATCATCTCTGAACAGAGGTGGGCAGACCCAGCAAAAGAGCACGGCGCACTTTGGGGAGACTCCCCGCCCACCTGCCTGATAACAGGACACCTGGATTTGCTTCTCGGCACGGTCACTGAAAGCTCACTGCAGATGCCTCTTTTTTCCTCTTTTCTTGATCATACTGAGTGAGAGAGTCCAAGAGGCCAGGTCATCGAAAGTCAAGTAGATTTGCAGGGGAAGAAGGGGGGATGTTGTGCAGAGCTGTGTGTCCCCAGTTTCAGCCCCCAGTGGTCCAGTTCTGTGGTTTGTGCATAGCTGCAGGCTTAGCTGGGCTATTATTTACTTAATATTGCTTTGCTCTTGCATTACTTAAATAAATTATTTGAAAGGGAACTTTTACAGTCCCATAGTGAATGGAAAAATCCATATCACTTGCCACCCACAGGAAATATCCATAAAAACAAGTCCATGCTTATCAGCATAATAACACACCACGTATCGGCCAGCACCTCACCACCTGGTTTAGAGGAAGGTGGTCCGGAGGCAAGGGTACTAGAGTAAGTTGTGGCTCAGGACTGGAGGCTGTTGTCAGCGCGCTGTGATTTGGAGACACCAGAAAAGATCACAGCCTATTAGCAAAGCAAAGAGTCTTGGAAAACAACAGCAAAATGAAACATTCGAAGATGCAGAGAGGGGCCCGGGTTTGCCCAAGGGGATACACTGGAGTTGGTTTCGTAGGAATTCATCAACCCGTCTGCATGATGTGTTTTTCAGAACAAATTAGCATGGTCTGTGGTTGCTTTTTCGTTTTAAAGGAAACTTAATTTTATAGATTAATTCCTGAGCACTTATTTCTGGTTCGAAAAATCAAAACATAGAAAAGGGTGTGCAGGGTGTCACCCCGGTCTCCCCCTTCTCCTCCTGGGACCCAGCCAGCTCGATTCCCTAGTATATACACACTAGGTATATACAAGCCAACGCATACGTGTGTATTTTTTCCTTTTTTTATAAACACAGATGGTAGCACGCTATAAACACTGTTCCCCACAGTGCTCCAACAATGCAATGGCAATGACGCATCTCCTCTCACTATACAATGAATCTCCTGGTCTGTTTTTAGCACGACGTGGTAATGCCGTCGCAGGGAAGGAATGGGGTTATTTGACTGGTCCTCTATGGTGGGTATCTATGTGGTTTCCAGTCTGTTGCTATTACCAACCGCTCTGCAATGAATAAACCTGTATATTCATCATTGCCAGGCCGAGCGAGGACAGCGGCCGGGCAAATTCCTGGCAGTGCAATTAGCATGCGTTTCAGAATACTGCTTCGCAGGTGTTTGCAATGTTCCCATCCCCGTGGGATGGAGACCTGGGCGGAGGAGGTCAAGAACAGAGGACATGAGCTTCCAAGAGCTGTTTTTTATTTTCTCCATTTCAAGAAAATACTTCTCCTAGCCTCAGTCTTAGGAAGAAAAAAAAAAAAAAAAAAGATAATTCAATTTGAACTGCACACCCCCTGACTGGGTTCTCTATGAATTATGGATTTTTAAAAACACAGGAAGGGAGGTGAGATATTGAATTTCCAAACTGATTTTATCTTGGTTTAAACTTCATTTTTCTTGATTCTAATGTAGGTGCTGGCATACCAAGTGGCCACAGTGGCACATGTCCTGGCCCTTTCCCAATTAGCAGGGGTCTTTGTGCACGGCCAGCGGGTTTGCTCTGTGGTCACTCAGCTGGAGCACAGCCTGTCTGTCATTATTTGTAGGGAAACCGGAGCCCCAGACCTCACCACCTCCTGGTGGGACTTGTCCAGAGGACTCAGGGGCTCCCGGATCACCACGGGTCCCTGCCTGGGTGAGGGGCTGTGTCTCACGTTGGAGAGCCACAAAGGGAAGACTTTTGAAGATGGAAAACAGGGGCAGTGACTCAGAAATGCAGCAGACGAGCGTCCTGACTCAGGAGCCTGTGCCACTGCTTTGAGGTCCTCTCTTTAAAACACCAGGCATGCCCAGCCAGTGGCTCTGCACCAGTGTGATCTTGGCAAAATCCCCGCCTAGACCATTTGGCCTTGACTGGAGACATTTCGGATTATCACGATTTGGGGGAGGAGGGGTGCTATGAATTAGCATCTTGTGGGTGGAGGCTGGGGAGACTGCAAGACACCCTACAGTGTCCCTGCTCCCCCCCCACCCCCAAATGTCAACAGTGCCCTGGTGGAGAAACCCAGCCTTAGCCCGGCCTTGAGATGAAATCAAAATGACCTGGGAGCTAAATGCTATCTTGGAAAGGTGGAAGGACCCATCCCGCCCACCCTGAGAATAAGAGCGCGGGGACCCCGCTCTGTTTCCCGGTCCCTGGCGTGTAGAAGACCCTCACTGAATACCAGTCTCCTAAATCTCTGCTGCGAAAACGTACATGTCACCTCAGAGGCGAAATGTATGGGGAAAGCAATATCTCAGTGTTCTCAACCATTTTTCTCCTCTGAGCTCAGAGAGCCTCTTTCCCGGACAATGTTACTTTATATTCCTACAATATCATGCAAGAAGAATTGTTCTTCTCACTTTCCAGATAGACATATTTTCCAGAGAGCTGTTCCTGACAGCTAGTTAGTGAGGGAACCAGATCAGAATCAATAAGTCCTGGATCCTTTTTTTTTTCTTTTCACAAAATGAAAACAGCTCTTCTTTTCAGATTATTAAAATGATACATGCACCTTGTTCCTTGCAAAATCCAAACAGTACCAAAAACATAAGGGAGAAAAATAAAAAATTACCCAAACCTGTTCACCAAGAGAAAAACAAATGCAGATGTTTTGGTGCTTCATCTTTGTAGCCCTTTCTCTGCGCCTGAGCATATGCATATATTTTACCCACGCCGTTTTACCCACATCAGGGTTTCCCAACCTGGGTGCTGTTGACATTCTGGGCTGGATAATTCTCTGCTGTAGGGCGTCCTAGGCATTTGTAAGATGTTTAGCAGTATCCCTGGCCACCAGATGCTAATGGGATCCCCCCACCTCTGAGCTGTGACAACCAAAAATGTCCCTCGACATTGCCAAATGGGCGGGGGGGAGGGGAGCAAAACTGTTCTGAGTTGAGAGCCACTGAAATAACGGAATCCCATACCGACTGTTCTGTACACACCCAGTGTCTGGAAAGAGAGGAGGGTGAGGCTTATGACTTCTGTGTCCTTTGGCTTTAGCGTCAGAACTCGGCATCAAAGCCCAGCTCTGGTATTTACAAGGTAAGAGCTCTAGGAAATTAGTTGACTTCTCTGCGCCTCAGTTTCCGGTCCGCAGACTGGGGCAGCGATGGGACGTCTGTGTCAGGAACGATCCCACGGGGCCCATCCGAAGACGACGCTGCCAGATCTGGCCCGCGCACACCTCACTCTGCGCTTCCTGCCGCAGGGACCCCAGGGCTGGAAGGGGGCTGGCCCCTGCCCAGGCAGGAGAGGCGGGCTGCAGCGTGATTTAGTCCAGGCACCGAGGCGAGGGGAGCCACGAGGGGGCCTGGCGCAGATGGCCTCGTGAGGTTCTGTTTGTGGGCTTTGTTTTTTAATTCAATTCTTTCGGAAAACAGATAAGCACACGTCTGCTTCAATCTAGCGTGCTAGGTTTTTTTCTTTTCGTGTAAACTTTGGTTTCTTTTGAGCTTCAGATATTAAAAAAAAAAAAAAAAAAAAAAAAGACAAATGTACTAGATCAGTGGAGGTTTAAGCAAATTGGTTTATTCCACTGCCGGGGAAATTGGCGAGGATGAGTCACCATCCCGGGTTCGTCGGCTTTTTACCAAGAAGCGTGTGGTTTCCATGCTGATGAAGAAGAAGAGGCCTGCAGCCTCCTGTTGGACAGGAAGTCAGGCCCCTAGGTCCACCGGCCCATTCGGGACCCTCCCTTCTCGGCCCCCAGTGGTCTTGGCTGGGCCTCTGCTCGCTCTGGCCTACGGTTCCTCGTCCGTGAAATGATCCCGGGGACAGATCTGATTATGTCCCACCCCCTCTTTATAGCATCGGCACATCCCCTCCCTCTCAGCACCCCGAGCACAGTCCTTCTCAGGGCCCGCGAGCACTGAGCTCTGAGCCCTGCCCGCTGCGCCACCAGCTCTCCCGGCCTTCCTTGGGCGCCCCCCGCCTGCCCCCGGGTTCTCTCCCACGGGGCCTTTGCGCCTGCTGGCACACCGCCTCCACCTGGCCGAGCCTCCCCGTCCTCGGCTCTCAGCCCCGCGTCCCCTTCTCGGGGCAGGGGGGTGGGGGGAGCAGCCCGGTGCACACCCTCATTTGCAGCGTTTTGGCAGGTGCTGCTGGCGATAAGCACCAGCTAATTGGTGATTAGCCAATTAACGTCTGTCTCCCTGCTTGTTCGGCCACAAGCACCCAGGGGGCTGGGGCCCTGTCCAGTTTTGTTCACTGTCTCACTACCAGCATTTCACACGATGCCAGGCATTGTCAATAAATAAAGTTGGAAGGAAGGAAGGAGGGTAGGAGGGAAGGGGAACCCTCCCATCTTTGAGAGAGAGATTTTCTTTTTTACCTTCAACATCTCACTCTTCCATATTCAGGTGGGACCTGAACATAAGCTCTCTCGGATGCCCCCTCCTCTCCCGGGGCCGAGATGAGCGTCTCTCTCGTTCGTGCTCGGGAGCCGCAACCAAGAAGCCACCTGTGAGGGCCCGGCCGCCTCCAGGCAGCACGTGGGTGACGCCATGACTCAGCGCTTCCCCGGCACGGGTGAGCACGGGGCTGCCAGCCTTCCCGGGGAGCTGTCCCCGCCAGTAATGGAGAAGTTATGTGAGGCATCATTTATAGTAAAAATCAAATGAACATTAATTCTGGTGAGTCACCCATGCAGAAAGGGCACCCGGCGGCTGTGGACGTGGGCTGCGGGCGAGGATGGCTGGAGGTTTAAGCAAAGGAGGGAAGGCGCTGCCGTCACGGTTCCCGAAGTTTGGAGGGTGGGGTAGGGGTAGGGGTCCGAGCCCCTCCCGGTGACCATAGATAGTCCCACATCTGCAGCATCTCGGGGCTCCTGGGCTCGGAGGGGGTTTGGCCAGTACCCCAGGCAGCTCCCTTATTTTACAGATGGGGACTCGAAGAGCAGAGAGGGAGACACCAAACTCACGGGGTGCCTGGCCCCAAAGCACCCCTTCCCCGGCCTCGCCCAGCCCTGCCACGTCCTCGGTGGCCCCTCTGCGCAGCCCCCGGCGACCAGGGCCACCTGCACCTGGCGCTCTGCCCTCCTCCCCGGTCCAGTGCGTCCACCTCTCAAGGGGCGGCTCCAACAGCCTCCCCCTGCGCCGTGTCCCCACCTCCCCTCTGGCCTCAGATGGCATTCTCCAAGGAACTTTCCAAAATGCAAATGGATTGTCACTTGCCTGAAACACTTCAATGGCTCTTTCTTCCCTGAGCCTTCAGTCAAATCCAAGCTGGGAGTGGGGCGTGGGGGAGCTCTGCAAGGTCAAGGCCTTCCCATTCGGTGTCCCCTCCCGCCGTGGGCACACTTCCCTTCTACCTAGTCATCTGGCTTCTCATCCCATGCACATGCCACCTTCTCCAAGAAGTCCTCCCTGCTTTTCCTGGCCAAGACCCTGCTATTCCCATGGTCAGGGTCTGTGTCAGGCATGGGCTCTATGCTCCATGAGGACAGGCCCGTGTCTGGCTTGTCGTCCCCTGTGTCCCTGGGGGCCACGGCAGGGCCTGGCTTGCAGTAGGTGCACTTATGGCTTTTCACACTGTCTGCAGGGGGAGGTGGGTAGTGACTGGCCCCAGATTGCTGGTGATGGCACCGGGCACCCCCTGCTCTTCTTCTTCCCCTGGCCTTTCAGGCTTCTTCCCAGAGGGAGCTGGGCCTCAGGAAAGTTGAGGGGCGGCCCCTCCACTCGGCAGGAGGCTGCATCCTTCCTCCCAGCTCCGGGCCTGGACCGCAGGCCCAGACATCACAGTGAGATGTGAAAGAACAGGCCCCAGATGGCTCCCGTTCACAGGCAGGTGCGAGTGCCCAGGACATGGGCACGTTCTCTTCTTGAGAGGATGGCATCAGTCCCAAGCCACCTCAGATGACGAGAACATCCTGCCTTTTTCAGAAAAGGAAGACTGTCGGGGGGGCCGGTGATATTGGGGGCAGATGGGGCCTCCCTGGATCTCCTTCTCCGAGAGCGTGCTCTGAGCTTTCTTCACCTTGTGGAAACCACTGCCAGCTGCTAGGAAGGCTGGCGTGACACAGCCTCAGGGCCGCAGGGCAAGCTCTGCCTGGCAACCGGCCAGGGAGGCTCTGGAACTAGTGGTTCCGGCCCAAGGAGGCCGCGGCCTTTCCCCCAGGATGTCCTGGTGTGCAGGTCAGGGGCATGTGGTAGCTTCCAGGGAGCAAAGCCCCGCCACACCTGTCCTGTGTCTTAAACTCAGACCCAACGCCCACCCCCTCACTTGCCCACTGCCTGTCTTTGGTGCCGAAGCCCCAGGCACCTCCTCTTTCCCGCCCACAGACATCCCCTCATAAGGGGCTGTCTCCCTCACCCCTTCCACCTGGACGTCGGCTGTGCACCTGCTGGGTGCCAGCACACCTGGGACTTGGGAGACCCAGTGGGCAGAGCAGAGCAGAGCCTGTAAATACGCCCTGTAAATACGCACACAACAGTGCGATGCGGGGAAGGGGACTCGGGAGCCTCGTCGGGTGGGGCTGGGACAAAGTGCAACTCGAGGGCCCCGCAGTGGCTCTCTCTGCAGCGCCCAGCTCTGTCCAGGAAGGCCCGGTCCTTTGTTACTGTTTCTCATGAGGATGGGCCCAAACTGTTTGCATATGTATACACCTGTATATTTTTTTATGGTGTCATCTCCTAATTTTATTTCTGTATTGCTTTTTTTTTTTTTTTTTTTACCATTTTGGAGTGCCTTTTTCTTTTTCTTTTATAAATTTTATTGGAGTATAGTTGATTTACAATATTGTGTCAGTTTGGGGTGTACAGCAAAGTGATTCAGTTGGATATATACATATAGTCATTCTTTTGCAGATTCTTTTCCCATATAGGTTATCACAGAATATTGAGTAGAGTTTCCTGTGCTCTACAGTAGGTCCTTGCTGGTGATCTATCTTATGTATAGTAGTGTATGTATGTTAAGGCCAAGCTCCTGATTTATCCCTCACCCCAGTCACATTTCCCCTTTGGTAACCGTATGTTTTCCATATCTATAAGTCCGGTTCTGTTTTGTAAATAAGTTCATTTGTATCATTTTTTAAAAATTAGATTCCACATATGAGTGATATCATATGATATTTGTCTTTCTCCGTCTCTCTTACTTCACCTAGTATGATCAACTCTAGGTCCATCCATGTTGCTGCAGACGGCATTATTTCGTTCTTTTTAATGGCTGAGTAGTATTCCATTGTGTGTGTGCGTGTGTGTGTGTGTGTGTGTGTGTGTGTGTGTGTGTATATCACATCTTCTTTATCCATTCCTCTCTGTATTTCTTTTTTTTTAATTGAAGTATAGTTGATTTACAACATCATGTTAATTTCTTCTGTACAGCAAGGCAATTCAGATATATATATATATATATATCTCCTTTTTCATTATGGTTTTATCTATTTTATTTTATTTTGCCGCACCACACAGTTTGCAGGATCTTAGTTCCCTGACCAGAGACAGAACCTGGGCCACGGCAGTGAAAGCCCGGAATCCTAGCCACTGGGCCACCAGGGAATGCCCTGTACACTTATATTTTAAGTAAACTTTGTATTTTAGAGGCTTTAGATTTACAGAGAAGTTGCCAGGCAGCAGTTTCTGTGTGCCCAGCACCTGGTTCTACCACTGTCACGTGCCATGGTAATTCATCACAACTAATGAGCCAGTACTGATACATTATTATTACCTGAACTCCACCGGTTATTCTGGTCTCACTAGTTTTTCTCTGATGCCCCTTTTCTGTTCCGGAATCCCCTGGGGGACCCCAGGGGATAACAGCTGCTGCTGTTATGGCTCCTTAGGCTCCTCTTGGCTGAGAGTTTCTCCCATTTTCCTAAGTTTTCGATGACCACTTTGAGAAGTGCTGGCAGGTATTCTGTGGGACACCCCTGACGTCTGGGTCACGGGTCTGGGGGAAGCCCACGGATGCAAAGGCCTTCTCATCATGTCCCTTCAGGTCTGTGCTCTCAAAAAGGCTCCACACCGACGGGGGATGGGGCTCTCGGCTGTGCTGTTCCCTCTCCCTCCTTTGCACACTGGACTCTGGAAGCGAGTCCTTGCGCGCTGCCCAGACTTCAGGGTTGAGGAGTTACCTGCCCCTCCTTGAAGGGGCATCTGTATGAATTCTTTGGAGTTATGATATCCATGTGGTCTCGTGGACATTGATTTTCCACACCGGGTTATGACCCAGTGCCATGACTTGGTTAGTCAGATGGTCCTAATCTGGGACTCCAGGCTCATCCTGCAGTCCTTGTCCCAGCCCGGGACTAAGCTCTTTTTGCAAGGAGACTGGTTCCCTGGCCTGGAAAGTGGTATTAGAAACCAAAATCTGAGCGTGGGGTGTGGTTGTTGCTACTGGGTGTCATTGCTTCTCAGAGCCCTGGATAGAGCTGGGAAACGTATGCACGTACACTAGTCCGTGTAGACACACTAGCCTCTGGAGACACACTGCTTGAGGCCCATTTCTTCATCCATCCATCACTCTCTACATTAAGCTCAACAACCTCAATCATCAGGACCCTTGAAGGGCATTTTCTTTACAACTCAGCTGCCCTAGTGCATTAAGAGTCTAGGTCAAGTTTAAAGAGGGAAGGGGTGATATGCTAAATCTCCTTTTTTTTTTTTCCTTTTCTCCCTGCCAAGCAGGTCAAGGTAAAATTGGTTGAAGCTACTTTTGCACCAGTAGTTCTCGACTAGGCACGAATTTCCCCCAGGAGGGCGCTGGGCAGTGCCTGCAGGCGTTTTTGATTGTTACACTTGGTGAGGGCGGCGTCTCCGTCTCGTGGGTGGAGGCCAGGGCTGCTGCTCAACACCCCACAGCGCCCAGGACGGCCTCCACAGCAGGGGATGACCCAGCCCCAAGTGTCCATGGTGCTGAAGGTGGAGAAGCCTCCAGGCAGAAAGACACAAGTGGGAAGGAACGCTTGAGGGGCCCCCATTAAAGTCATAACTTGCTTTCTTTTCTTCTCATGAAATAATACATAAATTTAATAGAAGTGATGCGTTATACTTTCTCATCTATGATATTCTAATCCTTTGATTTTTAAATTTTTAAGAGTTAACTATAGTTAATTTACAGTATTGTGCTAGCTTCAAGTGTACAGCTTCAGCTTCTTTTCCAGTACAGGTTATCACAAGATACCGAATAGAGTTCCCTGTGCTCTACAGTAGGTCCCTGTTATCTATTTTATATACAGTCGTGTGTATTTGTTAATCCCAAACTCCTAATTTATCTGTCTCGCCCCCTTTCCCCCATAAATTCATTTTCTATGTCTGTGAGTCTGTTTCTGATTTGTAAATAAGTTGATCGTGTTATTTTTTTGGATTCCACATATAAGTGATATATTTCTCTTTCTCCGTCTCACTTACTTCACCAGGTCCATCCATGTTGCTGCAAATGGCCGTAATTCATTCTCTTCTACGGCTGAATAATATTCCATTCCCTCTCCTCTCTCTCTCTCTCTCTCTCTCTCTCTATATATATATATATATATATATATCTCACACCATATATCTATCTATCTATCTATCTCACATCTTCTTTATCCATTCCTCTGTTGATGGACACTTAGGCTGCTTCCATGTCTTGGCTATTGTAAATAGCACCGCTATGAACATTGGTGTGCATGTACCTTTTCTAATTACAGTTTTCATTTTTTCTGGAAATACATCCAGGAGTGGGCTTGCTGGATCATATGGTAGCTCTATTCTTAGTTTGTTAAGGAACCTCCATACTGTTCTCCACAGTGGCCGCACCCATTTGCATTCCCACCAACAGTGTAGGAGGGTTCCCTCGTCTCCACCCCCTCTCCAGTGTTCGTTATTTGTAGACTTTTTGATGACGGCCACTCTGATTGGTGTGAGGTGGTACCTCATTGTAGTTTTGATTTGCGTTTCTCTGTTAACTAGTGACGTGAAGCCTCTTTTCATGTACGTGTCTGTTGCCTATCTGTATGGACTATGCTGCCCATAGAGACCACATGTGCAAGAAATGTCTATTTAGGTCTTCTGCCCATTTTTTGATTGGGTTGTTTGTTTCTTTGCTACTGAGTTGTATGAGCTGTCTATTTGGAAATTAAGCCCTTGCCTGTTGCATCATTTGCAAATATTTTCTCCCAGTCTGTAGATTCGTCTTTTCGTTTTGTTTCTGCACAGTCTGGTTTCTTGTTTCTCCTACCCCACTACACTTTTCTGCAGAATTTATCAGTTTCTAATACACTACATAATTCCCGTTTCTCATTTAGGCCTTCCTCTTCCCACCAGAGGAAACTCCATGTGGAAGGGATGCTGGCCTCTCTTGCGTGCTAAGGGACCCCAGCCCCATGACGGCCCACGTGCCCATTGGCTTATTGGAGTGGCAGGAAGGGGGAGGTGGGGGTGGGGTGGAAGCCACAAGAAGGAAGGTTGGCCTTGGAGAGGATGGTCGCATTGTTCTCCCTGAGACAGAAGTAAGGGCTACAGTGAGAAACGGTTGGCAGTTGGTGTTACAGGAGGGAGGCCAAGCCCACAGCAGTGCCAGGGGCGGCGAGAGACGCGGGCCTTGAGAACAGAAAAGGTTTGGAGCGGTGATGGGGCGGGTGGGAGGGGCGCAGGCGATCGAGGTGGGCAGCTCTGTGCCCTGTTCTGGGTGTGGAGGAGCACTCAGAGAGGAGACGGCTGGGGCGGGGGGGACTGCGCTGCAGAGCTCGTGACCAACCTCTTGCACAGGTCCCGAAGCCTCATGACGCCGCTTCTCCCTGCTCTAAGGGGGGCCCGGAGCAAGGGCCTCATCTTAAACCTCATCGCGTGGCCTTCCCCAGAGCCCTGGGCCTCACCGTCCTGTTCACCCAAGGCCTCTTCTGCCCGGTACCCTGTTGTGGAAGGCACCCAAGCCCGGCTGGCGTAACTCCTGGGCCAGGCAGAGGGGCGGCCATCCCTGAGGGCCCGGCTCCCCAGCGCAGAGCCACCGTGGGCCTGGCGCCTTTCCCGCGGGGCGCCCTCAGCTCCCTCGCCCAGCCTGGGGGGCCAGGCCACAGCCCGCGAGGTCCGCAAACGGGCCCCAGGAGCCGTACAGCAACTGCGTGCTGCCATTGGCACGGGGGGTCAGTTTCGCAGAGGAATCTGTCTCGAAGAGTTCGGGGCTCTACTGGGAGCAAGGCGTCTTCCTGCTGCCTCTTCTGAGGACTCCCTGGGGACACGTCCTGCCTCCACGCCGCCCGCCTGTGCCCAGCGCGTCCCAGGAATTGGCGGGAAGCCACTCTGCGCCTGTGACACATTCTTCAAGTTCTGTTGCCTTTCCCACACCCTCAAGCGTCGGAATCTTTTTGTTCTGCCCCTCCATCCATCCACCCACCCAGCAATCGCCTGAAAGCCCGTCTGGCTCTACGTGTGCTCTCTGGGGTTCAGCGTGGTGGGCAAGACGGGTGTTAAGGAAACAGGCGTACGAGTCCCTGCTGTGCTGAACGCCACGAAGGAAAAGAGCAAACTGCACTGAGAAATGGCAGCGAAACTGACCCGACGTGGTCTGGGGTGGCGTAGGTGGGTTTTAGGCTTCCCTCGGGACCCCCAAAGCATCGACCATGAGTTAGGGGCACACTGGGAAGGGCCGATAGGGACGAGTGCACATACCCAGGCTACGCGTGCAGAGCTGAGCTCGGTGGAGAAAGAACAAAGACAGAGAGACCCACCTACTCGTTCTACACAAATTTATTAGGCACCTACTTTGTGCCACGCGTGGAGACAGAAGCTGGAGAGCGTAACAGGCCGCGTGGCGGATCTGGCTGTCACCTTGGGGTTCGGTCTAGAAGAAGCAGAAGGCGTGGGCAGCAAACAAGCATCCAGCAAAGGGACCAAGACGAGAGGGGCTGTGACGCCCAGTGAGGGCGGACGGTCAGGGGGCTTGCCAAGGGTGGGGAGGACTGGTCAGGCCAGGTGGGCAGCCAGGGTGAGAGCGAGGAAGACCCCCAGGAGGGGAGGCACAGGCCGGGTGCAGGCCTGCAGGCAGCTGCGGGCTAAAGGGCGTCGGGGGCCTTTGGGGAGCTGCAGGTGCTCAAGGCCAAGGTTGGCGTGGCTTGCATTCCAGGCGGTGGGGAGACACCAGAGGCCTGGAACAGCACAACAACAGGCCGGCTTTCATCTCGACGCCCACTGGCCACCACGGGGTGGTTGACCACGCTGGGGCCCCCCCGGGGAGAGCGGGCAGACGATGTGGCCGGGCCGGCCCTTCCCTCGTGCCACTGCCCGCGTCCTGCCGCCTGAGCACACAGCCTGTGGGTGCAGCACTCCTCAGAGCCTTCAGGAAAGCCTCCGCCCAACCCTCTGAACCAAGCACAACAGGATTGGGGGGGGCCCTCCGGAAGGGTCCTTCACGGTCACTTCCCACAGGGCTGTGCCTGATGCCCCCTCCCAGCCCTGCCAACACGGGGCCCAGACGGACTTGGACCTCCCTGTCCGCACCCCAAGTTCTCGCACGATCATGAACCAAAGACCACGCCCCAGCCGTTCAAACACGCACGTGGAAACCTGCCTCCCAACTGCCCGCTTCCCCTCCCAGTTCGAAGGCAGCACCGTTTACTTTGAAGAAACAGCCTTTGAACGTGGGCTCGGCAGCGGGCCCAGGGCACCCTGGAAAGGAAGAGAAGTGGATTGCAGCTCTGCCACCGTCTCACGCATGACAGCAGCCTCGACATTTCACTTCTGAAGGTTTCTCTCGGAAGGTTCTGTCGCCGCCTTGATTTGCGCGGTGGGCCGCGCCGACGATGTCGTCCTGTGTGGGGACCCGGGGAGAGCCATGATGACGCCTCCCCCGCCCAGCCAGTGCCAAGGCGACGGAGACCCTGACCAGTACCGAACAAAAGCTGCAAATAAAAACGGGGCCGGCAGCTCCCCCCTAAGCCACGCAAAAGGCCCGTCCTTCGCGGCCCCAGGAAGCCCTCCTCGGCCCACGCTCCCGTGTCCCACCAGCCCCACAGGCCAGCCTCCACGACGGGTCCATGCGACTGACCGGGGGGGCTCTCGGCTGATAGGGCTGGACATCCTGCCTGGAGACAGTCGCTGTGGCCTAAAGAGAGTTAGAGACCCGCAAATGTGGCCAGAGCTGGAGGAGGGAGCCTGGGTGTGGCCAGGACAGGGGTGACGCCCGGGGCTCCGTGGGGCGGGGAGCTCTGCCCTCCAGGGTGCTGCTTGGGGGCCGGAAGGCCACAGATCCGAGCAGCCCAGCGCCCCGGACGAGCAGGGACGGAGGGACAAGCCCGTGGCTACCTCAGCCAAGGTCACTACATCCAACAGGCTCGTTTACTATGCAGCAGTACAAAGTGTTTGCTCTAGGGCTGCGCCGCTGTTAATTTTTTGTTTTATTTTTATTTTTAAACAGATGGTCTAGAGTTTCCTGCTTCTCAGCTGATACAGCCTGGCAGTAAACTGGTACAGTAAATCCTCTTGTCTCAGGCAGCTACAGGCCGTGGGGTGGCCACCATGAATTAGTCGGACCATCTTAAAGAAGCCCCGTGGTGAACCTAAGGTCAGCTGTGACAAGGTATTTCTAAGAGGCCCCTTGCTGGGCCTTTATTCAAAGCTAGACGTGACCCAACTCTAATCTGCAGATCATGCAACACGGAAACCCTTAAGAACAGGCAGGTTCTGGTGGAGGGTGAAGACGACGCCTTACCTCCCGAGACTGTGCACAAAATTCTGTTTTCTGAGCAAACCTTTCCTTCAGAGGGCGAGGCTAGACTCCCATCAGGGAGGGGCTGAAGCGGTAAGGTTTCAAATCAAGGAGGTGGCATCATGGAGGTTCAGTGGTACCACACAGAGTCGTGTCGGGGCTTCAGAGGGGGGACGCTGCTGCTGACGGCTCCAAGGACGCTCCAGAGCAGAAAGGCTTGGGGGAGAGAGAGAGGAAAGGGGGCAGACGGTTAACAGGGCGTAGGCAACCCCCATGCACACCCCACAACGCCCCAAGGACACACTCGGAGGGACCTTCGACTTGGCGTCCTTCTTCTAATGGCCAAAACAGCCCTCAGGGCCACGTATATTTACGGGTGATCTTAAGGCTGTCGTCTGCTACTGATTTAAGGGAGAAGCGGTCATGGTTTTGAAAATGGGGCCCCTTTTCAGATGAAGGGGAGCAGGCTGTTAATGAACTGGGTTGAGTCAAGATCCGCCAGAGGCCTTTTTTGTCATCTTCGACAAGTCACCTGCCTGGAGCTGCGCCTTCGGGGCCCTAGCCAGGCTTGAAGGAGCTTCTCTGAAGCTCGTCCAGTTGGCCGGAGGGAGGAGTCGGAGCCGCGAGCCCCCGCTGTTTCTGCGGAGCACGAACGGGGGTGGGGAGCCCTACCGTGTGGCGCTCGCGATGGAATGACAGATCTGGTGGAACCCGTGGTCCCTGCACCCAACCACGGTACGGACAGGGAAAGCCACACCGGTCGTGTCACTTACCTGTAACCACACAGCCAGGTTCAGGAGCAGGTCCAAGAGGTGTCCAGGGTGCGGGGAGCCGCAGGAGCCCCTACCCCCGGAGTCTCCTGAGAAAGGGGCACGGCCAGCTTGGTCACTGCAGCTGCGCCATCTGGTGGCGGGGGCCTGGGGCACTTTGTGCCAAGGCTCGGGCCCCCGGGAAGGTCAATCACCCAGAGAGAGTAGGATGCTGGGTGGGGCTCCAGTGGGAGCCTGGGGGTGTCCCAGAGACCCCTTCACAGCAGACCCACAGCACCAGGCACCCACCCAGCCCACCCGGCCTGCTGTTCCCGTCAGGGGACGGGAGAAGCTGCTCTCAGCACTGATCCTCTCTCCAGGGTCACTTTCCTCACTGGTCAAAAAAAACCCCAGAAAAACTGTAACACCCTGGCAAGAGGATGAAGCCGGGTGGCCCCTCCGGAAGGGGACAGGTGGGAGGGAGGCGTGGCCGGAGGCTGGGTCACCGTGCACACTGGTGTCGCCAGCGGGGACAGCCTCCCCACCACGTGGGCTCCAAGCCAGAAGGAACCAGCTCCGAGGACAGGCTGAGCCCAAGGGCTGAGGAAGGGTCCAGAAGTACCTGGGACCCTCTTCTACGCTGTCAATAACAAGGACCCAGAGGGAAAGCCTCCCTGAGACTGGCCTTAGGAAGCAGACCCCAGCCACCCCAAGTCACCTCTGACCCCTCTCACGCGCCCACCGGCCGTGCTGTGAACCCCCCGGATCATCTCAGACACTCTCCCCGCCCACTGGTGGCTCCGGCCAGGCCTCATCTGGACTGACTGGTCCCCCGCTGCTCCCCCCTGCCTCCGAGGACCTCCTCCGCGGTAGCAGGGAGGCTTTGTTTCTTCCTTTTGGCTGCCCTGGGTCTTCACTGAGGCATGCAGGGCTCTCTAGTTGCAGTGCACGGGCTTCTCTATTTGTGGCGTGTGGGCTCAGCAGCTGCGGCGTGCAGGATCCTCCCGGACCAGGGATCGAACCCACATCCCCTGAGTTGGAAGGTGAGTTCTTAACCGCTGCGCCACCAGGGAAGTCACAGCAGGAGGACTTTAGGAGGCGCAGGTTCAGACCATGGCTTAGACCCCTCAGCCCGCTGCCCTCCCCCCCCCCCACCCACTTCCTGCAGCTAAGCTGGACTCTGCTGTCCCTACGGACCACGGCCAGCTCTGCCCACGCCAGGGCCTTTCCCCAGCTTGCGACCCAGCAGGCTCCTGACTCCGTCCAAGCTCCATCGCAGACCCCTCCCTGGAGCCCCCCCATGCCCTGAGCAGCATTTGAAGGCAGCGGGTTCGGAGAGTGAGCTCTGGAGCCCAACCCACCACCTGACTTCCAATCTAGGCTCCCCCATTTTCCAGCTGTACGGCCTCGGGCAAGTTACTTGACCTCTCTGTGCCTCTGCTTCCCTGTAAGGTTACTGTAAAGACGAAGTGAATGAATGTATTCTCCTCGTGCCTGGGAGAGCGCAGGCCCCACGAGACACATCAAACTAAGGGGAACAAACAAATCAGGAGTAGGGCTTCTCCACACCAAGACCGAGCACGGGGCAGGCCGTATGCGGACAGCCAACCCAGAGCTTCTCCCACAGGAGAAACGAGAGAGGAGGGACCTCCCACTAAGCCTCCACGTAGGTGGCCCTGAAGGCCCAGCCGCAGTCATGGCTGCCATGGCTCCTTCCCAGGGGCCTGGACAAGCAACAGAGTCTGAACTGCAGAGGACAAGGAGGAAATTCTGCATAGGAATAGGAATTAACTCAAGGGCTGCCGGCCGCCAGACAAGGGCCCCAGGGGCCCCGAGAGAACCCCACCCCCAGCCCGGCCCCCTCCGCTTCTCCTTCCCCCGTGTCCAGGAGCCAAACCCAGGTTTTGGCCCTGCCCTGGCCTCCTCAGCACCTTCCCGAGCCCCCGCCTGGCCACAGCCGAGAGGCCCAGAGACACACAAATGCCAGCGTAGCCGTGGTAACTGCCCTGACCCTGTTGAGTGTGTCTGTTCAGGCTACGAAGCGGCCACGGGGAGAAACCTGGGCCACCTCGTTGGCCCCATGGGCCTGGCAGAGGCCTGGTGAGGGGCTCGCTGCCCCCCCCTTCCTTCACCTGCTCCTCCCCAGGCTGGGCCGCTCAGGGCTTGTCCATGAGCCCGGGTCTCCCAGCCCAATGTCATGGCAAAGTCAAGGAGGCCCCGGCCAGCAGCTCAGACGCTAATTCTGATGACCCTCGTTCCTTCTGAGATAATAATAGCCCCACTTTACTGCCGGAGGACAAGTGCAAATGCCTACAGAGGCCAGGCCCTGCTCGGCCTTGAGTGACGGAGCCAGGTGACGGCGTGGTGGCCGGTGTGCGGCTCGCCGACAGGGGGCGGCCACGCCTCAGCTTCGGGGGCGTGTGGATGGCGGGCCCCAGACGCCCAGAGGCTCCCTTAGGCCAAGAGAAGTCAAATCTCCAAAGCTTTTGGTCAGGTCGCCTACTATCAAAATGCTGGCGGCTATCAAAAGTCGGACCTAAAAGCATCTGTGCAGTTGAGACACAAGCCGTCCCTGGGTGGGCTCAGGCCTGGGGGCAGCTTCTACCTCCACTCCGGGGTGGCAGGTGTGCACCGATGAGGTTTTGCTGTTGACAGTAGCAGCGACGATTAAGCTGCTTGGCCTCCCAGAGCCCCGGGCCTTCTGGGGGAGGGAGGAAGCGCCCGGGCAGATGAGCCGTCGCCCAGGGGCGTGGGGTGGACGGGCAGGGCACCGAGCCTGGTGCCCTGGTCTGTCTGACACCCAAAACCAGGGGCCTGAACCACAGGCTGCATCCTCATCCCGTCCCTCTGAGCTGGGGGCTCAGTCCTGCCAACATCCCACCTCCAGACCTGTCCTGGCACGTCCCCTGCCCCCTGCACCTGCTCCGAGCCCTCAACGGCCCCTCCTCCGCCCGCCAGGGCCTACCGCTCACTCACATGACCCTCCTGCTACCTCTTCACATGCTGGGCTTCTTCCCAGACGCTAATCCTGCCCAGCTCTCCCGACCAAATCTAGCTATGGCAAAGTGGTGTCCTCCAAAGCCCCCTGCCCCTCAACCGGGCTGCTGACTGGGCTTCCATCTGTCCTGGGACATTTAAAACTATCTGTCCAGCCTTGGCATATAGAACCTAACACCCCCAGCTGTTTGAATACCGGGGCCTCACGTGGCCAGCACATGCCTCTGCTTCCAGTAAACGCGTCAGCTGACCCGGAACACGGGGTCGGCTGAGCCCTCTGTCTCCACCCCGCCACTCTTCGCTTGGCTCCTGCATCGAGTGTATTGCCAGCTCGAGCCCATCCCGACCCTACAAGGAGAAGACAGGCGCGGCCTGGGGGCCTCTGAGGCATCTGTGTGCCCGTGACACGGAGCACATGCCGGGAGCGTGGTGTGATGTCCGCCACAGCTGTCCCTCTCTCCCCGGCTTCCGACCCCGATGGGCCCCGTGGCCCTGGTACTAACATAGCACACAGAGGACAGGCAGCTGGCCGTGGCAAAATCTTCCCACACGGACGGTGACAACCGACATCACACTGATTTGGGGCCCGTATGTTCCAAACGGGCATTCTTTTAGAAGGACCATGGCTGCAACCTGCCTGGTCACCGGAAATGTGTCCAACTTTGCTTTGGGAACTGGGGACATGTCCAATGAGCAATTGGGGGGCCTTTAAAAGGGAACCCAAACGGTGGGTGGCGGCTTTAGGAGCCTCCTGGGGCTCACAGGAGTGAGGGTCCCCTCCATCTGTGCGATGATGAAACACCTCTTGGGGAAGAGGCAGGGAAAGCAGGGCCCGTGACCCTGACACGCTCTCCCCAGGGGCGGAGGAGGAGGGCCGCCTCAACAGACCCCCAAAGAACTCAGGAAGAGTGGGTGCAATGAGATGATTTCTGGGATTTAGAGGCTTTAAAGGCCGCTGGAGAACAGGCTGGGGGTGAGGAGGGAAGCAGGGCTCCGGGGCTTATGGCCACGCAGCCGTGCTGGGGCCCTGGGCCTCAGCTCCGCCTGCCTCATCGCTGCCCCGGGGGCACTTGGAAACTCCCATTGCAACTTTACAAATATACACGTGAAAACAATATTCAGCAAAAGTCTGCTGAGGGCCCAGTGTGCACCGAACTCTCCAGGAGCCGGTCAGTCTGTACCAACAGCAGAGAAGCGAGCAGGCCCTGGCAGTCCACGGCACGACGGGTCCACTCCCCGCACGTCCTGGACTGGTGTCAGATGTCCCTCCCACCGATGCAGAGCTTTTAAATTTAGTGCTTAAAAATCCTACAGTGAGCCCTGTAACCCTCCAGCCGACCCAAGGAAGCACAGTCGGTAACCTTATCGACTAGAACCCCTGCTCCCCTGCCCTGCCCACCTTCTCCGCAGAGGCAACAAAGGTGTCAGCTGGGGTTTACCGTGCGCTTATCGTGAACATCATTTCGGCTTCCTCATGCATATACTGCTTGCTTTTGAACTTTATGAAACGCGGATCCCACCACGTCTGAATGTGGACTTTTAGGCACGGGCTCTTTTCTGGCATTTTCTGGCAGCCAGTCAAGAACAGACAGCACGATGGAAGGGAAGACCCCACTGCCCCATGGAATTCCCAGAAAAGCCCCAAAGGAGAGGAGAGGCCGTGGCTCTGAGGGTAGAGGGCGGCCCTGCGAGACGCCTGGCGGGAAGGAAGAGGGGCCCGAGCCTGAGTGGCCGCTGCTTGCAACGCGGCTCTGCCGAGGCCAAGGGCACAGGGTGAAGGCTCCCGGAGAAGCGTGTTTCTTGGCTGCGTCTGCAAACAAAAACATGCGAAGTGACGGCAAATGTCACGGTAAAGGCAGAGCAAGACAACTACATCTGTCGATTTATTATTAGAAGGCAAATGTCATGGAAAGAAAATCCGTCCCAAGCCATTCGGTCCTGCTGAAACTCCACAGGGTGCAGCTGGCTGGAACCAGAATCCTTCTCACCATGCCTCCACTAGGAGCGGCCTTACTCCATCCTGGGGTCAACTCTAATTTGTCCCCCTTGATGGCAAAAAGTCACGGGCGAGGGAGACAGGAAGACCACCTGTCTTCACAGCCTCCCTGGGGTCCACGTGAGTATGCGTCTCGGAGAAGAGGGCGCTGGACTAGAGCCAGGCGGCGGCCGAGGCGATTCTGAGGGGCACGAGGCAACAGAGGGGCTGTCCATTTTAAGAGCTACTCGCTGACCTTGGCGTGTATTTAAAAAGCACTCAGCCAGGGCTTCCCTGGTGGCGCGGTGGTTGAGAGTCCGCCTGCCGATGCGGGGGACACGGGTTCGTGCCCCGGTCCGGGAGGATCCCACATGCCGCGGAGCGGCTGGGCCCGTGAGCCATGGCCGCTGGGCCTGCGCGTCCGGAGCCTGTGCTCCGCAACGGGAGAGGCCACAGCGGTGAAAGGCCCGCGTACCGGGGAAAAAAAAAAACAAAAAACCTCAGCCAGAAGCTAAGTGACGCTGGTATAATTTTCCTTTAAAACCAAACTCATTTACAAGAAGAAAGCAAGTCGGTTTAAAGAAAACTATTACGTGCTTAGAGGATGGGGATATGGCAAAAATCGTGAAGGTAGAACAGAAATAAGTGAGCTCTGAGCACAAATGATCTCGATATTTCTAAGAGACTGTAACATTTTTTCTAACTTCTAAGGTACTGTTGAGCTCAGAAAGTTTTGACTATGTTCTCTGCCTAAAAACGGCCACTGCACACAGCAGGCCAGCCACCCCAGCCTGGACTGAGCCTTCTCTGCTTGAGGCCCTGTGTTTCGGGGCATTTCCACAGCTCTGCCAGCCCAGAGCCCCCCGCTA
Source organism: Kogia breviceps (assembly GCF_026419965.1). Classification (NCBI taxonomy): domain Eukaryota; kingdom Metazoa; phylum Chordata; class Mammalia; order Artiodactyla; family Physeteridae; genus Kogia; species Kogia breviceps. The sequence continues at coordinate 4,258,802 of NC_081323.1, read as the reverse complement.
CCCACTGCAGCTGCTGCCAAAGGAAGCCCCAACAAGGGGGGGTCGCTGGGCTCAGCTCTCGGTCACGAACCCCAAGGAACCCCTGGAGAAGCTCCCGTTTCTCCTCTCCTGAGTTTGTTCTTTTCCCCAAGATTCCACAATGACTTCAGAAAGAAACACAGATGAACAAATGTCACTCTTTGTGCAGGCAGTTCAGCCGGCTTAACACGTGCTCTCGATGGCAGACCTTGCTCTCATCACACACAAGTCTGTTTTAAAAATACCTGAAATGGGAACTGACTCTTTTAAACACGTTAAAAATAACTATATTATTGTTCACTGTGTTACCTCATTTATTTGTAGTGTCACATTATTAATAACAGTATTATTATAATTAAGGAAAAGCCAGATGCCCATACAGCCCCGTGTGCCAGGGAAGCCCTGCTCTACCTGTCGGCCCAGTACCCCCCGCAGTCAGCACTGGCTGGCACACTCAAACGGGTCCCGGTTGGCTGACAGATGATTAGGTCACCCTAGTTATGCACCATGACTAACCTGTCTACGTCTGCAGTGAGCGGGGTGGGAAGCAGGGGGAGGACAGAGACCTGGATTTCAAAGGCTGGAGGGCATTGTCTAAGTCTAGATCCGGGATTAGGAGAGGAGGTCTAGGGCTCAGGCTCAACACAATCCGGGATGAGGGCCGCGGTCGGCAGAGGGCGGCGGAGCTCTGCACCCCGGGGTAGCGGTGTGAACGGTGCTGCTTCTAAAAGAGCTCAGTTTCCTTCAGGAAGAACGAACAGTGGCCCCGACCCCAGCACACCGGGCCTCTCTCTTCTCAGATCTTTCAGTGAGGTTTCCCGCCCCTTTGGCTTCGGGGCAGATCTCTGAAACGAACTTCGCTGAAGCTCAACGTTTTTTCCTGACTGGTTAGAGACAAGAACGATGAACGCAAGGTCGCAGCCCCAGAGGCCCAGCCCCAAGCCCTCACTCTGGGCTCTCTGGGTCAGAGGAATGGGGTGGTGTTGAGAGTGGGGACACGTGCACAGCTGGTGGGGACGAACCGGTGGCCTCGTACCGAAGGGCAGCTGAGCCAAAGCCCCGTGTCTACCTGGGCCCCAGCAGCCCCACCGCTTGAGATCGACCCGCGAGAAGCCCCCGTGAACGCGCACACGGAGCAGGTGCCGGGACGGGGGCAACGCTCTTCCAACAGGGGCCAAGCGCACGTCAACGGGGAGGTGACTGCCAGTGTCTTCTATTCAGACCAGAGACAACAGGTGACAGTCCAGGAGCCAGGCAGCTTACGGGAACCAGTGCAGAAGGGTCTCTAAGATACGGGGCCAAGTGAAAAGCCACTAAGTGGCAGAGACGCTGCTTGTGTTTCTTTAAAAAGCCATTTTTCTGTGGAAACTGGCCGGTAAGCTCAGGGGGATCCGAGAGGCGGGTTACGGAGCCCGTGGCTGGGGGAGGGTCACTAAGGCGGCCCTTAGCCTTAGCTCCAGTTAGTATTTTTAACGTCTAATGTAATGTATCTAATTCATATGTTCCACGTGTAATTAAACATTAAATTTTTTAAAGTAATGGCTGGGAGAAGCTGCTAATATACCACGGGTTTCATGGAGTAGACATCCTGAGAAAGAGTCTTGAGGAAGATTAACTTGCCTTTCTTGTACCTAATGCCCATATTTGAGGGACGAGCTTTAGGTAATAACCGGTGCTTTGGGAGTTGGCTGGATATTTGAATAAGCGGCAGAAAAAGAGAGCATCACCAAACAATCTTCGCTTTAACCGCGCCCAAGTCCTCCTCCTGGCTGCCGTGTGGACTTCGCCAGGCTTGATCACTAAGGGCGCGGTATAGTTCTATTTCTAGCTTCCAAACGCTTCTCGCCAGCTCTTGTTTTGCTCTTTCTCTAATAAGGAGCCGGCAGAACGTCAGTTCTAAAGCGATCAAGAAAAGAATGTGAAGCTGTGAACTGTCCATTTGGATGCTGACAAAAAATAGATCTGGCATCAGGGGGCTGACACCCGAGCCCGTGGCTCGCATTCCGTGTCTCCGTGAAGGCCCCCGTCGGCACAGCGAACCAGGCACTGCACCTGGGCCACAAAAGATCCCGTCTGGGAGACGGCTTTGCCAGCAGCTGGCAGGTCCCACCCGCCTCTGAGCCTGTTTCCTCACCTGTACAGCCAAGGAGCTAAGACTGGATCTCCCAGGTCCCTTCCGGCTCGGGGACGGCTCCTGTCCTCTGTCGGGGTGCCCTCCCCGGTGCCCCTCGCGCCAGATTCCTTCTTCTCCCACAACCGCCCTTCCATTGAGCTCCACACCCATGACCTCTTTCTGTCTAGTCGGCTCCTCCTCGCACGCGGTCCAAAGGCACTTCTAACCCCACCGGTGAGGGACTTGCCTGGCGGTCCAGTGGTTAGGATTCAGCGCTCCCACTGCGGGGGGCACTGGTTTGATCCCTGGTCGGGGACTAAGAGCCCGCATGCTTGGCAGCGTGGCCAAAAAAAAAGAAAGACACCAACCCCACAGGTCAGTTAGCGTGGCCGCCTCTCACTAACCCCACAGGTCGGTTAGCGTGGCCGCCTCTCGCCCCACTCGCCCCAGGGAAAGGCACTGACTTCGGCCAGTTCCGCCAGGCGTCACCCTTCACCCAGCCAGCGCCCCACATCCACGCCGCCGCCAGGCCCTGTTGGTCAACCTCCTCAATAACCCTCAGAGCCGTGCCCCCAGCCGTCACCATCTCCCTGCCCCTCAAACCCCAAACCCCACCCCGTGGCCAGGGAGACTTCTGAGACCGACAACTCGATGACAGCACCTCCCGTCCATCAGGACAGAGGCTTCCCTGCTCAAGACGCAATAAAGACCGCGTGTCGTCCTGCCAGGCCAGCGAGGCCCTGCGTGGCAGCCCCTGCCCACCCCCCCCGACCCGGCTCACGCTGTGTCCCAGGTCTGCTGACCTTCGGCTGGTTCCCCTAACACGCCGTCCTCTCCACCAGAGGGCTCGCGAACACGCTATTGCTGACCTCGGAACTGTACGCCCGACCCCCACCCCGTGTTCATCCTTCAGCTCACAGCCCAAGGGTGCACATATCATTTTCTCAGGAAAGTATTCCCTGACATGCCCGGATCGAGGGCAGCTTCCTCCGCCGTATACTCTGAAAAAAAAAAAAAAAAAAAAAAAAGCACGTTCCTGTTCCAGTGCCCTTAGCTCGAGTCGGGTTGTAATGAGAACCTCCTTCACGTGGTGATTCATCGTTTCCAGATCGCCAACTCCGGGTGGAGAGACAGGGTCGGAGAGAGCTCATCTTCGTATTCTGGTGCCTAATACAGAGTATGGCCCATAGTGGGTACTCAGTGCATTTCTGTAGATCAAACTATGGCTTCTAAGGCCTTCCATCGAGAGGCCACAAAGAGCTCATACAGCTTACTATAAAAAAAAAAAAAAAAAAAAAAAAAACCCAATCAAAAAATGGGCAGAAGACCTAAACAGACATTTCTCCAAAGAAGACATACAGATGGCCAACAGGAACATGAAAAGATGCTCAACATCACTAATTATTAGAGAAATGCACATCAAAACTACAATGAGGTATCACCTCACACCAGTCAGAATGGCCATCATTTAAAAGTCTACAAATAACAAATGCTGGAGAGGGCGTGGAGAAAAGGGAACCCTCCTACAGTGTTGGTGGGAAAGTAAGTTGGTGCAGCCGCTGTGGAGAACAGTATGGAGTTTCCTTAAAAAACTACAAATAGAACTACCATATGACCCAGCCGTCCCACTCCTGGGCATACATCCAGACAAAACTATAATTTGAAAAGATAACTGCACCCCTATGTTCACTGCAGCACTCTTTACAATAGCCAGGTCATGGAAGCAACCTAAGTGTCCAATGACAGACGAATGGATAAGATGTGAGATCTAAGAGGCCACTAAGAGACAAGGCCCAACGCGACTGGCCCCTCCCACTTTCCGTTAGGTCCCTCCCGCCTCGCTGGGCTCCTCCCAATCCTCCCCATCACCTTCCTGCTTCTCGACCTGGACCACCAGCGTCAGTGGCAACCACCCTACCACCGACTGAACCTCCCTTTCAGCAGCTCAGTGCCAGTCTGCCTGCTATCAACCACTGCTAAGCACTTCCTACTTCTTTCCTCGTTTGATCACCTCCACAACCCTGGAAGGTGGGTATCTTTGGACCCTAGAAGGATCTTATTTTGCAGCTGTGGAGGCAGCAGACCAGACAGGTAACGCCACTGGTTAGCTATGAAGCAGAAGGAGGCAAGGGGTATATTCAGCGCAGCTGGTCCCAGATCTGGCTTCCTGCTTCTCATCCCAACTCCCTCTGTTGAGGTCCTCTCATTGGATACCATCTTGCTTCCTTTTAAAACCCACCTAAATACTATCAGAGAAAAGACATTAAGAGAAAATCCCTTTAAAGAAAGAAACACAATGAGGATACCCCATTGCACCCATCTCATTTAGAAAAGGAGCAAAGATTCTCGTCTCTCACATACTTTCAGAGAACGTGGAGACACACAAAGAAAGGGTGAAGAATCCAGAAAAAGATGAGAGAAGAAATAAAAACGCCAATTTAACTAAATGATATGGCTAACGAGAAGACAAAAGAATAAACGAAAAATTATTTAAAAATTTTAAAAAGCCCAGAATTACCAAGTATCACAAAAGTGTGGAGTCGGAAAGGACATGAGTTGGAAGTTCCTGATTTTGAGATTTCAGACAATGCCAAAATTTCCAAACAAATATGGAATGCCAACCTGGGCTGCCACCCAGTTTTTCTTTTTTTTAAAATATGCTACGTAAAGTCATTTTAAAAACTACATAAAAACAAAATCTTAAAACCAAAAACCCATATTACTATCTATTGTCATTCAAAAAGAAATGACACTGAAATACCAAAAGGTAGGATGCTTATGCAGCCTCCATCTCAAGGACAGTCCCTTCCCTGAATAAATTTAACCTGATGAAAACCCCACTACATCATCTTTATTTTTCTCACTTCACTGCGCCTTGGCACTTGGCAACCACCGACTTAGCTCAACGCTCTCCCTTGTGCGGGATTCCCTTCCACAAACTCCTCCTGCAGCAGCCTCCTCCGAGCGCTTGCTTGAGCAGGATCCTGGTGGCCTCATAAACCAACCAATTCTAAAGGTAGCAGAATAGGAGAAAAATGCACAAAAATCAATACCATTCCGATAAACACAAAATAAACAGCCTGAATATAATGATAAAAGAGAGTCCGTTCACAGTAGCAATAAACATATCAAATACTTGGAAACTACATGATATATATTCACATATCAAACTCCACATATATACATCAGAATTATATAAAGAAAACACAGATCCTTAATGGGAGAAATAGAAACTCAAACGAAGAGAGAGACCATACTTCCGGCTGAAGGCTAAACACAGAAAAAATCGTCGCTATTTCCTAACTTACAGATTAAATGAAATTCCAGTCAAGGCATCACCAGGGTCATTACGGAACTTGACAAGAATGATTCTTTTTTTTTTTTTTTTTTTTTTTTTTTTGCGGTACGCAGGCCTCTCACTGCTGCGGCCTCTCCCGTTGCGGAGCACAGGCTCCGGACGCGCAGGCGCAGCGGCCATGGCTCACGGGCCCAGCCGCTCCGCGGCACGTGGGATCTTCCCGGACCAGGGCACGAACCCGCGTCCCCCGCATCGGCAGGCGGATTCTCAACCACTGCGCCACCAGGGAAGCCCCAAGAATGATTCTTAAATTCTTTTTTCTTTTTTTGGCTGTGCTGAGTCTTCATTGTGGCGCGTGGGCTTAGTTCCCCCGCGGCGTGTGGGAATCTTAGTTCCCACATGGACGTGGGGATCGAACCTGCGTCCCCTACATTGGAAGGCGGATTCTTAACCACTGGACCACGAGGGAAGTCCCGAATCTTAAATTCTATAGAAAAATAAATGGACAAAACCATCAGAGGAGTCTGAGATAATACGCAGTTAGAAGATTCTTGCCCCAGCAGATCTTAAAATATAGCATGAGGGGCTTCCCTGGTGGCGCAGTGGTTGAGAGTCCGCCTGCCGATGCAGGGGACACGGGTTCGTGCCCTGGGCCGGGAAGATCCCACGTGCCGTGGAGCGGCTGGGCCCCGTGAGCCATGGCCGCTGAGCCTGTGCGTCCGGAGCCTGTGCTCCGCAACGGGAGAGGCCACAACAGTGAGAGGCCCACGTACCAGGGGACAATTAAAAAAAAAAAAAAAAAAAAAATATATATATATATATAGCATGAAACGATGATCGTTAAGGCTGTAAACCAACTAAACCACTGGGGAACGATGCCGCAGCTTAACAAACACGGCAGAAGTAAACTCGCTACCAATAAAAGATACATAAGCCGCACTATGCCACCGTAGTCTTGAGGACAGACTGATGTTTTTCAAGACCTTCCCATCTCAATTTGGAATAGGAAGTTTCAGAGTTTGTTTTTTTAAAACTAATTAAGCAACATCAGAAAATTTCGAAGTGACAAAGATGACGATTTCCTGATAATCTAGAAAAACCTTCCGTATTCCTGTGTTTCGTATTCCTGTGTGTTTTGAATTCCCGTGCTTTGAATTCTTAGCGCCATCTCAAGCCCCCACCTCCGAGGCTGTCCAAAACACAATTTGAAATTCCTTAGACTCATCTTGTTCTCTAATTATGAGTGTGAGGGTGGGGTGGTGGAGGTGCTGGCAGCGGGCACCAGGGAACCTTCTGGGCTCCTTAGGGGCTGCGGCCCACCGGCCCAGCACCCAGCAGGCCGCACAGGGCCCTCTTGCTGTTCTCGGCTTCCTAACTACACGGATGGTTCTCAAGGGCGATTAGGCCTGAAGTCCTCACTTGCCGCAAATCAATCAGACCTCAGCGACTTGGAAAAACAAGTCTTGCTCTTCCTTCTTCCCTCAGGAGTGAAGAGGTGGGAGGGAAGTAACGGCTCTTTTAGGAAGGAATTTCTAGACCAGCAAAGGGAAAAGCTCCCAATTTTACAATGATATTTAGCCAAAAAAAAAAAAAAAAGGATGAAGGTGGGAGGGTCCAGAAGTCACCATCACCAGATAATAATGAGTTTTCATTTCTGATCTGAGAGGACCTGTTCTTTTTTCTTCTAGTTTTGTGACATTTTCTTTACCTTGGGTGCTTTCAGGTCTCACTGTGGGCCCTGCTGGGATTATCCTGGCACCGGAGGTGACCTTGTCCATCACCTGCCCTAACATCTCAGGACCTTCATGCACAAGGGAAGAAGCGGGGGGTAGGCCTCCAGCAGAAGCAGGAATCAGAGGTCGGTCACCTGGACCACACCTGGCCGTGGACCTGCTGACAGGGAGCTGACCCAGAGCATTCCCTGGTCCCCGCCTGGCCGACAGGTCCCACAGCCTCGGGGTGCCCCCGACCCTCACACCTGTGTGGGCAGGGTGGCCCTTCCCCGACTGCCACTGGGAAAAACAAAGCCGAGGGCAAGTAAAAAATATCTTAGAATCCTCTTCAACTCAAAGCACCGCCATGGTGAATGAGGCCGACTCCCCCAGTTGTGAGGACGGGCTGATTACAGAGCCCAGCATCACTTGCCTGCAGATAATTGCCTCAATTCTCCACTTCACTTTGCACATATAGAAATCGTCCTAATCTACCGAAGCCTCAGTGACTAGATATGTAAAATTGGTCTAATCATGTCTTGAAGAGCTTGGGCTGACAGGACAGCTCTGAGCGCCACCATGAACCAGCGAGACCGTCTCCGTCGGCCCCGCTGCTGCCTCACTCCCCCACCAAGCCTGAAGGGGTGAGTCAGACCCTCAGCAGAGAACAGAAAAACAACTTTGAGGCTCTCTGTCACTGCCAGAGGCTGGGGGACCATGTGCGAGACCGGACAAAAGCTAAAGCACGCACCGCAGGACGTTCCTGACAGCTGAGTGGTCCTCTGCAATCAGCAGCGTTTTCAGCCACCGCCCACTAGCCTCAGGAGGGGCAGCTGTGCAGGGCAGAGGACACAGCTGACACCAGCACCACCTGGGCCACGGGCAGCGCCGGCCACGGGAAAGCACCAGGCAGGCTGCGGCAGGACAGGTGACAGAATCCAGTCGCCGTTTCTCCAGGACAGAGCCAGGCAGAGGGCCAGAGTCCAGCATGAACCAGGGACCACACATCACGTGAAAGCGGAGAGCCAGAGCCACAGCAGAGGAAGGGAGGCACCACACCCCAGGAGGACCTGCCCACCCAAGCTTACATTCTGCCTGGGGGAGGGGCCTTCCAGACACTTCCTGTTGGATTCAGAGCCTAGAAATTGCTCCTCCCCTGACAGGAGTAGGTAGGCAGGCAAGCAGGTAGGCAGGCAGGTGGATGCGGCGTTGGCAGGATTACCTCGACAGCGCACAAAGCCAAGAGAAAAGAAGGGCCACGCCCGAGAGGATGACCCCGGCAGCTCTGCACAGGGGCACAGTTCACTTCTGATCCTATCTCCATTTAAAAACGGAGGGCACAAATAGAACATTGTAATCCCAACAAAGGCCTGGACAGAAGCCAGCCATGTCAAATAGATGATGACTTCCCCCTATTGTTTGCCTCTGGCTCTAGATGGCACACCCCCAAAGTCACAAAATCAGGGGCCCGGGCCCGTCGCCCTTTCTACCGGTGAGAGCCGACAGATACCAGCGCCGTCCGAGGGACAGCGGCGTGGCGCCCCAGAAGAGCGAGCCACGTGCTCTTGTATTGTACCCGACCTCTCTGGGGGGGAGGGGGGGCGGGCAGCAAGGCAATGCCAAGTTCCCAGTGGGCCTGCGCCTTTCTGGCTGATTGCCACAGTCAGTGGTGGGGAGCACGTCATACTCCCTGAGCTCATTTCTACCCAAAGGAAAGTTTGAAAAGCTCTCCATCTCTAAAAATAGTCCTTATCAATGACTGTCCAAAAAAACGTGTTCACGAGTGATTGTACCCACTCGCCTGGGGGAGCAGAACCGAACTTTTGTGTCTCATCTTGGAAAACGTGTTGGTGCCAAGGGGACCCATGACGATGGCCTGGCGAGCCTTCTGAGAATTCACTTGAGTCATCTGTCTCCCCCAGAGTGACAAGAACAGGGCTTCGCACACAGTAGGCATGCGGGAAGAAGTGGCTGGAAAGCACTCCTCTAACAGGTTTCAAAAAAAAAGAAAGGAAAACCTCAAAGTCAGACGAGGTAAAAGCCCACCTCTTTCAGAAAACCACCCGATGAACTCTTCCTGATTGTTAACCACCACCAGGCAGCTTCCTCCCTGGCTTATCTATCTGGCAAGGGCTGAGAACGTGGCACCTGTTGGCAATCCACTCTTTAACAGTTGGGGGCACTTCACATTGATATGCGTGTTGTCAGATGACAGGCGTTGGTCACTTCTCAATCACCTCCGTCCCCCCACGATGCCTGGAAGAGTGTCTTGGTCACAGAAGTGACTCAACGTGTGATTGCTCAATAGCCGATATCATTTTTAACTTCCGAGACAGCTCAGGGAGGGGAGGCAAAGAGGCCCGATGCAATTAATAGACAGAGACGGATTTCTCTGCTTCAGCAAATGAGCTGCAGAGCGGAGAGTCACAGAGCCCTACCCTGGTCACAAAAGGTCCATCGGTGGCCGAGGCTCCATCACTGACACTTGTTTGCTCTTGTCCTGAAACTGCCACCCAGACATTCCTGCCTGCCGCCGAGGCACCTGCACTTTCCAATGCTTCTAAAATAGAAGCCAAGTCAGAAGAGCATGTGCATCAATAGAGCCCCCAGCCTCTCTCTCCCGGGGCCTCCAGATCCCTTGCCTGGAACCAGAATCTGACTTGAAAAAAACTTGGTGAGCATGGAGTTCTAATCCCACCTGGCTCAGAAGTCCCAAGGAAAACATCTCTACTATGTGGTCATCTGTCCTTTGATTTAACGCCGCCGCTGCTGACAAAGAGCCAACCATCTCCTGACAGCCGTTCCATTTCAGAGCCCTCATTGTTGGAATATCCTTCCTTGGGCTGAGCTGAAATCTGCCTGTTGAAACTGCCTTCCATAGGTTCTAATTTTGCCCTCCCGAGCCACATAAAATACATCTTAATGCCTTTTCCACAGGACAATCCTTAAAGGGGCTGAAGACAATATTCTTCACGATTCATCCAAATAAGAACCTGATCGTAATGAACTGGGAGCTGCGCTTTCCCGTCCAACGGGTTCAGGAGCCTCCCTCTGGCAGAGCCCGGCCGGTGATATACGTCCACATTTTATTTACCGCAGACAGACAGAGCCCCTCGTTCCTTTGCCTGGTAACAACCCGAGGCTGCTCAACACCCACTTGCTCCTTTTAGAGATTCACTCTGCAGCAAGCACTTTGAAAGTCACGCACGTAATGCATTTTAAAGAGCGCTTTCTGCACAGGGCCATTTGCTCAGCCTCGGCACTAAATGCGAGATGGAACAGTATTTCAGCGAGGTCCTCCTGCTCCCAGAGTCCATGTCGAATGCACGCCAGAAATGTATCTGTAACTATACATGACTGGGGCTCTAAATGCAGTGCTTTGTTAAATGTTCATTTGCTGATTAAAATGCATCTTGCAAAGAAAGTGCATTCGTAATGCAGAATCTAGTCCAAAAATACGTATTATGTAATGCACACTTCTTAATAATGCAGGCGATCTTGGTGTATCTATATTAGTGGACCGGCTCCGGGCTGCCAGCTCCATTATAGGCAGAAAGCACTCCTTTTGCAAAACGAAGTACTTTCTTATGTACACTAAAGAATCATAATCCACCTCGTTGCTGACAGCTGGCATTTGTCTCCATTTGAAAGGGCATTCAGCAGCACCCACATATTCCTGATTTTTTCCCAGTGTGCCCTGAGAACCACTCGAATGATGTCTTTATGTTCCACTCACTGTCCGGAGGGCTGCGCTGATTGAAGAAAGCAAGTGGGTGTGTCAGTGTGAGCAGAACCTTTGGAAATGTCTCGGGTTGGGGCTGAGAGACCAGGATTTGAGACCTGCAGCTCCAAAGGGCCCTGTCCCGTGTGCCCTAATACCAGCCATATGATGACTGGAGCCATCCAGACACCTGTGATAATAAAACCCTTTCAGTCGCTCTGCAAAGTGGTAAGGAGGAGAGCACAACGAGAATGCAGACATCTGTCCTTTTACGAAGTTTGCAATCAACCCCACTTTATTAGACCGATCAGTATTGTAATGCTACAAACTAACTTGATGAAAACAAGATGCGAGATAGACACAGCCGAGAAGACAGGGCAGGAGCATTCAAGACCATCCCCAGAGAAGATGCAGAAACAAAACCTCCCCAAGTCAAAACAGTCGCTAGGATCTCACTAAGGTCTTAACTCTGGGCTCAGCAGCTCTAAGGCAGGCATGGTACGCGAGGGATAAGGGTGAGTCACACCACACTGAGGAAGAGCTGTGGGTGCAGGACACTTCGGGCCCCAGGAAGCAGTGCCAGGAGGGGACACCTGGTGGACCACCTCAGAAGGGAAGGCAGAATTACCTCATGGACTCTTCAGGTTTCCCCCATGTTGATTCAAAGACAAGAAAAACCACCTGTCCCACCTGTAAAGCCTTGTTGCTTCCACAGATTCTAGGAAGATGGTTTTGCTCTGAGTTATACCACCGGTGGACCTGTCACAAGGGCAAAAGTGATGCTCCGTATTTTAATGGGGAGGGCATGCACAACCCAGAAGCAGCAGTCAGGTTACAGCTGGAACCCCAGAGCTTCCGAAGTACCATCCTGCCTGAGCAACGACCACTCCAGGGATCCCCCTCCAGGAGGACATGGAGCTCATTTGATTTTCCAGGGCTGGGAAAGAAATGGACTCGTTTCCTTTGGGGTTCAACGACATGACCTAGGGTGTCTAGCTGTCCCTGAGCCCTAATGTTCTGGTTGATCCAATAATTTTCTCACTAGAATGCACGCCGGGTTAAACAATGTTGGTGGGTAAGGAGGGAGTCCTGAGTGGTTTAATGCTCTGAGTAACAGCAGATTAATCCTAAGTACCCTTTCCTTAACGTAAGATTTTCTGTTCTTTCCTTTTCTTCTTCCTACTCTATCTTCAGCACCTAGAACAGAGCTTGGCATGTGCTAGGCACTCAATATTTGTCGAATGAACTCACTTTGTTGAAAACCTATTTATGAAAAGAGCTTTGAATGGTACCCAGCGGTCTCCTTGAGAGCTGATCGCCCTGCAGCGCCCCCCAGGGGCAGAGAATTGGCTGCACCTACTGAATATCAGCCAGATATTAACTCGTGGTTCCAGCTAATTAGACTTTCGGCACATGTTCTCAGCTAGAGCTCAGGGTGGCCCACCAACGGGCTTGGGGACGTGTAAACTATCCCCCCGTCCGTCTGTGGGGGTCCTTCTTAGGGAAGATACTCATCTACCTGTTAGGTAACTAATTAGTCTCTTGAGGCCGCAGTGGTGGTTGGGGGTATTGGAAACTGCTCAGATTACGGTCACTGTGCCAGGTCTGCCAAAGGCGATCTCATGATTAATGACTGCCTGAGGTTACCATGCTCAGACTACGGAGCCCCTGGAAAATGCCCGGAACCGCACCGTTAATACTGACGTACAGATGCTCATTCCTCCGGAATATCCGCAATTTTGCGGTCTGGTTTTTAGCTGCTTCGGGCTTTGTTCAACTTATCGATAACCCTGGAGAAGCTGGGGAGCGGTACGGACCCCATGGAGAACTCATGCCTAGCTGCGCAAGCACTCTGACCTGTAGCTAGCTTGCTCGCTCGCTCCTTGGCACCCACCAGGCCCCCAGCCGCTCCCATCGCCCAAATCCTTTCAAACAAGGTTCCCTCCTGCCACCTGCCGGCCCGTTAGGGTCTACGCCTCGGGCTCGGCGCCACTGCGCAACTCGCACGGAGCCGCCCCCGCCTCCCTACTGCACATGCCCGGCAGAAGTCCGGGCGCGCAACTTTGCTGAACCTCTCCGCCCCGTTCGTCTTCGCCTCAGTCTCCTCTTTCCTCTCCCAGGCGAGAGGACCAGTGGAGGCACCTCTCCCGAGTCTTGGGCTGCGGTCTAAGACTTAGAGAGAGGAGCCTGCGGAGGAGATAGACTTTTTCTCCCCTTTTCCCATCCCTTCTTTTTGCCCAGAGAGGCAAATAGAGGCGCGGAGCTTTAGAAAGTTGAGTGGTCAAGAAGGTAGGTGCTTCCCTTTTTCTCCTCGCGCCGAGGTGGGGCTGGGACCTCCGGACCCAGCTTCTTAACCTCGCGAGGAGCACCTTTTCCGGCTCTAGCAGCCGATGCTCTTCGGAGCTGCTCTCTGCAGAGCCAGAGGGTGGGTCGGATTCGCCGAGCGTGCATGAGGATGGATCGCAGATCCCGAGCTCAGCAAGGGCGCCGAGCTCGCCACAGTTACAACGATCTGTGCCCACCCCTAGGCCGCCGGGCAGCCACCGCACTCCTCTGGCTCTCCTGCTCCATCGCGCTCCTTCGCGCCCTTGCCACCTCCAGCGCCCGCGCCCAGCAGCGCGCGGCTGCCCAGCGCCGGAGCTTCCTTAACGCCCACCACCGCTCCGCCGCCCAGGTATTCCCCGAGCCCCCCGAATCCGACCACGAGCACGAGGAGCCAGACCTCGAGCTCTCCCTCCCCGAGTGCCTGGAGTACGAGGAAGAGTTCGACTACGAATCCGAGACCGAGACCGAGTCTGAAATCGAGTCGGACACCGACTTCGAGACCGAGCCTGAGACCGCCCCCGCCACTGAGCCCGAGACCGAGCCCGAGGACGAGCGCGGCCCCGTGGTGCCCAAGCGCCGCACCTTCGACCAGTCTCTCACTGAGCGTCTCAACGCCCTAAGGTTGCAGAGCCCCGACGCCTCCCCAAGTCGCGCGCAGCCCAGCACTCGAGAGTCTGAGAGCCCCAGACAAGGAGAGAAGCCCGAGGACAAGGATCCGAGGGACCCCGAGGAGTCTGAGCAGCCAAAGGAGAAGCAGCGGCGCCGGCGCTGCAAGCCGAGGAAGCCCACCCGCCGCGACCCATCTCCGGAGTCTCCTTCCAAAAGGGGACCCATCCCCATCCGGCGTCACTAATGGAGGACGCGCCCCAGATTCTCCTTGTTTTCTTCGACCCAGGTTGGTGGCCCACCGCTAAACTGGGGAGTCTGGGGTCGGTGCAGGAGCGGCGGGAGGAAGGGAGGGAGAAAAGGCAGGTTAGAAGGAAGGCGGGAAGAGAGCGGGCTCAGCTAGCTAGCCCTGGAGGCGGGGGCGCAGGGCGAGCTGGGAAGAGCTCCACGAATCTCCCGCAAGGCGCTGGCGGGCGCCCGGGTGGCCAAAGGCTTGTTGGGCGGCGGGGCGCTCCTCGCGCCCCTCCGGAGACAGCCTGAGGTCTCCAGGCTGGTGTCCAGGATGCACGACTGAATTCCGGGAGCGCCCCAGGTTTCGAGCTGCACACCCAGAAGGCACGGGTAAGTCACTTGTTTTACGTGTTTTCCCTCCTAGAGTAAGTAGTCTCACACAAGTTGGCTTTGGCGGGTGCCAGAAACGTGGTGCGGAGGTGCTCGCGCCAACTTTCAGAAAGCAGAGCCGCCCGGCTGTAGCGACACTGTTGCAATGCGCGAATACCAACCGGGCTGGGATTGGGCAACACTCCGGAGACGGCCGGCTCCCGGGAAAGTCGCGCGCACGCGCGCCGCTTAAGACGCTCAGAGTCTAGAGCCCAGGTCCCGTCGCTGTCAATTTGGAGCCGCCGGACCCCGGCGCCAGTGCCCCCGCGGCTGCGCGCCTCTCCTGGCCGCCACCGCCCGTCTCCGGGCGATCGCGGGGCCGGAGACCGCAGCAAAGAACGTGCGCACCTGACCGCACGCCCCGGAGCCGACCTCTAAGAGCCGGCCGGCGGTTCCCCACGAGTCACCGGTGCTTGGAGGGCAGGCAGAGGAGGTACGGGAGTCTTGGGAGGTGCCCAACGGGCTACCAGGGTTGGTGGCGTGGGCTTGGTCACGTCGGGGCATCGCCTTTTGGCGCAGTCTGGTGGCGGGGCTGGGTGCAGCTTGGCTGGAGAGGTCCCGGGCTGTTTGCGCAAGGGCCTGGGGATGTAAGAGAGGGGCTAAGAGGTCAGCGAGCCGGTCACGAGCGGAAAGGTAAAGCGGAACAAGGAACAAGCTGGAGAGGGAGACGCGCCTGTCACCAGGGAACCCTACAACACGTCCCCAAAAGAGCGCGGCACGCGCCGAGCTGGGGAAAGGTGTTGGATCCGACGACGCAAGTCCATGGGCGATCGGTCGAGAGGGGGCAGGGGCCGGCGGCTACGGCAGCCTCGAGGAGGGGAGGGGAGGAGAGGGGAGGCTGCGCGCACCGGCCATTTTCAGCTCGGGCGGAGCTAAGTTTGGAATCTGTAACCTGGAGGCGAAGCTGCCCTGGTGTCGGAGCACAAGAACGGCCGCAATCGCATCTTCGGTGCGCAAAGTGTGCCTTTCTCACCAATCCTGGGGGAAAAGACTGGTTAGTGAACTGTATTTACAAAACCTCACCCGATTTGGAAATTGGCCTTATCTTGGTGCGCGCGCGCGTCTCGTTTGGCGTCGGTTTGAAACAGCTATTCTGATGAGTGATTTGGGGGGGAAAGTGAAACGTTTTGAGACTTGAAAAGACGAGTCGGGTTCTTGGACTCCTAAGATAAGGTTGCGGCCAGAAGGAACATACGTTAAAGGGTCTTCCTTCCAGGTCTCTTCCCTGGGAAAGGCGTCGTGGAGCCCCAGAACTTAGTTATGCTGGGCTGCGACGTTGACTGATGGCTGTTGGACGCTGCTCTGGTCTTCACTAGTAAATATACTGGGAAGGGGGCTCCCCTGGGCGGCGGGGACATGTCCAGAAGTCTGGAGGCTGCCGAGGACTTGTCCAAGGGTCCGCTGTGCCCTGGCTTTGGCTTTAAAGCGTGAAACTGCCTGAGTGAAATGGGGCTCCCCAAAGCTGACATTTCTACTTAGTGTAAAAACAGCGGTTCTGTGTTCCTTTCCGTGGTATTAAGTGTTCTGTTTTTTTCCTGTCAACGTCTTAGCAGCCTGAGTTCACCCAGTAAAATGTCTCTGGTGAATAGGCAAAAATCAGCCAGGGTGCGGTTGGCTTTTTTGGTGTGCTTTTCAGTGTGAGGGCTGCCCTCACAGGCTGGGGAGTTTTGGGTACCCGAAAAATCCCGCAGAGCTGGGTTTTTCATTAGAGAAATTACCATATCGCCTTGTTGCAGTATGAATATACAAGTTTTTTTTTTAAAGTCGTCAGTGCCTAGCCCACACCTGTCACCCCAGTCTTGGGCTCTTTTTTTAACCTGAAGCCTGCATATGGAGAGGCTGTCTTTCTTAACTGTAACCAATACACCAGGTTAGTTGTTGCGGAGCGGCGGGGGGGGGGGGGGGGGGGGGGCATCTAGGAACACACAGTTTGCCGTCTTTCAGATGCTCCTGCATAAACTACCTGATTGTGAAAACCTGTTACACAGCCCTCCCCAACTCAGTTCCCCTCCCCCACCCCATCCGTCCATCCTGATTCCAGGGTGGAAGGGTCATTAGGCACATCCAAAACAACTGCGGAGCGCACCAAACCCCTATGACCAGGACTCACCCCACTGGAGAGGGGGTTTTGCTACAGAGACGCTTCAAAAAACCTCTTTCTACCTAAGGCACTGGTGTTCAGCTGCCTCTCTTTTCTAGAGGCATTTCTGGCAAGTTTTCCAAGCATTCCCAACTCACTAGTCTCCCACCTCGCCCTTTGTCTCGCCCGGCTCAACTGGGGTGTTAGCATTTGAATGGGCTTACTTGCCCTTGGAACTTAGGAAATGGTCTCAAAAACAGCAGACCTTAAGAGTTGACCACAGGGGTGAATTACCAGCCAGTTATAAGGTTTCGATTGGAGAGAAAGAGGAAGAGGAGGGGAAGGACGGTAAAGCTAGTTAAAGAAAGCTGCTTAAATTGGATGCTCTGATACTCAGGATTTTTAATTTTGCGACATCAATCATTTGCTTAATAGAAATGTGCTTTTTCTTGGGCAAAGGTGCTCTTTGCACTGAACTTTTTGAGTTGGAAAGTCATGCAGCAGTGTTCAAATACTGTGTGGTGTCAACAATCCGGTGTAGGTTTACTTCTGAGGTTTGGCAAACGACTTTTAATCTGTTTATCAGAATTCAGGAATTGGGAATTTTGAAGTTTGGGATTGTTTTAAGATGGTGTTTCTTTAACGCACTAGAAACTTTTTCCCCCTGGAATTGCTATCAGCCCTTTACCCTTCAGCCCTCATTTTTAGCAGCTGTGGTAGAGGGTTTAATGAGAAAGAAAGCTGAAACTTCTGTGTTGGTATGAAGGAGGTTTGTTTTTTTGTTTGTTTGTTTTAAATAACCTGCATGGATTTTACTTGTCTGTATTATTACTGCTCTTCATGTAAAGGGAGGCTATCGAGAGGAAACTGAGCAGAAACTTTGGTGTTTGGGAAAATATGTCTCTTTAACAGAAAGGTGACCTATAACAGCAAATCACTAGAATCAAATTAAGCTTTCAGAGTGATGTCATATGCCAGCTCAAGTGCTGCCCTTCTCTTAAAAATTGTCCAGCAAAGGGGGAATGAGATTCTCATATTACATCTTTAATCCCCGTGTTCCAGAATGAGGGATGGAATTCCTCCCTCCTCCTGCTCTGCGGGTTTGACATTCATGGCGCTGTTTTCTAAATCCTGATGCCCCACAGCTCGGAAGCAGGGTCTAAGACCTCAGGCTCTTCTCACCCTGGCCCTGCCCAGCAGCCTCGGGTCAGACCCAGTGGCCTCTGCCTCAGTTTCTTCACGTGGAAAATGAAGTAGCTGAAGAGGTAGCCCTAGCATCCCTTTCTGCTCCCAACACTTGGAGGTTGATTAAGAAACCCGGAGTTGCCCAATTTGACTCATACCAATGATTTTAATGCTAAAGGAGCCCCCGGCCCCCCCGAACGTTAAAGGTTGATAGAATAAAAGCACCAGTTGTGAAGAAATCTGTTTTGTGTTGATCTAATTTGATTTTCCCAAATCTGGTTTTGAATTGGGGGCAAAAATGGTTTCGAGGCCAGTTAGAAATAAATAAATGATAAATAAGTAAATAAGCAAGCAAGCAGGCAGGTTAGAGAATTCAGAATTCCACTGTGTCCTATTACTAACCGGGGGGTGGGGGTGGGGGTGGGAAATGGCCTCCTCAAGAGCAGATACTTAGTGTTTGTATTAGGTGTGTTCGTTTTCCCACCTGCTCTCCCTGATCTCAGGGTCGGGGCAGGGAGCACTGGAGCCAGCCTGGCCCGGAGCACTGCAGCCTGGAGATGCTGGCCGCTCTGGGAGGCAGCAAACTTAACAGCCCCGCTGCTTAACTGGCCACAAGTGCTGGTAACACTTTCAAGTGCCCTGGTTAGGTGAGACCTGAAAAAATGGCCCAGAGGCTGCAGCTAGTTAGGATAAACCAGTTTTCTCAACCTTTCTATTTTTTTTCTCTATCACTCCCTCCCAGGAGCTTCTTCAGACATCTTTTTCTTAATTAGTCCTCGCCCATGAAATGCGAATACCACAGATATAGAGATATACCATCTATGTTTCTGTACTGTGGGATCTGGTAATAGCTAAGGTTTTTTTTTTTTGCACTCCCCCCAAACCAGTCTTGCCTCTGTTGCAAATGCAAGAGATAAAGAAAGCAAATGTTTAAAAAAAACTGGTTTATGTCAAATTAACTGATTTAACATCCCGTTTTTGTTTTGTATTCTAAATTTTTGGGGGGCTACATATTAAAAGGCTATATATAAGGTGAATTTTACTGATGTTTGTTTTCTCTTTTTTACATCTCATGTTTTTTCCCCAAGCCCCCTGGTACCGATACTGGTGCTAGTGTCTAGTTAATTCACATGGCAGAGAAGCCAGAGTAAACAGCCTAGTGACTTAGTTCTCCCAGGGCCAAGAGTCTGCAGTGCAGGGCCCACCATCATCGGCTGACAGCACTCGGCCAGTTGAGGCGGGACACCTGAGAGGAGCTGGCGCCACGGAACCCGCCCCCCAGCTCCCTATTCCAGGGTAGGCAGCCTCCCCCAGCTTCACGTGTGGACGTGGCCTGTTTTTATTCTATGGGCTTATTTTAGGCTGAGCACATGGCCGGTTAGCTGGGGGGCACAGCTGTCAGAAAGGCCACAGCTAGAGGAGGCTTCATGGACAGAGGGGGCAGGTGGTGGCTGTAACAGGGGGTAGACGTGAGGATGACAGAAGGAAAAGAAAGTTTGGGGGGGATCACAGGAAAGAGGAAAGAGGGAGACAAGACACCTGACAAGGAGAAGATGAGGTTTGGAGATGGGGAGCACAAGCCTATAACTGTTCGGGCTGGAAGGAACAGGTTGAAGCAAGAGACTGGGGGAGAAAAAGGTTTAGGGGCGACTCCATGGCGGTCTTCAAATACGTGGTGGCAGCAGGGGCAACGTCAGCTTAGCGTCAGGAGGAGCATTCTTCACAGCCCAGGATGACAGGGATGGCCGCTAACGGGGGTCTCAGATCAGTAGCCGTTAACGTCACTGTCCCTCTGAGAGTCTCTTACAGGCCTGGCCCAGAAATTTCAATTTCATAGGTGCGGTAGAGCTGTCACACATATACCTCAGCTGCTTCAACTAAGCAGCCTAGGAAATCTTGCTTTATATGGCTCAAATCCTAAGGCTTGGATTCTGGTTCAGGGAGAGTCCCCGAATCTCAAACTTGAGGGGTGTGAGGGGTGCAGGGCCAAAGACTCCCCCACCCCGCCCCCGCTGAAGAAGACAAGTTTCTCCTCCCCAACGCAAGAGCGGGCTTCTGAGTGTCCTGGCTTATGTTACCGTCTCAGATTTCATTAGGAAACTGTGCTCTGGGTAATTGAGGTTGTGCGCGAAGGTGAAATATACCATATTCCCCTTAAATTCAAATCACGTTGCCAAGAATCACCCGGGGTGCCTGAAATTTCCACCATGAATCACCAAAATTTCAAACAGAGCTTCCACTGAAGCCAAATTTCTCTTCCCGGATTCCCTCCCGCCATCCCAGCCCCCCACTTTTGCCCCCTCTCTCTCAGTCCCCTTCCCGGGGTGGCACTAGAACCACCACTTCTCCCCCAGAAATACTCTATCACCAGCCAGCCTGGAGTCCACAGCGTCGTCCAGGTGACTGGAGAATGTCTGGACCCACCCTCCAAGCGCAGGGGGTCAGATGCCTGCCGGTCTAGCTGCAGACCTGGGTGGCCGGTCCAAGATGAGGGCTGCTGAGTACAGCTGGTGAGCTGAACGAACGGGTCTGAATTCCTAGTGGGAACCCTCGGCCCCTGGGGCTTTTTACTCCGAGCAGGTCAAGTCTTCTCCTGCATCTGGCTGCCACTGTCTTGTACCACCAGCCCTGCATCTGCTCCTAACCCTCACCCATTTGAGGCATCTTCCTTGCACTTAGCATTTGCCTGAATCAGCCCGGTCACGCAGGCCCTTCTGCAGACAGCAGTAGGGCTGCTGCCGCCTCCACCGGCCACGGCTGGCGGAGGAGACGCTGAACGGCAGAGCGGCGGGCGCAGCGAGTCCTAACTGAACAGTAATTAACTCAACAGCCTCGAAGTCCTGTTGCTAGTTAGGCAGCACTCAGAAAACAGTTGTCACCGGGAGGCTGAGAAACATCACCGCTGCCTGAATTCGCTTCCCTTTGCCCTCCCCTTTCTGCTTTTGCCTTTTCCTCACCACTGGTGGAAAGATTCTCCTTCTCATTTGAAAGTAACCCACTGACAGCTAATGACTTGAGGGGGCTGCAGAGAAGGCTCTTCTGCAAACTGCCCCCCACCCAGCCCCCTGCTAGGAGGAAATGCCACGGCCAAAGATGTTTTCCTGGTTTCTGCTCTCTTCTCTCTTGCCTACCCCGCCTCCCTCTCAAGGGACCCTCTTCCACTTTGCTTTCTCTTTCTTGAATACAGGGATGAACTAAAAAAGAAAGCGGACAGGCAGCTACTTAAAATCTGGATGGGCCTGTGCCTTGGGCAATGAGTAAGAGTCCCCAAACATAAGTACCCTGACCATTGGTCACTGATTGTGACGTGTGCTGCCACGGAGGCGTTGATATAGCGCAAGATGGAGTTAGGGAGGCCCAGGGAGTCATGTGGAGCCACCAAGGAAGGGGGCCACATCCCTGCAGGTGGCACTGGTGACGTTCAGAGTCAACGGTGAAGAAATACCGTCTTTCCATTTGGGGTTACCTCTTTACAAAAAGCCAGCCGATTGCTCCCTGTGGCCCAGCCTGGGCCATCTGGTCTGAACAGACGGACTTTCCTTAGAAGTGCAGCATTTAACTGAAACATGAGTAAGTTTCCCCATCCTTTCTTAAAGCATCAAGTGGAGAAAAGCTATCCTTTTCAAGGAGCTGAGAATACGTAATTTTCAAGAACCCTTCACCTGGGTGCTGAGAGCCAGTCCTCTCCTCCTCTCACGGACACCTCATCTCACTGCAGCCCCTCGCACACGCCCTGTCAGGTAGGGTCCAGACCCTGGCCCACAGCTTCACCCCAGCTCAGCCTTCCTTCAGGCACCCTGACTAGCCTATCTTGCCTTCCTCTTCCTGGGCTGCGTGAACCCATTAACTAACTTTCTTCCCCCTTCCTGCTCATTCCCAGAAAAGATTTACCTCTTCCCCGATAGAAATCCATCCAGAATTAGAAATCTATGCCCCAGATACTTTGCGATTATAAAATTACAATGGCAGATCCTAAAAACTGTGCCCTCTGGCCATCTCCATCCAGGTCAAGGCCACATTTCTGTCTTAGCCAACAAGATCACCAGCCCTGAATGGGCTCGCCAGACAGTCCCACCAATCAGGGTGGCCCCCAGTCAGCCCACCAGCTGATCACCCCCAGCTCTTACCATACCCGTTCTTCGGGTCCCTGTGGCCAGGCTACCCAGCTGCCTTTCAAACATCAGCCACATTGCTGCAGCCTTCAGGTCCCACTGCTGGTATGTGGTGGAGTTTCAGCTCTGATCCCCGCTCATCCAAGTGATGTGGGGTTTTCAGATTCTGGTAGCCAGTCACTAGAGAAAAATAAGAGTGGACAAAAAGGGGAACACTGGAGTTAAACGCTGGAATTTTTTCTCCTTGGTCCAACTTATCTTTAACTGTTAAAGGCAGTTCCTGCTCAAATCTAAGGGTCCTCTCTCAGCCCACAGCAATGGGGTAGTTTCAACTGGGGGCGATTTTGCCTCTCAGGGGACGTTTGACAAAATTTAGAGACATTTTTGGTTGCTACAACTAAGGGGATGCTACTGGCATCTAGCGGGTAGAGGCTAGGGATGCTGCCAGGTGTCCTTCAGTGCCCAGGACAGTCACCACAGCAAAGAATTACCTGGCCCCAGATGTCACCAGTGCAGAGGCTAAGAAACCACCATCGAGATGAGATCTGTTGACCAATTCTTAAATTGTTCCCTCTGGCGCACTCCCACCCATTGTGTCCTAGGCCCACTGCTCTCTCCTGTAATGTTCCCCCTTTTCTTCTCTAGTGCTCCAGGTGTTTGAGCTTCTATCACCAAACATATTTCTCCCCTTGAAGGTTTTATCTGATCTAGTGATTTCATATCCTAAGAAGGGTAACTGTCCCTTTGAATTCGGGGTCTTTACCTTCCTTCTAAACTTCGGTCCCCTCCTCCTAAATAATAAGCTGAAGAAAATCTCCACCCCGACTGTACATCCTTGCTTCCCCTCTGCCATGTCTAAAACCAGACTGGCTCCACCACCATGCCAGCTTCTCTCCAGATCCTCCACAACCTCCCTATCCCATAGGTGTCCCATCATCCAGGCGCCAGACTTGACTCCGCCACCCTTTGTGCGCCGCACAGAAGTCGCTAGAGGGTCCTCTGGGATCCCTCTTGAGTCCCTCCCTCCAGCCCTCCTGCTTCCTTCCCTGTGCACGGTTCTCTCTCCCTTAAAGGTCATGACCAGACACAGCCTCCTTTGTTCTCGTCAACAGGACCATCCTCCACGCTGCCTCAAACCTGTCCTAAAATTAAGCTCAAATACTCACTTGGAGGACCAAAAAAAAAAAAAAAAAAAAGTCAGTATCTCTTCCATTTCCTACCAAAAGAGCCTCAAAACTGCTTGCCCTGAGAAACCCTACCCAGTTTTTCCTGCTTCTCTCCCACTGTTCCTCCCAGAGCCGGCAAGGTGGCCTCTTCTCTACCCAGCCATGTGCCACGTTTCCCACTGTTGGATCTTTGTTCGTGGTAGGCCAATGTCTCCCATCCCCCCCTTCTGTTCACAGCCTAGACATCTATCCCTCCATAGAGGCCCACCTGAAACTCCATTTTCTCCAACAAGGTCCCCCCAGTTGCAGGTCTTTTCTTTCGTTTTTATGCTGCTTAGCCTCTGCGAGGGAGGCCTGCTCTCTGCCCAATCTGTAACCCGCCAATGCCCGTGCTCTCCTGGCAAACAACCAGGATGCTACCACCGGCTCATGAGGATGTAGAACAGAGACCCTGTGCCCATTCCTTGCTGTCGTGGGTGGCGCGCGAGGCCTGGCGAGAGCAAACCGTCCCTCTGGGGCCCCCATCGTGGCCTCCCTGAGGCTCCAAACCGCGACGTCTACTAACCTTCCACTTCGGCGGGGCTCAGCACCCCCGCGACCTCAACTCCTCATCCATCTGGCGCCGCTCCTCTGCAGCGGGGCAGTAAGCCCCTCTCCTCAGGGTCTGGGCACTCGACCTCCAGGCCCTGGAAAGCCTGCTCCTCGCCTCACCCCGGCGGCGGATCCCTGTTAGGTGGGCTCGCCCACCGCCATCAGCGAGAACAAGGGTTCGTCCCTGAGAGCCCTCACCTCCCCTTTCAGCCTTGGTGACTTGGGGCGCCAGGAAGAGCAACCCCACGGCGCCACCCAGCCTCGTGGCGGTCCAGGCCTGGCCGCCATACGCCCGCCCACCAATCCGCTTCTAACCACCCCGGCCGCATAACCTCTTAGGGCGTTCCAACGCGGCGCCCCCTATTGGACCTCCCACTCATATCCGGTTTCCGGTCCGACGCCCCCCGCTCATTCGCCAGGCAGCCTTGATTGGCGTGACCCCAGCCCAATGGCCGACCCAGCGCTGGGGTCGGAGGGGAGCGAGTTGACTGTTGCGACCCAGTTGGCCCATTCAGTGGATGCCCAAAAGGTTTTGCCGTTCCGCGTGGGCATAGTTGTCCAAAGTTTGAACCAAAGTTCAGTGTTGGCACTTGGAAGTGTGTAGCCCCGAAGAGCTGAGAGGAGACGCCCTTGGGGAGGCTCCACACGTTACCCGGGGTCCAACTTGGTCAGCTTTACTCCTCGCAGCGCGGCCACGTGCGTGGGCAGTGAGGCGCTCTGGCTGCGACCCCCCCTCATTTGAAGAGGGTTGCGTTAGGTTTTTACGAGGTTGGAGCGTGCGTGCGTACGCGGTTCGCTCGACTGCGGCTGGCAGATACAGCGATCCAGGCAATGCGGTCCCGGCGATGCGCCCCGCTTGCCGCATCCCGCCGCCCCTCCCCCCGCCCTAAGGTCAGGCGACCACCTGACTCTTGCCCAGCTGCCTTCCACCTAAAAGTGGCTCACAGGTCCCTGTCACCCACTGGCGAGACAGATACGATGCCCGAGTCCCGGGTCTTAACGCGAACCGCAAACAGCAAATTTTTCCCGGGGCTCAAAGCCAGATTTCGCCGACCCCAAACCCAGACCAGGGCGCATGCACGCGCGAGCCCACCAGGTGGTGTGGGCATTGATCCCCGCCGGCTCGGAGCCCACCACGCGCCACGACACCGGGAATGCAGCCGGGCGACTGCCGGGTTTGTGGCCGGACTTGTGTGCCTCCTCAGCGGGCTCAAGCACAGGAAAAGTAAAGCAGCTGCTCTGGGAGACCCACAGCGAGAGCAGAAGGACTGGAAGGGGGCTGGAAGAGGGCTAGCGAGGGGCTAGAGAAGCAGCCTGACCAACCCCGCAGCCGGTGCCCGAGGCGAGGAGCCGCGCACCGCGGCCGCAGCTACCCGCGCGGCACGGTGTGTATTTTGGGATTCGGTGCGCAAGGGGTTTTTCAGTCTCTGAGACCACCCTCAACCAGCCATAAATTTCAACTGAAATTCCATATAGCCCTTCCCCCCGCACAGTAGGACCCCCGGAACTCTGGGGCCTACAGTCTGTGGGGTCCCTGTGGGCGTCCCATGCCCCCCCCGTTCCGTGCCGCGGCAGCTACCGCTTAGAGAGTCTCGGTGGTAGATGCCCGAGACCCTCTTATTCCCCTATATTTATCGTAGTCCCCACAGACGGGGAGCAACCCTGTCTGCGCCACCGCAGGCCACTGCTGAGACCCCAGAGCGTGGTGAGGATGGGGTACATAGAGGTGCTTTATAGGAGCCAGCCTCGGCAACCGGCAAACACTGCAGAAGCGATGGGAAGTACCCCAACACGTTTTACAAACAAATTGCGTGCGCACACTCGGCACCCCTTGCCCCTCGCCTCCTGCCTGCTCCGCCGGTGGGCTCACGACCACCTGTCGCATCCCCGTGCGCGCCTGCACCCCCCTCTGCACACGCCCAAAGCCTTGCGCTCCAGACTCGGAGCTGAGGATCCGAGGCTGCCCAGGGCTGGGGGCTGGGGCTCAGGGGTTCAGGGGTAATTTGGGGTTATGAAACACTCCTGCAGTCCCCCCTCCCCTCGAGGAGAGTCTGTTGGGTCTGAGAGGGAGGGTTTCAGCTCCTGCGCTCAAGCAGCCCGGGGCCCACGTCTTGCATCACGTGTCCCGCAACGCAGGAGAGCTCTCTCTCTGGCCAGGGGAGAAGAGAGGAGAAAGACTCCAAATCAGTCAGGGAGAGGACTGGAAGGAGCCAAAACGTCCCTGCGAGGCCTGCGCTCATCAGCCCCCTTACCCAAAGTCCGGGGCTCCGGGCTCCTGGAGCCGGCTCCCGGAGCCACCTCGGCTGGGGCTGGCGTCCCCTGGTGGCAGAGAAAGAGCACTACGAGCGATTTTCGGACCGAATCGGCGCGCTCCTCTGATCCAAGCAGGCGGGGCTGGCCTGGAGCTGAGAGAAAGAGAGAGGAGGGGACGAGGCAGGCCAAAGGGGGGGCCAGGGGCAGCCTGAGGGGATAAAAAGTGGCCAGAAAGGAGCCAAGACTCAACCAGCAACAATAGACTTGCTTCTGCCATGGTCTGGGGTTTGGGGTCCTGAACCCCTAGACCTCACTAGGGTCAGAAAGTGAGGTTAGAGAACTTTCCAGCTGGTACTTTGATTTTTTTGAAAATATTTTTTTCACCCTAGTTCGGTCGGGTGCTCCGTCTTACGGGGCCCCAAGTTTATTTTAAGAAGCCGCCACCGTGTTATGGGCGTGCGCAACTGCCTCGACGGCAATAATATGTCAGGACAACGCAATATCCCCCTTGAACTCGGGGAACAGCCCGAGCAACCACCTTTGGAGGCCCCAGGGGCAGCTGCCCCCGGTGCTGGGCCTGGCGCAGCCGAAGAGATGGAGACCCCACCGCCTCACAGCGAGCCCGTCCCCGTCGAGATTGAAGGCGAGGCCTGTGGACCCCCAGAAGTCTCCAGGCCCAAGTTCCAGGGCCTCAGCCAGGCCATCGAGGAAGCCGGAGCCCATGGAGGCTACAGCCCACCTCCTGAAGAAGCCATGCCCTTCGAGGTCGAGCAGTCCAGCTTGGGAGACTTCTGGCCTACCCTGGAGCACCCTGGAGACATCACTGGGGCCCATGCAGGCCTTGAAGCCTTCAGCCCACCGATCGTGGAGCCCGGAGCCTTCGGTGAGGCCACGCCAAGCTTGGGAAGCTACAGCCCTCCTCCCGAAGAAGCTATGCCCTTTGAGTTTGAGCAGCTTGCCCAGGGAGGCTGCAACCAACCTCTCTTGCAGGTCTCAAACCTCGCTCCAGGAGGCCCAGGTGGGGGGGTCTTCAGGGCTCCTGCCGAGGAGCCCCGAGCCCTCAGACCTGCAAACGCAGGCTTCAGAGGAGGATGCAGCCCTCCCCCCGAGGAGGATATGCCATTTGAGTTTGATGGAGCAGCCTTTGGGGATGACAGCCCACCCCCTGGGCTCCCCCGAGCTATCCCACAAACCGACGGCCTTGGCGGCAACCAGATCGCGGCAGTCGCGGCCCCGAGTGCGGTCCTCCTCGCTCCCGCCGCGAACGAGCCCCCCCTCTGGGTCCCAGGCATCATCGGCAGCCCATCTCGAGAGGCTGTCAGAGCTCCTCCACACTTCGCGGGCAACAGCCCCCCGATGGAGATCTCCGGACCCCCGCGCGAGATTGGCAGCGCCCCCGTTGGGGTCGACGACGCTCCCGTCAACGTGGACAGCCCCCCAATCGCGCTTGACGGCCCGCCCATCGAGGTCTCCCGAGCCCCAGTTGAGAGAGAGCAAGCAGAAGGAGAGGGACCCCCAGTTGAGGGAGAAGCAGCCGAGATGGAAGGAGGCTCAGCCACCGCTGCCGCGGAGAGAAGCGAAGTCCCCGATCCCGGAGACGGAGCCCCTGCCGCCGGAGCAGCCCCTGACGCTCCAGCCGCCGGGGCAGCCCCTGCCGCCCCTGACACTCCAGGCGCCGGGGCAGCCCCTGCCGCCCCTGACACTCCAGCCGCCGGGGCAGCCCCTGCCGCCCCTGACACTCCAGCCGCCGGGGCAGCCCCTGCCGCCCCTGACACTCCAGGCGCGGGGGCAGCCCCTGCCGCCCGGGCCGCTCCTGTCGCCCGGGCCGCTCCTGTCGCCCGAGCCGCCCCTGTCGCCCGGGCCGCCCCTGTCGCCCGGGCCGCTCCCACCGCCTGGGCAACCCCAGCCTCTGGAGCCCGACCCAAGATCAGTTTCCTTAGACCCCCCAGCCCCGAGATCCAGGCTGCCGATCCGCCTACTCCGCAGCCTCCTCGCGCATATGCCTGGCGGGGCAGGTCTGAGCGCAGCTGCTACCGCGGCGACGACAACGACGACGACGAAATATCGGTCAGCAGCGACAGCGGAGACGAATCCGACGATGGGACCTTCGGATGCCACCGCTGGTTTCAGTCCAGGCGAAACCGCCGCCGCCGAAAGACCCGGCGCAACTTGCTCCGCAACTTCCTCGTTCAGGCCTTCGGAGGCTGTTTCTGCAGATCCGAGAGCCCCCAGTCCAGAGGCTCCCTCAGCCCCAAGGTCAAGAAGGTTGCCCTGGCGGAGAAGCGCAGACAGACCCGCAAGGAGAGCATGGAGAAGCGCGCCCAGAAGCGCGCAGAGAAGAAACGCAGCCAGCACATCGACAAGCAGCTCCAGAACGAGAAGATGGGCTACATGTGTACGCACCGCCTGCTGCTTCTAGGTAACGCGGCGGACTCTGCCCGTGGGGAGCAGGGCCGCCCGGGGGCCCCGGGAGCGGGTGGCAGGGCCGCCCGGTGGGGCTCGGGGCCCGGCGGCGGGAGGAGGGGGTCTGGGCAAAGGCGGGAAGAGCCTGCCAGAAAGTTCCAGCCAGGGGCCCTAACTTTGCCCCGGGAGCGGGGGGGGTCTCGGGTGGGCTTGGGTGGCGAAGTGTGTGCCCTTTAGGGAGAAAAGTGGTGCCGTACAACACTGAGGGTCGTTTCCAGCTGGACAAACCAGCGCCAGCGACCGTAAGACGTCGCCGAGTCGTGGGGTGGGGGACGGCAAGAAAGGCGGGGGCTTCAGGTGAGCCAGGAACTGCAGGGGAGGGCTCCGGGGTCGCTCAGGCTAGGCTGGCTGGGGCCGTTGGTGGGTTGGGGTCATTGGGGAAGGTGCGTCCCCGCCTCGCCTGGCACGGCTGCTTTGGACTAAGACGGCTTGTTGTTGGTGTGTGTCGGTGTCCATATTGTGTCCGCCTGTGCATGATGTGCTCAAGCGTTCTCCCATTCCCGCCCCTGGAACCCCCAAATTACCCGCCGACTGTGTACTCGTACCGGGGAATGGGCTGTCTTGTGTTTTGCGCCATTGCGCGGACAAAAACTTTCCGCGTTCGCACACTCGGGTGGTACCTGTGCGCTGGCGCTGCGCAGCGGGCGGCGCGAAAACGCCCGAGAAGGTAGCGGGGGACGCTGGGCGGGATGGCGGGCCGCTGGCGGGTCGGGGGGAGGGGGCCGCCTCGGGCCGGCCTCCGTAACCTGTTTTCTGTGTGTCTTTCTCTCTTTTCTCCCTTTGCGCTAAGCGTTTCCTCACTTCTCATTCGTTCGCCCAACCATCCCGCCTTTACGGTTGAAAAACCAGACACTCAGGTATCTGGGGCGTCCGGGGCTGCGCGCAGAAATTCGGTATATTCTGCACACACACTCTGCTCACCTGGCAGGGGACGGAGGGAGGAGGGGGAGAAAAACCCGCACTTAACCCGCTGTAGGCGAGTTCCGGATCCCAAACCACACGGGGCTGGTTCTGGGCGGGGAGGGGGTGGGGAGGTGGGGGGGGCGTGGCCATGTTTAAAAAATATGAAATCATTTTTCTTCCTAGGGAAGAGACTGAGGTAAGCCAACCATTTACCCTTTTACAGAATACAGTAGGAGGGGCTTGGTTTAAAGAGAGGGGTTATGCGTTGGGAGTGGAATGCCCATCTTGTTGTTTAAAATGCAATTAAAATAAAACTTTAAAAAAAATGCTTCCAGTGTATTTTAAGTGTGTGGACAAAATGTGATAAAACTGTGAGACATGTAAATGTTTGCATGTGAATTTTTTCAAGCAGCTTTAGCTGGGGGCAAAGAGGCTCAAAGGTAAGATCCTCTGCATATGGGCTTGGGATACGGAAACATTAAAAAGATGTTGATAATCCCATTGGAAGGGTACCCTTGGTGGCCCTGGCCTTCCCCCTCCTCCTCCCTTCACCTATGCCAGCTTTCAGGGTCCTCTCCCCTCTCCAGGACCTCCCTTCTCCCCCCACAGCTTGACTCTCGTGCCACAGCTAATCAAAGCAGCAATTAGCAAAAGGTCTGAATGTGGGGCTTAAGTGAAACTTTCAGATGTGAAACTCCACAATCTTAATTTCTTTATTTATTCTCTAAGATCTCTCAAGGGATTTCAAGATCACAACTTATCAGGCGGTGCTACGTTTGTTTGCTAAATATTTTATAATGTGTGGTGGTGCCTATTAATGACCTTCTGGGCATCTATCTCTGTTTGCTGTTGTGGTATGTGCCTCTTACGCATCACAGTTTTAAATGTGATGGTCATTCTATTTATGCCCACCCACCCAGGGAAATACGGACAACATCATTTCCCCAGAAACATACAGGAGGGAGACAGTTTTACATTTCAGATGCCTCAACTGCGCGGGAGGCACAGTGCCTCAAACGACAACGTGCTGTTTTCCTGCAGACAACTGATTTTGCCACAAGAGCCCCATTTCAATATCCCAAGCATAGCTCTGGGCAGCAAACCTGCGATGGGGGAGGCGGCCATAATTGGGGGCAGACAGGAGAGCCAAGTGATGGTGTGCACTTGACACCTAATTGGCCAGTGCCCCTCATGTGCTGGGGCCTCAGTTGCCTCATTTGTGAAATGAAGCTTTCAAGCAGATCTTCACTAAATTCTTCTTTGCTCCATGGCCTGAATCCCCTATTCTGGGGGTTTGGGATGGGGGCGGCGGGCACCGTCCACTTAAATCAGGACTGGAGCCTTAAACCATAGATTGTGCACGCGTCAACTCTGTAGCAAACAGTCCGTGTCTGGGGCTGAGCCTTAAGAATATTAGAAGTTTCCCTCGCTTACCCACGTTTTATATGCAGGGGGAAAAATTCACCTTAAGTAAAGGAAATTAGCTGGGGTCACCCTGCCATCATCCTGACCCTGCACCCAGGTCAGGCACGTTTGCATGCAGTGTAGTCCAGTGAAACGTGGGCCCTGTCTAGCATGAACCTGAATTCAGAAAGCCAGATTGCCTGCTGTGACAGTGCGGCTTGGTGAGCCAGGCTGCAATCTGACAAGGTTTCATTTTGCCAAAGTGACAAGAGAGGTACCCCGCTGGCTCTGAATTACTGATTTCAGAGGGGGAGAGGAGGCAGCATGAAGACCCACTTCCATTTAGGACAAGCCTTTTCACTAACATTTAAATCCTAACATATGAAACAAGACATCCGTATATATACGCTGACCACTGAAAATGCAGATCAAATGACCATCCTTTGATAATTGGTGACATACAGATTCATCTGTTGCTTTAAAACTGTGTGTGTTTCTGTGTTTATACCCTCTCCATTTTTATTGCCCAAACAGCTTAACCACATTACAGGGAATCTTAAAAAGGAAAAAGATAAATAGTTAGAAATAGATAAATAGACAATCAGTAACATGACTGAAATTCTAGAATAGCTAAAAAGTTGAAGCCTTTTTCTTACTCAACACTAGCCAATAATAGACTTATTTTCATGTTTCTGTTGCCCTTGCTGAATAATTTTGGTGGCTTAAACATGTTTTGGAAACCTAATTTGGGTGATTCCCTCATTTTTGTTAAGAATTGAAGGGACTGCTAGACTAGAATTTCTTAGTAGCTGCTGAATTTATTAAAATTGTGCAGGCAAATACTATATATAATAATGGCTATTCTGCCATGACACTTTATTTATACAGTGAATCTCAATTAATTGTATGATAATTTATTTATGCCACCAGGTGCAACAGTGAGGCATCTATCTCATCCTGCTGGAGTGCCCTTTTCCTTTGCTTTGCTTTTTTATTTATTTATTTTTAATTCAGCCATTTTTCCGTATTCAAAATGCCTCCACTGAGCTGTTTGGTGCAGTGGGGAGGGCATGGCTGACCAGAGGCCAAAAATCTCTTCCTTGCCTTTTAAAGTCCAATTTCCATAGATTTTTCTCCAAAAAAAAAATGCCTTTCTATACAGCTATGTTAATTTTATCATTTGCCTACGTTACACATACCATGGAAAACTGGTATTAAGCCAGAAAAGTGGGGTTTGTCCCCTTTTTGTACATTCCTCCTACCCCCTTACTCTCCCCACCCCCAGCCTGAGAGGGATCGCCTCACTGCCTTCAGAATTGTTAGTAACCTGTAAGAGTAATGATTACACATAATGATAGCACTTTTTTTTTACTGTATTTTAAAAAGCCTTTCATCCAGTCATATTTGTCCTTTACAACAGCCTTGGGCAGTAAAAATGTGATGGGACCCCATTTCATAGGCAAGTCAACCAAAAGCTCAGAGATTAAATGTCAGGGACTTTTGCTCAAAGACTGCAAGGTAAGTGAAGGAATCAGAAGTTTCTAATTCAGTGCTTACCCCCAAAATGAGGTAGTAAGCTATAAAGCGTCATTTCAGTGTGAAGCATGATGATTGTTAAGTGCGCTATGTGCTCTTAAAATCCCTTGTCAGATGACAGGTGTCCCGCAGTCTTCTGCCTCCTGAATTATAGCCAGAACCAGACAGATCCTTGGTTATAAATGTCCATCGGGTGTCCGTGAAACATGAGCCTCCTCATTGCTGGGATACCTGTCACTGCTGTGGTGATATTTTGTTTCCACATTTGCTGTCATTCATCTGCCAACACTGCAGTCTTTGTTTTGTTTGTTGGACTTCTTTTTTTAAATGTAGGTTTTCTTTAAAGTCTTTTAAAAATCCCCCAGAAGTGTTCTTTAGCAAGGTCTAAGCTTTTTTCTTTACTCAGGTTTCCACTAAAAAATCATCATCATTTAAAAATACAGTTGCTTTTATGCATAGCCCCTCCATTATTAGTGTTTGAGTGTTATAGACTGTTTAGAATCTCCTGGCCTGGATCTAATGACCCTATTAAAATAACTCTTGCTCAATATTCTTCATAGTGATTATTTTTTAAAAGTATTCCTTCCTTTCAGTCGGGGCTAATTCCTTCTTAGTGAGTGTCAGTACATAATCTTGGAAATCACCTTTGACTTTTATGGGGGAAAGTTGGTATTAAGCAAAAAAATACAAAAAAACCCAAAAACTTTTTTAGAGACGGTAACCTAATTGACTAGCTTTGAAATTCTCCACCCCAACCATGTGTCTTCTTTTTAGAGTTAATTTCCCCACCAAATAAAACATACCCACCCCCACTCCCGCAAAACCGTGGCCCTCCAAATCCCTCTCCATTAAGTGACTTCTAGGAGGCATGTAAATAGCAAATGAAAACTGGTCTCTACACTTCTTGGTTTCGTTAACCTGCGGCAAAGGTGGGGCTCCTCCCAACCCACCTTATACCTCCTGGGGTTTCTAATGGAATGTGAAATTAACATGCCAGTTGTCCATTTCAAAATCGGATTCCTCTGCAAGTGTAGCAATTTTCAAAACAGAAAGGGCAGGGCCCGTGTCTGTGACAGGGTTGCCACCAGCAATTAAAACAGTCAAGTCAGTCCAATTAACCCTCTCCAGCTCTGGTGGCCCCCCAGTAAGAGGAACTCAGACTCTGGCCCTGTTAACACCAACCTCAACAGATTTCATTGAATTAGACTGAAAGGGTCTTTGTCCCATCAGATTCCTGTTCTGGCCTGTGGTCACCCCGGGCATAAGATCCTCATCTCTTCAGGGAGTGAGAGAAAGATGGGCCTGAGTCTCTCTCTTTGGGATTCTGCTAAAGAGTCAGCAAGTCAAAGTGGCCTTTATAAAACTGAGGAAGGCTGGTAGGAAGCCCCAGATACAAACTGGCCATTGGAGTAGGCCAAGGGAGGGGGAGGGGTATTTGCAGAAGAATCAGAGGAAGATGTGTCCTTTTCCTTAATTCCTCTAAAATGGGGACCAGAGACTAGAAATCGAGAGAAGCCTTTAACCCAGGGCCTGGCACATGTAAGTGTCTGATAAATGATAGCCATTATTTTTAGAAATTTACTTTTCTTCCTGGACTTTTCTCTCCCTGGTCCAAGTGAGAGGTTTTTTGGTGGTTTTTTTTTTTTTTTTTTTTTTTTTTTGGTGTTTTCTGTTTGCTTGTTTGTTTGTTTTTAAATTTTCTTGGCCATACCGTGTGATATATGGGATCTTAGTTCCCCAACCAGGGATCGAAACCATGCCCCTTGCATTGGAAGCGTGGAGTCTTAACCACTGGACCGCCAGGGAAGTCCCTGGTTGTTTTTTTTGTTTTCTGTATTCCCCGAGACCTAAAGTTCTAAAAGTCCCAGGGACCCATCCTGTCTTTCTGTCTCGACGTTTCAGAGTACACTCTTTGTACATGTTTTATAAATAAGGGTCAACCCAAGCCGTAGACTGACGACACTTTGCCAAATGTACGATCGTGTGGAGTCACTGTTAGGTGTGCAACAGGATGAGGTGGGAACTTATTTTTTTACCTGTCCTGAGAAAGTGCCGCCTACCCCCCTCTCGGAGCCCACAATCCCCTCTACCACCCCCCCTCTTTGTATTAGCCCCTATCTATAAACCAACCGGATACTACGGTCGAGCCCAGGGTCCTGAGCACAGATTGCTCTGTGCTTATTACACATGCAAAAAAACCAAAAAAGATTGTCTCTAGTTTTCCTTCCCGACAGCCAGATGGTGACGAAGGCCAGCCACTGGGAATGGAAGATGAGAAGACCTCCAAGAACGAGGTAGGGAACAACATACACACACAAAAAAATGTTTGAATTTTCCCAATTGTTGATCATCACATACTCAGCTGAGATATGGGATGCTCTGTTCTCTGACAGACAGCAAACACTTGAGAGGTGTAGCCCCCTCCAATCAGAATTACTGGAGTAGTTTTACCCAGACAGCAGCTGGGGGCTGTAATAGAGAAGGATGTTAGGTAACTGATCTGTGACAGAGCAATGAAAATCAAGGGCGTGCGCCTCTGCCGTCCTTACTTAGAAGGAAAATCCCACGTTGCATTGCAGAGTAATTTGTTAAACCTCAAGAGAATTCCCGAGCATTTCGACTCCTGGAGTTCTGCCCACAGAACTTGAACATTAGATCTTACTAAATGTTTCTTAATGATTCAATTTGGGGCGAGGAGAGAGGTATAAAGGTAGAAATTGTTATCGGATCCCGAATTTATTATGAGTCAGTCAATGTTTCTGAAGTTGTCACACATACTTGGTGTGTGGGACAGAGTACGTACCTTAAACTTCCTTTAATGAGTTGATAATGGGAAGGAAAATCTCTCGTACCCACTTCTGAAGGAGTGCCACAGTCAAGCTTTCATGAGCTCCGTGTCAACACGGAGTGTCGATTCTTCTAAGGGAAAAAGAACTCGGTGTATCCAGCTCTTGACTCTCCCCCTCAATCCCCAAACCAGAGTACCTCTCTCCTCTTTCCTATTTGAACAGTTTTGCCTTGCCTCAACCTGTTTGCTAATTTGCAAATGACCTTGGAGATTTTTTTTATAGGGAACCTCCATTCAGGTAAGTTTGCAGCTGTGGGATTTTTGCAAAGAAAGAATAATTTGTATGAGGCACACGCGACTAAAATCAGGCATTGTGATAGAGTCCAGGGCCAAGAAGGGCTGCTTGCCAGGGCTCAGCCCAGGGAAACAGGAACAAGGTCCTATATCTCAGCTGGTGTCCATCCCAGCACCCTGCTGGCCTTGGGGACCATATGCCTAGGCCTGTTTCTTTAGCTGTAAAAGTAGCTGAGTGTTAACCTTTGAAAACGAAAAAACAATCTGGGGAGAATAGGCCGTGTTACTTAGGAAGTATGTAGCTACTTAAATTGCTGGGGCCACTTGGACACCCCCTTTTAAGTAGATGCTACTTGCTTCTCTGTGGTTATATAAGGTAATCCCTAAGGTTCTCAGCCTTTGTGGGCTGCTGAAACCATAGAAAGTGTTCATCGTAATTCCTTATAGCTGTTCTCTATATAGGTCTGTTAGGCCTACAAGATGCTTAATTAACTTATTAATAAAATCATATAAATCGTTCGGGGTCCTTCCACCCACTGCCCCCCCCCCCCAAATATGAATTTTTTTAAAGACTGAATCTAGAATGGCGCAGAGATGGTGAAGGTGAGTTGATATTTCAGGTGGCCACTAGATGGTGAGACGGCACAGGCAGAAGAAAGGTGTCACATCTGTAGTGAAACTGAGAGGGGAAGGAGAGAGCCGGCAGAGGCAGGGGAGGGTCCCACTCCAACTGCACCCTCCCACCCCACCCCAGGACAAAGCCTGGGTTTAACAGGCCCCAGAGCTTTACTCAGACCTAGCCTTTTATGTTTAAGTTCTGACTTCTCCCTGCTGGCTCTGTGCGGGGATTTTAGCATTTTCAAGGGGCTCTGTCTAATAAAGGGGTCTTCCATAGGTGTTCCGTTGTCATGGGGACCGTCCTGTGCAATGTAGGGAGTGTAGCAGCCTCTCTGACCTCTACCCACTAGACGCCAGTAACACACACACACACACACACACACACACGCACACGCACACGCACACACACACAGCCTACCCCACCAAGCACCACCACATACACAATGTGACAAACAAAACTTCCTGTAGTCATTGCCAAGTATCCCCTGGGGTGAAGCGGGGGCAGAAATCATCCCCAGTTGAGAACCACCGCCCTAACATCAACATCAGATCCTGGGGAAGGTAGAGATCATACAGGTCAGAGCTTGAACACCTTAAAAATAAAAAATGATCTTCAGAGAAAAGGCTGTTGACTTCACTTACTAATAACCAGTCAGAAATGTTTATTCCGGTGTAGGTGATCCTACATTCTGGGGTAGAACTAATTTCCAAAAATCTCTGAAAAGAAGGTGACCCAAAAAGTCACCAGCTGACCCTAAGTAGCATAGCAAAGGGTGGAAATAATGAATCGGTCTAAGACTCTGATTAACCAAGTCAGTCCCATAGCTAATCAATGGGCCAGAATAAATCGGGGCTGACATAGACTTTAACCCTTAAATGACCACATCTACCACGTAGGGGTTCTTTAGGGGCCTTTGTCTGCAGCAGGCAGGGAATTCTCCCCGTCTGATGTGCATAAATTAATTCACCGTGCATCGTGAAGAAGGGTGGCCAAGGTAATAAGGACGGGCACTCATGAATGGAGGTGCCCCCTAAGCTTTAGCAACTGATATTTCAAGGCAGGAAGCTGTAGGGGTGGGATAGGGGGCAGTGGAAGGAATGTCTCTGAATGACTGTACTGAGGAAGGTCAAAGAAGATCTTTTAGGAATAAAACATACTTGTGCCAACAGGAATAAGAACCCAGGGACATTTCCTGATCAAGAGAGTTGCACTTGGTTTTGGATAAGATGGTAGATGCACCCTGCCCCCGCCCCCCCCCATCCTAGGGCAGATTCTATAACCAATATCTTGGAATAATCACAACAGGAATAAATCGTTTTTAAATTTTATTTTTTACAAAATTTTTTTTTTTACTGAAGTGTAGTTGAATAAATCATTTTACATTTAAATAGTGGTCTAGGCCCCCAGCTTGCACCTAACGAGTTTCTCCCCCAAGTATCCCTTATGGAAGGAGTCTTTATTGCTTCTTTATTATATTTTGAGCCTAAAACACTTATATGTTTGCCCTCTTCTGATCTTCCAATACAGTTATTACAGATTCATCAGAGATTTCACTTTTTTAAAAAAAGTTTTTTTTCTTTTTCCTTTGAGAATTTGGAACTTGTGGCCTTTCAGTTAGTTGCAAAGTCTAGAAGGAAAAACAGAAAACAAAAAACTCACTCTCCACTCCAGACACCTCTATGAACTTGGACTTTTGCTTTTACTGTTAAGATTACTTTAGGGTAAAGGGTGGAAACTGATTGGTAGTTTAATAAATTATATATTGGGCATGTTAAATTTAAAATATCATTTTTTTTTATAGGTTCCAAGTTTAGTTAAGTGCCCCCTAACTAAGATCTTCTTATTGCAGAATCCTCGAAACTACCCAAGGCATGTTTTTTGAATGTTGATTTTGACTTCTTGCCTGGGACCAAGTGCAGCATCTTTCCAAGGAAATGCTTAGAAGGCTCCAGGCAGAACCCCAAAACAAATGCCAGACGTTAGGGGAAAATTTTTAAAAGTTGGATTGCCAGAAAATAATAGCTATTTATAATCCAACACTTAGGTGATTTCATTTCTTCCTTTTTAGCTGCTAAAAGGGAAGCGTATTAGATCCTTTTGTTTTGCAAACAAATGCCCAGGGCTGACTTTAAGATGGACACTTGATGGAGGGTTCCCCTTTCCAAATGGAAGTCTTTGGGCCTTTTCCTGATGGGATCTGGTCATTCCGGAGCACTATCAGGAAATCTTTATCCTTGGGCGGTTTGGGATGGAGTGAGCTTGTGACCATCCTTTGCTGTCTCCCCACGTTGCCTTGATGGTGGGGGCGGGCAGAGGGGTCCAGGATCGTGGAAAGAGCACAGTGGGTAAATGTTAGTGGGCTCTCATTTCCGGAACCTTGGTTGATTCCACTGCTCTATTCAAGGATTCCATGAATTTGCCAGGTGACATCCAGAAAAGGCCAACGTTTGACTCTTAAAAGTACCGACAAGGCTTCATGTCGCAATGGTTCTGCCATGGTCAGGATAGGGACTTAAATTTGGTGGGCCGTCCAAGAGAAAGCCACAGGGGATCTCCCTGTGTTCACCTTTATGTAGAAAGAGGTAATGAACCAAGGGACAAATCCAAAACCCTTGAAGACATCTTCTCCTGAGACTTAAGTTGCCAGACGGCAGAGGCCTCACTTCTCTCTTTCTTTCTGGCCCTAGAACCTTGATTCCCCAGAGATAGGGTCTGACTTCTGATATTAAGGCAGGCCCCAAGCTGGGCGCTGATCTTTCAATCTGCCAGGAGGAAAGGGTCAGGAGACAGACCACCAGGGCTGCCTTTGATGGAGAAAGCGGGGTGCCCTGTCCCATTCTCCCCAGAGGTCCACACAGCTCAGAAATAGGGGAGCAGAAATCAGCCTCTTAAGAGATTCCCTCATTTTTTCATTGCTTTCCCTTTTTTTCTCTCTCTTTTGTGATTTAAAAAAAAATAAGATTCTTATTTTAAGGGGGTTTCTGAGCAAGAAATACCTTTTTTTTTCTTTTAAGGGAAAGAGACGAAAACACCAACTATTTAGGGCTGAGAAGTAGAGACAATAAAATAAAGCAAGGCTGCTCAGAACTGGCTGGCAGATGGCGCTCGGCTTTTACTATTGAGAGCCTGGCTTTTCAAAATTCACCGCGCTCTGGTGCCTAAGGCAGAATTCCACGTCCCCTCCCCTAATCCTCTTTCCAAGGGACACAGCTCCCGCCCCCAAGGCCCAGGGATAGTTTTAAAGGTGTTCCAGTTGAACAATTGATATCTGAGGTCAAACCCTGTCCCTTTTATTTATTTTTTAAATATTTATTTATTTTTATTTGGTTGCACCAGGTCTCAGTTGCAGCAAGTGGGCTCCTTAGTTGCGGCTTGCCAGCTCCTTAGTTGTGGCACACAAGAACTCTTAGTTGCAGCATGCATGTGGGATCTAGTTCCCTGACCAAGGATAGAACCCAGGCCCCCTGCATTGGAAGCGCAGAGTCTTATCCACTGTGTCACCAGGGAAGTCCCAATCCTGTCCCTTTTAACTAGTGGCTCTCTTAGACCCTAGCCTGTGCAGGAACACACACTATCACAATGACCTCTAAATTCCTAGGCCGTGTGTGTGCCCTGGGTCTTCTGGGAACCAGTTTCTGAGACTGTGGGCAAACTGCTCTATCTTCTGGGTCAGTTTTTCTCATCTGAAAAATGAGAGGGATGTCCTTCTCACTTTAAAACTTCTTTAATTCTCTTATTAAAAGTTTTAGTAGAACTGGTATGCCAAACCACCCGTCTGCCCCGCCACACACTCTCTCTCTCTCTCTCTCTCTTTCTTAAAGTATCCTTTTCAAAATGGCAGCTTGCACAGGAAATTTTAGGGCTATCTTTTGCCCTTTGGTACATAACTAATAATTTCTGGGAACCCATCCCTGGGAGAATCTCTGCAGGATGCAGAGGAGAGTGGGACATTCTTTCTCACCCCCAATCAAGGGCTAGAAAAGAAATTCAGAGGTGGGTTAAGGTCCTTTTTTCCATCAGGGAAACCCAGGGAGCCTTCCTGGAGGAGTTAGCATTTGCGACAATATGGGAAGATGCAGGGCAATGAGGGAGTAGACTTTGGGGTGAATGCTCGGTGCTGTCTTACAGAGAAGATACTGGCTGAGAGTAAATCCTTATGGTTTTTTCATTCATGGGAGCATCATTGGGTTTTTGAGGGTGCCTGAGATTTCAGAGCTAGTTTTAATTTTCTCCCCTTTACAACCCTTCTCTACCTCTCAGGGCTGCAAACCCACTGAGCACTCAGGGGCATTCTTACTAAGAAGAGTCTTCTCCATCTTAGCATGGGACCCGCACCCTCCATCTCAGGCCCAACCCTGGACTTGGAGGAAGATCACTTCTGTCTTGTTTAGGCCAAGTTTCCAGTGGAGGGGAGGGGAGATCTGATGGTGTCTGGGGCCAGGTTCCTTGGTTCTGAAGAGAACAGGCATCCTTGCCATTTCTTCCCCCCACCTCCCCTCCCCTCCCCTCCCCTGCAGCAGCTGTAAAATCATGAGGTCATCTATTTGAGAAGGGCCACGTGAACTTACCATGCCAGGACCTACCAAGTCCTGTCATGGGAGTTTATTCCTTTCCAACGAAACTTACCTTCCATATACCGTTCTTAGATACTTTCTCTCCCCTCCCTCTTTTACAGTTGAACAAAATCAAAGGGACTGAATGAAATATATTAACTTCGGGCAAAAGCTTCCCCCGCCCTGCTAGTAAAACCCTCCTCTTTAAGTCAACAAACTCTATTCCGACATGCTTTCTCTTAAGCTCCTAGTCACCTGGGGCTCCTTTAAAGCTTTTCTGACCTTTTTCCTCCTCACACCTTCCAACCTATAGTCCTGAACCTTGGATGAGGCAGGGTAACAAAGCCCCCCCCCACACCGGGAAGGGGGTTCCTCTGGATGCTGGGGTCCCTGGGAAAGCAGGACAGGTGCGCTGCCCAGTTTCTAACACCTTTTCTGGGCCAGTAGAGCTCCTCCCCCACCAGAGGTCAGCAGAGAGCTCAGAATGGCTGGGCTGCTCGCAGGAATTGGGATCATTTAGAATTTTCTAGATGAAATGTAGGAAAGCCCTACGGGAAAAAAGCCCCAGGTTTCAGGGGATATCTCAGGTTGTGGTCTCATCCTGTGCTGGGTCTCCGGGAGTTTAGTTTTAACACCATTCCTGCCATTCTGTGCTTTGGGGGAACAGGGGGCTTTGGTCTGTTCATTTGATGGGTTTCTTTGACAGTTGCTCCACGCCCCACCCCACCCCACCCCGGACAGCACACACATCTTTACCTTTTAGGAGGCCGTGCCCTCTTAGAACTCAGGGTCTCCCACACGGGGCCAAACCGCCCACAGGACTGGGAATCCACACCCCATACTTTCCCTGACCCCTTTCCCTTTTTCTTCCAGAAGTCGTACTTATTGTTAAAATGACATTATAATATTACAGGAAATCCCCCCTGTCCCGCCCTTATCCTGTCAGGATTTTATATCTCCTTATCTCCTCCTGTTCTTTACCCAGACGTATGGATGTTTCTAAAGAGGGTACTAATCGTGGTGTGCAAACAACTTCACCTTTAGCTCACCCCCCAGCCAACACACACTGACTTCCTGAGAGCTTTTCCCACATTCTCCATTGTGTCTTTTCACGGTTCTTTTACTTGCTCAGCGCTTTCCTTGGGGTGGGATGGTGGGAGGGGGGGGAATCCGAATTCCTTTTTTTGTGTTTCCTCCCCCGAACTTTTGTGAACTACTCCAAAGTTAAAAACCAGCCCCCCTCAAGCCAGTTCTTTATTGTTGAAAGAGAGAGAAAGAAGGTACAAAAGGAAGAAAAGAGCTACAGAAACACAGAGATGAAATGAAAAGTTTGAAAGGGAGAGAAAGGAGGGAAGAAGGGGGAGAGAGAGAAAGAGAAGGAAAGAAAAAGTGCCTTTGCTAAACTTAGCTCTAGACACTAGACGTGGTCCCTGCCCTCTGGGAACTTAGAGTCTGGAAGGGAGGAGGCAGAGGCCTGGGGTGCAAGGAATGGAAGTTGCCCCAGGCAGAGGATGGAGAGCTGCCAGTGCCTGCACAGATGAGGGGCCAGGCTGCCCTTGACCGGAGGACTGGGGAGGCAGGCCAGGCGGCTGGCAGGGGGGTGCATCTCCCGTTCCCTTGGCCCCATGGGCCCCATGTGGGTCCCAGGAGCCCACTGAGTAGGACGGGGACTGGAGGGCTGGTGGAGAGTGCCAGGACCAAGGCCCCCGCCTCCCTTCCCCACTGTCCCCTGAGCTCTGACCACTGCCCTCTCTCCCACAGCCGGCCCTTTTTCACTTTCCCGAATGTTCCTCTCCTGACCCTAAAATGATAGCTCAATTTTTGTTTTTAATTAGTAATAAGCCTCCTTCTAGCATGACCTAACTTTCCGAGTGTTTTTACCAGCCTTACCCCACTGAGTGGTTTGATTTTAAGAAATCTGGCACCCGTTGGACCTTTTTGACCTTAAAAAAAAAAAAAGGCCAATCTTTATGAGTTCTTTGATAATTACTCAAAAACAAAACAAAGCAAATCTTAAGGCTGAAAGCAAACACCCTGTATATTACGTATACATCTCAGACGTTGAGGAAATCCTTAGAAGTTTATAGGTTAGTGTCCTCGAGAACTTGGCTCCGGCCAGACCCAGTATAGGCATTGTGTGCTTTTTTTTTCCTTCCTTCCTCCCTTCCTTCCTTTCTTCCTTCCCCACACTTTTGAAAAACAAGTTTGATTCTCCTGGGTATGTTCATTAGAGAGGGGAGACAGTTCTATTCAGTGAGGAAGGGGGAGGGGGATTCTGCAGCAGGAGACAAGATGGATTGCTTTGTGCTGGGGGGGGGCCCAAGTGCACATCACACCCAGATGCAAATCTCTCAGGCTATAAAAAAAGTACAACAGAGAGCAGATTTCAGCTTCCTGGCATTAGTGGGGAAAATATTCCGTCAGCTGCCTCTGTGTCCTGTGCTTTATTCATTAGCTCAAGTGAAAAAAAAAAAAAAAAAAAAAAAGTCTTGTCCTAATTTATTGTAGTAGGGCTCCATTCTCCCAAGTTTGGGACTTAAAAAAAAAAAATGCACAGCCATGCACAGCCCACTGAGGCAGAAGAGGTTTGCTAGGTTGACCAGGATTTGGTTTGTTCTCAAGGTTTAACTTCCCTCCACCGGGAAAAGTTCACACTTTTCCCAAGCCCCCAAAAGTTAGAAATGTGTTACTAATTGATTGGAGCTAAATTTGCATTGCTTTGAAACCCAGCAAAATTGCCTACTAGGGGCCAGTAGGGGGAAAAACAGTTGCTGTCCTAATAGCCAGGAGAGGGGATTTGCTTCCAATATGCTTATCAAATGCACCTTC
This sequence comes from Kogia breviceps, assembly GCF_026419965.1. Taxonomy (NCBI): domain Eukaryota; kingdom Metazoa; phylum Chordata; class Mammalia; order Artiodactyla; family Physeteridae; genus Kogia; species Kogia breviceps. The sequence goes on along the minus strand of NC_081323.1, from coordinate 4,215,573 downwards.
TGTGACCTTTAAGAATCCTTGGGGAAAGGGGGGTCGACCCGGCTGTTCTTCAGAAAAAGAAAGAAAAAGTTGTTGGGAAGTGTTTAATGGGAATTTAGCATAAAGTGACACACCTAATTGAGGGAAATCATGGTTCCAAATGAAAACAGTTGTCCCGAATTAATTTTTCAAGTTTCTGACTATTGGGAGATCTGAGGTTTACCTCATAAGTAGACTGTGTCCAGCTTGGCAAAGAGCACGGAATACTGCCCAGTTCTCAGTGCAAATGCTCCCATTTTCCCTCACTGATAAGTTCTTCCCTAATTTGGGGGTTAAATGGGATGTCGAAATGGCTGTTTCCTTTTTGCCTTTCTAGTAGCATCTCTTAACTTGCAGTAGCCGCTCAAGTGGATGAAATCCTTGCCGGGTCTGTGAGTTGGCCTTCGCTGGGGCATTTTCATTCATTCATTCATTCATTCATTCACTCACTCACTCAATATACACCTAATATGTGCCCTTCCCCATGGGGAAGAAAGGTAAAAGGCTTTGCTGCTCCCTTTGAGGGTCTCATAATCAAAACAGCCCCAGGAAGTTAAGCGTGGACCGTCACTGCCCAGTGATTAAATAGGGAATAGACATGGCAGCTAAGAAAAGATGGAAAGGTTGTCAAAAAACAGACTTTAGCGGCCTTCTGACACCACTCCAACCTAGTTGAGCAAAGCAAATCAGTGGTTACATGAAATTATTGTTGAGTCCTGATAATGAGATTGCAGAAAACCCCGAAGGATCTGCTTGGGTCAAAACTCACACCCGTGTGTAGATATTGGACAGGCATACAGTTCAGATTTCCATGCCAGTCTGGGGCTGAACAGTTATATGCCAACAGCGGGGACAGGCCTTCTGCAGGCCCAGTGTGGGCCTCAGAGATGCTACTGAACGATGCCTTTCTCCGGGAGGTGTTGCCCTGGGGCTCACTGGGAGAGCTGAGGGGTGGGCTTGCTTTCAGAAGGGACTCCAGAGGCCTGGCCCTGGGGTGGTGAGCGAACTGCTTTTAGCCCCATCTCTCTTCATTTTCTGATCTGTCTGGAGCCTAACTATGCCTTCCAGGATCTTCAAGGACTGAGAATTCTCTTTGGGGTAGCCCCGAATTCTTCCACCGAACCTTAGAATCTTCTGTGTCTAGGGTTTGTATTCTGAGGGGTGGGTGGGGTGAGGGAGTGTTCGTAGTTTGCAGCCAGAAGTGCTGAGGTACTGTGGAGTGTTTTCACCGGGCCGCCCTCCATCTTGGCTTCTGTCCTCCATCTTAGATCCTGAGCTCTGGGCCTCTTTTTCCTGTTTCCTAATGCAAATAGAGATCCGCGATATTCAATAGTATAATTAATTCCCGGTCATTGTGGAAAGAAAAATGCGCTCTTAATTCCAGAATTTAATTTCCAGTTTTTCTTTCACAAACTTTTCGGTCATCTCTTCAGTAGCCTTGGAAGAGTCATTTTATCTAAAGGTCTCCTGTAACGCTCAGCACGCGCGGTATGTGCGTTTTATAAAATATGTGTGTGTGTACAGATAGGTAGATGGAGAATTTTTATTTTAGCTCTACGATGAGGGAAGTGCTTTTGTGAAGGTTACTGAACTGAAGGAACTCCCAGACGACAGGGACTGGTTTTATTCCACGCGTAAAACTCAGGTTTACAGACGTATTAAGTTTGGGCTTCTCCTTGTTTGTGGCACTTTCCTGCTCTTCACCTGAGAGGCACACGAAGAAATCGATGCGAGTGAAAACCCATTTTCAGGGCATAAAGCGAAGCTTGTTTACCAGCTCAGGAAAAAATCAGTTTGCCAAGTCTCTTTGAAAACGTCCTTTATTACAAGTGGCTGCCTCTGTAAATGAATTAGTTATGTGCAATTACTTCCCCACCACTGGCCTGATGCTCCTCTTGAATCCGGACCACTCTGCTAGGATACCTTGAAAACGGTGTCCATCCTAAGAGAAATGATTGGAAGGAGATGGTCGGGCTCTGGCTGCAGAGTCCCCTTTCAAAGACATCTGAGCCGGGGAAGGCTGAATTTTGCTTTCTGCCTGCTCAGGGATGAGCCTTTGGCAAATTTGAGAAGGTGGGGTTGGCCCCCAGGCCTCCTTACCTCCCTGCAGGTGGCTGTGTTCTGTTCACTTAATCCCATTAGCTGGCAGAGGCTTATGGCGCTACCCTTAAGGGACGTTTGCATTTTAATCAAGAGTTCTCCGAGGCCGGAAAGCTGAGAGAGTCACATTTTTAATCGTGGAATAGAATTCTAACAGGAGGCGGTGGAGGAAGACAGGGGAGGGGGCGTTAGGGCAGTTGACACCGGAGCCCCCGTTCTCCCCAGCCCAGCTCTGTGCACCCCCAATGCAGTGAATTCAACGAACTGGCTCCCTCTCCCCTGCCCCGTAACCCCAGGGCTTTCTCCCCCACCCCAGCTCTCCCGGTACAGCTTAGTGGGTGGTAGGAGAGGGGCCCCATCCGAATGGCAGAGTCAGGTCCAGATCGAAGCTTCGGGTGCCTGACTCATTCTGGCTCAGGCCGGTAATAACAAGCCCCATGTTTTTCTCCAGCGTCCACTGCTCTGACACACAGAATAGTCAGGAAATAAAAGATTTGAGTACTACGCAGCTGCTTTGCTTTCTCTAAAAAGGGGGAGAGAAAAAAAAAGTCGGGGGTTGGGGGGAGAAAGGAGCAAGGAGGCAGGAGGCCAGGCCAGCAAATAATGAAGCAGCAAAAACAAGCTTTTGCTGCTGGCGTGTTACATAAACAGCCCCACCGGCCCGCGTTGCAGCCCGAGGAAAAAGTGGTGCTTTGGTGACACTTGGGTTGGTTTCACACCTGAGCTGGGAGTTACTCAGAGGGGCATTAACAGCTAATGATTCAATTGAGGGAGGCCTGGATTTGCCATTTTGACCTGCCAGATATTAGCATACCCTTCTAGAAACCCGGAAGCCTGCCAATTAAGCTCCCCAGTGAAAGTCCGAAGGGGCCTTTCCAAGATGCATGATATTTAGGAAAAGGAAATTAAGCTAATTTTGAAACGTTTCCTTAAAATCGAAGTAGTTGAAAGCTGGGATGAACGTTATGAATTCCTCACATGATATGAGTTTGAATAATATGTCATGGATTCCAAAGGCACAGCTCAAAAGTACTCAGGGCCCTGGGTTCCTTTTCGTTCTTCTCTTTTTATTTTTTTTTCCCTTTTTTTTTCACCCTTAAACATTACAGCATTGCTCACCTGAAATGTCCTTTTTAGAAAGTTCTCTGATAGCTAACAGGACAGAGTGACGTTTTCACAAAATGAGATGAGATGCCATTGCCAGAGAGAGCCCTGGGCACTGCAGTGGCCGTGACAGGCGTGTCACCCACGGGCTCGGTAGCACTCGGCGGGGAGGAGGAGGGCATTTCATTATGCGTCTAAGTGATAGCTTTATTTCAAACACAAACACGCAGGCTGGCGAGGATATTAAATATGCAGTCACGCTTTCCCTCCTAGCGAGGAAGGCGCTTGGATTTTATCTTCCCAGATCCAGAACCTGTTTACTTCCTTCCAAGCAGCTTCCTCCTGCCCTCTAGATAAGTCACCGGGGAGAATCGACCTCCAAATGTAGCTAGCTTGCGACCCCTGACAATGTCTGGTGATTAGGGAACCGGGCGTGGATGCAGGAGAGGGGGTGCGGCAGCCGGGAAGATAGCTCTGCAGCACCTAGGCTGCTGCCGCAGAGGGGCCGGCTCCAGAAACATCGATTTCTCTCCCCACCCTCCCAATGTTCGGATTCTGCTTAGAACTCTCTGCTTCCTGCTAAAATTTCCATCACCAAAGGGCCTGATTTCAGGCAGAGAAAGGACCACTTGAGCAAATGAGAGGAGAGGAAAGCAGAGGGTCATTTCAACTGCGGCAAAAATCAGCCATGCCATTTTCCCTGACAGCACTTTAATTATGATGAAAGAACAAGATGGTTTTTGGTTTTTTTACCGAGGAGGCTTGTGGCGGGGGGAAGGGGAGGGGGCTCTGAAAGAGATGCGAGTGGAGTGCCAAGCGGGCTGTCACCGCGGGCTGATGTATACACTGAAGGAGGGAGGGAAGTGCCCCCCCCCCCGCACGGTCACGGTCCTGGGTCACGGGCCCCCTTGCACCAGTCAGGCCCGCTGTTTGCAGCCAGGGGTGAGCCGGGCATAGGAAGGGCCGGAAGGGCCGAACTTAGCCAGCTGCTGGGTGCCGGCTTCCCCCTTCCCCGCTGTGGGGTGAGCTGTGACTTTAACCCCGAGCCTTGCGGGGGAGGGGGGGGTCGTCTAGCTTGTGTTCTGCTCCATCGGCTTTGAAAGCAGCCGAGGGGGGTTTTCAGTGGCCGTAGGTCTCATTCTTGAAAATGGTGGGTTGTTTTTTTTGTTTTTTTTTTAAGTCAGGTGCTTGGTTCAAAAGGCCATTCCAGGGCCTTGGAGCTGCAGAGGCCAGAGAGAGCCCTGCAGGCCTGGGGCCTCTGTTCTGGGGGCGGAGGTGGCATTTTAGCGATGGGAAAAGAGGTGGAAAGCAGATGTTGATCGGTTTCATTCAGCTCAAGCGAGAATCAGGGAAAGGGCCCATTTCCCCTCCCACCCACCCTGCCTTGACCTTAGACCTTGAGCCCTTAGGAACTCCCACCCACCCTCGCCCCCAGCTGGGTCGCTAACGGCCCCTGAAGGTGGGCCTGGGATTCGTGCTGGCGCTGTCTCTCAGCTGAAAAGAGCCTTAGCTCCTGGGCTTGGGAACGTGAGGAAGAAAGCACTCACATGCATCCGCATTGCACGCGGGTACCCAGGGATGGAGGGAGCAGAGGGGGAAAAACAAAAAGGCATAGAAGGCGCATTATTTCAGCCCCCTCCTCCGTTTTAGGACCCTTTCATGCCTTGCAAACACCAGGTGCAGGCTGCTGGAGAGCCTTTAGGACAGAACTACACAGAACAGGAGAGATGATCTGACCCTGCTCATCTCTGCTGCTTTTGTGTAACTGAATTACCCAATGTCTCTGTTAAAAGTGATGTCGCCCACGGAGAGCATCCTGCAGCCTTGCAATAAACACCGAGGGGCCTTATTCCCCTCTCCCCAGGGACGCTCTCTATGCGGCAAGTTCTCCCAAACAATCCGTGATTTCCCCGGGATCCCGCAGGCCCCTCACCGAATCATCATGCTGCTGGAGACCCTTCCGATTTTGATGATTATTACCGGGCAGAGGATAATGAAACAGCAGGGACTTAGGGCTTTGTGTGGTAGGTGAATGATGGACATTTCCAAGTAAAGCCACTTTATTTCTTGCACTTACCAAGAGGATTCACAAGCCAAATGCAACATCTGCAAGATCTTACGGGAGGGGGTAGTGGTCTTGGGATGCTGAGGCGGTACTGCAGGGATGCAGAGATGCCTCCTTTTTCTAGAACAACTGCAGCGTCCCCATCTGAGCCCAGCCAAAAGGCAAATTCTTTATCTGGATGCACGGTGATTCTGCCTGCTGCATAGACGGAGGAACCGTGACCCTGCTGATTTCCATGGACCGGTCGAGGAGAAAACACGAGGAAAAAAAAATCTTTATTTTTCTCAGTTTTCCCTTTTCTGCTTGGGAAACAATATTAGGAGCTGGCAGTTCGGTCTCCAAGGAGAAAGATGCAGGGGCAGCATCCCAACTTAAGACCATTGGGGTGTGTAGATATTTTAGAGGGATTTTAGTTTGGAGGAAAAACAAAAACAAAAAAAGACAAATAAGATACAAAAGCTTGCTGAGCTGGGGGGTGTGGGGAGGTGTCAAAGCAGCCCGCGTTAGGAGGCTGTACCTTTTCAATGTCGGAATAAGGAAAGTGTGTGAGGAGTTTGGTCCACTCTTAGAAATAAATAGGCACTTTGGAAAAGGAAAATATCCTGTTCTTTGAGAAACAGGGTGAGGTGATCGGTTAATGTCGGGTGGTGGTGATCATAATCCTGTTTGAAGAATAGGTCTCGTTTTTCATGTCAGAATTAATATTGGTTGAGATTAGATGGCTTCTTAATTTAGACCATTTACATTTTATAGAGTGCTAAAAAAGAGGGCTCCAAGCCACTTTCTGGCAGCAGCGAAGCCAAATAAATAGGAACAATATAACCTTTTAAAAAATCCATTCTCTCTGCCGTCTCTTCACTCTGGCAAGTTTTGAGTCATTTAGCACAACCTGAAAACTTAGATTTTTGTTGCTAGAAAAAATAACGCTTCCTACTATAGTATTGTTTGTTTGTTTGGTTGGTTGGGTTTTTTTTTTGGTCGCCCACAGATTTCCTATTCTGGTGATCTTTTTGACTTGAGTTTTTGTCTTCTTGACACCAAAGCATCCAATCAATTTGGTCGAAAGTTCAGTCATGGAAAAGCATCTGGTTGTTTTGTCCACAGACAGCCAGTTTGTCAAATATTTGAGAAGCAGCTCATCTGCCCACCTACCCTGACATCCCCCCAACCCAATGCCGTAGGGAAACTTATTTTTAGGAATTGGAGGGAACAGACCTAGAAGCCATTCTAGGAATGAGGAAGTAGAGGGGACATGAAGAAGATGTTAGACCCTCTTGCTTTCTCTGCAGTGGCCATCTTTGAAGTCTGCGGCAGAGGGGAGGAGGGGACACCAGTCTTTACAGACAGGCATGCAGAGGGGAATCTTTATGACTAGGCTCTTGGCAACATCAGGTCAGGGTCAAGATCTGTCTGGTGCCTGGGGCCATCTTAGGATGTGGTGAAGGCTGCAGCCACCTGCCCTCATTGTGTTTTAGGGTCACCAGCCCAGTGCAGCCAGTGAAACAAGGACGAGAAGTGTTGCTTTTATAGAAAAAGAAAAAAAAAAGGGGGTCATGATTCAGTTTCTTGAAAAAGCCGCCCCCATCCTTTTATCTCAAAGTCACCATAACTAGGACTCCATCATCAATCTTTTTCTTTCTTTCTCATGTGGATAGCTAATTGAGGCTCTCTGGGCTACAGGTTTTTTTCCTGCTCTTTCAAGGCACTCAATAGCCAGGCAGGCGGGGGAGGAAGGGGATGCTAGGAGGGGCAGAGGAAGGGGCAAGGGCTCCTTGGCACACCCCCTGCTGTACTTCAGTCTTGTGCAGAGCATTCCTATTTGCAAACAGCTCAGCCCAAAGCAGAGCGTTGCTATTACCCCCAGATGCTGTTTCTAATCGATCTGCCTTATTTTCCCTCTGGGGTGCAGGCAGGGCAGAGCCCAGATGTGCTCAGACCTCCAAAGCCACCCAGCCTTGATCCTTTATTTTTATGTTACAGTCACAGAACCTTGCAAATAACGTTTTCAGCAGTTTAACCGCGTACCGAGAATTTCAGGGAAAAAAAAGGTCAAGAAGTGATGATGGCTTACATTTGTTAGGGGCCCCATCAAGCAGACCTCTGAATCCTAATAAAGGCAAATCAGTGTCATGTTTCTAAAAGGAAAAGAGTGACAGCTGGGTGATTTCACAGACTTATCAGGTGTTGGGATGAAGGTAAAGCAAGGGTTCAATTACTATAAATTAGAGTGATTTTTGTTTGTTTGTTTGTTCCCCTGGGGTTTTCATGCTGCTGTTACCTTTTTTGGTGTGTTGGTAGTTTTGCTGAAATACACATATATTTTTCTCTCCGTATCTTTTTTACTTTGGCATCCACTTTAGAAACTAAACTTTTTGTTGTAAAGTTCTATTTATTCTTTAGTTTTCTTCTTTCTTCTTCTTCTTTTTTTTTTTTTAAACAAAGTTGCCCTGTCTGCCTTCTGTACCCTCAGTAAATCTAGAGGATATGTAGTTATGACAGGTCGAGGGATACACGTCTATTTAACACATTTAAGAATGTGCAAGGCAAATGAAATATAAAGTTATATCGAAAACATTAAGTGTCCTTGGCGATCACCCTAGTTAGCCCACGGTTTTCCCCCCCATTTTGCATTCAACTAACTCATGGCAGATTACTGAAATGATGTATTTAGACTAATTACTGATTTAACTAATAGAAAACCGTTCAAGAAATTGACTTTTAAGGCTGAGAATGACTTTCCGTTCCCCTGCTCTAGGGCGCCCCCTGAGGCCCGGGTTAATAATCTCATGATAGGATGGGGTCAGTTCGGTTTTTCTAGACATTAGGATGCTTTGAATGGTTATGAATACACGGAATATCCATTTAACTTGCAGATTAGATGTCTTTGGGTCCCAACTAAGTTTTATATCAACTTCCTTTGAAAGATTCTTTCACAGCTAGGCTTTCTGAAGCAGCTCCCAGAGAGTACAATTATGAAAATATCCTGGTACTCAGAAGATAGAGATTTGTCTTTTCAGGATAAGGAAGCAAAACACCTAATGCTGCTTTAAGCTGGTTGGTGCCTTCAGCCATCATACGGTGCGAAGCATCCTTATTGGAACCAGTCCCCAAAGTGGGAGATTTATCAACTTTTGGAGGTGGTTCTCTGTTGGTCAGCCATAGGACATCATCTTGCTGGAGGATAGGGACCCAGGGCCTTTGTGGCTGGTGGGATGGACCAAGGAAAGCTTTTTCACCTAGGCTCCCTTTTTGGCTTAGCAGAGCCTTCTTTCTGCCCTCTGCAGACCAGGTTTTGCTCAGGCCGGACTTGGACATTCCAGAGTTGCCCTCTTACCAGAATGCTGACTTCACACCAGAGCTCCCAAGGTTTGGTCTGGAGGCTCACTGGCCCTCCTCCACTGTTGCCAAGTTCCCTCGAAAGTCAACTACCTTCGTGACTGCTGATTTCTAACCCCAGGTCAGATTAAAGGACTCAGTGAAACCTTTGCCCTGTGGCCCCTGCCCTCAAGATGTTTCATGTCTTGTGTACGTGAAGGGCGTGTTTTCTAGAGTTTTTATTTCTTGGCGTTAGGTCACTGCAACCCTGGGATAAAAATAGGTGTAATTAGTATGTTACAGATTAGACTCTGTATTTCTAGCTTTGTGCTACTTCCTCTAATAATACGAATTTTGGTGACACATTTCCTAGAATCCTGGGCTTGCTTCGTTTGCTAAAATCCTCCAAGAGCCAATTATAGGACAGATCTGTTTGCTTTAAAACCTAGAAGGGTCTCCGATCCTGATCAGACCTCTCAGCTCTCACTCCCCCTTTCCCCTGTCTTCTGAGGTCTGTCTTGATCTTCTTGTTTTCTATTCAGGGAGCAGGGCCTCCATCCTCCTCAAAGGCTGGCATTTTTGTTGACGGCTGAGCACACATGGTCTTCCGTGGCAAAAGGCCCTTTCCTGGCTGGCTCCAGAGTCCCCACCAATTAATGGGGTGGGGGGGACTTGAGTTAGGCATCACTTCAGCCAAGCTGGGCGTACATCGAGCACACCTGTCACTTGTGCCAGTGTCCAAAATTCAGCCCTAAGGGTCACAGCTGTGGCATTATTTCAGCATGAGCAATTCAGTATTTAATGTTCCTTAGGAAAATAAATCATTCCAAGCTGCTACTGTTCACCTATTAACCCTTAGAGGATTTCATAGAGGGAGGGCGGGGGTGTCATCCACAGCTTTCTTGGCCAGTAACAGACACTTCCCAGTTCTCCTTTTAAAAGACCATTTCTTACATAATGGCGAACAGGAGCTGCAAAAACAGCATCCTCTCATTCTCTGGCAGCCACAGCCTCCCAGAGTGAGAAGTTAGACTTTCTTTTCCTTTATATTTTTACCTGCGTAATACATAGCTTCCTACACTTTGTCATTCCATCCCTTTCCTTTTTCACGGTAGCTTATATTAGTCTGCCATCATTGACAAGTCTTTTTTTTTTTTTTTTTTTCTTCTTTTTTTAAGTTTTGGCCACACCGAACGGCATGCGAGATCTTAGTTCCCCAACCAGGGATCAAACTCTCGCCCCCCTGCTGTGGAAGCGCGGAGCCGTAACCACTGGGCCACCGGGGAAGTCCCTGTGGCAAGTCTTAATTTACAATTAAGTGCTGGTGGGTGTGGTGGGGAAAGTTCATCATTGACCAGATTGGGGGCTTTATGTAAATGGCCCCCCAGAGCAACACACACGTTAGATGTAGCCTCCCTTCTGTCACCTGGGTCTTTATAACTGTCCATCTGCAGTTAATCCACATAGTACAAATCATTTGAAAGCTGAGTTGTCTGCCTTCTGAAAGAAATGGGCTATATTTAGTTTTTAAAGCAAGCCTGCTTTGTGTGCCTTGTAAAGTCAGCGACATTCTTTCAATTTTTTCAGTGTAATTAGCACAAAAGGAGCCGTAATTTGAGAAGGTAGTAGAGACTTGAGAGACAGGAATGTTGGAGAAAGCGGGCAGAGGCCTCTTTCCCCTTTCTGGGCGGCGGGGCAGAGACCCCGGGACGTGGGTGTGGGTAAAGCTGAGGTCTGTAGCTCATAAAAACATCTCCTTTTCATCTGATCCCTAGACTGATTGCAAATGCCTGATGCTTTGGCTGCATAGTTTTCTCCTCCACCTAATGTCCAGAGGTCGGCAAAGCCCCTAGGAAGCCACAGTGCCATCTGGGCTCCGCTGCGTCGAGTGGGCTCCTGACTTGTCGGGAGAGGCCTGTGCAGGCTGCCAAGCCCTCCATAAAGTGCTGAGTGAGGGAGGGAGTGGAGGGCACAGCCTCTGGCTGGGACTTACGTGTAGCCACGTGCAAAGGAGCAGGCTGCCTTCCTCCTCTGGGAGCCAAGCATTTGTGCCCCCTCAAAATAAAAACCCGGGGAAAGAGGTGGAGCTAAACTATAATTACACGTGTTTCAATTTCAACGTGTGTGGGCAAACACAGACAGATGAAGAGGTAGCTACATTTTTAGATAAATTAAACGTGTGAGTAATTATGTCCTATTAATTGCTTAATTCGGGGTTTACCAACAGCAGGGGAAGTGGGTTTAGAGAGGAGGGTTCGGCTACGAAGGCAGGTGACACCTACAGCCCTGTCAGAATCTCACTTGTCCCAAACTGAGGCTAGGAACTAAGTGCAAGTCTGTTTGAAAATGGCCACCCATAGCTTGGTTAGTAGGTAAATAAAGTAAAACCCCAAGATGTAAAAGTTGTGTTTAGCAGTTGTTTCCTATGTATATATGTATACACAAAGCAGCATTTAATGAAAGGAAATGTATTACCTGATTCATCCAGAGTGTTTAATGCTCTGAACTCTTAATTATATGGGGTTACATTTGAAAAATTGAATGCAATGAAAAGAAAAGAAAAAAAAAAAGTAAAATCTTTAAAATCAGAGCAGTTAAAGAGCTTCTTTTATCCACAGAGATCTTAATAGGACTTTGAGACTCCCTTGATCGGGCCAACTTGCTTTTTGTTTTGTTTTTTTCTGTTGGTACTTGTTAAGTAAGATGTTGGATCAAAATGTCATTTAAATAAGGTGTCTTGTAAATAAAAACAAAAGTGAGCTGACCTGCACCTGTTTTTAACTAGTCCTCCCTCTGCATTATTCCCCAGCCTGGATGGGTTTCCATCCTCGAGGCCAAATTAAAAGTTCCAAGCAACAGGCTTTCCCATTACCTTAGTCCCCATGAAATGCCGCCCCCAAGGGAAGCTAAAGATATTTTAGTTTAGGAAAATTAACTTTCCTGCTATAGAGGGGTAACAAACTTACATCTTTTTGCCCCCCCCCCAAGATCTCCAGTAAGTGGGTCCATTGGTCTGTGGTTGATGTCAGTAAACCCCTAATCCAAATTATCCATCTAGAATCTTTTCGAGGCTACCGTACGTATCATATTATTTAGGTCTAAGTTTTTAAAAGGAACGTTGTAATGCACATAGTCTCTACTTTATTGTTTCCCCCTTTTAAAGTAGATGGTGGCTTTGTAAAAGTCCACTCCCACTTACTCTGGGGCTCCCGGGGATGCTGTGAGAAAGGCGCTAATTGTCCTGGGAACTGGGCATCCATGGAGACCAGGAAGTTCCTCTCGTCGATGGTGTCCACCCATCAAAGTCAAGGAAGATCCATAAAGGCACAAAAGTCCCAGCTGCTCTCATTTTGTGAACTGTGGTTTTAAGTCGATGTTTGATTGGTATCTCAAAGCCACTGGCTCAAAAAATTGGGTCCAAACACATTGGCCCATGTGCCCCTATATTTTGTTTGGATTCGAGTATGTTCTAAACTAAAAACCAATTATTTGTAAAATTAGTTGATAGAAATTAAATAGGGAGATTTCATGTGGCCTTGTAGTTAGTCCCTTAATGTCAGGGCTTTTGAAATGAAGTTTTACTAACTTGAGCACCATGTTTAGTTCTGAATGCCAGTTTTGGATTACTTTGTGGTTCCCATTATTAACTAGTGAATATGACAAGGGGAAAAAAAAATGCCCTGGGTAATCGCTACATTAGATTTTTAAGAACTTTATGGTTCTAAGTAATAGAACCTTCTCACCGGGGATTAACTGGGACTAGGAAAAGGCTTTTTACAATACCTCCTTCATCATCGGCATTGTGCAGGCTTCAAGTCGCATTCATTTGCAACAATTTCAGTAATTCTAGTTAAATAAAGTGCGAAATGTGCTTTAAAGACAGAAAGCACCATTGAAGTGCTGAGCACTATTATTCAAACCTTACAGCTAAGGTTTCTGTTTCAGTGGAAACCTATTTATTGTTTCCTAGGCGGTTAAAATAATAAAATAATTATATTTTCTCTGGGATCTTACAGTGACCCCATCTAATGAAAGGCCAAGAACACCCTTGTCCAAAAACTGAATTACGTCATTAAGTGTAAAAATGTTTTCAAGATACTAAGCTATAGCGAGTCTGTTTCTTTTAAGAGCAGATGAGGCATTCTTTCTCAGACAGGAAGATGCAAAAGAGCCAAGGAACACATCCACCCATAAATACAAAGCTTACAAGACCACAAAACTCAAACCCCGACATGACATGCGGATGCATCCATTGTTGTAAAATATGCATTGCTGGAAAGAGCTTTTGCTAGGCCAGCCCTGTAAATAGCGGTGGGACCCCCATCTGTTTTACCAAGTTGTATCGTGAGGTGACCTAGTGCTTTAGGTTACGGTTGTATTACCCCAACTTGCTGGCTTTGGCATGAAGCAAGTCACCTGAACCAGGCATTTTACACCCAGGACATTCTGGCCCTTTGCCCCCTCTGGAGCTTAAAATTTCCACAACTTCCATCTCTCCCTGAGCCAAAGAAGAGGCCCCTTCCACTGGAAAACTCTAGAGTCTGGACTGTTCCAAGAATTATGCTAATGGATTGCTCACTCGCAAAGCATAAACCAGGCACTTAAAATGGTAACAACCTATTAAAATAAATTACTAATTCATATGAAAAGGTCACGCATGGTGGCCTCCAAACCTGAAAGCCTTTTTTTTTTATTATTATTATTAAAATGTTTAAGGCCCAGGTAGGTCAAATGCTAGACCGAAAGCTGTAGACGGGATCAGCTCACCACGCCAATTAAGTAAAAATCTCATCTTTCACTTTGTGTCGGGTGAAAACAGAAAGCTGAACAGACCACAAACGAGCTTGTGTTTCAGAGCTCTTAGTGGCCTTTGCTTACCTGTAAACCCTTGATTCCACCTGCTGTCATTTATTTACAAAGTAAATGCTTTATTTGTCCATCAGTGGTTGATCATAATAAAATATAGGTGAAACCTACACTTTAAAAAAAATTTCTTTTTTCAAGGGTGGCCTGCCAGGTTAGAAGTTGAAATGACTGAAGGCTGACCTTGCTTTATACATTCTAGAACAATAGTCCTGACTGTGCCTTGCCTGGAATATATGTCAGTATATGACATGGGACAGCTTCACTCCTTTCAAAGTTCAGGTGTGATATTTATCTAAAAGGGGGGAGATGGTAACCCAACTCAGGGATTTCCAAATAAGGAGCCTTCATTATATTCATTGTAGTAATGTGTAGCTGCTGGCATAAGTATCGAGGTTGTATTGGTTACTATTTACCTTCCTCCTCTTAAATACAAAGTATTTGCGCTTTGCCACATTAGAAGCAGGAAAGAAGATGCTTTAGAACACAGGGAGCATAACAAAAATTTCTGGCCTAGTTCTCCTCCTTATAAGTCTTCACCAATTTTTAAAAATGATAATCAGTTGATTAATCAAATTCAACCAACAGGTTTTTATTTAATATATAAAGGTATAGAACTTGGGCCCCGTCTTTAGGTAGTTTCTAATCTAGTTGGTGAAGGACTGTGTCATGATCTTTTCAAACAGCCTCACTGTCGAATTTGCTTAGGAGGACATTCCCGTCTATAGGGTAAATATTTTTATCGGCTTTGGTTTAGACGAACGGTAGTCCCTTTGAGTTTTTGTCGAAAGAAGGTGTGTTTTTGTGTAAGAAGGACAGGACATATCCAGAGTGTGATCAAGACCTGGTTTATTTGGACGTGAGGAGGAAAGGGCAAGCGCAGCAACTTTTCTTCAGAGTTCGAGAGAGTCTGAGACCCGCAGTCAGGCGAGGTAGCAGATGTAGATCATGAGGGTCTGGCGTGAAGATTTCGCTTCCTGTTCTTAATTCCAAGTGTTCTCGGCTGTCTTTCAGGTCCATAAAGTGAGGCCTTGTAGAAGGCGGGTAGAGGTGTACTGGATGGGACCAAGAACAATAATAGCTGACATCTTCGTCTGTCACAACTTTTCTTACTCTGAGTTGAGCAAACTGAGGAGAAGGGGGGATTGCAGCAGCCCCGTTGAATGGTTAACAGTGTCTGTTTTCAAAGAAAACAACACGATTTGGACAATTTACTCAAGGCCTCTGACCAAACCGAACAATCACCCCACCCCCTAGGTATGTTAGCTGTGTTTCCATTTACAAGTAGGCTGCCTGTTCCTTTCTTTCTATCGCCCCAAACATCCAAAGTTTTACTGTTTCGAAGTGAAAGAAAGTTAAACGCGGGAGAGGGTTCACGACTACTACATTTACGGGTTCGGGTTGACCGGCGGGCAGCCGTGACCCACCAAAGGCAGTTGCCAAGTCTTAGACTGACGGCCCAAGGTGGGCTGCACGGACCACACTTTTATTGACTGACCGAACGAATGGCACCCAAGTAGACACGCACAGGGCTCAGCCTGGAGACTCAACCAAGGTTCCGGGAAAAGCGAGCCGGGGCCGACTCGTAGACAACTTGGTATCACTGCTCTTCACCCACTGCGCTGTACCGCATCCTCATATGGGACAGGGCTGGGGTGGGACACTTGAAAGTCTCTGAACAATTCTCAAACAAATTCGTGTTCAATAAACTACTTTTCCATTTGTTCCAGAGCATCCCCCCGCGGCACCCTGGCCCGGCCTCGTATAACCGGGACGCCCTGGCCCGCCACCTGTCCCGCCCAGGAGGACTCCAGGGGCGCAGACCGCGCGGCCCCGGCCACCACCGCTCGGCTCTCGGCTCTCGAGTCGCCGGCGCCTGCTTGCTCTTGCGACGCTCGTTTTTCGCGCTCACATAACACCTCTCATCGGATGACCCGCCGCCGGGCACGCGCCGCCGGGAGGGAGGGGTGGGTGGCGGTCCCCGCGCGCGCTAACCGGGAAGCTGGAGGTAAGGAGGCGCGCGGCAGGGGTAAGCGCCGCCGTCGCACACTTTGCACGCCGCACAGGGCTACACCACTCACCGAAAATTGGGAGGCAGGTCTGGGAGGCGGGGTCCGGCGCCCACCGCCTTGGGCGCCCCCTCGGCCCCCGCCGCCGCGTCCCCCGCGCCCTGCGCCCACTCCCGCGTGGCCCCCGCACCGGCCTGCACCTCCGGGGTGCGCGGCGGCCCGTTTGGGCGCGTCCCCAGCGGGCCGATTTTTCGGCTTCCCCTTCGGTTTATAGGGGCCGCCACGGTGGGTCCGTCCTCTGAAGAGGCTGGGGCGTCATCGGGCTGCTTAGGAGCGCTGCTCTCCGGCGGGGACACTCAGTCGCGTCGGCACCGCGGAGCGGGCTGCGTCAGGTGGCCGGCCCGGCGCGGCTCGCTCGCTGGCTCGCAGGCTCTCTGGCTCTGGGCTGCGGCGCCGCGGCTGGAGCGAACCCCTGTCCCAGCGCGGGGCGGCGGCGGGCGGCCGGCAGGCAGGCACTGCCTTGCGTGTGAGTGCACCTCACTCACATGTAAGTCCGGGGGCACCGTGGCCTCCCGCGGAAGTGCGAGTCGCCCGGCACGGGGAAATAGCCACCGGGGCCGGGACGGGGCAGGGGCGCCCCAGCATTGCCGCCCTGCCCGCGCCTCCCGGGCACCCCCCAATTCTCTCTCTCTTCTCTCTTCTCCATTGGCGTGCCCAAGAGCCTAACCAAGGAGCGCCTGAGGGTAACAGCAACCTCGTGCCATCGCGCCTCTGCACTTTTCTTTTTTGAGTTGTTTGACATTTCTTGTTGCTTTTTGATTTCTCGTGTTGTTGGGTGCTTTCTGGTTTGTTCTCGCCCCTTTTTCGTTTGCTCACCCTTTTTGGCGCTAACTTAAGCAGCCAGCCCAGCAGCCTGAACGAAGCCCGGCAGCCGCGCTCCGCGGCCCCGGGGCAGCGCAGCGGGGATCGCAGCCGACTCCCCCGACACGGGGCGCACGGGGTCCGGCCAGCCCGAGGCCGGGGGCAAGCAGGGCGCCCGGGCCAGGCGAGAGCCAGGCACCCCGAGGTGGCCGAGCCACCATGCTGAAGATGGCCATGAAGATCAAAGCTCGGGCGGTGGAGAGCGAGAGGAAGACAGCGTTGGCTGCGGCCGAGGTGGCTGCCGAAGCTGCGGCGGTGGCTGCAGCGCTGGCCGAGCCGCGCGCGCCGTGGAAGAAAGGGGACACCGAGAAGCCCCCCAAGAAACCGGAGCAAGAGGCGCCCTCCGAGAAGTTGCTGACCGAAAAGGAGCGGCGGAAGATCGAGAAGAAGCTACTAGAGCAGAGAAGAAACGAGAAGGAGAAGGAGAGGAAGAAGTTGGAGAAGATGCAGAAGAAGAAGAAGAAGAAGAAGAAGAAGGTGCCAGAAGCCCGGGAGGAGGCCCGAGGCCCGGGGGCCGCCGCCGATGCCGCCGCCGCCGGCGCAGACGAGGGCGCCGCGGAGGGCGCCGGCGGGGGCGGCGTGGGCGCCGGCGCCGGGGCCACGAGTAGGATCTGGATCGAGTGGGACACGGACTCGAGCGACGAGGACGAGGACGACCTGTTCGACGCCTTGCTAGGCTTCAGGGGCGCCGTGTGGGCGTCCGGGCTGCTGAAGATCAGCGCGCTGAGCGCCCACTTGCCATTGCTGACCTTCCTGGTCCTCTCTGTGCGCAGCCCCGCGTGGGTGCTCGATTTCCTGCTGCAGAATCGCCCGGAGAAGGGCCGCGGCTGCGGCTTCTTTTTCGGGGCGACCTGCTGCTTCCGAATGTTCCTGGGCTGCGCCTTTTTCTCCTTCGTGGGCGGCCGGGCCAAGGGCAGAGGCCGTGGGCGCTACGGGACCTCGGGTGCCTTCGGCTCGGGCCATGGCGCCCAGCGCCAGGGGCGCGACGAGCGGCTCATCTAGTCAGGCCCCCGCCCCCTCTCCCGCCACCAGACACCACCATCGCTGTGTAGTGTGGAGTTTTATTGAGTATTTGTGTGTGTGTGTTTGGACACATTTTCTTTTTCGGTTGCTCTATCCTTTGGTTCGTGCTCGCCTCGCTTCTTCCACACTCCCTGCTCTCTAGCTCTCTCTGTCTCTTCTTTTCGAAAAATTTCCTAAGTCCGGGCTCTGGCTCGCGCTCCCTCCCCTTCCGCCCACCCCGGCCCCTCGGCGGCGCCCGCGGGAGGGGGGAGGGGGCTCGGCCTCGGGGGCCGCAGGGCGACGCGGCCCGGGGGGTGGAGCGTTGGCGTCGTGCGAGGGGTCGTCACCGGCTCGGAGACGCCCCCTCTCCCCCCGTGGCCGGCCCCGCTTGGGGCCCGAGCCAGGGGGGCGAGGGGGCGTCTCCCAGGCCTGTCCCGTCCCGGGCGCGGGCAGAGGACCCCCCCTCCCGGGGTACCCGGGGGGGGGGCGCCTCCCTCCGCCAGCTCCCGCCCTCCCCGCCGCCGCGGCCGCTGCCGCGGCTGCTCCTCATCCCTCCTCCTCCTCCTCCTCCTCCTTCCACCCCCCTCGCCGCCGCCGCCTCCTCCTCCCCCCGCCTCCCCCCGCCCGCCGCGGAGCTTTGGGTCGGGGCGGCGGCGGGGCCCCGGCCGAGGCAATAAGAGCGGCGGCGGCGGCAGCGGCGGCAGCAGCTCCCGCAGCTCCTGCTCTGGTCCGCCTCGGTCCGCGGCGGCCATCAGACCCCTCGGCTTCGGCTCGAGGGGCCGGGAGCCGCGCGCTCGGCTCGGTCAGACCGACACCACCCTCCCCGCGCGGCCCGCAGTCCGCCCCGCGCGCTCCTCCCCGAGGAGCCGAGCCCGCGCCCGGCCCGCCCGCCCGGCGCTGCCCCGGCCCTCTCCGCCCGCGCCCGGCCCCGCCGCCGCCGCCGCCGCCGCAGCCCGGCCGCGCCCCGCGCCCCGCCGCCGCCGCCGCCATGGGCTGCCTCGGAAACAGTAAGACCGAGGACCAGCGCAACGAGGAGAAGGCGCAGCGCGAGGCCAACAAAAAGATCGAGAAGCAGCTGCAGAAGGACAAGCAGGTCTACCGGGCCACGCACCGCCTGCTGCTGCTGGGTAAGGGCGGGGCGGGGGGCGCCGGCCCCGGCCCGGCCCGGGGGCCCCTCGGGGCACCCCGCAGGCCGCGCGCGCCGAGCCCGCCCCTCGCCCCGGGCGCGCGCTCCCGAGCCCGCCGCCCGCCCGCGGGCTCAGTCTCCCGGGGGCGAGGCCGGAAGGGGGACCCCGGGGCGCCATTCGGCCGGGCGGGGGCCCAGAATGGGTCGAGGAGCCGTGGCGACGCGGGCGCGGGTCCCCCTCCCCTGGCCGCTCGCTCTCTGTCTCTCTTTCGCCCTCCCCCTCGTTCTTTTCTCTCTCTTTTTCCGCGAGGCCTACACGACGCCAGGGGTTCGGGTGCGTGTTGGGGAGGGGGAGGGGGAGTCCCACAGGACTCGGGAGACTGCGACAAAAAGAGGGTTTCGGGGACAGGAAATGGGGTGGCGGGCCGAGGGAGGGGGACCCGCCTCCGTTGGGTGTGTGATTTGTTGGGAGAGAGAAGGGGAGAAAGCGAGAGGGGCTGGCGGAGAAGGGGGTGACGCCGCGGTGGCGGAGGGGCCTCGTCGAGGGGAGGTTCGGCGGGAGAAGTGGCCGAGGAGAGTGGGGGCGGGTGACATCAGCCCCTCGGAAGGGCTCGGAGTGGTAAAGGTGGTGCAGCGAGGGGGAGGGGGCGCGGGCGAGTCGTGGCGCCGGAGGCGGGGGGGCGGGCGGAGGAGGGGAGCGCGGCGGCCGCTGGGCGCGACTTGGTGCGTTGCGGGCAGGACACACTGTGTGCGCTGAGCAGACGTGTCCCGGTCCTGGCCGGGCCGTGGAAGGAAGAGAAGGAGAATCGAATAAAATAAGGCCGAAAAAAAAAAATGGAGTTAGTACTCTAAGTGCCCAGTGAAGCCAAATGACACGTCATTTTACAGTATGACCTTTTTTCCCCTTCCAGATATGCAGGCTCTTTGAAAAGCAAAGAAGAGAATTAACTGTAGCAGCTCCCGCCCCCCCAAACCATTAACACACACACACATTTTCCTGTTAGTCGGCCACATTGAGAGTGCTTTGTGAAAAAAATGGAAAGAAAAAAAAAAAAAAGACATGCACAAATCAGAACTGGAAAATGACATTTGTCTGTAAATGGCTTCTTGGTCTGGAAATGGCGTGGTTTTTTTGTCCTTTTCAAGGTGGGAGGGGGGATTGAGAACGCTTTAAGGAAAAGACTCTTTTTCCAGGTGGAAGGAGATGAGACTACATTCGTTGTTTGTCAAGTGACATTTGGTTGTTTGCTTTGGGGTTTTCTCTTTTGATTGCGGTTTTTCCTCTTTGGCCAAAAAAAAAAAAAAAAAAAAAAGCGGGGAGGGGATGTGTGTTAACTCTAAGGAGATGGCCTTTTCCCCTTTTGTCTTAAAGGTGCTGCTTTGGAAAAATAAATCAAACAAAAGAAGCATAAAAGAAATTGTTGAAATAACCAGAAGAATTACACAAGCATTAATTAGTATGGAAGTTTTCCACTTCCTTAGTAATTTGGCTATCTGAGTTAATTTGTGAATTTGCTAGGTTAAGACCTAGTTCATGGTCACATATCAACAGAACAGCTTGATTATGAAGAATAAAATGTAAAGGGCTGTTTTTTCTTTGTGGTGGCGTCTGCTTTGCTTTTTTTTTTGGATGGGTCACGTCTTTGTTCTCCTGGGTCCAGATTTATGTAAGGCAGAAAATTATTAAGTGAAAATAAGTCCCTTTGGTGTGTTTATGCATTTGCGATTACAATAATTAAATGGTACGTATGTTGAGGTGTTGTCAAAAACTTCTAAAGGTGGACCTATGCTGTGTGAATATTAATGTGCATGTAATTTGATTTCAAAGTATAAGCCTAGAAAAGTCTAGAATCTTGCCTAGGACCTTAAATTTCTAACACCCTTGCACGGAGATCACAGTCTTCACTTGAGGCTGTTGCTCTGAACACACCTGGCACCATTGGGCTAACCTTTCCCAGGTGTCCTAGCCCTATTGCCATAATTTAGTGAAGGCTCTGCAGCCCAAAGCAGTGCCACACATTTTGCATCCTTAAATCGTGATTCTCACCAGATGATTCCGCCCCCCCCCCCACCAAAGAGGAAAAGTAGTGATGCCCAGAATCCTTTTTTAATTTAATGATATGAAATCTGAGTGAATTACAGTACCACAAAAGATCTTAAAGTAATTTTTCAGTCCAGTTCTCTAATTTCCTAAATGTGGAAACTGAGGCACGGACCTGTTTGTGCCCCCTAAAGAGAGGTGATACACATTTTAACACGAGTGTTGGAGATTCTGATTAAGACTATGTATTCTCTTCATGGAATCTCTTAATTGTACCTTTAATATTTTAATTTATGAGAGTTAGGCTCATTAAGATAGAATGTTTGCTTTGAAATCAATGTTTCTGTGGAAACTGATTTTAACTTTTTACAGATATTGATTACAGCCTTGTGGAAAGGCAAGAGAAGGAGGAATGCTTTGCTCTCTGGGCAGTAAAACAAAACAATTAAACAAAATAAAAGTGAAAAAGAGGACTAAAAAACCAAACAGGTTTGTGTTTGAGGAGGACAAAAAATGGTCCCCTCAGGGTTAGCTGTTGGAGAGAGTATCCATTTGCAAAAACAGAAAATGAGAAACTAGCAATCCTCCTTCTAGCTTGATGGAACTGTGTTTTTTCCATAAAATATATGTTTTTACAAATGAAAGGTGATTTAAAATGGGGGCATGTGCCCCTTCTAGCTCTGTTCGTTGGGAAGGGCTTGGAATCTTTGAAAATTCAGTGGTTCCCAGGAATATTTTCCCTTCAGATTAAAGTCCTGTCCTTTTCACATGCTAATAGGGTAGTTCTCAAGCCCTGTATTTAATATTTAAATGTTTTTCGAGAAAGTGACAGCAAATCAGTGGTGTCCCCCCCACCCCATGGTGGTTGTATCTAGAGAGAGTTTATCTTTAGAAAAAAAGTTAGCAGGAAAGGGGGAGGGGTTTGGAGAAGTGGATAAAATGTAACATTATGGGGCTTGGGGGTTGATTTTTAAGTAGCCCAGGGGGCGAGAACCCTTCAGAGAAGGCAGCAGCCTTGAGAAAATGTTGAAGAGGCAGTTGCTGCGTCAGTACGTGATCTGGGGGCGCCTGCAGGGCCGGGGCATTGTTTGTGAATACTGGGGTATTTTAACCATGAAACATCTGACAGTGAATTATGTGGCCGTATACATTAATGTGTACATTTTTACCAGTGAACGCTCCTGGTTCAGACATCCAGTTTCATGGCTTTAACTGCAATTTTCTTGACCCCCCCCCCATGACAGAATTGCGTCATTCTTTCTTTGCCCCTTTGCCCACCCCACAAATTTTAAGGCAACCAGAAGGAAAAATAAACAGAAGAAAACAAAACACCTAAACAAAGCAAAACCTTTAATTTTTGTTTGTTGTTCAGATGGTGAAATACTGCAGGTACACACAAAGTTGGATATTTATTTCATTTTCTCTGCGTCGAAATGTCAAGGAAAATTGCACGTCTCTTGTTTGTTTTTTGTGTGTTGCTTCTATGGAGAAAACGGCAGTCCCCCCTCTCTCTCTCCTCCCTGCCCAAAGTGTGTAAAATGCCTCCCTCTTAACCTGAGACTTACTTTCATTTTCTAGGTGCTGGAGAATCTGGTAAAAGCACCATCGTGAAGCAAATGAGGATCCTGCATGTTAATGGGTTTAATGGAGAGTAAGTGTCAAATCTGTGGCAAGGGCACAGGCAGAGTAGCACATTGGATACTAACCTTTAGGAAGTTGAGGTAGCTTTGGGGGGCTGGGCAACATCCACTTGATTTTTTTTTTTTTCAGCCTACATGTTAGAAAATCCAGGGAAGAGCTCTTTAGGGGTTGTTGTCCTCTCCCTCCTTTTACTCTTTGGTGCAGCAACGAAACAGTAATAATAATAAAACCCCAGTGTTGGCCCCGTGACGGGTCTGCGGCAGATTTTGGTGCAGTGGGTCTCTGACATAGCTGACGCTGGCCGTGGCCACCCTTTTGCCTGGTGACGCTGACCACTGCAGAGATGCCCCCAGCTCCCAAGCACATCTCAGCGCAATGCACCAGTGCAGGATGTTGTAAACTACTAGGGAAACATGGTTTCAATAACATTCTCACATAGAACGACGTTGGAAGAGTCGGCCCTCGTTCATAATTCCTCATTCCCCATTCCCCACCCCCCACCCCCTTTGGAATAATTATCATGGGTAAATCATTGTTTCCCTTTTTAAAAATCGATGGTCTTGCCTAAAAGACGTTTAAATGACGGAAAGGCTGGGAGTTGGGCTCTTCCGGCCAGACCAAGAGGTACTTTTGCCTTTGAAAAGTCCTTCAGGGCATTTTGCTATAGGACAATGTGACAATACCGCAGTGAGAATAAAGATTAAACGAGAGAGTGCCTATATCAGGGATGTAAAAGATGGGAATGGCCTTTTACTTGCCAGGAAGGATGCAAATAAGGGGCACAAGTCTCCGCAGACCCAGCCTCTGTTTTCGCGGGGGTGAGAGCAGTTAACCTCACTAGATTACAAACACCTGAAGGCACTAGTTTGCAGTTACTAGTTGGTTAGCAATCCTATTTCCTCTCTCAAACCTGGATTCAATTGAAAGTTACATTCCCCCTCGGGTTCAAAAGGGAAGATTGAGTCAAAGGGGCATAGTTTAACTCAGTTGTGCACCCAAAACAAACCAGTTAAAAAAAAAAAAAGTTACTGTAGCCTACTAAGGGTGGGGTGGGGGGGCACATGACAGAGATGAATTTTATCACCTTTCAGAGGTAAAAGAACTGCGCTGAAGGCAGTTTATGGAAAACAGGCTCTATGGAAAATTCTAGAATTTCTTAGACCAAATAATGGGGGGGGTGGAGAAAAGGATGACATCACCGATACAAATGGACATTTTACCTTAGGATGCTTTTTAAGCTTTAAAATTCAGAGGGATGGACTATTAATTTTATGAATGGCGCCTGATGAGTTACTGATATGCACATACATGCTGTTAATTAAATAAGTTCACTTGTCACAAACCATTTCTGAAATTCTTAATTTCTAAAGCCTTGCCACCAGAGTTGCCATCCGTCAATTAAAACAAAAAACCTGAAACAGGCTTCTTGCTATGATTTTGTAATCTAAAGAAAAATCTTGCATAAATTTCCCCCCTGCAACTTGCTGGGGAGAGCTTCTTCATGAGGCTAGTTAAGCGAAAATAATTTGACCATGTACCCTCTAGATAAATATTTTGATTAAAACTGGACATGGCTCGAATTTTTTAAAAGGATGCAGCAGCCACTGTTTACCTTAGCTTGAGTCCAATAGAAGATAGGACATCCTTGACATAATTCACTTAAAGTTTTATTACTCAGCAGATTGCCCTAAAATTTTTTAATTTTTAGGGAAAGGATTCTAAGTGAGCCCGTCTGTAATGCAGACGAGGCATTTAAAGCAGAACTTCTCTTTTCTATTTTTTGAAAAGAGGAAGCGACATTCCCAGTTTGCCTGCTTTGTAGAGGAAGCCATAGGTAATCTCCGAGGATGTTAAATTTAGCCCGTGAAAGTGACATACAGGGGAATTCTTTATGTGAGTCTAGAAACCTTGTTTTTATCTTGTCCAACTGAGCCTCCTTTTTTCTTTTTCCTCGCTGTGGTATTGCAACAAAAGCGGTTTCCTTCTCCACTAGGAATTCCCTGTGAAGTGGGGACATCCGTCCACGAAAGGGTGTCTGTGTGGTGCAGGGTCTCTCCCTCCTTCCTCCATAAATGTGCGCTTTGTCAGGGCTGGGCTGAGCTATTACATTTGCCTTAACTGTCCGCAGACTGCTGTGCCGAGTACATCTGCAGAGTAACATGTCATTAATCTGACCTTCAGAAATACAGAGGTCAAATGCGGATTTTCCTAACTCAACGCTAACTCTCTATCTTACATTAAAAAAGAAAAAGTGCCATTAACACTAGTTGAGCTAATAATCTAATCAAGTACAAACCCACGTAGACAGCTTAAGCCATCTTGTCCGTCCCACCTTCAAGGAGGAATTCCTACCATTCATGAAGGTTGGGTTTTGGTGGGGTGGGGAGGGTTGGCGGTAGTGGGTTTTATTCTTTTATTTTTTGTTGCCTTACGGTCCAGGCACACTTTTAATTGATGACAGTTTATGGGGAGCAATTATATAGAAATAAAAACATAGGTAGTTTCCTGACTACAAAAAGGGGAGGAAATTAATATTGGCACCAGGAAAATCATGGGCCAAAAGCACCCATGTCTGTGTTCAGGTGCGACATGGTGAAGATTGAGGTCTGGGACAGTCGGGGGCCTTGTGCGCTGCTGTATATGCTCCAAAGAACTGTGAGAGAAATCACTGCTTTAGCTCCTGATGCATGTACATTTAGTGAAAGCGCAAGAAAATAATTATCAGTCTCTTCTGTACCCGACGGGGGTCCCCAGAGGACTCTGCTAATACTGCAGCGAAGGTGTGGAATTCTTCCCTCGACGGCCTACAGTCTCAGTAGACGTTCCAATTTAGCCAGAAAGGCAACCTAAGAATTAACGGGAGGATGGTGGCCATTTGTTTAGAAATGTAGAGAGGCTGTGTGGGGTTTTTGTGAAATTGCGGTGCCTTGCAGATTAGGTGAGCTTTCAATCTCTCTTTAAAAGGGGCGGCGAAGAGGACCCGCAGGCTGCAAGGAGCAACAGCGATGGGTAGGCACATTCAAAAACAGAAAAACTTTTTAACACACACACTTGACACGCACGAAGATCATACTGGGGAACTGAGGACAGAGACCCGGGAAGAAAACCAAAACCATTTAAGGGCCGTCAGCCATCTTGGTATACGTCTGCAAACAGCATGATTTCTTAACATTTCAGAGCAAAACAATTTTTTTTTTTTTTTTTTTTTTTTTTTTTTTGGCCAACCTTAAAGTATAATTAGATCCAGCTGGGGGAAGGCTATAGATTTCAGCTTTAGACGATCAGTTTAGGGTTTCTCAAGAATTGATGTTTTTCCATATGGTTTCTATCCTCCCCCCAAACCCCCCAGCTCACCATTTACATTGGCTACTTGCTTTTCAAACTGGCTACTTGTTTTTAAAACTACTAAATTCCATGTACCCAGTGGTTGGTCTGATTTTAAAATTTCAGACCTCCCGCAGGGGGGGCTTTTTTTCTTTTTTTTTTTTTTTACTTCTGTTAAAATACGTGGTGCCGCACTGTCCTTAATTTTGGATAAAAAAATGCTCGGCACGTTGAGGAGGAGGGGAGGTCATTGTTGAGAATGACCTCGAAAAGCCTCTGGTCTTTCTTAAATTGTCAAATTTATTTCAACGCAAGGCACTTTACCTTAGCTAGAGGACAGGAAATTAATGGTGGCCTCCATCTTTTTCCATTCATTATCAAATTATTTTTTTTCTTCACTTCCTGCATCTGCATTGTCCATCACGCGCGTGCGTTCACGCAGACACACGCACACACATGCATGCCAGGTAACCCTCTCTGAGCACTGCTTTGCTTATTCAGCTTGCAGTGGGGGAATAGCTATTTCTCCTGAGAACATGCAGAGCCGACTGACCTAGCCTAGGGCATCTCAAAGAAATAGCTTCTGTGGCCTGGGAGGGGAGGGGCAAAGGATACTGGGGGGTCGGGACCAAGTAACTGACACGTTTGTTCATCTGTTTTTTTTAGACAACATTACCCCTAGATGATGGCTTCAATTTCTCATCTTCCCGGCTATGTCCTATCACACTTTGCATGCTGGAATTGCCCGTCTTAGGAACTTCTAATAAGAATACTATTCTGTTGGGGAGGGGGGAGGGGGCCCTACCACCTAACCTCTAAAGATAACAAAAAAAAAAAACGCCAAAAAAAACCAAAAAAAAATCCCTAATTGACAAAAATGTAGTGTATCAGCCATTCAAGGCATCTACATAAAAAGTGATTGACAGCTTACTGTACCAAAAGTTGGCATTTAAGAGCTATGACACATCCTTACCGAGCCACCTATTGTGTACTAGATGCTATGCTAGACCCCTGAACCCTTCTAATACCTACTAACAGCCTGCTCTTCTGTGACTCTGTTCTACAAGTAGAAATAAGTATTAACATATGTGATAAATAAAAGTTACCTGCATGTCTCAGCAATCCCTGTATCTTGCGTCTGTCTTCTGTCTTCTGTCTTCTGTCTTTTCCCACCAAAGGAAAAAAAGGCATAAAGATAAAAAAGGTATAGAACTTAGTATTACATAGCCTTCCCCCTAATACTTAACCGAAGGGGGGAGCGGGGTGGGCAGCTCTTAGAATTCAAACCTAGCACAGAAAGCAGCCCTGATCTGCTTTATACGTGGAGGGGGCGGGCGGGGGGGGGGGAGAAGATACAATATCCTAAAAGTACTTGCCCCATTTTTCAGTCCATCAGAATTCTAGCAATTGATATACAATGTGGCTTTGTTAAGTAGTTGAGAGACATGAGGAATTTTCTCTGAATGTCACAATCAACATTAAGTTCATTAAGCGATAGTAAAAATTATGATAAACTTGCCAGCCCCCAGAATCATAGCTCCATCTACAGAGTAACTGCTTCAATGGAGGAATTTTTATGTTTTAGTATTACGCGCCCGAATTAGATTTTAGATTTCTATTTTAGCTGTTTTATACTTGATATACTCCCACACCTATTCACATACGTAGATGAATACTGAACACGTTCTCAAAATATCCGTATTTAAGACTGGAAGTTTTCCAATTATCATACTACTACTTAGACCAAAATATCAAACTGAATGAAAGAATCAGGTTTCTGGAAATAACTTTTCTCTTGCTCTGTGTTCATTTGGGTATTAAATACCCGGACATATCTAATTTTAACTCTGGTGGGACCATAAAAGCAAAGGTTAAAGGCTCTCAGTACCATGGAAATGGAACTGGTTTCTAATGAATGGGAATGGATTTGTCCTATGGGGTTTTGATGAATTCCTGGGTGAACGTTGGGGACAAACACGTGTCCTTTTAAAACTCCAACGTCTTAAATACCTGATTCAGACTGTAGCACCAAGTCTGGACACGATTAGCAATTTTCAGAAACGTACGAAGCAGAATAGCCCCACAGAGGGGTTGGGACACTCCCTTTAGGCCTAGGGTCGTTGCGTTAAGAGTCTGGGGGCTTGGGACACGGATCCCACTCTCCTGGTTGGCAGCACAGCTCTCATATCCGTGCCTGGAGTTCTCCCGACCATGAGGGGGTTCCTGGTACCATCTGTCGCCCCACACCCTCAGCCCCTGATGAGCACAGCACCTCTAAACCAGCTCCTGATTCCGGCGTGAGCGGGGCGGGGTCTCCAAGGCTAGTTTGACCCTGCGGTAGGGATGAAATGCTATGAGATCATTCAGAAAACAAGGGCCCACCCCTCAAACGAATATGCAAAGACTTATTTTGAAAGGATAAAATGGAAGGAAAGGCCAGGTTCTCGAGGGGGCGGGGCTCTTGCAGGCGAGCACGTGACATCCCCCATCCCCCACCACCGTGGTCCCCCGACCCGAGAGCCGCCTCCCCACGTCACATGCTGACCTCCCCGCTGGGCTGCACTTTGCTGTTACCCGCCCCACCCCACCCCCGCGTGTCCTCTGCATTAATGTCCTGTCGTGTTCTGCCCCTGGGGGGCTACGTGTTTAATTTCTACCTCCATCCCACGACTCTTGGGCAATTAACCCCGTGAATACGTCAAAAGTTGGGACTCTCTTTAAAGAGATTTCCTTAAAAATCCCAGCAAGAAAAACGTAAGCTGTGTCTCCCCGTCTGTCCTCCTGCCTCTGTCACTCAGACCCTCTCTCCCTCAGCCTCAGTTCCCTCCTCTGTGAGGACAGCACCTTAGGTCCTCGTGACGGGGCTGTCACATCCCAGGGCCTAATACGCAGTAGGTGTGTCATAGCTGTGGGTTCAATACCCCATCCCACCCCCCAAACCAAGAGGTGACGCCTGGGCAGTAGAGTGGCAAGATTTACGCCCCAAGCAAGAAGTCCTTAACCCCTAAAAACACCAACCCGAGAATGTTCCCTGGCTGTGCCTGTGATGGACAGTGTCTGAAAGACGCGGGGACAAACAACGTCTGCGGACCACAGAGCCAAAGGGCGTGGCCTTTACCTGTGGTCCCAGGGACCCTGAATGTAGATGGTTCCACATCTACACACAGGCCGTCCCAGGTGCCCAAGTTAAAATCAATAAGCAACAAACGCTAACCTGTACTTAACCGCTAACCTGTACTTAACCGAGTGACATGGGCCACACCGCCTCCCTCCCCCTCCCCCCAATAAGTCCCAGATCATAAAGGCTTCCGGGGGCAGAATCTTATTTTACCTTATTCACATCGAGGGATCAATCTATATTACCATCATCAACTAGAAATGTCAGCCACTGCTACTGGCTGCAGTGACAGACACAGTGACTATTGAAATAAACAAAAATAAATAAGCAAGGCCCCAAAGCCCTCACATCTGTAATTAACACTACCACCTGCATTTCATCCACTGGTCCATGTGCTAATCCAGTGACTGAGGAAGCCCCAAGGCACACCTTGAACTTTCCCCCCTCCCCCCCACCCCCCCCACCCCAAAGCAGGGATGCTATAGCAAGGGCCAGTAGGAACCTTTTCGGAAGTGCTGGTGTGCGGCGTGGGCCTCAAGAAAATGGAAGCACCTCTGAACAGTGATGAACCAAACGCCCCCCCCCCCCCACTTCTGGTACAGTAGCCTTGATCCTTATCTAGATGCCGATTTGGTAATCTGCCCCAATTGGGCATGTCCTCAGGACACAGTCTGGGAGGTTATCATTTGAAACCACCTTTATTCAGGAACCTCCAACCTCTGCACAGATCTGAACCCACCACTCCTTCAAGAACAGAATACTATTTTAGTTGGAAAATCGTGATTGAAGCGACACTGTGAGTCAGCGTGATGCAATATGATTTTTTTTTTCCTTTTCAATCCCACTGTAGTGAGAAGGCAACCAAAGTGCAGGACATCAAAAACAACCTGAAAGAGGCCATTGAAGTACGTGCCTGGTCCTTTTTGTCATTCTTTTAGCCTCCCTTTCAGACAGCGCTGTGCCCCTGACCGCTTTGCTCCATCACTTTCAGACCATCGTGGCCGCCATGAGCAACCTGGTGCCCCCCGTGGAGCTGGCCAACCCCGAGAACCAGTTCAGAGTGGACTACATTCTGAGCGTGATGAACGTGCCAGACTTTGATTTCCCTCCCGTAAGCTAAGCCCCTGCCCCTCCCCACCCCACGCACCCCCTGGGATGCCCCCCCCCCCACGGGCACACTGCCCGCAAAACCCGTTTCTGTGATATTGACAGGAAAAATAATCATTACAGCTTTGGTCAAGATGGATGAGCGAATTTCTGTCACCCCTTGTCCATCGTGGCTCGCCCGTCCCCGCAAGTACACAACACACACGGTTCAATACTACAGTTCTCACTGTATTAGATTGTCAGTCTTTATGAGAAAAAGTCATGAGTTGTGGCAGCCTTAATTATTCCCTTATACACATCTTATGACAAACGAAACTGTTAAGTATGGCACACAAGTGCTAATTGTCCAGCTAATCGAAAATATCCTAAGATACCAAGGAATGCAGAAGTGAAGTGCCAGCTCTGAGTTTTATAAACGGAAGATATTCTCATTTTAAACAATTTGCCATTTAACCTTTATTAAGGTTTTTCTAAAGTCAGTCCTTGTCTTGGGGCAGATGAAGTCTTTCTCATTATTCAAAAAAAAAAAAAAAAGAAAGAAAAGACCTTCACCTAAATAAATCATAACCCAGGGACTGTCCTCTGTGCACCCTGGCTGGTGTGCAGGACGCTGCTTACAAAGATTTGTCTGCTCCATAAAGAACTATTTTTAGGGAACACAAAATTGCCTGTGGCCCGAGCATATATGTTTTGACCCCTTTGTGGGGGAAGAATAGTTTATAAGAGGGGAACAGGAAACAAGATGGAAAGATGGGTAAGTTTATAAGGCCCAGAAGGAAAAGACTTGTCTGCAGCAAAAACAATGACTTATTGTTGCCTTTTGTCAGGCTTTCGTGGGAATTTGTGTTTGTGTATTTTAAATGGGTTTGGCTGCAAACTTCTCCTAACAAGGAAGCAGTATTAGTAAGTATGGCTAGGTAAATTCTTTTCAACGGAAAAAAAAGTCGAGCAGTAAACACAGCACACATAATGCCAAACACAGACTCTTTCATGAGACGTGATTCTGTATTTTAATAGAAAAAAGGCAGCCCGTTAAAAATACACCGGGGCGATGACCTCTTAAGGGTCTTTTGTTAGCTGAACTTCACGTTCCTGCCTACTTTTGACCCTTTTCTTGCTGCATTCACATTGCAGAAGAACCTTCTCTTTCCTTGTAAGGGACGAACTGCCCCGATACAATTAAAAATGTTATTCCGTTCGAATGAAATGTGAATCATGACCTACTGCGATTTAAAACCACGCAGAGGTCATTTGCTCTTTTGATTGACAGGCATTGACGGACAAGGTCAGATTTGCCAGCAACTCCCAACCACAATATTTTTTTCTAAAATTCAGATTTTCCTGGAAGGAAAATTTTGATCCCACCACATCTTCACAAATGAAAACGTCTTGTTTCCACAACATGGAATCATATACATTGGCAGCGCCTCCTAATTAGTTTATAGTCCTCCTAGATATGCGCCGTTGGGTGAAAAAAGTTATTCAGTAGTTTACTCTGGCCCCTCCCCCCACTCGCAGAAATACAGGATGAAAACGTCCCAAGAACAGTAATTCACAATAAGAGGACAGCTGGATTCCGTTTTTGAATACGTTTAGCACGCCGAAGGTCTTTGTGAACGCCCATTCCTTAGTTTGCCCCGAAATTGGGAATCATCACACCCAGGGTTGGTGGCAGCGTGAACTCCGGTCTCACTGACTTGGAGCAGCTCCCGCGTCTAAACCTTCCCTCTCGTGTTCACTTTCAGGAATTCTACGAGCACGCCAAGGCTCTGTGGGAGGACGAGGGGGTGCGTGCCTGCTATGAGCGCTCCAACGAGTACCAGCTCATCGACTGCGCCCAGTAGTGAGTAACCCCGTCTCCACATCCGCATGTGAGACAGGCACACACGGGCACACGGAGGCAACCTTACAAACCTCGACTCCCACTTTCCAAGTTACTCGTAAATGAGTTCTTTTCATAGAAGCCAGCCAGTTATTCCCACCTGCGGTTAGAAAGTTCTAGTCTGATTCATTTGTTTTATAAAGCCCTTAATTGCACTTTTTAGTGCGGTGACATTATTTTTATACAAACAGTTAATGCCCGTTAGAGCAAAATGATAATTACCTGCAATAAAGTGACATTCACACTTAATTAGCTTGAGGTAATTAATTGAATTGACCTCCAAGCATTTAGGGAGATAGGGCAGCTCTCACACGTTGGATCAGGTAGAAATATTCTGTTTTATTGCTGTAATGTAAAAACCTGACAAAGAGGAACGGTGAGGACAAAAATATGCCTCCTCCTCCTTGGTGACTGATAAGTTGCTTTGCTATTTCTGCTATCAGGTAGGTGACTACAGTAGCTGCCAGAGTGCAATATTTCTAGTTCATCTGGAGTCGGGTATTGTGTTGAATTCCATTTCCTGTCCTTATTTATTCATTCACACTGGGCCTTAATTCAAGGATGCTCCCCCCATGGGGTCCTTGCTCTGTCCTTTCATGGGCTGTCTTCCAGTGGATGTGATAACACAGCTGGAAAGTTGCCTTTTAAATAGTTGACGACCTTCCTTATCCTGGACATAATATAGCAAATATGTGATGTTCAGAGCCATAAAAAATATTTTAAAGATATCGTTTGTTTGCCGACGTTGCACAAATGTACTAAGTGGTCTCAGTTATCATTTTCTCAAGTTGGATTGTCTTTCATGACCGGGGGAAGGGGCAAGAGAGATTTGTGATGTTTTAGCCTCTCTCATGTAAGTAACTGAAACTCACAAACAATTTTGCTATTGAAAATATTAAGTAACCAGGACCAAGGTACCCTGGCTGGCTCACAAAAAGCTAAAATCGCGTTACGTAGTAGCCCCACGCAGGAGGAACTTATTGTGAAAACCACTGGAATAAACAGGAGGGAGGAAGAGGTGACAGCGCCCAAACAGCAAACACGAAGCAAGCTCCCCAGAATCCGGTTATAGACACATCACACAAGCTGATGTTAGGGGCTGTGAAACCGATCCATTTATCTTTCCCTGGCCCTGCTTTCCCATCGAAAATGCATTGGATTATTTTCAGTTGTCACACATGTAGCGATTTTGTGATTTAATATACAAGCAAATCTGTATATTTTTTCAAGGAGCAGAAAAACAGTCCATCTGGACCGGTCCCTGTGACCCTCCCACCCCCACCCCTTCTTCAACAAAGCCCCTGATTTTCTCAAAAGTTTGAGCTTAAAGCTGGAAGTGCTAATTATAGTAACGCAAAACAAATGGAAATCCTGGAATTGTTTGCCTTTTGTATTTTGGATCCAAGTCAGAAGTACAGGTACAAGATTAGGAGGGTTTAACCATCCCAGTTTTGAGCGCTCTGGAAGCGGGGGAGGGTGTAGCAACTTCATTGATGAACAGTTAGCCAGCTTTTTTTTTTTTGAATCTCACACCATTTAAAAGTTGTTTTTTTAAGGCAAAATTCAGTTACTCCTGCAACTTTATCTGAAAATGGCAACATTTGCACAATTTATGGAAAGTTTCAAGGGAACTCCGGGAAAAAAGAGAACATAGCTTGAATCTTAGAAAATGTCTTCCCCAGCCCGATGATTAAAGTAGCCCTGCCTTTGCAGTGACCAACGTATTTCTGGTTTAACAGCCTTTATGTTAAAGTTGAGCTCCTGGTACCTTGCCCGTTCCTTAAGGTGCCTATTTTTATTTGTTGAGCTGGGGTTTGGCTGGCCTTACTCCAGATGTCTCTCTCACAAGATTTGGTGCTGATGATCTATTTATAGAACTGTGGTTCTGTTGCCATGGCAACATGCTGCAGGCCAGGGCGGCTGGGGAGCTATTTCTGGCCCGGCGCTGTAATGTAAGACTGATTGGGCAAGTCGGTATATCCTCTAAGCCAGACTAACTTTAAACTGGTAAAAAGGAAGGGTTGGGGGGGGAAACCTTATAGAATTTCTTTAAATAGACTTTTCTCTCTTTGTGATTTTCTTCTGATTAGCCCACTTTACAACAATCCAGACCCCTGCCCCCCCCCAAGAGCTGGGTTTAATATTAACTTTCCACAGTAATTAAATTAGTCCAGTCTTTTAGAAGTTATTTTTCCTAACAGTGTACCTAGTCAGGCAACACAAGCAAGATACTTTTTACTTTGGGAACAGTTATGGCTGTGGAGCTGGAGATAGAAAACACTGCTTTTCCCTCTAAAGCTTTTGCATCACTAATGATGGCCCCTGAGACCACCCCCACCCCTCCACTGTACATGCTTCCTGCCCAGATAAGGGCCCCGAACCTGGATGGCCCTGAGGTTTTTTGAAAACTCAAAGTTTAATATCTGGACTGTTCTATTTCATGGACCAAGTGGAACGGAAGGGAACTTTGTGTCTGTTTCCTGTTCACTGTGGTAAGGGCCAAAAGGGCCCCTTCTTAAAAGTAGAAGGAAGGGATACCCTTTCTGAGTAACTCAATCTTATTTTCATTAGTCCCTTTGGGGGGGGGGGAAATCCTTGTTTCTTTAAAGTGTGCCGTCTTTTTCATTAAAAAAGAAAAAACTGCTGACATGGAAGGGTACAATTTTCAAACTACTTGCCATTTTAGTCAAAGCCAAACAATTTGAAAATCTGAATTTTTTACTCAGTCTTTATCAAATGGCACAAAATCAGACCTGATTTTGGGCCCTTAGCTAATTGACATGCACAGAACCAGCCTTTTAAAATTAAAGCAAGACCAGAGCTCTGCAATGGCCTGTGCTGTACCTGTAGGCCAGGGGTCCTGAGAGCCCACCCCTAGTTCCTGGTTCCTAGACCTACTGGTCAGCCAGGTACATTTATCTTAAATTCTGTTTGCGCTAACCTTTTCTAAGGCATAAGCTTGGACTCATAATGAACACAAGCAAACTCCCCATTGACTTAATGCCAGGTAACTGTGGGGTGATCATTTCCATTTAGTTGGACTTGGCAGAGAGGCAGGAATAGTGGGCAAAGTGGCATGAGTGTGTAGTCACCCCTGTGCATTTTTCTTTTTCTCCCAGCTTCCTGGACAAGATTGACGTCATCAAGCAGGCTGACTATGTGCCCAGCGACCAGGTATGCACGCGGCCTCACAAGCAGAGGACGCGGAGCCCTCTTTCCAACCTAGTCAAGACTTTGGCTCCAGATTGTCAATTATTAATAATGTTTTGGTTGGTTTGGGTGAGATCCCTTGACCTAAGATTTTGTTTTAGGACCTGCTGCGCTGCCGCGTCCTGACTTCTGGAATCTTTGAGACCAAGTTCCAGGTGGATAAAGTCAACTTCCAGTAAGTAAATGGTTCCCTTTTAAAAAAAAAAGAGAGAGAGAGAGATTTCTTGACGTTCCCTCTGGCAGGGAGAATGGTGGACCAGTGTTGGCCCTTGGAGTGACCAGGTGTCATTTCTCTCCTGCAGCATGTTTGACGTGGGCGGCCAGCGTGATGAACGCCGCAAATGGATCCAGTGCTTCAATGGTACGGAAGCCATGGGCTTCTCTGCTCTTTAAGGACGTTTTGTTTTTTTCATTATTAAGGATCATTTTCTCTGCTAACGTGCACTGCTTTTGCTTTCTTGTGCTGAAGATGTGACTGCCATCATCTTCGTGGTTGCCAGCAGCAGCTACAACATGGTCATCCGGGAGGACAACCAGACCAACCGCCTGCAGGAGGCTCTGAACCTCTTCAAGAGCATCTGGAACAATAGGTCTGTGCGGTGACCCCCTGGTCTCCTCCCCACTGATCTCAAGGCCCTGTATTTGCAGGGCTAGTAGAAAAGAATCTTGTGCAAGTTCTTGGGCAAGCATCTCAAACCCCTTGCGGAAAGAATGCTTTCTTTTCCTGGGCATCAAACCTGTGTCTCTCTTTCTTAGATGGCTGCGCACCATCTCTGTGATTCTGTTCCTCAACAAGCAAGATCTGCTCGCTGAGAAAGTCCTTGCCGGAAAATCGAAGATTGAGGACTACTTTCCGGAATTTGCTCGCTACACTACTCCTGAGGATGGTATGTGTGGCCTTCTGAGGTTTATTAGTGCCCCTTGGTCCTCTGGGGTGTCTTGCATATGTTAAAAATTTCTGTTCTGGATTTTAAAAATGAACATCCTCTAAGAATGGAACACCCCCCCACCCCCCGCCCTCAACCACCACCACACTATAAGGGATCTGTAGGGGGAGCCAAAGAACCTTATTTTAATCACTTAAATAACAAAATGTTTATATTCTTTGCAGCAACTCCCGAGCCCGGAGAGGACCCACGCGTGACCCGCGCCAAGTACTTCATTCGAGATGAATTTCTGGTGAGTAGAGACTGTCTTTGGTTCCCTCTCTCTGCTTGTTCTCTTATTCTTAGGGGTGTAAGTTTCCTTAATTCTAAATTTGGGGATCAAACCATCCAGTTCCTCAGTGTTATTTCACCAATAGCCGGTATGCATTTAGCCTTTGTGCCCCTCAACTTGGGTTTGTTTTAACATAACATCAATGACTGGTGGGCAGTCCTTGGTAGCTGACCCCACTGCTGACAGGGGGACTTACTGGAGAGGCAGCACTGACCGAGTTTCCTTCTGTGCCCACAGAGAATCAGCACTGCTAGTGGAGACGGGCGCCACTATTGCTACCCTCACTTCACCTGCGCTGTGGACACCGAGAACATTCGCCGTGTGTTCAATGACTGCCGTGACATCATCCAGCGCATGCACCTCCGTCAGTATGAGCTGCTCTAAGAAGGGAACTTCCAAATTTAATTAAGGCCTTAAGCACAATTAATTAAAAGTGAAATGTAATTGTACACGCAGTTGATCACCCACCATAGGGCATGATTAACAAAGCAACCTTTCCTTTCCCTCAAGTGATTTTGCGAAACCCCCTTTACCCTTCAGCTTGCTTAAATATTCCAAATTTAGAAAGCTTAAGGCGGCCTATAGAAAAAGATAAAGGAAAAAAAAGGCCACAAACGTTCCCTCTCTCTTTAAGTAAGTAAAATAACAGCAGCAAACAGAAATAAAGAAATAAAAGAATAAATGACATAAATGAAACAAATGAAATAAATATTGTGTTGTGCAGCATTAAAAAAATCAAAATAAAAATTAAATGTGAGCAAAGGATGTGACTCCCGTGAATTATTTGTGGTTTCAAGCAAATACCCATCGTTCAGGGTTTTGACTGCATCAAAGATTGGGAGGCCCCCGTGTTGAGGTGATAAGGCCCCAAGGTTATAAGTGGGTATAAAATATTGCCACTCTATGTTTTTGTTGACCTAATCTTGGGTTTCTGAAAACAATTTGCAGACAATACAAAATGTCCACCCTGTCCTCCTCTCAAACCCATGCCCCATAGAAAACCACTAAGCCCCATCAAAAAAGTTCTATACTTTGATCACTGCTGCCCTATCTAAAGAGTCTATCAACGTATACCCTTGTATATTGTCTCACAGTGTGCCTGCTTATTACCTAGTCTCCCCAAATAGGTGTTTGAATTTCAGCTGTCTGTCCTGCATTAAGACAGGGACTCAGTTGGGTGGGAGGAATTTAGGAATGCAGTTTACAATCAGGAAAAGAGTTATTCAAGAAATGGGGTACAGGGCTTCCCTGGTGGCGCAGTGGTTGAGAGTCCGCCTGCCGATGCGGGGGATGCGGGTTCGTGCCCCGGTCTGGGAAGATCCCACATGCCGCGGAGCGGCTGGGCCCGTGAGCCATGGCCGCTGGGCCTGCGCGTCCGGAGCCTGTGCTCCGCAACGGGAGAGGCCACAGCAGTGAGAGGCCCGCGTACCGCAAAAAAAAAAAAAAAAAAAGAAATGGTGTACAATGTATATTAAATCATCACATTTTACACTTTAAATATCTTAAAGATTTGTCAATTATATCTCAGTAAAGGTGGGAGGTGGGGGGTGAGGAGGAATAAAGCTGGTACAAAGCTATCAAATAATCAGAAAGAAATGGTATAGCGATTTGGGGAAAAAAACTGGATCCCTACCTCATTCCATACACAAATGAACTCAGTGTGGGTCAAACACATATGTTTAAATACAAAAAGTTACTTTAAAAAAGGTCATTTTTACAATTAAAATCTTGGTTTATAGAAGGCCTCTCTGAGCATGACCTAAGATTTTAAAAAAAACATAAAGAGGGGTGGGGGAATGACCATACAAAAATTAATATCAAATATGAATGGGGTGGGGGTGTGGGTGGAGACTGGGTAAAAATCTGTAACAAAGGGTTACTTTCCCTAATAAGCAAAGAGCTCTGAAGAATTAATAAGCACCTCGCAAAAATGGGCAAGGTACATGAACAATCAATTTTACTTTTTTAAAAAGGTACAAATAACTAATTAACATTGGGGAAACCATGCAGCCTCACTCATAATGAAGTGAAATACAAATAAAACAATCTTCCACCACTGTTGGGGGAGGGGGTGGCCACCAGCACTCATGGGCCCCACATCAAACTCTGAATCCTTGGTGGGTTATGGCTTGGACCTGAGGTCCACTTGGGCTCCCTAGTCCTTCACCCCCTCAGGCTCATCCCTTAAGTTCACGGTCACCCATGGTGTGGCTTCCTGGAGGGGTGGGAGGGAGAGACCAGTTTGCCCCCAGCATCAATCATTGCACCCTCTGAAACTGGCCAAATGGGGCGTTAATCAAGTTGATTCTGTAATTCAGGCCAAAAACCTACTTCCTGTTCCATTTTCTAGGTGAAATTAATCCCACTCAAGCAGAGTATACCGGAGGTGAGCAAAGCATGCCCCAAGGAGGGCAGAAAAAGTAGCAAATACCCCATGTCCATAAACCTTCCCAAAGCTTCCTATGTAACATTCATTCCACATAAAAATTGTTGGCTTACTAGGTAGATTTCATTACAAAACGCGCCCCCCCCCCAAATTAACGTATAATCTACACGAGTGCTTGCTATGCAAATATAGCCAGAAGACCAGTCCCCAAATTCCCATAATCGTCCAAAGTACTCCAAATAAACACAATTAACTAAAACCTAGGCAACAAGTACAAGACCAGCTCACCATACAAACACCCACCCAAGTAAAGTGCTGGCGGAGAATAAAGTCCCAAAGCCCCTTTTCCAAGATTGCCGCCTGTAGGCCCCTCCCACGCAGAAATTCTAGAGCCTTCTCTGAATAAACCACATAAAATTGCCACAGTGCTAGCCACATAGCCATCACAATTAGGGAACAAATTCTCAGGCTATAGAACATTTATACATAGAAAATGATATCCCAGAACCCCCGGCCCTTGCTGGTCAAAACTGGCAGAGACTTTTGTGATGACGTCCAGAAAGAGGGTTATCCACCACCTACTATGTGCCAATTAAATCACGGCCCAATGAGACAGGTTCAGCTATTACTGCCATTTTACAAGGCCTAGAGAGGCCAACGTAACTTGGCCCAAGAGTTAAGCAGAGAAAATGAGCTTCAATCTCAGGTAGCCAAAGCCCACTGCTTGGCTACTACAATATCCTGTAGTTCTAAAAGATATAGAAAAAAAGAGGTCTCCTGCTCTTCTTTCCTGGATGCCAGTTGCCAGGAGCCCAGGACCCATGACCCCAAGGGGAAATCCTGCATGTCTCCATTGATTCCATATCCGGTGGTGATGGTGGGGTGGGGGGATCGTGAACAGGTCGGGGAGGGGAGAGGGACGTCCTCGTCCCTCAGAGAATGGCACTGGACACACTCCTGCCTTACCCCAGTTCAGAGGTTTGCCATGGGGCCACCTCCAGTCACTCAGATGTGTTTCAGGTCTCCTCCTTGGGATTTATCCCTTCTACTAAAACAATTTCATTTTCGTTTTCCCTTTGACTTGGTACCAAACGTAACTCTTATAGGGCTATTTTAAAATCTAAATTCTAGGATCTTCAGAATTCCAAAAAATCATGAAGAATTTCATCTAAATATTTGATTACAATAAACCATTAGTTTTTTAACTGTTAGCTGAATTTTACATCCCTACTCAAATGCAAAACAACATATTTTTCTAAAACTAACAATTTGTGCTCCACTTTATAAAGCTGTAGAGGCCAAATATTAAAAATAACTATTCTCTGATCTTTTTGAGATTAAAAATAATAATAATAATAAACCACTAAGCCCCCTGAGGGTTTAGTTTCAGGAGGGTCTAGAATTAATTGGGCAGAAATTTTACCCACCTTCACTTTTATTTAAATGTAGGCAAAATTATCCCCAAAGAAATGGCCACCTCAGAACAGCCTTTCTATGTCAAATGATATTCTCTTATGATAATGGTTTCTTGGACATTTTTGGTGATCTTTTTACTCAACAAATATATAGAGAGTATAGAACCTATGCCAGCCACTGGGAGTTCTGCTCTCATGGGTAACTTCTATCAGGGGAGACATGCATTTACCAAATAAATAACTAAAAGAATTACAAATGATGAAAAGGTCTC
The DNA here is from genome assembly GCF_026419965.1 of Kogia breviceps. Lineage (NCBI taxonomy): Eukaryota > Metazoa > Chordata > Mammalia > Artiodactyla > Physeteridae > Kogia > Kogia breviceps. The sequence goes on along the minus strand of NC_081323.1, from coordinate 4,175,436 downwards.
TGAGCTAATAAACAGGATGGGGGTGATGGGGAATGGAAGCTATTTGGGGAGGGATTCCACTTGAGATAGAATAGCCAGGGAGGGCCTCTCGGGGGAGGTGACTTTTCTTATGGGAATGCAAAGGATGACAAGGAGCTAGTCATCTAAGTATGAGTAGCAAATATCACTATTCTTTAAGCAATATTACTTATTAAAACATTATAATTGGGCTTCCCTGGTGGCGCAGTGGTTGAGAATCCGTCTGCCGATGCAGGGGTCACGGGTTTGTGCCCCGGTCTGGGAAGATCCCACGTGCCGCGGAGCGGCTGGGCCCGTGAGCCATGGCCGCTGCGCCTGCGCGTCCGGAGCCTGTGCTCCGCAACGGGAGAGGCCACGGCAGTGAGAGGCCCGTGTACCACAAAAAAACAAACAAACAAAACCAAAAAAAAACCATTATAATTAACATTTATGCAGCACTTTACCATGTGCCAGGCACTGTCCTAGGCCCTTTATATGGATTATCTCATTTAATCATTTTGAAACCCTAGGATGATATACCCTATCATCTGCACGAGAGGTAACCAATCTGTATCCCACTGTACAAAAATGAAAAAGGTAAAATACATCTAAGACATTGTGAATAATTTATGCAAATTATGCTTTTAACAATGGTTACACTAAAAAGGCCATGCAATATGCACCTAATTTGTGTAATTGCTACTCAGGTTCCTAACTTAGAGTTGGCGAATTTGGTGTCTCTACAATAATTTTTCTGTATATAAACATTAACATACTATGAACAACTAAAACTGGCTGGTTTCGCCTAAAAACTGGTTTCACCTATCTTACTTTCTATATCAGTTAGGAATGAATTCAGCTGCAAATAATGGAATCCTGACTTGGAGCGGCACGAACAGAGGCTTATACCTCTTACTTACCAAGAATTCTGGAGGTAGGTGTTTCCTGGTGTTATCTCAGCAGCTCATCAGTGGCGGAGCCCATGCCTCCACAATTCTCTTGGCTTCTCTCTTGTGGCTGCAAAATGGTATCAAGTCTCAGCCTAAGGCAGAAAGGAGAAAAAAAGGACAGCCCAATCAATTCTCTCATCAGGAATGCAAATGCTTTGTAGATACCCTTTGTTCTCTCTACCATGTGAAATATACATAGATACCAGGATAGCAAGATAAATAGTTAGATGGTGAGATAAATAGCTAGCTAGCTAGATAAGACAGAAAAGTATGTGTTCAATAACACTATTACACACACACACACACACACACACACACATACACACACAGAGAGATTTATAATTTTTTGTCACATGGACCATGATGGAACTTTAGAAAGATACACCCAGAACCTGTAGTTTTTAAGGATTAGGGAGTATAACAGGTAAAAACATTCAAATCATAAAGGACTAATTTGCATAATTATATACAAATCAGTTTGAATGCCTGGATGAAATAGATAATTGTCCAGAAAAATACTGTTTATCAAAACTGACTGGAGACCAAAAAATCTAAGCAGACTGCTTAACATAGGGGGGAAAAAAAACACAGAGCCTGGAGAGCACCATGACAAAAGGGCTTCAGGCTCTTGTGGGAAACTAGTGAGTGGAAGGAAACATGAAGGAGGCTTATGGGGTGCCAGGGTCTGCTTCTTGATCTAAATGTTGATTAAACAAATATACTCGATTTGAGAAAATTCGCTGAACTGTACACCTATGATTTGATTTTTTTTTCAATATATATACTGAAAAAAAATTTTAGGATGGAGGGAAGGAGGGAAATTGTTTTTTTATATAATGAGGAAAAGGAAAAAGGCACCAGACCCCTGTAATTCTATAGGAGAATTCTACTAAACCTTTAAAGGTCAAATAATTCCAATACTACTTAAAATTACTCCAGCTTATAATGAAAGGAAACTTTCAAAAGTATTTTATGAAGTATAACACTGACTCTGAAACATGCCAAACATTGCATCAAAAAATAAAATTACAGACCAATCTCATTTATGAATATCAATCATAAAATCTTAAAATATAAGCAAGCAGAATCCAATATTAGTTTAAAAAAATAAAACATCATGCCTAGGTAAGATTTATTCTATGAATTCAAACCTGGTTCAATATTGGCAAAATAGTAATATGTGCCAAATTTTAACACCCATTTATATTTTTAAAAATCCAATAAAATAGTGATTAATGGATGCTCCCTTAATATGAGTCTATGTAGCATATATTATATAAATGTTATAAATATAAATTATATATGTATGATACGTATATATAACATTTATATATTATATAAATGTTATAAATATAAATTATATATGTATGATACGTATATAAAATGTATTTTTCTACAAAACACAACATTTTACTTAATGAGGAATATCTAAAAGCGCTTCCACCAATGTCAGGAACAAGAATCAAAAAAGACAAAGATGCCTCACATTGCCATACTATATTTATCATTTTATCGAAAATATAAGCCAATTAAATTAGACAAAAGAAAGCAATCAGAGGTCTGAGAGTTGGAAAGAAAGAAGTAAAACTATTCTTTATTGCAAATGATATAAATACCATAAGTCCCCCCCAAAAAAATTCACAGAAAAACAATTACTAAAAAATGAGAATTTAGAAAAGAATAGGTTTATAAGATCAACATACAAAAATCCATAGCCTTTTACTAACTGATTTTCTTTCTGGATGTTCTACCCAACAGCTGACTTGAACAACACAGTAGACCACATAGACACAAAGACCTAACAGATATATACTACTGAATAAACCTTATTCTCAAATGCACGTGAAATATTCTTTAGGATAAATCATGTGTTAGGTCACAAAACAAATCTTAACAAATTTAAGAAGATCAAAATCATTCCAAGTATCTTTCCCATCTAACATGGAATGAAACTAGAAATCAAAACACTAAGAAAATGAGAAAATTCACAAACATGTGGAAAGTAAATAACACATTCTTGAACGATTATTAGGTCAAAGAGGAAATTTTTTAAAAAGGAAATTTTAAAAGTATTTTGAGGGCTTCCCTGGTGGCACAGTGATTAAGAATCTGCCTGCCAATGCAGGGGACACGGGTTCGAGCCCTGGTCCGGGAAGATCCCACATGCTGCGGAGCAACTAAGCCTGTGCACTACAACTACTGAGCCTGCGCTCTAGAGCCCACGAGCCACAACTACTGAAGCCCGCACGCCTAGAGTCCGTGCTCTGCAACAAGAGAAGCCACTGCAATGAGAAACCTGCACACCACAACGAAGAGTAGCCCCCACTCGCCGCAACTAGAGAAAGCCCGCACGCAGCAACAAAGACCCAACTCAGCCAAAAATAAATAAATAAATTTACTTTAAAAATGTATTTTGAGATAAACCAAATTGAAACTGTAACATGCCAAAAATTATGGGATGCAGCAAAAGCAGCACTAAGAGGGATGTTTACAGTGACAAACTCCTACATTAAAAAAGAGGAAAGACCTCAAATAAACAACATAACTTTACATCTCAAAAAACTAGAAAAAGAAGAACAAACTAAGCCGAAAGCTAGTGAAAGGAAGGAGATAATAAAGATTAGAGCAGAAGTAAATCAAATAGAGAATAGAAAAATAGGAAGAAAACCAGGAGTTGGTTTTTATGAAAATATAAACAAAACCAACAAACCCTTAGCTAGACTGGCAGAAAAAAAGAGAGAAGACTCAAATTTTACAAATCAGAAATGAAAGAGGAGCCATTATGACAGATGCCTCAGAAATAAAAAAGATCATAAGAGATTATTATGAACAATTATATGCCAACAAACTGTATAACCTAGACAAAATAGATAAATTCCTAGAAACATACAACCTGCCAAAACTTAAGAAGAAACAGAAATCCTGAACAGACTAATAACAAATAAGGTGATTGAATTAGTAAGCAAATCCTTCCCAACAAAGGAAAGCCCAGGACCAGATGGCTTCTTGGGTGAATTCTACCAAACATTCATAGAAGAATTTATACCAATTCTTCTTAAACTCTTCCAAAATAACAGAAGAGGGAGCGCTTCCAAACTCATTTTATGAGGTAAGCATCACCCTAATACCAAAGCCAGACAAAGATAAGAAAAGAAAGCTACAGGCCAATATCCCTGATGAACATAGATGCAAAAATCCTCAATAAAATACTAACAAACCAAATTTAATAACACATTAAAAAGTTCATATACCATGAACCAGTGGGATTTACCCCTGGGATGCAAAGATAGTTCTACATGTGCAAATCAATCAATATGATACACCATATTAACAGAATGAAGGGTTAAAATCACATGATCGGGCTTCCCTGGTGGCACAGTGGTTGAGAGTCCGCCTGCTGATGCAGGGGACATGGGTTCGTGCCCCAGTCCAGGAAGATCCCACATGCTGCGGAGCAGCTAGGCCCGTGAGCCACGGCCGCTGAGCCTGCGCGTCCAGAGCCTGCGCTCCACAACAGGAGAGGGCACAACAGTGAGAGGCCTGCGTACTGGGAAAAAAAAAAAAAAAATCACATGATCATCTCAATCAATGCAGAAAAACATTTGACAAAGTTTAACATCCATTCATGATAAAAACTCTCAACAAAATCAGTGTAGAAGAAACTTAACACAATAAGGCCACATATGAAAAGCCTACTTCTAACACAATAATCAATGGGGAAAAACTGAAAGCTTTTCCTCTAAGATTCAGTACAAAGTAAACATGCCCACTCTCATGTTTTGTTCAGCATCGTACTAGAAGTTGCAGCTAGAGCAATTAGACAAAAAGAAAAAGAAATAAAAGGCATCTAAATCGGAAAGGAAGAAGTAAAATTAGCTCTCTTTGCAGACGATATGATCATATATGTAGAAAACTCTCAAGACTCAACAACAACCAAAAAAACTGTTATAACTAGTGAATGAATTCAGTAAAGTTGCAGGATAAAAAAAATCAACATACAAAAATGAGTCACAATTCTATACAGAAAACAAATTATCCTAAAAGGAAGTTGAGAAAACAGTTCCATCACAAAAGCAAGAAAAAGAATAAAATACTTAGAAATAAACTTAACCAAAGAGGTGAAAGACTGGTACACTAAAAATGATAAAACACTGATGAAGGAAATTAAAGAAAACACAGGTGAACGGAAAGACATCCTATGTTCATGGATTGGAAGAATATTGTTAAAATGTCTATTCTACCCAAAATGATCAATAGATTCCATGCAATCTCTATCAAAATCCCAAAGGCACTGTTTACAGAAATAGGAAAAAAATTCTAAAATTAGCACGGAACAACAAAAGATTCCAAATAGCCAAAACAATCTTGAACAAGAACAACAAAGCTGGGGGCAACACACTTCCTTATTTAAAAATACATTACAAAGCTACAGTAATCAAAACAGTATGGTACTGGCATAAAAATGGACATAAGGAAAAATGGAACAGAATAGAGAGCCCAGAAATAAATCCACACATCTATGGTCAACTGACTTTTGACAAGATTACCAATGAGGAAAGGATATTCTCTTGATTAACTGGTAAACGGAAAACTGGATATCCACAAGCAGAAGAATGAATCACTTTGCTGTAAACCTGAAACTAACACATTGCAAATTAACTATACTTCAATTTTTAAAAAATAAATTTATTTTATTTATTTATTTTTGGCTGCATTGGGTCTTCGTTGCTGTGCGTGGGCTTTCTCTAGTTGCGTCAAGCGGGGGTTACCCTTCATTGCGGCGTGTGGGCTTCTCATTGTGGTGGCTTCTCTTGCTGTGGAGCACCGGCACTACGCATACAGGCTCCAGTAGTTGTGGCTCACGGGCTCTAGAGCACAGGCTCAGTATTTGTGGTGCACGGGCTTAGCTGCTCCGCAGCATGTGGGATCTTCCTGGACCAGGGCTCGAACCCATGTCCCCTGCAACGGCAGGCAGATTCTTAACCACTGAGTCACCAGGGAAGCTCCCTATACTTCAATTTTTAAAGAATGGCTAAAAAAAAAGAAAAAAATCAACCAAAAGTGGATTAAATAAAGACCTGAAGTCATAAAACTAAAATAAGAAAACATAGGAAAAAAGCTTTTTGACATTGGTCTGGGTGATGATTTTTTGGATATGACACTGAAAGCACAGGCAACAAAAGTAAAAATAGACAAGTAGGATTGCATTAAACCAAAAAGCTTGAGCACAGCAACAGAAACAATCAACAGAGTGAAAAGACAATGTATGGAATAGGAGAATATATGTGCAAACCATATATCTGATAAGGGGTTAATATCCAAAATAAGTAAGGAACTCACACAATTCAAGAGCAAAAAATGTAAAAAACCTGATTATAAAATAGGCAAAGGACATGAATAGCTATTTCTCAAAAGAAGACATACAAATGGCCAACAGGTATATAAAAAGGCACTCTATCATTAATCATCAGGGAAATGCAAATCAAAACTGCAATGAGCTATCGCCTCACACCTACTATAATGGCTATTATAAAAAAGGCAAAATATAAGTGTTGGTGAGGATGTGGAGAATAGGGAACCCTTGTACATTATTGGTGGGATGTAAGTTAGTGCAGCCATTATGGAAAACAGTACAGAGGTTCTTCAAAAGATTAAATATAGAGATACCATATGATCCAGCAATCCTACTTCTGGGTATCTGCCAAAGGAAATGAAATCAGTATCTCGAGTATCCCTCCTCTCCTGTTCATTGCAGCATTAGTCACAAATGCCAAGATATGCAAACTGCCTAAATCTGTCTATGGACAGATGCATAAAGAAAATACTGTATATACAAAGGAATATTATTCAGCCTTAAAAAAGAAGTAAATCCTGTCTTTTACAATAATATGAATGAACCTGGATGACATTATGCTAAGTGAAATAAGCCAGACACAGAAAGACAAGTATTGTGTGATGTCCCTTATACGTGGAATCTAACAGAGTCAAACTCACAGAAGCAGAGAGTTAGGACGGTGGTTACCAGGGGCTCGGGTGATGGGGGGTGCTGGGAGGGTGAGGGTGAGGGGATATTGGTCAGGAGGTAAAGTTTCAGTTACGCAAATGAATAAGTTCTAGGGATCTGATGTACACAATGTCACTTTTGTTAATACTGTATTGTATGCTTGAAATTTGTTAGGAGAGTAGATCTTAAGTGTCCTCACTACAAAGAAAAAAAAAAGAAAAAGAAAATGCTCTCTATGTGAAGTGATGGGTATGTTAATGAGCATGATGTGGTGATATATCAAAACATCAAGCTGTACAACTTAAATATATACATTTTCCAATGTCAATTATACCTCAATGAAGATGGGGGAAAATCGGTTAGCGTGTGAAAGGTAAAACAAAGTTTTTAGGAGAAAGCACAGAAAACTACTGCTTGGATATGGCCCACATGTTGTATTTGTGTTGTTTGTTTGGTTTTTAATTAATTAATTAATTAAAATGGGCTGCACTGCATCTTAGTTGTGGCATGTGGGATCTAGTTCCCTGACCAAGGATCGAACCTGGGCCCCCTGCATTGGGAGCACAGAATCCTAGCCACTGGACCACCAGGGAAGTCCCTTGTATTTGATTTATATGACTCTTTTTTAAAAAAAAATATTTATTTTTGGCTGCGTGTGGGTTTTCTTTAATTGCGGTGAGCAGGGGCTACTCTTTGTTGTGGTGCGCAGCGGTGGCCTCTCCTGTTGTGAAGCATGGACTCCAGGCGCACGGGCTTCAGTAATTGTGGCTCTCAGGCTCTAGAGCGCAGGCTCAGCAGTTGTGGCACGCAGGCTCAGCAGTTGTGGCACACAGGCCCAGCTGCTCCGCGGCATGTGGGATCTTCCCGGACCAGGGCTCGAACCCGTGTCCCCTGCATTGGCAGGTGGATTCTTAACCACTGCACCACCAGGGAAGTCCCTATATGACTCTTAAATCTTGTTTAATTTGTAGGTTTCTCCCTCTCTTCCTTTTTTTTTTTTCTTTTACAACACATTACAATTTAGTTTTTGAAGGAAAAGGGTTATTGTTCTCTACAGTTTTCCATAGTTTAGATTTTGCTGATTGCATCCCATAGTATAGACCTATTTGCAATTCTTATTTGAACAAACCAACTACCTACTTCTTAAAATTATGAAAAAAAATTTAAAATGAAGTTATCAGGAAAATCTGAACAATAAATGGGTATTTGACAATATTTTTTTTTTTTTTTTTTTTGCGGTATGCGGGCCTCTCACTGTTGTGGCCTCTCCCGTTGCGGAGCACAGGCTCCGGACGCCCAGGCCTAGCGGCCATGGCTCACGGGCCCAGCCGCTCCGCGGCATGTGGGATCTTCCCAGTCCGGGGCACGAACCCGTGTCCCCTGCACTGGCAGGCGGATTCTTAACCACTGCGCCACCAGGGAAGCCCTTGACAATATTTTTTAAATTGGTGTTAATTTTTTAGTATGTGACAGGTGAATTATAGTGATCACTTTTAAGGAATTCTAATATTTTAGGTGTACCCACTGGAACAAAATAATATGATGTTCCAAAGAATCCAGTGGGGTGGGGGTGGGAGCAGTGGGTAGTCTGGTGATTCCTTAACAACAGGCTCTCCAGCCCGGAGGTGGGAGAGAGAAGGACGGCTTGATTTGTAGTATTTGCCAATTTCCATGATGTTAAATACTCCCGTCACAGTTGGTTGCAAACTCCCAGCAGTGTGTCACTGAACATGGAATTGGGAAGAAAATCAGGTAGAAAATCAGGCAGAGCAAGCCAGATCCAGGACATCACTGACAGGGGGCAGAGGTGAAACAAGATTAGCTGTGAGTTGATGCTGGTTGAACCTGGAGGATGAGTCCATGGTGGTTCATGATACTATCCTAATTTTTTACATTGAGATGTAATTGACATATAACATTGTCTTCGCTTTAGGTGTACAACATAATGATTTGATTCATGTACATATTACAAAATGATTACCACAAGAAGTTAACATCCATTGCCACACAGTTACAAATGTTTTCTTGCAATGAGAACTTTTAAGATCTGCTCTCTCAGCAACTTTCAAATAAACAATACTGTCTTATTAACTATGGTCACCATGCTGTACGTGACACCCATCTAATTTTGAATATGCTAATTTTGTAACAAAAATTTTAGAACAAGGAAAGAAAAAATCCTAAATCTCAAGATTAAATTTTAAAAAACGTCCATTGTTATGAGCGGCCGTTGCAAATCATGAGGAACAAGAATTACATGTAGGGACTTTCCTGGTGGTCCAGTGGTTAGAATCTGCCTTCCAATGCAGGGGATACAGGTTCAATCCCTGGTCCGGGAACTAAGATCCCACACGTGCGTGGGACAGCTAAGCCCGCGCCACAATGAAAGCTCGGACGCCACAACTAAAACCCGATACAGCCAAATATATCAATAAATACATATTTTTTTAAAAAAAGAATTAGATGTAATCACATCGGTAGTCCACGAGAGACATGCCAAAGTAAATTAATGACAAAAGGAAGAGCTACAATGTTGAGTGCCTATTACCTGCTTGACCTGGTTTAGTGCTTTACAAGGAATAACTCGAGGGGCTACTATTATCTGTGTTTTACAGGAACTCAAGGAGTAGAAAGCTGAACAATTTCCTTGGTCTACGATCACACAGCCATAGTGGCAGAGCTGGGGATTCAAATCCAGATAATGGGACTCGAGAGCCCGCGATTTTAAACTCTGACCCAAGACTCTTGATTCAAAAAAACACCCAAAATTGTTGTATTGGAAATAAACTCAGTGATGTTGCTGAATGATAGATAATCCGCCATCTAGGAAACCATTTCCCCATCACTGATTTGCCCAATGCCTCCAGTAGACCAGTGCTGGACCTGCTGATGGCGACCAGGCAGATCGGCCCCTGTTCCCATGGAGTACTTCTCTACCGAGAGGCAAAGTGCATTTCCAAAATGGGGATTTCGTTGACATGGGGCTCAATGGGACCGGGGCAGGGGCATTGCTAATATAAATTTCTGGGTTCGCTTTTTATTGCCATGGTGTTCTGGTAGTTTCTCTGCATAAATCTGTTGAGAGTAATTTTCTCTGTTTGTCACAGCACAGACTATTTTATCCACTCAGCAGATATTTATTGAACACTTCCTATCCCCCAAACGCTGTGCTAGGCTCCAGAGTGACATCAGTGAACAGAGTGAGAAAGCTCTGTCATTCTAGAGATTGAGACAGTAATGGTAACCTAATAAATAATCGAGGGGAGTCAGAGGGTCACAAGGTGTACGTAAACTGACATGATGTGATGCGGTGGTAGAGTTGCTTAGAAAGACGTGGTCAGGGAAGGCTTCTTGGAGGAGGTGACACTGGAACCGAGACCTGAAGGGTAAGAAGAGTGTGAGGGTCTGAGGAAGGAGCTCGAGGCGCTGGGCACAACCCCAAGGAAGGCTGAGTGCCCTCCATGTCTTTCAAGCACACATTTTGAGACACAAATGTGCTTTTGTAATGAGGGTCTTTGGGGACTTACTACATAGGTGGTCTATGGCCTTGCATCCCAGATTCCTTCCTTTCCTAAGTGAGGTTCTGCAGAAATACAAACGAAGAGCTGAGATTCTGGCCGAGAGGAGGTCGGACTTGGGGGTGGGGTTAGGAAGAGAGTGAAAGATGGAAAGACTCACATATCAGAATCTGGAATCTATGGCCTCCACCACAGAGCCCAGAAGAGCACCTGGCACAAAGTCATGTGTCTGGGGATGAAACACCTGGAGAGACAGGAGGGCGTTTGCTTCAATTTTCTCTTGAAATTGATGAGCTCGTCAATATGGCTCCTCCAATAATAGGAAGGTGAGTGTAGGACCTCCCTGATCCCACTTACCAATACCGTTCCTCCACTTTGCTGCTTCAGAGATGAAGTTCAAGTCTGAGAATAATTGAGATCAGCTGCTAGAAATGAGGATCCGTGGACCAGGAACAAGAATTGGTTCTGCTCTTTTTCCAAGAGGAGAGAAATAGCTAAAGAAAAAATGTACCGTGACCCTGTTCCCAAAGGTCAGGGTACCTCGAAGGAAAGACAGTCTCTATTGAGTTGGGTTTCAGGGAACAAGGTCTCTGAGGAATGGAAAACCACACATATAGGGTTGGGATTACTGAACAGCCCCCGAAGCAAAGGTTAAGAATGCTTTTGGGTATGCTCATTATTTATTCCCTGATCATCTGGCATTTGCTTTAGAATTTTATAGTCTGGCAAACTGGGGATATCGTAGTAACTGATCAGTGGGAGCATTCTAAATTATGTTCTTGGGGTTTTATGATTTATTAGTGTTTAGCAAACATCTGAAGACCCATTATAAATCCCATTGCATTTCATAAATCTTTAGTTATTCAATATTTCTCCCTCTTTCTTTCTTTCCCAATTATCAAGTAGCTTTTTTTTTTTTTTTTTTTTTTTTTTTTTTTTTTTTGCGGTACGCGGGCCTCTCACTGCTGTGGCCCCTCCCGTTGCGGAGCACAGGCTCCGGACGCGCAGGCGCAGCGGCCACGGCTCACGGGCCCAGCCGCTCCGCAGCACGTGGGATCCTCCCGGACCCGGGCCACGAACCCGCGTCCCCTGCATCGGCAGGCGGACTCTCGACCACTGCGCCACCGGGGAAGCCCTATCAAGTAGCTTTTGGTGGCAGAGTCCACAATGACAAAATTTTTCTGATGGCTCTCAAGATTGTAATGCCTTAGATTCCTTAGGTTTGATGAACCCTTTATGTAGTTTCATTCGTGTGATTTGATGCTACATTTTTTTCTCTTAATTTCAAACCAAAACCTTTTTTAGTATCAGATCACAAATAGGATGGCCACTAAAAAGCTGTAGATCAGAAAACTAGGGGCTCCTAAAGAAAACACGGTAAAAAGGTGAGGGAGAAATCAGCCTGGTTTTAAGGAAAATTTCAAATTTTCTCGCCTTCTCAGAAAAACAGAATTATTGTCACGGAAACAGCTAGAATAATTCTTATTCGTCTCTAGGAACCAAAATGCAATGAAGAAATGAATACATTTCACAAAAGTGAAGAGGCCTTTCCTTAATTAGTAACTGGAAAATCTAAAAATCAGCAGGTAATCCAGGTTAAATTCAAAGCAACAGTATAGGATAACAAAACATTAAACCTTTACCCATAAAATTATAGCTCATTGTACAATCAGTGGACAAATTACCCCATAAAGAATTCCATAATTGCTTCTATCCACAACTATAAACATTTCCATTATCTTCATATAGAGGTTCAAATATTCTTATAACAGTTTCAGCAATTAATTGAAGTCATAATAGTAGCTTATTATTTGTCTTAAGGCTTTTACTTTTATTAAGTAGTAATAGTAGCTGAGACACCATGAGGTCCCTGCTGTGTGCCTGCAACAGGTTCAATCAATGAAGGTTCAACCCTCGATGAAACCTGTCGTGTGCTCAAAGGAAAACTGTCTTACCTGTGCTTACCAAAGGGGAAACGTGGGCGGCGGGTGGGGAGACATAAATTAGGAGTTTGGGATTAACATACACACACGATTATATACAAAACAGATAACCAACAAGGACCTACTGTAGAGCACAGGGAACTCTACTCAACATTCTGCAATAACCTATATGGGTAAAGAATCTGAAAAAGAATGAATATATGTCTATGTATAACTGAATCACTTTGCTGTACACTTGAAACTAACACAACATTGTAAATCAACTAGACTCCAATAAAATTAAACAAACAAAAAAACTGAAACAAAGTAAAACTGTCTTCTATTTCTTTCTCTATAAAAAAGGATTTTACACCTATGTACCGCAAATAAAAACTTAACTGATGTCACTTTTTTTTCCCACTTAGGAGTATTAAATTCAGACATAAAATTAACTCATACTCACATCTGACCAAGAGCTTTTCCAGGTACAATTTAGTGTGTCTTCTGAAACTCTAACCTTCACTATAAGAGTTTAAATTCAAATGAGTCTTGAGAGTTAGTCTCTGCCCTTGTCCTCAAAATAAGCAATTATGACAAATTTTGCTTTGGGTTTGTCAAAGCTGGTTGCACCAGTTGACAGGATTTAGAGGAATGTTGTCATGTTGGGCTTGGTTCCGGCTCATTTGGTTCTTCCCCAAAATGATATTGATCCTTTGCCTCCTGACCCTGATGCCTGATGTACTTTACAAAGTGAGAGATGAACTGAATCATAGCAAACAGGATTCAGACCATAGCAAGATGGGTTTAGGGACAGAATGCAAAGGTGAGTATCACAAAATCGGTCAATAGGATTCCCATTTAACAGGTCAAAAGAGAAGACACCTTCAGTAGCTCGTTGGGGACTGAAAAGGCATTTGAGAGCATTGGGTCTCTTCCTGGTTGCTTTGTTTGTTTGTTTGTTTGTTTTTTAAGGCTTTGGCAGACTAGTAATAAAAGGACACTTCCTTAATATGGTTGTTTGTGAGAATGGAGCCAACAGCTAGCAATACCCTTAACATTCTTGAAGCCAGGAACAACAAAACAATCTACTCTCATCACTGTTATTTAATTTTGCTCTGAAAGGTTGCACTTCTAGTACAATTAGACCAAATAATAATAATGATTGGAATTAAAAACACAAGAAAGTAGAAGGTAATATTGTCATTATGTGTGGATGACATGATTGTATAGCTTAAGAAAATCTCAAAGAAAACTTACTAAGTCTAGTATAATATAAGATTAACACCAGCACTCAGCACTGATTTAATACTCACCTACTATATACCAGTAAAAGCTAGCATCAATGGAGTAGCCACCATGGGCCGGGCACTGTTTAGTACTTTGCTACTCATAAACTATACAACTATAACCATAAAATTTTATACTTACCGAGTGCTGATTATGCGCTAGCCCTTGTCAAAATACTTCAATACTTTTAACAATTGTAAGAGGCTTTAAATCCTATTTGTGTCATAAGATACTTAGATTATTAACAATACATTACTAGATATATTTATATAATATAGTTTATATTATAATCACACCTATAGGTGAATTTTACATATTAGATATTATTATCTATTAAATTATATATAATTTAAATTGTACATTATAAATTTTATTTTATGACAGATTATTAGTAATGGTTATATTTTTATATTACTACATAGTGATATAACTTTTCACATTATACTTACACATGTATAAGGTGATACAGTGCCAGTTATACATAATTTATTATACCACACTATATTTTGTGATATAGATTAATATCTATTGATATGTTACATTACTACATATTTATATATTTTATATCATAATTACATGTGTATAATGGAGTATAATATCACACATTAAATTACATGCAACTAAATTACATTATACCACATTACATTATGTTTTAATCCCACCATCTATGGAGAATGAAACAGGCACAGGGAAGTGTCGCTTGGCTGAGGTTATGAGCCTCCTGGAGCTCCCATCCCACTCTGGTTCCAGAATCCCTGCTCTTTTATTTCTGGCTCCGCTGCACGGCGAGCAGGATCTTAGTTCCCCCACCAGGGATCGAGCCCGTGGCCCCTGCAGAGGAAGCTCCCAGTCCTAACCACTGGACCGCCAGGGAGGTCCCCAGAATCCCTGCTCTTAACCTCGCCTCTCCACCCTCTCTGGAACTGGCTGAGCTCTCCGTTGGCTGTGGGAAGCTTTGCCTGCTCTGCCCCCTCCGCGCCTTGAAAGAAACAGAAATGGTTCTGCTGACGGCCAAAAGCTCCATGAGCTTGTCCGTGTGTGTCTGTGTGTGATTTTAAAATTCCAAATGGCCCCATTCTCCCAGCTACAGGGGACTGAAGGAGAGAGGAACACGTGGAGACACAGGGCACCTGCAGGGCACAGAAAGGGGAAGTGATGCCATCAGATTTCTTCCCTGAGGGATGTGAGGAAAAAACCACACTGAAGCTGCCACCGGGTGATGGATGCTGCAGAGGAAGCATTACAGGGGGCCCAGGTAGGGGCAGCTGGACCACTTGGGAGCTGAAATCGTAACCAGGAGCACGTTGGAGGAGCCAGATGGCCGGGCTGGGAGAACGGAGCTGATAAGCAGGTAAGAAGAGGAGCCGTGAGGAGAGAGCAGAGGACCTCCAGCAGAAAGGGCGAGCGAGCAGCTTCTGGGTTCTCACCCGCCTCCTAGGTCCCGTGCCTCTGCGGTCCGCCTCGTCTCCTTACCTGGATTTCCCTCGGTCACCACTCAATTTCCCCGACGCCCGACACACACACACACACACACACACACACACACACACACACACACGCACTTTGATTACTTTGAGGGAGTCTCCATTTCTTGCAACAATTAGACCCACCCTAAAACCGCTTGATGGACTAGGTACAGAATAAATACACTCAGAGCCGACAGCATATATACTAACAAAAACCTCTTACAAAGCAAAACTGGAAAAAGACACCAGTCACAACATCAAGAAAAATTATAAAATACTTAAGAATAAACATAACAAGTGCAAGATTTTATTAGATAAAAACTAAGTTGGGACTGCCCTGGTGGCACAGTGGCTAAGAATCCGCCTGCCAAGGAAGGGGACACAGGTTCGAGCCCTGGTCCGGGAAGATTCCACATGCAGCGGAGCAACTATGCCCGTGTGCCACAACTACTGAGCCTGCCCTCTGGAGCCACCGAGCCACAACTACTGAGCCTGTGTGCCACAACTACTGAATCCCGCATGCCTAGAGCCCGTGCTCCACAACAAGAGAAGCCACCGCAACGAGAAGCCCACGCACCGCAACGAAGAGAAGCCCCGGCTCACCACAAATACAGAAAGCCCGCAATCAAGACCCAACGCAGCCATAAATAAATAAATAAAATGTTTTAAAAAATGAAGTTTACTGAAATACAGAAAGGAAAATTGGAATAAATGAAAAAAAAAAATCCCTCCTTGGCGAGGAGGACTCCACATTTAAAGATGACAATTCTCTCTAAACCAACCTCTAAATGTAATGCAATCTCAGAGTACCGTTTTTGTTTTTTGTTTTTTTGGGGTTTTTTTGGCCACACCAGGCAGCTTGTGGGATCTTAGTTCCCTGATCAGTGATGGAACCCATGGCCCCTGCAGTGGAAGGGCAGAGTCTTAACCACTGGGCCACCAGGGAAGTCCCTACCCTGATGTTTTGAAAGCTGCAAAATTATGCTATTGTTCATCTGGGAGAATGAATCATATAAAAGAAAAGCAGATGAAATTCTGAAAATGGAGGTTGTGGACTGACTTGCTCGACTAGCTATAAAACACATTCTAGGGCTTCCCTGGTGGCGCAGTGGTTGAGAGTCCGCATGCCGATGCGGGGGACGCGGGTTCGTGCCCCGGTCCGGGAGGATCCCACGTGCCCCGGACCGGCTGGGCCCGTGAGCCGTGGCCGCTGAGCCTGCGCGTCCGGAGCCTGTGCTCCGCAACGGGAGAGGCCACGACAGTGAGAGGCCCGCATACCGCAAAAAATAAAATAACAAACAAACAAACAAAAAACATTCTAAATATTAGAAACGTGTTATAAACAGAGCATTGGAACAAAAGCTATAAAACACATTCTAAATATTAGAAACATGTTATAAACAGCATTGGAACCAAACGGGAAATCCAGAAAAGAGGCCCAAGAGTATGGAAATCTAATATATGATCGAAGTGGCATTTGATTGTATTGATCAGGATTCATTTGGTTACATGTAACAGAGACTCAATGTGAAACAGCTTAAGCAAAAGGGGGGGGTTGAATGGAGATTCATAACACTCTAGAAAGATCAAGGGTGGACAGCTGCATCATGGATTTATTCTCCCAGGGTTTTCTTTCTCATATAGTGACAGCCCCGTCCCATGGCCCAGCTCTTCCAACTTCACCATCAAAAACAGACTGAGAAACAAGCAACAGGCCAAGCAGTGTACCTTGTGGCGTGCTTCCGTTTGTATAAAAAGGCTGCATGCGTGTGTGGTGCTGGGGGGGGCACATATATTTGTTTGCATATGTTTAACCCACCCCAGCAGGATACATAGTAAACAGGTATTACTGGATGCCTCTAGGAAGAAGGTACAAGCTGAGAGCCTTTTCCCCCTTATTGGACCTCAGGAAAAGAGTTAACGATGGTCCTCAGGTTGCAGCCAGGCCATCACTGGTCTGTGCAAGGTGCCTCTTGTTCTATCCATCTACTTATTCCCTTTTAGCTGCATTTCCCTTCCCACCATTGACAGCAATTCCAGTACGTTGGATGTGTATCCTTTCGTGTGTATGTGTCCTCGGGAAAATGTGTAGATTGTTCCAGGCACATTTTTACCTATTCTTTTTTTTTTTTTTTGGCTGTACCTCACAGCATGCTGGATCTCAGTTCCCCAACCAGGGATCCGACCTACACCCCCTGCAGGGGAAGCGCAGAGTCTTAACCACTGGACTGCCAGGAAGTCCCTGGGGCACATATTTAAAAAATTAAAACAAGTGTATATATTAAAACAGTACAATCACAGAAAAAGACATAGCAGATGTCATTACCTATTTTGAATTTGCATGTGAATCTAATATTGAACACGTTTCTTTTTTTTTCTTAAATAAATTTATTTATTTTATTTTTAAATTTTATTTATTTATTGTTTCTGGCTGCTTTGGGTCTTCGTTGCTGCACGCGCGGGCTTTTCTCTGGTTGCAGCGAGCGGGGGCTACTCTTTGTTGCCGTTTGCGGGCTTCTCATTCTGGTGGCTTCTCTTGTTGTGGTGCACAGGCTCTAGGCGCACGGGCTTCAGTAGTTGTGGCACGTGGGCTCAGTAGTTGTGGTGCACGGGCTTAGTTGCTCCGTGGCACGTGGGATCTTCCCGGAGCAGGGATCGAACCCGTGTCTCCTGCACTGGCAGGCGGATTCTCAACCACTGCGCCACCAGGGAAGGGAAGCCCTGAACATGTTTCTTCTTAACATACAGATACGATTTCAATATTTTGAAGAGACCACATGCATTTAATCAGTATTTGTATTTGTCCAGTGAGTTTATAACTTTGGATTTGACAAATGTGATAACTCTAAGAATAAGTGAAAGAATGTCTGCCAACAACAAACGTCATTATGTATTTAGGATTAAATATGTGTTAGTTACTGTGCTGGGTACTTTTATGGTATCTCTTTAGTCCCTAAATAATTAGATGACCAACCAGCACCAACAAACTTGGATTCAGATTAACCACCAAACTAAACACATACACATACCAGACTTCACCCACCACTCATTATACCTTCAATTTTTTTTTTTTTTTTTTTTTTGCGGTATGCGGGCCTCTCACTGTTGTGGCCTCTCCCGTTGCGGAGCACAGGCTCCGGACGCGCAGGCGCAGCGGCCATGGCTCACGGGCCCAGCCGCTCCGCGGCACGTGGGATCTTCCCGGACCGGGGCACGAACCCGTGTCTCCTGCATCGGCAGGCGGATTCTCAACCACTGCGCCACCAGGGAAGCCCTATACCTTCAATTTTACTTTCAACCCTCTCTCATTGTTCTGTTGTCCTCCTTCAGGGATTACTGTATACTGTGCATCCAATAATCCCAGTGAGCTCTGCTTGCCTACCTTCAGGCATTCAATTTTTAAAAATAGATTTGGAAAGATTTTTAATTTTTAGGATTTTCTTGAAGTATAGTTAATACAAAATGTTGTGTCAGTTTCAGATGTACTGAAAAGTGATTCAGTTATACATGTATATATATATATATATAATTTTTCAGATTCTTCTCCCTTATGAGTTATTACAAAATATCGAGTATCATTCCCTTCAGTCATTCAATTTTGTTCATCAGAGAAGCAAGTTGGTGGCTCTGCTGAGAAGCAGCAGTTATAATATTCCAATTCTATTTTTCATATTTATCTCCAGGAATCTTCAACAGAACTTTCACCACATCAAACCAAGAATAGTTTATCAAATATTTTTGCAGCAAGAGCTTTTCAGAACTGCCCTCTCTGAATTCTCCTCTATCCACAGCTGCCCCTGACATATTTTTTAAACTATTTATCTATTTATTTATGGCTGCGTTGGGTCTTAGTTGCAGCACACAGCGCCTTTCGTTGCAGCAAGAGGGCTCTTCGATGTGGCATATGGGCTTCTCTCTAGTTGTGGCACGTGGGCTCAGGAGCTGCAGCACAGGCTTCTCTTTAGTTGTGGTGCACGGGCTCAGTAGTTGTGGTACACGGGCTTAGTTGCCCCTCAGCATGTGGGATCTAAGTTCCCTGACCGGGGATCAAACTCGCAACCCCTGCACTGGAAGGCAGATTCTTAACCATTGGACCACCAGGGAAGTCCCTGCCCTTGACATATTGATATAAGGATGTGACAATCCTTCCTGCTTCTGGCCCCACTCAGCAACATGGGGTGCATTATTTTTAATCGATATAAATGGTGCGATGGTCTAGATCTCCTTCAGTTTTTTCTCCCATCCAGCAATTTTTAAAATTTATTTTACTGAAGTATAGTTGATTTACAGTGTTGTGAATTTCTGCTGTACCCCAAAGTGATCCACTTATGTATACATATATATAAATATATATACACACATTCTTTCATATTCTTTTCCATTATGGTTTATCTCAGGATATTACATGCAGTTCCCTGTGCTATACAGTAGGACCTTGTTGTTTATCCATTCTATATATAATAGTTTGCATCTGCTAATCCCAAACTCCCAACCCATCCCTCCCCGCTGTCAACCACAAGTCTGTTCTCTATGTCTGTGAGTCTGTTTCTGTTTTGTAGGTAGATTCATTTGTGTCATATTTTAGATTCCACATATAAGTGATATCATATGGTATTTGCCTTTCTCTTTCTGACTTACTTCATTTAGCATGATAATCTCTAGGTCCATCCATGTTGCTGCAAATGGCATTATTTCATTCTTTTTAATGGCTGAGTAGTATTCCATTGTGTATATATATACACACACCACATCTTCTTTATCCATTCTTCTGTTGATGGACATTTAGGCTGTTTCCATGTCTTGGCTATTGTGAATAGTCATCCAGCACTGCTTCTAATATCTATCCACAATGCTGTGTATGTGCCTCCTCCATGGTTTCCAATGTCTACTTGTGGCCTCTGTATCAGTCAGAGTGGGTTACATTGCAGTAACAAATACTCCCCAGATTACCCTTGTTTTATTGCATTTTGCTTTATTGCACTTTGCAGATACTGCATTTTTTTTAACAAATTGAAGGTTTGTGGCAATCCTGCCTTGTCAGATGATATTAGCATATTTTAGCAATAAAGTATTTTAAAATTAAGGTACATAAATTGTTTTTTTAAACATAATGATATTGCACACTTAATAGACTACAGTGTAGTATAAACATACTCTTATATGCACCGGGAAACGAACAAAATTCATGTGACTTGCTATATTGCCACGGCTTGGAACCAAAACTGCAGCATCTGAGGTATGTCTGTATAATGGTTTAAAATCACAAAGACTTATTTCTCATAGATGCTGCATGTCCATTGTAGATAAAAGAATGTAGCAAATCACGTGCTGACTCTTTTTTTTTTTTTTTTTTTGTGGTATGCGGGCCTCTCACTGTTGTGGCCTCTCCCGTTGTGGAGCACAGGCTCCGGACGCGCAGGCTCAGCGGCCATGGCTCACGGGCTTAGTTGCTCCGTGGCATGTGGGATCTTCCCGGACCAGGGCACGAACCCTTGTCTCCTGCATCGGCAGGCGGATTCTCAACCACTGCGCCACCAGGGAAGCCCTGTGCTGACTCTTGATTTCCATCTGCAAGTGACACACATCCCTCCTGCCCACATTCTGATGGCAAAAGTACTTCACATGGTCCCACCTACCTTACATGGCAGGCAAGTTCATATGGGATGGTGGGGGAAGAAACCACAGGAGAGCAAGAATACAATATTGGTGACTGAAAGAATTAGGGGCTCAGCAAATGCCTTTCCAACAATGACAGTAAAATCAGACACCATGACGGCAAAGACTGATGCCTTCTAAACTTCCATAGCACAAAAACAACCAAACAACCAGGATCTCCATAAGCAAGATTAAGAGACTAAAGACAAATTGGGGGGAACATTTGTAACCCACACATCAAAGTACTGGGATCCCACGTGTGCCAAAGAGTTCTTAGAGATTCCAGACAAAGTGGATACCCCCATGGAAGTATGAGAAAATGACATGAATTAACATCTCAGAAAATGATGAGGGAAATGGAATACATGTCTGAAAGATAGGAAGAATGATAAAAGTTTTAAAAGATTGTCAACTCTGGGTAGAAAAATGAACATGCTCAGGCTTTTCCTCCAGGGCCACCCTCCAAGGGCAGATGGAGTCCTGGTGTGTACACTCTGGGCCTGAGGAGTGGCCAAGGGGCAGTGGCTTGTGGTTGAGGGTGTGGACAGAGCTTGGATATGTGGCATGGCTGTCAACACACATGCATGTCCAGTCCCTTGAAGGTGGGACCAAGGCAAGGAAGAAAGAGGAGGGTGGAGACCCAGGAACCTCCATTTGTACCCTTGCTTCAGGCCCCTTTGATGTTCTAGGGGTGGATAATTCAAAGCTTTTTAGAGCCAGCTTAAGGATTAGGGACGTTATCCTAAGAGCAATGGGAGGCCTGCTGAAGGATTGTTGGTAAAGAGAATGAAATGAGTAAATCGGGGTTTTTAGAAGATCCCTCTGGCTATGATGGGGTGAATGGATTGGGGGTGAGTTAGATAGGAAGAAGGGGGAAGGGTTGGGAGGGTGAGGCCATAATTCAAAACAGAGACGATGACAATTTACATTGGAAAAGTGGAAAAAAGTGAGGAGGAAAAACAAACACGGTGATGGATAGGATATGGGGTTGGAGAGAGGAAGTTCTCAAGGGTCACGTTTTAGGCTTCTGGCACGTGTTACTGGTGAGCAGTGGTGCTGCCTACTGAGACAGGAAGCTGGACAAAGGATCAGCTTTGGTGGAGGGTGGGGAGGGGGGAGAGGAGGTCATGGACACAATGAGTTCATTGCCTTTGAGATGCCCAAGCAGGGATGCCAAGCAGGCAATTGGATGATAAAGTCCAGAGTTCTGAGGACAGTCTGGGTTGAGGAGACACATGTAGCATTGAGACTGGATTTCATGTCATCTAAGATGCCACTGATTGGAAGCTGCACCATTATTTTATTTTATTTTATTTATTTTTATTTATCTTTATTTATTTATTTTTGTGTGTGTGGTACGCGGGCCTCTCCGGTTGCGGAGCACAGGCTCAGGACGCGCAGGCTCAGCGGCCACGGCTCACGGGCCCAGCCGCTCCGCGGCACGTGGGATCTTCCCGGACCGGGGCGCGAACCCACATCCCCTGCATCGGCAGGCGGATTCCCAACCACTGTGCCACCAGGGAAGCCTGCACCATTATTTTAGATGCCACTAAGAAAGAAAAAAAAAGCACTGAGATTCAACCATGACATGCCGCTGACTGAATAGTTCTGATTTCAGATAAAATGTGAAAAAATGCATCACAGAATTGATGAAATTGATTGTTAGGGTATAAGTTTGGCTTCTTTTGATGAACTGAAGTAACAGGGGCACAGTAGGATAGAAGGTCACTTCTATGACATGGAGAAGACTGAGAAGGTAGGGTAGCCCCACCCCATAAGGTGTCCCAGGGCCCAGGTTGCTTCTACCTGTGTGGGGTGCTGCTCTTGTCTGCAGGGGCAGCCTGGCTCATTACAACGACAGCATTCCAGCATCAGAAGGGGCCCTGGGGTGGGAGAGGCCAGGGCCCTCTCTATGAAGGCACCAGAGTGGGTATGTGTCACTTCCTCTCACTACCCAGTGGCCAGAACTTTGTCACATAGTGTGCTCCCAGCTGCAAGAGAGGCTGGGAACTATTTACAAGAGCCAAGACATGGAAACAACCTAAAAGTCCACTGACAGGTGAATGGATAAAGAAGATGGGGTACATATATACAATGGAATACTACTCAGCCATAAAAAAGAATGAAAGAATGCCATTTGCAGCAACATGGATGGACCTAGAGATTATCATACTAAGTGAAGTCAGAAAGAGAAAGACAAATACCATATGATAACATTTATATGTGGAATCTAAAATATGACACAAATGAACTTGTCTGTGAAACAGAAACAGACTCACAGACATAGAGAACAGACTTGTGGTTACCAAGGGGGAGGGGTGTGGGGAGGGAAGGATTGGGAGTTTGGGATGAGTGGATACAAACTAGTATATATAGAATGGATTAACAACAAGGTCTTAATGTATAGCACAGGGAACTATATTCAATATCTTGTGATAAACCATAATGGAAAAGAATATGAAAAAGAATATAGGGACTTCCCTGGTCGTAAAGTGGTTAAGAATCCGCCTGCCAATGCAGGGAACATAGGTTCGAGCCCCGGTCCAGGAAGATCCCACGTGCCACAGAGCAACTGAGCCCGTGCGCCACAACTGCTGAGCCTGCGCTCTAGAGCCTGTGCGCCACAACTACTGAAGCCCGTGTGCCTAAAGCCCATGCTCCGCAACAAGAGAAGCCACTGCAAGGAGAAGCCTGTGCACTGCAACAAAGAGTAGCCCCTGCTCGCTGCAACTAGAGAAAGCCCACATGCAGCAACGAAGACCCAACGCAGCCAAAAATAAATACATTTATTTTTTAAAAAGAAAAGGAATATATATGTATAACTAAATCACTTTTCTGTACAGCAGAAGTTAACACAACACTGAAAATCAACTATACTTCAATAAATTTTTTTTTTTTTTTCGGTACGCGGGCCTCTCACTGTTGTGGCCTCTCCCGTTGCGGACGGAGCACAGGCTCCGGACGCGCAGGCGCAGCGGCCATGGCTCATGGGTCCAGCCGCTCCGCAGCACGTGGGATCCTCCCGGACCGGGCCACGAACCCGTGTCCCCTGCATCGGCAGGCGGACTCTCAACCACTGCGCCACCAGAGAAGCCCCAATAAATTTTTTAAAAAATTAAAAGTAGAGAGAGAGGCTGGGAAATGTGGCTTTAGCTTGGCAGCCTGGTGCCCAGCTAGAAGCCAGGGCTCCTAAGAAAGAGAGGATGGATGTTGGTGTCAGCTGGTGGCCTCTGCCCCAGGAGTCACCTGCACGTGGGTGGTGATTGACGCTAAGGGCATGAGTGAGACCAGGTGATGGAGAAGAAAGCCAAGAGCAGGTGCTGGCGTGCCCTCACCTTTGGAGTTTCAGAGAGGATGACAGCCAAGAAATAGACTGAGGAAGAAAGGTCTGGAAAGGGAAGGGGCACCAGGAGGTGCTTGTGCCAAGAAGCCAAGGGAGCCAATGTCTCAAGGGAAGGGAGACGTCACCTCTGTCCAGCGCTGCTGCGGGGGAGGGATAGTGAGATGAGATTTTCTACCAAATGTCTGATTCGTAAATACTGATAATTGAAGTTGGAGGATGGTGGTTCATGACACTCTTCTACTTTTGAAGATATTTGAATATTTCCATACATCACAAGAAAATAAAGCAAAAAACCTATTTGATATATTGACATGGAAGTCACTGGTGACTTTCACAAGAGTAGTTAAAAAGCAGAAGCCAGGGCTTCCCTGGTGGCGCAGTGGTTGAGGGTCCGCCTGCCGATGCAGGGGACGCGGGTTCGTGCCCCGGTCCGGGAGGATCCCACGTGCCGCGGAGCGGCTGGGCCCGTGAGCCGTGGCCGCTGAGCCTGCGCGTCCGGAGCCTGCGCTCCGCAACGGGAGAGGCCGCGGCAGTGAGAGGCCCGCCTAGCACAAAAAAAAAAAAAAAAAAAAAAAAAAAAAGCAGAAGCCGCCGGGAGAAGAGGGATTTGTGCGCGCTGAGGCCTTGGAGGCTGTGACGGTTAACATGGAGGGCGGAGCTTCCCGCAAACGCCCACAGCAGTGACGCTGGCTCCACGTGCGCTTCTAGAACCTCGCCTCTGCTCGTCCAGATGTGGACTCTATCCCCAAACCCGGGAATCTGGGGGAACCTGTGACTTCTTTCACCAACAGAGAACAGGGGGTTTGATGCCATGTGGTTTGTGAGGCTGCGTCATAAAAAGGATACGGAAGGATACAGATACAGCTTCCCTGGTTCATATTTATTCTCTCTCTCTCTCTCTCTCGAGTTGTTTAACATAAAATGTACCAGTTAAAGCGTCTTAAAATGTACAGCTCAGTAGGGTTAAATCCATTCACATCATGGTGCAACCCATCTCCAGAACTGTTTGCAACTTGCAAAACTGAAACTCTGTCCACATTAAACACTAACACCCGACTGTCCCCCCTCCCTAGCCCCTGGCAAGCACCACTCTTCTTTCTGTCTCTGTGAATTCAACAACCTCTGGTTCTGTTCAATACGTTCATCCTTGGAATCCAGCTGCCGTGCTGGGAAGAAGCCCAAAGGTGTCCATGAAGAGACCACTTTGATCCCAGCTGATAGCAGTCACCCATCTCCTCACGTGAGTAAACAAACCTTCAGGTGACGCCACCCCAGGTTTGGGGGTAACCAGCCAAAGCTCAGACACTGTGGAACAGAAACAAGCTATCCCCACTGTGCTCTATCTGAGGTCCTGACCCAAAGAAACCAATAATAAATGTCACTAAGTTTGGGGGTCCTTTGTGATGTAGCCATAGTAAGTGGGACAGTTGGTAATCCTTACAGAGTGTTTGTGTGTGAAGGAGAGAAGGAAATTGGGGGGTGAAGGGGATGACCCAAGGAAGGTAGGTCAAGGAAAGTTGGTCTTTGTTTTGCTTCTTTAAGATGGAAGCAATCTGAGTGTGTTTAAGCATTGAGGGGAAAGAAATGTCCATGTGAGAAGGAGACTTGAATATTCAGATGAAAGAGGACACGTCTATAGAGACCGTCATACAGAGTGAAGTAAGTCAGAAAGAGAAAAACAAATACCATATGCTAACACATATATAGAGAATCAAGAAAAGAAAAAAAGGTTCTGAAGAACCTAGGGGCAGGGCAGGAATAAAGACGCAGACCTAGAGAATGGACTTGAGGACACGGGGAGGGGGAAGGGTAAGCTGGGACAAAGTGAGAGAGTGGCATGGACATATATACACTACCAAATGTAAAACCGATAGCTAGTGGGAAGCAGCCCATAGCACAGGGAGATCAGCTCGGTGCTTTGTGACCGCCTAGAGGGGTGGGATAGGGAGGGTGGGAGGGAGGGAGACACAAGAGGGAAGAGATATGGGAACATATGTATGTATAACTGATTCACTTTGTTATAAAGCAGAAACTAACACACCATTGTAAAGCAATTATACTCCAATAAAGATGTTTATATATATATATATATATATATATATATATATATATATATATAGTCAGGTTGTCTGTTTCTCTCAACTTGATTGACAGATTCATTGCAATCCCAATCAAAACTTACTATTTTGTGGATATCAGCAAAGTGAATCTATAAGGTATCTGGAGAGGCAAAAGACCCAGAATAGACAACATGATGTTGAAGGACAAGAGCAAAGTTGCAGGACTGATGCTATCCTACTTTAAGACTTAGTATAAAGCTATAGTCATCAAGACAGGGTGGAGTTGGTGAAAATACAGACTAATAGACCCATGGGACAACACAGCTCAGAAACAGACCCGCGTATATATAGTCAACTGATCTTTGACAAAGGAGCAAAGGCAATACAGTAAAGAAAAGACAGCCTGTTCAACAAATGGTGCTGGAACAAGTGCACATCCATATGTAGCAAATGAATCTAGACACAGACCTTAAACCCTTCACAAATTTAACTCAAAACGGATCAGAGAACTAAATGTGAAACGCAAAACTACAAAACTCCTAGGAGAAAACCACGATGACCTTGGGTACGTTGATGCCTTTTTAGATAAAGCACCAAAGATATAATCCTTGAAAGAAATAACTGATAAGCTGGACTTCATTAAAATTAAAAATTTCTACTCTGCAAAAGACATTCAGTGCTGGAGGGAATGCAAAGTGGTACAGCCACTTTGGAACACAGTTTGGCTTTTTCTTCTAAAACTAAACATACTCTCAACATACAATACAGCAATCGCACTCCTTGGTACTTACCCAAAGGAGTTGAAAACTTATGTTCATATAAGAATCTGCCCGCAGATGTTTATAGCAGCCTTATACATAATTGACAAATGTTGGAAGCAACCAAGATGTTCTTCAGTAGATGAATGTGTAAATAAACTATGGTGCACCCAGACAGCGGAACTAGTATTCAGCACGGAACAGAAATGAGCCATCAAGCCATGAAAAGACATGGAGTAGACCTAAATGCGTATTAGTGAAAGATGCCAATCTGAAAAGTCTACATACTGTATAATTCCAACCATATGACATTCTATGGAGCCAGTAAAAAGATCGGGGGTGGAGGATGGGGGTATCAATAAAAGGACTGAGCACAGAGGATTTGGGGGTACGATACCATCATTATGGATATATATCATTATTCATTTGTCCAAACCCATAGAATGTACAACACCAAGAGTGAACGTTAATGTAAACTATAGACTTTGGGTGATCAATGATGGGCCAGTGGTGTAGGTTCTAGTGTAACAAATGTACCATCTGGCGGGGGATACTGACAATGGGGGAAGCTGGGGGTGGTGGGGAAGGAGTATAAAAGGAAATCTCTGTACCTTCCACTCAATTTTGCTGTGAACCTAAAACTGCTCTGAAAAATAACAAATCAATAAGGGTCCAATAATAAGATTCCTTGACATAATTTCCAAGTTCCTTTGGGTCCATAGGTCCCCCTCCATCTCCCTTTTTTCTTCCTTGAAACAATTTATTTCCCACAGTCTGGACTTCATAGGTGGGGCTGTTACTTTCTTTAGAAAAAAACATGTTGTCTTGTTTTCCCTCTTTTTGTCGAAAGCATCATTGATGTTCAGTGTCTACATCAATTCATCAGGGGCTGAAAGATGGTCAAAAACTCAGAGTAGCATTCCTTTTCCATGTATTAGCTGGAATGCTTCTTTTGAAAAGAAACTTGCTCTCATCTATTTGGTGACTCAAATATACAGTGTGTGTAGGATAGGCAAGGTAAGTGCTGGATTCTCCATCTTTATTTACTAGTGTTCAAAATAATATATTTACCCTCTAGCATCCTTCAACTGTGACCAAGTAGGTTTCTGTTGTTATCATTATCATCAATTCTAACCTTTTAAGCATCTATTAACATTTTTTTTCCAAAGAAATTAAAAACCTTATTCTAAAAGAAGACTTGGGGTGACTATTTCCAAATATTTAACACAGGAGGCCAGGGAAAGAAAAGCATCTTTCTTCTTCAGTGGTATTAAATATATTCATAACGTTGTGCAACCTTCACCACCATTCATCTCCGTAACTCTTTTTATGTTTTAAAACAAAAGCTCTATACCCTTCAAACAGTAACTCCCCAACCCCCAGCCCCTGGCATCTACTATTCCACTGTCTCTATGATTTTGACTCTGCTAAGTAACTCATGTCAATGGAATCTTACAGTGTATTTCTTTTTGTGACTGGCTTATTTCAGTTAACATACGTCCTCAAGGCTCATCCATTTTGTACCATGTGTCAGAATTTCCTTTTCTTAAAGAATGAATACTAGTCAATTGTATGTAGTATTGACTACATGTTGCTTATCAGTTAACCCATGCAGGGATACTTGGGCTGCTTCTGTTAATACATGTCAGCAGTTGTGAATAATGCTGCTATAAACATGGGTGTAAAAACTCTCTCTTCAAGATCTTGCTTTCAATTCTTTGAGTATATACCCAGAAGCGGAACTATGAATAATATGGTAATTTTATTTTAAATTTTTTGAGGGGGGAATTCCCTGGTGGTCCAGTGGTTAGGACTTGGCACTTTCACTGCCGGGGCCCAGGTTGGGGGAACCAAGATCCAGCAAGCCACGCAGTACGGCCAAATAAATACATATTTTGAGGGACTGCCATACTGTTTTCCACAGTGGATGTACCATTTTCATTTCTAACAACAGTGCACAAAGATTCCAATTCTCCATCTCCTTGCCAATACTTGTTATTTTCTGTTTATTTAGGGGTTTGGTTGCTTTGTTTTGTTTTTTTGATAGTTGCTATCCTAATGGGTGTAAGGTGGTATCTCATTGTGGTTTTGATTTGCATTTTCCAGAATGAATAGTGATGTTAAGCATCTTTTCATGAGCTTATTGGCCATTTTTATATTTTATTTGGAGAAATGTCTATTCAAGTCTTTTTTTTTTTTTTTTTTTCCCCAGCCGTGCCTCACGGCTTGCAGGATCTTACTTCCCGGACCAGGGATTGAACCCGGGCCCCCAGCAGTGGAAGCATGGAGTCCTAACTACTGGACCACCAGATAATTCCCAAGTCCTTTGTTTTTTAATGAGGTTTTTGGTTGTTGTTGAGTTTTAGTTTTCTTGCTATATTCTGGATACTCATCCCTTATTGACTTGCAAGTATTTTCTCCTATTTTGTAGATTACCTTTTTACTCTGTTAATATTGTCTTCTGATGCACAAGATTTAAAGTTTTTTAGGAAGTCCAATTTTTCTGTTTTTTTCTTTCGTTGCCTGTGCCTTTGGTTCACATCCAAGAAAACATTGCCAAATCCAGCACTGTGAAGCTTTTGTCCCTATGTTTTCTTCTAAGATTTTTACAGCTTTGGGTCTTACATCTTACATACATTAGATCTTTGATCCATTTTGAGTTAATTTTTTGTATGGTGTTAGGTAAGGGTCCAATTTCATTTTTTTTGCACGTGGACATTTAGTTTTGACAGCACCATTTTAAAAACACAGTCCTTTTCCCCATTGAATGGTCTTAACACTCTTGTCAAAAATCATTTAATGATGTATTTATGTGTAATTTCAGGCCTTTCTAGTCTATTTCATTGATATATATGTCTGTCTATATGCTAATACAACGTTAGCAAACACAGTTTTGATTACTGTAGCTTTGTAGTAAGTTTTGAAATAAAGTAGTGTTAAGGCCTCCAGCTTTGTTCCTCTTTAACAAGAATGTTTTGGCTATTCAGGGTTCCTTAAGATTCCATATGAATTTTAGGATGGGTTTTTCTATTTCTGTAAAAAATAGAAAAATTTTAATTTCGTTTCAATAGAGATAACATTGAGTCTGTAGTTTGCTTTGGGTAGTATTGACCTCTTAACAATATTAACTCTTCCAATTCATGAAGATGGAATTCATTTCCATTTACCGATATCTTCTTTAATCTCTTTCAGCAACGTTTTAGAGTTTTCATTGTACAAGTTCCTTGATATGTTAATTTCTAAATTTTTTGAGGCTACTGTAAATGGAACTGGTTTTGTAATTTCCTTTACAGATTGTCCATACAAATGATTTTTGCGTGTTGACTTTGTGTCCTGCTACTTTGCTGAATTTATTAATTCTAACAGTTTTTTTTGTGTGTGTGTGTATAATCTTTAGGGTTTTCTGCATGTAAGATCATATCATCTGGGAACAGATGGCATCCAGTTTGGATGCCTTTTATTTCTTTTTCTTGCCTAACTGCTCTGGCTAAAATATACAGTACTATGTTGAATAGAAGTGGTGAAAATAGGGCACCTTGCCTTGTTCCTAATCTTAGAGGAAAATCTTTGTCTTTTACCACCGAGTATGTTACCTGTGGGTTAACATACTGAGTGGTAAAAGACATATTCGGCTTTTATTATATTGAGCCAGTTTCCTTCTATTCCTAGTTTGTTGAGCACTCTATCATAAAAGGGTGTTGAATTTTGTCAAATACATTTTCTGCATCAATTGTCATGTGTATGTGGTTTGTTTTGTTTTGTTTTTTTCCCTTTCACTCCCTTAATGTGGTGTATTACATTGGTATGTAGTCTTCTTTTTGGTAGTGTCTTTATCTGGCTTTGGCATCAGTGTCATGCTTGCCTCACAGAATGAGTTAGAAAGTGTTCCCCATTCTTCAGTTTTTGGCAGAAGTTTGAGGATTGGTATTGGTTCTCCTTTAAATGTTTGGTAGAATTCACCAATTCACCCAAGCCACCGGGTCTAGGGCTTTTCTTTGTTGGGAGATTTGTGATTACTGATTCAGTCTCCTTCCTAGTTACAAGTCTATTCAGATGTTATATTTCTTCATAATTTAGGTTGGTGTCTCTAGGAATTTGTCCATTTCATTTAGGTTATCCAATTTTTTGGACTATAACTTTTTATAGTAATTTCTTATCTATTTTTTTCCTGTAGAATTGGTAGTAGTGTCCCCACTTTCATTTCTGATTTTAGTAATTTGAGTCTTCTCTCTTTTTTTCTTAGTCCATGGAGCTGAATGTTTGTCAATTTTGTTGATTTTTTTCAAAGACCAACATTTGGTTTCATTCATTTTCTCTGCTGTTTTCCTATTCTCTATTTTGTTTATCTCTGCTCTAGTCTTTATTATTTCCTTTCTTCTGCTAGCTTTGGGTTTAGTTTGTTCTTCTTTTTTAGTTCCTTAAGTTGTAAATTTAGGTTGTTAATTTGAAATCTTTCTTGTTTTTAATGTAAGTGTTTATAGCTGTAAATTCCCCCACTAGTACTGCTTTCACTGCATCCTGTAAGTTTTGGTTTGTGGTGCTTTTTGTTTTCATTCATCACTATTTTTTTTGTGATTTCTTCTTTGATCCATTGGTTGAGTGTTAATTTGCACAAATGTATGAATTTCCCAGTTTCCCTTCTGTTATTATTTCTAGCTTTGTCCTGGTGCGGTTGAAGATACTTTGTATAATATCTATTAAAATCTACTGAGGTTTAATCTGTGGCCTAATATATGGTCTATCTTGGAAAATGTCCCATGTGCACTTAAGAATACGTATGCTGTTCTCGTTGGGTGGAGTGTTCTGTACACATCTGTTAAGTTCAACTGCTCTAACATGCAAACTTTTTAAGAAAGCACCTGATAATAAATATTTTAGGCTCTGTGGGTGAAGGGCAAACTCAATAATGTACACACTTATATAACAAGAGAGGAGACAAACTTGAAAAACTTTTAATTGATGAAATTCAAAATATAATAACTATATATTTTTGTTATATAGGTCTACTAATGAGAAGAATGGAATACTTTGGGGGTATATTTGCTTAATTGGTGATCAAAGTTAGTGTCCCCTATAAACAAAATCAAATGCAAATATTCATCTATAAATGCTGATCTGTGATGAGATTTTGTTTTCCATCTTTGAAAATGCTTTTTCACACAGACAGGTACCGCCGAAACTGGTAACAGCGCACAAGCCTGTGATTTTATTTTTTTAAATTTTTTTAAAAATTTTTTATTATTTTTTTTGTGTGTGGTACACGGGCCTCTCACTGCTGTGGCCTCTCCTGTTGTGCAGCACAGGCTCCAGACGCGCAGGCTCAGCGGCCATGGCTCACGGGCCCAGCCGCTCCACGGCATGTGGGATCCTCCCGGACCGGGGCACGAACCCGTGTCCCCCACATCGGCAGGTGGATTCCCAACCACTGCGCCACCAGGGAAACCCAAGCCTGTGATTTTAATTGAGCATCTTCACCACATACAAGGAGATTACAGAATTCTATTAGGTTCTTCTCTTGATATTTCCTTTTAGCACATCATTCCATTACAGGTTGATCACTTCCAGTTGAAGGTTGGGTGGAAGCTGCTCAGTTACACTGTTAAATGGATTTTTAAATATTCAGATTTCCTTTGAACTTGCATCTAAGTCTAAAAAGCACAACTCGAACTGCAGTTTGAACTCAAAAACTAAATGCACAGCAAGTTTGTTTGGGAATTGAGATCTTCCCTCTTGTTTCAACTTTTAAAGCACGGGAAGTATATAAAGCAGCTTGACATTACTTGTGATTCAAACAGTAAAGCTGAAATGACTTAACAACAATGTGTTTTACATACAAGCTCTGTATTGACTTTTTTTTTTTTTTGGCTGTGTCAGGTCTTAGTTGCGGCATGTGGGCTCTTCGTTGTGGCACACGGGCTTCTAATTGTAGCGGTGGGTTTTCTCTTCTCTAGTTGTGGTGTGTGGGCTCCAGGGCACGTGGGCTCTGCAGTTGTGGCTCACAGGCTCTATAGTTGAGGCACGCAAGCTTAGTTGCCTAATGACATGTGGAATCTTAGTTTGCTGACCAGGGATCGAACCCTCATCCCCTGCATTGTAAGGCGGATCCTTTACCACTGGACCACCAGGGAAGTCCCTTGACTTTTAACGTTAGTTTGAATTCATTTAAAAAACATTTTCAAATCCACAGGAAAATCCAATTTCCAAAGCCATTCAATATTTTTAATAGTGGTTGAAGGAAAGAGGTCCTTCTTGTTCAGAAAAATTTCAGTTTGACTCAGAGCTCAAAATATCTCAGTAAAACTTGGCCACTGATAGCCTTCAAATTTCTGTGTTAGGACAAGTGAGGAATCCCTCTTGTATTTCTGACAAAATTTCACAGAACTGATGTTTATGTCCACAAGAAGAAATGAAGTTCACTATTGATACTACTGATTCAATAATACGTGACAGATTCAGATAGTTTCCTCAAAGTGCCTGCTGATGAATAATACAGTGAATTACCATAGATTTAAACACTTTACTTTTTCACAATCTTTGCATGTTTGTCCAACCAAGCCAACGGCTGCTCCACACATATTTTTTCCAGTTTTACTGAGAAATAATTGGTATACAAACTGTACAAGATTCAGGCGTGTACAGCATGATGGTTTGATTTACAGGTATTGTGAAATGATGACCACAGGAGTTCAGCTAACAGCCATCTTCTCATATAGATACAATAAAAAGAAAAAAAAAAAAGAAGAAGGAAAAGGGGAAACAATTTTCCTTGTGATGAGAACTCTTAGGCTTTACTCTCCCACCTTTCGTATTGGTCATGTATCAGCACCAGCTCTAGTCATCTTGTTGTACATTACATCTCCAGCACTTATTTATCTTATAACTGGAAGTCTGTACTGTTTAATGCACACATATTTTAACACCTCTGGTTGTAACACATCTTAGTTAATTCTACTTCAGGCTGTACTGAATTTGCGTTTTATCAACGTCTTTGAACTACAGATGAGAATATTTTCAATCAGACTATTCAGAGAGGCTAATTCTTTAGTCACTTCTAACTTAGTATTGACTCCTTAAACAAACACCTACTGAGTAGTAACATCTGCCTTGATTTTAAGTTGTTCTTGTTCCCAATGTCCTAAATTCTCCAAGCTACTACTCTCAATATGAGGCCAATATTCTTAAAAACGTTTTTTTTCCAGACCCATTTCTTCAGCTGTTGCAATCAAACACCATTTAGGGCTTCCCTGGTGGCGCAGTGGTTGAGAGTCCGTCTGCCGATGCAGGAGACACGGGTTCGTGCCCTGGTCCGGGAGGATCCCACGTGCCGCGGAGCGGCTGGACCAAAAAAACAACACCATTTAATTATCTTACCATTTACAAATGGCTTTTTTTTTTTTTTTTTTGCGGTATGCGGGCCTCTCACTGTTGTGGCCTCTCCCGTTGCGGAGCACAGGCTCCGGACGCGCAGGCCTAGCGGCCATGGCTCACGGGCTTAGTTGCTCCGCGGCATGTGGGATCTTCCCGGACCAGGGCACGAACCCGTGTCTCCTGCATTGGCAGGCGGACTCTCAACCACTGCGCCACCAGGGAAGCCCAAATGGCTTCTTTCTTGGCTAACAAATGAGCCCCTTGACAGCTAATTTTGGTAGTGGATTCTTTTTCATTTTTTATTTGTGTGAAGAAAAATTCTGTCCTGATGAGATATCGTTTTAAATTTTCTAAGCTTTCTGACCACCCTTCCCTGTGATTTGGGAATATTCTGATGAATGCCCAGCCTGGTCCTGTTGATGTATATTGTACTCTTTAAACACAGCTTTAGTGTCATTGCACAATAAACGCAACATCCTGCCTTGTAATGTGATAACAACAGAATCCACACTCCATTATGCCTTACCAGCAAGACAGCCAGTCCACTTTTGTCTTTTTTTCTTGTTTTGGCATAAAGGATATGCACTGGAAGCTTTGTGTTTAAGTCACAGCATGGCAATACGTATGACCCTCCAGATGCCACTCTGTGCCAGCCGTGCAACTGCAATTGGCGTTGTTCCAACCAGCGGCATAAAAACCATGAAAGCGCCACACGGTCTCTGCTGCAGTTCCTCACCTTTGCTTCAGTAGCAGGAAAACACCCACAGAAAGTATGCAAACAAATGAGTACGGCTGTGTACCCATAAAAGTTTACGGACACTGAGTTTCAAATAATTTTCATGTGCTGCAAAAGGGCCTTCTTTCATTGTTTTCAACCATTTAAAAATGTAAAAACTAGGGCTTCCCTGGTGGCGCAGTGGTTGAGAATCCGCCTGCCGATGCAGGGGACACGGGTTCGAGCCTTGGTCCGGGAATATCCCACATGCCGCGGAGCAACTAAGCCCGTGAGCCATGGCCGCTAGGCCTGCGCGTCCGGAGCCTGTGCTCCGCAACGGGAGAGGCCACAACAGTGAGAGGCCCGCGTACCGCAAAAAAAAAAAAAAAAAATGTAAAAACTATTCAGAACGAAAGAATGCCATTTGCAGCAACATGGATGCACCTAGAGATGATCATACTAAGTGAAGTAAGTCAGACAGAGACAAATACCATACGATATGACTTATATGTGGAATCTAAAATATGGCACAAATGAACCTACCTACAAAACAGAAACTGACAGAGAACAGATTTGTGGTTGCTAAGGGGGAAGGGGGTGTGGGAGGGATGGATTGGGAGACTGGGATTAGCAGATGCAAGCTATTATAGATATGATGGATAAACAACAAGGTCCTACTGTATAACACAGGGAACTACATTCAGTATCTTACGGTAAACCATAATGGAAAAGAATATAAAAAAGAATGTATATATACACATATGTATATATATATGTAGAACTGAATCACTCTGCTGTACAAGAGAAACTAACACAGTATTGTAAATCAACCATACTTCAATTTAAAAATATGTAAAAACTATTTAGCTCATGGGCCACAGAAAAATAGGAGGCAGGTCAGATTTGGTCCACAGGCCATAGTTGCCAAGCCCTGCTATACATCAATAAATGTAATTTTTATTTTTTAAACTTCAAATTAATTTAATTATTTGTATAGGTAATTATTTCCACATGATCTAAAATGGAATAACTTTGAGAAGGGTAGAGAGTATAAAATCTCCCTCCCACCTTGGCCACCAGCTCCTGATTTCCCTCCCTGGAAGCGATCAGTATTCCTAGTTTCTCATATAATGTCCCAGAGCTATTCTGTAAAATAATAAGCAATTACATACAGATATAGTCTTCTTTCTTCATGTTTACATAAAAGGTAACATACTCCACCTTCACACTAATATGGCTACAATCAAAGATGGACAGTAACAAGTGCTGACAAGGATGCAGAGAAATTGAAACCCTCACACATTGCTTGTGGGAATGTCAAATGGTGCAGCTGCTTTGGAAGATAGATTGCCAGTTCCTCAAAAAGTTAAACATAGAGTTACTATACAACCCAGCAATTCTGCTCCTAGATATAGACCCAAGAGAAATAAAAACATGTTCACACAAAAATTTATACACAAATGTTCTTACCAGCATTACCCAAAATAGCCCCAAAGTGGAAACAATGCAAATATCCATCAACTGGTGAATGGATATACAAAATGTGGTATATTCATATATAGAATATTATTTAATCATGAAAAAAGTAGTGATATATAACACAACATGGCTGAACCTTGAAAATATGATGCTAAGTGAAAGAAGTCAGTCACAAGAGGCCACATATTATATGATTCCATTTATATGAAAAGTTCATAATAGGCAAATCCACAGAGACAGAAAGTAAATTAGTGGTTTCGGGAGCTGGGAACAGGGAGGGATGGGAAGTGACCGCTAATGGGAACAGGGTTTCTTCTTGGGCTGATGAGAATGTTATGGAACTAAATAGCGGTGATGGTGGTACGACGCTGTGAATATACTAAAAGCCACTGAATTGTACACTTTGAAAAGGTGAATTATATGGTGTGAGAATTATGTCTGCATAAAATAAGGTAGCATCCTATACATATACCATGCCTTTTTCCCTTAACTTTATCCAGAGGCCAATTTAAAGGGTATGAGAAATGCAGAAGCTGGGAAATAGAGTGGTTGCTTCTGTCAGCGTCAGCAAACTTTAAAGTACCAGTAGCCCACATCTCAAAACACTTGCCTCGAGGAAGGGAATAGAATCTCAGAGTCTTTCTGCTATGTACTGGTTATAAGTAGGCCTAAGACTACCAGAAACCAAAGCATCTCAGATGGATCCTATGCTTGCAGAATCTACACAGTCAACTTCACTGTCTACAATATGTTTAACTGAAAGTTACAGCAATGGTTGAGAAAGAAAGGCCGACAAGTTGGAAATGAAATTAAAATACCCAGGAATAGTCTGCGATACCCGCAGACCCCATCATTCTGAAACACCCCTCACTGTACCTCCCCTCCCTAAGGAAAAACCCTCCCCCTCCCAGGGAAGATCCTGTTTCCCTACGTCAAACCTCTACTTGGCTGGGAACCACCATCCAAACCCAACGAGGAGGCATGACAGCTGCTTTTGCAGTTTGCTGTGTTGGCTAATGCTCTGGACTCTGCTGTGTGCAAAGTGACATGGGAAGGCCAGTAACGCTTTGGCATCAAGTAGAAGAAAGAATTCAAACACTTCAGGAGACAGGAATGCTGAACTGGAACTATCCTATGCTCCCCACTCACCCAGCACCCCCCCACCTCCTGCCCCCGCTATGTCTCCCCTTATGCCTGTAAAGACTATGTATAGCTTTGCCTTGAGGAACGAGAAGGCATTGGTGAGAAAGTTGTCAGTCTTTTAAAATGGGCTTTAATTGACTGCTCTCCTAGATGGGGAAGGCCGGGGCAGCAAGGAGGGGAGGGTTGCAACGGGCCTCACTGATCAATTGCAGCCGGGAAGGGAGGAGGCAGGTGGCCACCGTTACCCGCCAGAAGCAAAGTGGACTGAGTTATCATAACAGGCAACAGGACAGGCACGTTTATTTAATTTCATGAAATGGTATGGTGCCCAGTCATCTTAGCTGTGGTTAATTAATTATAAATTCTCAAGAATTAAAGTGACAGATGACCCATTTTTTTTTTTTCCCCATAAAATAAGTCCAGGTCTATGGGCTTCCCTGGTGGCGCAGTGGTTGAGAGTCCGCCTGCCGATGCAGGGGACACGGGTTCGTGCCCCGGTCTGGGAAGATCCCACATGCCGTGGAGCGGCTGGGCCCGTGAGCCATGGCCGCTGAGCCTGCGCGTCCGGAGCCTGTGCTCCACAACGGGAGAGGCCACAACAGTGAGGCCCACATACCACAAAAAAAAAAAAAAAAAAAAAGTCCAGGTCTAATGAGAATAGGCCCAACTGAAGAAAATCAACCAAGTCACGGCCTTTTATGCAATTCTTAATGCTGGCTCACTTCATCGATTCAGAGTCTCTAGTTTAGACTAAAGTCGATGTCAGGTAGCCTTGAGACCTCCTGAAGCATCTAGGCAAATTATAAGTCTTCTTCCTCACATTCCCCAGAGAGAAGTGTGCCCCAGAGGAATGGACATACTCAGATCTTTGGGCTACTGGATACTTATTCCAAGGTGATGCTAAGTATTGGGGTGCTATCAAGGCTGACCATCACTATCGCCTGCCGTTTGGAGTGAGGGCCATGTGGATCCGGAGATGAGAGGATCAGGTGCACCTATGGCAGGCTCATCCCAGGGACTTTCTGTTCAAGTGTAAACAGCTGGGATGGATTCTCAGCGCCAGGCAGAATCCCTTGACTGGCTTCCTAAGGCATGGACTAAGTTGCCACCACGGTAGGCAGGACCAGAAAGAAAACACTGGAACTTCTCCTTTCCTCCAACACAGCAATCAAAAGCAATACCACCTAAGAAAAATATAGATTGTTGCAACCATCAAATAACTGCAAGGGGTGTGCTTGGTGGCTTTTCTGACATCCGCGCTGAATCCACAGTGCACCGCGTAAGATGTCAGTGAATTAACACACCCTTAAAATCAGGTGGCCTCTCCTTATGGACAAAACCAACACAGCGTCTGGAAACTGGTGTTCACTTTGATTCAGCGAATGCATTAGATGTTTTCATCATTCCTTCCTCAAAGTGCCCTCTCACCCTGGGGCTTAAATTGGCCCCAATGAAACACCTCGCATTGGCCTGGTCAGTTATATTAAAAGTGTCATGTTTGACAGACATGTAAGAAGGTAAGAAGTAACAGCTGCCTCGAGGATTTTTTTTTTTTATGGCTTTTCTGCACCAAGAGATCCTTGGAGGGGTAGAAGTGTGTTCATTCATCATCTAGCACATAGGTTACTGCAGCAGGAGGAGTATTATTCAGACATGATCAAAAGCCATATGTGTGTCTCATCCAGAGAATCAGGGCTTGCAGCTGTGTTTTACTTGGTGGTGACTTTGCATTATTTTCATTTGGAAAATAAGTGAGATTCTGGAGTTACTCAAGAGATGCCTATGGAGGAATTTTAAACGTTATACTTATTGGGATTATGAGCAAGTGTCTGTGCAAACCTACGTGTGTGCATGTGCACAGGCGAAAGCTAAGGAGTGGATGTAGTCAGCATTTATTGGTTTGGCCCGGCCAGCACCTCAATGCCTTTAGGGAACAGTTGTCCTCAACTCCAGCCCAATGAGGTGAATGGGGCACCAGTCAGAGAACCTGGTCCTATAGTCACAGGACTGGGCAAACGACTCAGGCCAATCATAATTCTTTACTGGCAGGAACATTTTAAGTGGCGAGACACAGAAAGCCCAACTAAAATGTCTTTTGAGCGAAGAACACCTAAGGGGCATTTGATAGAACACTGCCCCCAACAAGAGCAGAACACACATATTTTCAAGTACACATGGAACATTCACCAGGCTAGACCATATTGTGGGAAATAAAGGAAACCTCAACAAATTTGAAAGAACTGGAATCACACGGTGTATTCTCTGACCACAAAGGAATTAAACTAGGAACCAAGAACAAAGGGTACCTGAAATACCCTCAAATATTTGGAAATTAAACAACACACTTCTAAATAACACGTAGGTCAAGGAAAAGTCTCAAGGGCACTTTAAAATATTTTGAATTAAATGAAAATGAACACACAACTAATCAAAAGCAGGATGAAGCTAATGCAGTGACCAGAGAAAAAATGATAGCCTTAAATACTTATATCAGGAAAGGAGAAAGGTATCAAATCTGCGCCATCACCTTAAGAAGCTAGAAAAAGTAAGCAGAAAGAAGCAAATAATAAAGATGAAAGTAGAATAGAAACCAATGAAACTGAAAACAGAAAAATTATAGAGAAAAATCAATTCAATCAGAAAGTGGTTCCTCAGATCAATAAAATTTATAAGCCTCTAGCCAGATTAAGGAAAAAAGAGAGAAGATCTAGATTACCAACATAAAAGAAGAATGACAGATCTTACACTATAGATCTTAGACATTAAAAGGATAAGGTAATATTTTAAACATTATATCTATAAATTTGACAAATTAGATAAAATGGACAAATTCTTTGAAAGATATAAACCTCTTAAGCTCACAAAGAGGAGACAGGTGATCTAGATATTCCTATATGTAATACAGAAATTGAATTGTTGTTTAAAGTATTCAAAAAAACAAAACCCAAATCAAACCAAACCAAATGTCCAGGCCTAGATGGCTTCGGTGGCAAATTCTACCAAACATTTAAGGGAGAAATAACACAAAATTTCACAAAATTTTCCAGAAAGTGGAAGAGAAAAAATTGCTCCCCAACTCATTTCTGAGGCCATTGCCCAGTATCAAAACCTGAAATAAATATTACAAGAAAAAGTAACCTTCAGACCAATATCCCTCATGAACTTGGATACAAAAATTGTAAACAAAATATTAGCAAACTGAATTCATCAACACATAAAAAGAATAATGCATCATGAAAAAGTGGAGGAGCTTACCCTGGGAATGCAAAACTGGTTCAATACTCAAGAATCAGTTAATGGGACTTCCCTGGTGGTGCAGTGGTTAAGAATTCACCTGCCAAAGCAGGGGACACGGGTTTGAGCCCTGGTCCGGGAAGATCCCACATGCCGCGGAGCAACTAAGCCCGTGCGCCACAACTACTGAGCCGGCACTCTAGAACCCGTGGACCACAACTACTGAGCCCGTGAGCCACAACAGCTGAAGCCCGCATGCCTGGAGCCCGTGCTCCGCAACAAGAGAAGCCACCGCAATGAGAAGCCCGCGCACCGCAACGAAGAGTAGCCCCGGCTCGCCGCAGCTGGAGAAAGCCCATGCGCAGCAATGAACACCCAACGCAGCCAAAAGTAAATAAATTTGTTTATTTTAAAAATTAAAAAAATCAATTAATGTAATTCAATAAAGCAAAGAAGAAAATCCATATGAACATCTCAACACAAGCAAAAGAAAAAGAAAGAAAAATTTTAAGTGTTTGACAGAATCCACATTAATTTATGACAAACTTTCCACAGACCAGGAATAGAATGAACTTCATCAACTGAATCAAAGGCAATTACAGAAAACCAACTAACATTATATCTAACAGTGAAAGACTGAAGCTTTTCTCCTAAAATCAACAATGCAAGGATATTTACCGTCATCACCTCTATTCAACATCATGCTGGAGGCCCCAGCCAGAGGAATAACGCAAGAACAGAAATAAAGCATTAGATTGATGATAAGAAATAAAACTCTGAGTCACAGATGACATGATTGTCGATGTAAAAAATATAAAAGATTCTACTTTTTTTTTTTTTTTTTTTTTTTTTTTGCGGTACGCCGGCCTCTCACTGTCGCGGCCTCTCCCGTTGCGGAGCACAGGCTCCGGACGCGCATGCTCAGCGGCCATGGCTCACGGGCCCAACCGCTCCGCGGCACGTGGGATCTTCCCGGACCGGGGCACGAACCCATGTCCCCCGCATCGGCAGGCGGACTCTCAACCACTGCGCCACCAGGGAAGCCCCAAAATCCTACTTTTAAAAAGCTTCTAGAACTAATAAATGCATTTACCAAGGTCACAGTATTACAAGGTCAGTTCAATCAATTAAATTTCTATACACTAGCAAAGAAAGACTACAAAATGGAAATTTTTAAAGTACCATTTACAAGGGCACAAAAAATCCTGAAATGCATAGGCTAAAATCTAACTAAATATGTGAAAGATCTGCATCCTGAAAAATACCAAACACTGATGAAAGAAATGAAATAAGACCTAAGTAAATGGAGAGAGATTTTGCATTCATGGATTGGCAGGCTGGATATTATTAAGATGTAAATTCCACCAAAATTGATCTATAAATTCAGTAAAATACCAATCAAAATCCTAGAAAGAGTTTTGTAGAAATATATAAGCTGATTCTAAAAATTTACATGTAAAGGCAAAGGAACTATAAATGCCAAAATACGTTTTTAAAGAAAAACATGGGACTCCTGGTTTCTGGTCTGGCATGGAAGGAGCTTAGACGTCACCACTCCATCCTAACAAGTAAAAAACTGAACACACTGAAAAAGCAACAAGTCTTAGATCCATCAGAGAAGTGAGATCACAGGGCAAATTGCTAGCTCCCAGGTTAGAAAGACACACAGGCTGATAGAACCACAACTTACCGAAGCAGAAACCTCCGTGGGAACCGGCACTGGGGTAGGTAAAGTCGAGGTCGGAAAAACTGCACTTTACTTGACGAATTGCTGGCGGCTCAGTGTAGACAATTCTGCGAGTTAAAAACTTGGGGGGACCCGTGGTAGGAGAACCCCAAGCTTTTGTGGTTTTGCCTCCGGGGGCTTTACTGGGTCCTCACGGCGACCGACCATCAGAGAAAAGTTTCTTCCTGCTTCCAAGCAGTGGGAGAGGCAAGTAGTCACGTTTAAATACCCCAGAGCATTCCGTTCTTAACGAGGCATGCCCGCAGGAGAAACTACTTTAGCAGAGCCCAGCCTACTAGGTTTTTATCAGGCATAACCTACCTGGGGGAAGGGAAATACACACCTGCAGCCCCTCCAGCCATCCCAACCCACCAAAGAAGGGGAAGAAAAAGCCAGAGGCAATGGGAACGTTCACAGTCCACCGGGCACTGGCTCACCAAAAGACTAAGACCAGGTCTAGGGCCAGAGAACCCTTCCTTTACGCTCACATCTTACCTCGGCCTTACTGAAGGAGCCGTAGTTCCTTTTACCCAGGACGGCACGTTGAAGGTGGCTTTCAACAAAAAATGAAAAGACATACTAAAAGGCAAAATATACAATTCAAGGCGACAGAGCAGACGTCAGAACGAGAGTTAGAGATGGCAGGGACGCTGGAATGATCAGACCAGGAGTTTTTGTTGTTGTCGTTTTTTAATCTGATTAATATGCAAAGGGATTTCATAGAAAAGAATGAAATAATGCCATTTGCAGCAGCGTGGATGCACCTAGAGATGATCCTAGTAAATTAGAAAGAGAAAGAC
Organism: Kogia breviceps; assembly: GCF_026419965.1. Classification (NCBI taxonomy): domain Eukaryota; kingdom Metazoa; phylum Chordata; class Mammalia; order Artiodactyla; family Physeteridae; genus Kogia; species Kogia breviceps. The sequence goes on along the minus strand of NC_081323.1, from coordinate 4,132,011 downwards.
AAATACCATATGATATCACTTAGATGTGGAATCTCAAATATGACAGAAACGAGCCTACCTAGGTACGAAACAGACGCACGGACATAGAGAGCAGACCTGTGGTTGCCAAGGGGGAGGGGGGTGGGGAGGGATGGAGTGGGAGGTTGGGATTAGCAGATGCAAACAGGGTGGGTAAACAGCAAGCTCCTACTGTATAGCACAGGGGACTATATTCAATATCCTATGATAAAACATGATGAAAAAGAATATTAAAAAAAAGAATGTATATATATATGTATAACTGACTCACTTGGCTGGGTAGTTGATTTACAACACAACATTGTAAATCAACTGTATTTCAATAAAAAAATTAAAATTTAAAAAAATATGCTAAGGGCTTTACTGGAAAAAGTAGACAACATGCAAGAACATAAGAATAATGTAAGCAGAGAGATGGACATTCTAAGAAAGAATATAAGAGAAATGCACTACAACAGGAAGGAAGAATGCTTTTGATGGAGTCGTTAGTATACTGGACACAGCTGAGGAAAGAATCTCTGAGCTCGGGGATGTGACAATAGAAACTTCCAAAATTGAAATGCAAAGAAAAAAAATTGAAAAAAAAAAAAAAAAGAACAGAGAATTCACAAACTGTGAGACAACTACAAAAGGTGTAACATAGTCATTGATGGGAATACCAGAAAGAGAAGACAAGAACAGAAGAGATATTTGAAAAAATAATGATGACAGTTTCCCCAAGTTAATATGAGACAGCAAAGCACAGGTCCAGGAAACTCAGAGAACACCAAACATGATAAAAACAACACTAACAACAAAACAAACCCTAGGCATATGATGTTGAAACTTAAGAAAGTCAAAAATAAAGAAAAAAATTTTGAAAGAAGCCAGAGGAATGAAACCACCTTACCTATAGAGGAGCAAAGATACGAATTCTGTCCACCTTCTTCTCAGAAACCATGCAAGCAAGAAGAGAGTGGAATAAAATATTTAAAGTGTTTAGAGAAAAAAACAACCTAGAATCCTGTACCCTCAAAAATGAGCCTTCAAAAGTGAAGGAAAAATGAAGACTTTCTCAGAAAAACAAAAATTGAGAGAATTTGTTGCCAGTAGACCTGCCTTGCAAGAAATGTTAAAAGTTATTTAGAGAGAAAGAGAATAATATAGGTCAGAAACTTGGGCATACATACAGAAAGGAAAAGCACTAGAGGATAAATAAGTGAAGGTAAAATCCAAACTTTTATTTTTCTTATTTTTTATTGATCTAATGAATCCAAATGATTAATCCAATTGATCTTAATTAATCCAAGAATATCAATAATCATGTTAAATAGCAATTGTCTAAATCTGCCAATTGAGAGATAGAAATTGTCACAGTGGATTAAAAAACATTACCTACCTATATGTTGTCTGCAAGAAACCCATTTTAAACATAAAGACACATATAGATTAAAAGTAAATGGATAGGGCTTCCCTGATGGCACAGTGGTTAGGAATCTGCCTGCCAATGCAGGGGACACGGGTTCGAGCCCTGGTCTGGGGAGATCCCACATGCCGCGGAGCAACTAAGCCCGTGTGCCACAACTGCTGAGCCTGCGCTCTAGAGCCCGTGAGCCACAGTTACCGAAGCCCGCATGCCTAGAGCCTATGCTCCACAACAAGCCATCCACAATGAGAAGCCCCTGCATCGCAAGGAAGAGTAGCCCCTGCTCTCTGCAACTAGAGAAAGCCCACGCGCTGAAAAAATAAAATTAAAAAAAAAAAAAGTAAATGGATAGGTACTTCCCTAGTGGTTAAGACTCCTCACTCCCAATGCAGGGGGCCCAGGTTCCATCCCTGGTCAGGGAACTAGATGCCGCGTGCCGCAACTAAGAGCCTGCATGCCACAACTAAAAGATCACACATGCGGCAATGAAGATCCCGCATGCCACAACTAAGACCCGGTGCAGCCAAATAAATAAATATTTTTTTAAAAAATTAAAATAAAAGTAAATGGATAGAGAAAGCTAGAGCCTGCTAACAGTAATTTTAAAAGTGGGAGTAGCTGGGCTTCCCTGGTGGTGCAGTGGTCGAGAGTCCGCCTGCCGATGCAGGGGACACGGGTTCGTGCCCCGGTCCGGGAAGATCCCACGTGCCGCGGAGCGGCTGGGCCCGTGAGCCATGGCCGCTGCGCCTGCGCGTCCGGAGCCTGTGCTCCGCAACGGGAGAGGCCACAGCAGTGAGAGGCCCGCGAACCGCCCCCCACCCAAAAAAAGTGGGAGTAGCTATATTAATTTCAGATGGTCCAGACTTCAGAGCAAGGAAGATTATCAGGGATAAAGAGCGGCATTACATAATGACAAAGGGGTTAAATCTGCAAGAAGACATAACAATCCTTAATGTGTATTCACCTACCAGCAGAGAATCAAAATACTTGAGGCAAACACTATCAGAACAGCAAGAAGAAATAGGTGAATCCACTGTTAGAGCTGGAGACTTCAGCATGCCTCTGTAACAGATGGTTACATTCACTAGGCAGAAAGTCAGTGAGGACAGAGCTGAACCTAACAGCACCGTCTATCAACTGGATATAAATGACATCTGTAGACTACTTCACCCAACAAGAGCAGATTACAGATTGTTCTCAAGCTCACATGGAACATTCACCAAAATAGACCACATTCTGGCCTGTAAAACAGACCTTAAAAAGTAAAAATCGGACTTCCTGGTGGCGCAGTGGTTAAGAATCCGCCTGCCAGTGCTGGGGACACGGGTTCGAGCCCTGGTCTGGGAAGATCCCATATGCCACGGAGCAACGAAGCCCGCAAGCCACAACTACTGAGCCTGCCCACTAGAGCCTGTGAGCCACAACTACTGTGCTACCACTACTGAAGCCCACGTGCCTAGAGCCCGTGCTCTGCAACAAGAGAAGCCACCACAATGAGAAGCCCATGCACTGCAACGAAGAGTAGCCCCCGCTCACCACAACTAGAGAAAGCCCATGTGCAGCAATGAAGACCCAATGCAGCCAAAAATAAATAAATTAAATAAATAAATTAATTTTTTTAAAAAAAGTTAAAAATCATACAATGTCTTCTCTCAGACCTGAACTGAATTAAAGTGGAAATCATTAACAGAAATATATCTGGAAAATCCCAAAATATGTGGAGAGTAAACAACACACTTCTAAATAACACATGGGTCTGAGAAAAAATTTTAAATTTGACCTAAATGAAAATACAACTTTTCAAAATTTGTGGGATGAAGTGAAAGCAGAGCTTACAGGAAAATTTATAGCATCAACTAGATATATTTGAAGAGAAGAAAGACCTAAAATCAATCATCTAAGCGTCCAGTTTAGGAACTAGAAAAAGAAGAGAAAATCCAAAGTAAGAAGAAGAAAACTAATAAAAAATTACTGTAGAAATCAATGAATTTGAAAACAGTAAGTCAACAGAGAAAATCAACAAAACCAAAAGCTGATTCTTTGAAAAGATCAATAAAATTGATAAACCTCTATCCAGGCTAACTAAGAAAAAAAGGAGAAGATCCAAATGACTAATATCAGAAAAGAAAGAGAAGACATCACTATAGCTACCAAAGATATTAAAAGTATAATAAAGGAATATTATGAACAACTCTATGCTTACAAAATTTTTTTTGATTTATTTATTTTATTTATTTACTTTTGGCTGCGTTGGGTCTTCGTTGCTGCACGCGGGCTTTCTCTAGTTGCGGTGAGCAGGGGCTACTCTTCGTTGCGGTGTGCGGGCTTCTCATTGCGGTGGCTTCTCTTGTTGCGGAGCACGGGCTCTAGGCACACAGGCTTCAGTAGTTGTGGCACATGGGCTCAGTAACTGTGGCATGTGGGCTCAGTAGTTGTGGCTTGAGAGCTCTAGAGCGCAGGCTCGGTAGTGTGGCGCATGGGCTTAGTTGCTCCGTGGCAATGTGGGCTCTTCCTGGACCAGGGCTTGAACCCATGTTCCCTGCATTGGCAGGCAGATTCCTAAACACTACACCACGAGGGAAGCCCCCTATGCTCACAAATTTGATAACCTAGATGAAATGGACAAATTCCCTGAAAGATACAATTTGCCAAAACTCACACAAGGAGAACTAGACAATATGAATGGGCCTATATCTATTAAAGAAATTGAGTCAACAATTAATACACTTCCAAAACTGGGGGAGTTCCCTGGTGGCCTAGTAGTTAGGATTCTGCGCTTTCACTGCCATGGCCTAGGTTCAATCCCTGGTTGGGGAACTGAGATCCCACAAGCCATGTGGTGTGGCCAAAAAAAACAAAACAAACAAACCAAAAACCCCAGAAAGTAGGGACTTCCCTGGTGGTCCAGTGGTTAAGACTCCGCACTCCCAATTCAGGGGGCCAGGGTTCAATGCCTGGTCAGGGAACTAGATCCTGCATGCCACAACTAAGGGCCTGCACGTGGCAGTAAAGATCCTGAGTGCCACAACTAAGACCCGGCACAGCCATATAGATAAATAAGTATTGAAAAAATAAAAAGAAAGTAAAGGCCCAAGATGAGTTCACTGGTGCATTCTGCTAAGCCTTTAAGGAAGAAATCATACTGATTCTCTACAATCTCTTTCAGAGGATAGAAGCAGGGGGAATCTTCCTAATTCATTCTATGAGGCCAGCGTTACCCTAACACCAAAACCAGACAAAGACAGTACAAGTTAAGAAAATTACAAGGACTTCCCTAGCAGTCCAGTGGCTAAGACTCCACGCTTCTAATGCAGGGGGCGTGGATTCGATCCCTGGTCAGAGAACTAAGATCCCACATGCCAAGTGGTGTTGCCCCCAAAAAGAAAAAGAAAACTAAAGACCCATATCATTCATGAACATAAATGCAAAAAGCACCAATGAAACATTAGTACAGGGGCTTCCCTGGTGGCGCAGTAGTTGAGAGTCCGCCTGCCGATGCAGGGGACACGGGTTCGTGCCCCGGTCCGGGAAGATCCCACATACCGCCGAGCGGCTGGGCCCGTGAGCCGTGGCTGCTGAGCCTGCGCATCCGGAGCCTGTGCTCTGCAACGGGAGAGGCCGTAACAGTGAGAGGCCTGCGTACCACAAAAAACAAAAAACAAAAAACATTAGTACATCAAACCTAACAGTGTATAAAAAGAATTATAAATCATGACCAAGAGAGATTATCCCAGGTATACAAGGAAGTTCAACATTCAAAAATTAATGTAATCCATCACATCAACAAGCTAAAAAAGAAAAATCACATGATCATATCAACAGATGCAGAATAAGCATCTGACAAAATCCGATACCCATTCATGATAAAAACTTTCGGTAAATTAAGAATAGAGGGAACTTCCTCAGTTTGACAAAGAATACCTACAAAAAAAACCCCTACAGCTGTGAAGTCAGACAAAGGCAAATACCATATAATATCACTTACATGTGGAATCTAAAATAAGCCTACAAATGAACTTGTCTACACAACAGAAATAGAGTTACAGATGTAGAAAATAAACTTATGGTTACCAAGGGGTAAGGGGGAGCGGGATAAATTAGAAGATTGGGATTGACATATACACTCTACTATATATAAAATAGATAACTAATAAGGACCTATTGTATAGCACAGGGAAATCTACTCAATACCTTGGAATGGCCTATATGGGAAAAGAATCTTGAAAAGGGTAGATATATGTGTAACTGATTCACTTTGCTGTACACCTGAAATTAACACAACATTGTAAATCAACTGTATTCCAAAAAATTTTTTTTAAAAACAGCTAACATCGTACGTCATGGTGATCATACTTGGCTTTCTCACTAAGATCAGATTCTAAGCAAAGATAACCCCTCTCACCACTACTTTTCAGCATTGTACTGCAAGTCCTAGCTAATGTAAGAGCACAAGAATATTTTTTAAAAAGGTATACAGATTGTGAAGGAAAACATAAAACTGTCATTGTTTGCAGACGACATAATTGTCTACGTAGAAAGAATCAACAAAAACTCCTGGAACTAAAAAGTGATTATAGCAAGACTGCAGAAGACAAGGTTAAGGTACAAAAGTCAATTGCTTTCCTATATACCAGCTATGAACAAGTGGGTTTCGAAATTTAAAACACAATACCATTTGCATTAGCACCAAAAAAAAAAAAAAAAAAAAGAAGTGCTTTGGTATAAAACTAACAAAATATGTACAAGATCTATATGAGGAAAACTAAAAACTCTGAGGCTCAAAAATCAAAGAACAGGGAGTTCTTTCACTGTCACTGGCCCAGGTTCAATCCCTGGTTGGGGAACTGAGATCCCGCAAGCTGCCTGGCATGGCAAAAAAAAAAAAAAAAAAAATCAAAGAACTATATATGGAGAGCTATTCCGTTTTTATGGATTGGATTACTGAATATGGTCAAATTATCAATTCTTTCCAACTTGACTGAAAGATTCATTGTAATCCCAATCAAAATCCCAGCATTTACTTTGTGGATATTTTCAAACTGACTCCAAAGTTCATGAGAAGAGAGAAAAGACCCAGTATAGCCAATTCAATATTGAAGGAGATAAATAAGTCAGAAGACTAAGACTACCTGACTTCAAGACTTAGTATAAGGCTACACTAATCATGACAGTGTGGTATTGGCAAAAGAATAGACAAATAGGGTGATGGAAAAGAATAGACAACCCAGAAATAGACTCACATAAATACATCACCTGATTTTTGACAAAGGATCAAAGGCAAGATAATGGGAAAAAGATAGTGTTTTTAACAAATGACCTTGAGTTTGGTGAAGACTTTTCAGATACAATACCAAAGGCACAATTCATGAAAGAAATCACTGATAAGCTGGACTTCATTAAAATTAAAAGTTTCTGCTGTGCAATAGACAAAGTCATGAGAATAAAAAGACATGCCACAGACTGCAAGAAAACATTTGCAAAAGACACATCTGATAAGGACTCTTATTCAAAATATAGAAGGAACTCTTAAAACTCAACGATAAGAAAACAAACAAACAAACAACCCAGTTATCAATCGGGCCAATGGCTTTCATGGACACCTCACTAAAGGAAATATAGAGATGGCAAAACAAACATGTGAAAAGATGCTCCACATCGTATGTCATCAGAGAAATGTAAAAAAAGACAGCAATGAGCTACCACTACACACCTGTTAGAAAGGCCAAAATTCCAAACACTGACATCAGATGCTGGTGGGGATGTGAAATGGTGCAGGCCACTTTGGAAGACAGTTCGGTGGTCTCTTCTAAGACTAAACACACCCTCACCATACAATTCAGCAATCACACTACTTGTTATTTACCGAGAGAAGTTGAAAACTTATGTCCGCACAAAAATCTGCACACAGATGTTTATAGCAGCTTTATCAATAACTGCCAAAACTTGGAAGCAACCAAGATGTCCTTCATTAGGTAAATGTATAAATAATCTGGGGTAGATTCCAACAATTGAATATATTCAGTGCTAACGAGAAATGAACTATCTAGCCGTGAAAAAACATGGAGGAGACTTAAGTGTGTATTACTAAGTATAAGAAGCCAGTCTGAAAAGGCTACATATTGTATGATTCCAAATATATGACATTCTTGAAAGGATAAAACTATGGATACAGTAAAAAGGTCAGTACTATCAGGGGTTAGGAAAGATGGAGAGATGAATAAGTGAAGTACGGATGACTTTTAGGGCAGTGAAACTACTGCGTATGATACAGAAAAGGTGGATATGTAATTATAATTTGTCCAAACCTATAGAGTATACAACACTAAAAGTCAACCTAAGGTAAATTATGGACTTTGGATGATAATGATGTGTCAACGTAGGATCATTAGTTTTAACAAAGTACCACTTTAATTTGATTTTAGGGACTTTCCTGATGGTTCAGTGGCTAAGACTCCGTGCTCCCAGTGAAAGAGGCCTGGGTTCGATCCCTGGTCAGGGAACGAGAGCTCACATGCCGCAACTAAGAGTTTGCATGTTGCAACTAAAGATCCCGCATGCTACAACTAAAAATATCCCGTGTGCTGCAACTAAGACCTGGTGTAGCCAAATAAATAAATAAATATTTTTTAAAGAATTCTGGAAAAAAAAAATGTTGTCAGTGGCCAGACCATGAAAAGCCTTATAAACCTTTAAGGAGACTGGATCTTATCTTAAGAGCATTAGGAAATGGCTGGTGAATATTGTATTAGTTTCCTATAACTTCCATAACAAATTATCACAAACTGGGGACTTAAAACAAGAGGAATTTATCCTCTCATAGTTCTAGAGGCTAAAAGTCCAAAATCGGGACTTCCCTGATCGTCCAGTGGGTAAGACTCAGAGCTCCCAATGCAGGGGGCCCGGGTTTGATCCCTGGTTGGGGAACTAGATCCCACATGCATGCCGCAACTAAAGATCCCGCATGCTGCAATGAATTTCCTGAGTGCAGCAACTAAGACACGGTGAAGCCAAAATAAATAAATAAATTAAAAAAAATAAAAGTCCAAAATCAAGGTGTCAGCAGTCCCCTGCTTCCTTTGAAAGCTCTAGGGGAATTTTTTTTTTTTTTTCCTCTTCTGTCTTCACCTGGCTCCAATGTTCCTTGGCTGTGTCTGCCAAGGAATCCCTCCAATCACTGCTTCTATCTTCACATGGCCTTCTTCTCTGTGTATAAGGAGACTTGTCATTGGATTTAGGGCCCACCCAGCTAATCCAGGATGATCTCCCGGATTAGGTTAAGATCCTTAACTTAGTTATATCTGCAAAGACTTCTTTTGCAAATAGGGTCACATTCACAGATTCCGGGGATTAGAACATGGACATAGCTTTTGGGGGACCACCATTCAACCTACTGCGATATTAAACTACGTAACACACATCCATAGGGTTGCTGAGTTAGTTAAGACTCTTTAAGTGATGTTTGAAACCTCCTCTGGCTAAACCAAGCAAAGAAAGGGGGTAGGGGAAAGAGGGTTACTGGAATATTACTGGGAAGGTCACAAAATTGAAGGAAAGTGAACAAGCTGGCCTTAGAGAGGCCCAGGGCAGCACCAAGGATCTCATCCGTGAGAATTCATTAATTAAGCTTTGGATCAGGGATTGGCAAGTATTATTTTCTATGAATGACCATGGTCTACGTTAATATTTTCAGCTTTGCAGGCTATACAGTCTCGGTTGCAACTCCTCAACTCTGCTGTTGTTTGTGAAAGCAGCCATAGAGAAGATGTAGATGAACGAGTATGGCTGTTTTCCAATATTTATTCCATGTTTATTAACAAAATTTTCCAACTTGATTTTTAAAAACAGGAAACGGTCTGGTTAGTCTACTGCAAGCCATATGCCCACAGTACTGTGATAGAGGCACCCACTAAGGCCAGATGAAATGCTGAAGCAGTTGTGGCCCACAGGAAAATCAAGATGCCCCTACCAAAAAGAGAGGGGATAGATACTTCCCAGTATCCTAGTATCTGGATCAGCAAATGAGTGTAGGTGTGTGCCAGCCATGGAGGACCCCATAAGAGCGAGAACCACCATAGCTGCAGCTCTCATGAGGCTCACAGTCAAACTGAGAGGTACACCAGTCCAAGATGTATACCGTGAGTGTACAGTAATAACTGAGACACACACTCCAAGGGAGAGAACATAGGTTGACCTCAGGGTTCCTCAACCTCTGCACTATTGACATTTGGGGCTGGATAATTCTTTGTTTTGGGGGCTGTCCTGTGCCTTGTAGGATGTCAAGTAGCACCTTGGACTATATCCACTAGATGCCAGGATCAAACCCCACCCTACCCTTCAGTTGTGACAACTAAAAATATCTCAAGACAGTACCAAATGTCCCCTGAAGGGCATAATTGCTCCTGGTAGAGAACCACTGGTCTACAAGGAAATGCGGTAGGGCAACCTGCCTTCTTCTGGCGAATCAGGAAGGCTACTCCAGGGGAATGATGGATGAGTTGAGGTCTGAAGCGTGAATAAAAGTCACCTAAACCAAGGAGAGGAGAGAATCACAAACCAAATGAGACAACAGCAAATGCAAAGGTGTCTCTGGTTGGAGAGAGCATATGGCATGCTGATGAATTCAAAGAAGGGTTACAAGAGCGGACCCGAGCGTGTGCAGTTTGGAGTTTTCTGAAGCCATTGAGAGGTTTTAACAGAGCAGTGACAGTAAGATAGCTAAAACAAACAAAACGAGAGAGCTGAAAGCAACAACAACAAAAACCAAAACCCTCGTGGCAGTGGAACCAAAGAGAGCAAGAGAAGATATTTGGGAGGCTGTAGCTACAAGCTTGGTGAGAGGTGATGGACCAGTTTAGAAGAATGAAGACAGAGAAAAGTAAAAAGATTCAATATTTGAGGCATTAGGTGATGGATCGGAAATGAGGTAAAAGGGACACGTTTCAGATGTGACTTTTAGGTTTCTGACTTGGCAGAAATGGTGGTACCATCCACCAAGGTCAAGAGCATCGAAAAAGGACCAGGGATGAGTAAGGATGGGTGAGGGAGCCAATGATATCAACCTCGCACAGGTTGTGTCTGAAATGCCTTCAAGACAGACAAGGGGAATTGTTGATTGGGAGGTGGCTATAAAGACCTTGAGCCCAGAGGAGAAATCAGGGCTGGGGGAGATATACTTGGGAGTCATCAGGGCAAAATGATCACGAAATCTGTGGGCGCAAATATAGAGTGAGAGAGAAGGTCTAGACCCAAGCCCTAAAATCTCCAACATTTAATGGCCAAGAGGAGGAGACAGCATTGGTGAGAGAGACCAGAGACCAAGGAGTGAGACAGAAGGGCAGCCAGCGGAGCATGGGGAAGCGTGTGTCCTATGAAGGAAGACATGGTCAGCAATATCAAAGGCTGCTGATGTCAGAGAAGAGGCAAAAGACCGAGAATGGACCCATGGTCAGTGACCTTGGAGGCCTGGGTGACCTCAGAAAGAGCTTTTCTGTGAGTGATGAGAGTAAAAGCCAGACTGGAGGTGATTGAGCAATGAAGGGGAGGTGAGCCAGTGTAGACTTTGCTGGGGAGGAAGGAGAGGTGGAGACAGAGATTAGTGCTGGGGCTGCTGGTGGGAATGTAAATTGGGGCAGCCTCTGTGGAGAACAGTATGGAGGTTCCTCAGAAAACTAGAAATAGAACTGCCATGTGACCCAGCAATTCCACTCCTGGGTAGAGATCCAAAAAAAACCAAAAACACTAATTCAGATACATGCACCTCAGCATTCACAGCAGCTCTATTTACAACAGCCAAGATATGGAAGCAACCTAAGTGTCCATCAACAGGGGAATGGATAAAGATGACATGGTATATATATGTATGTGTGTGTGTGTGTGTGTGTGTGTGTGTGTGTGTGTGTGTGTGTATAATGGAATACTACTCCGCCATAAAAAAAGAACAAAATTTCTAGTGGGGGGAGATAAATTAGGAGTTTGGTATTAACAGATACACACTACTGTATATAAAATAGATCTACAACAAGGACCTACAGTTTGCACAGGGAACTATATTCAATCTCTTGTAATAACCTATAATGGAAAAGAACCTGAAAATGAATATAGATCTATCTATCTATCTATGTATATTCTTTATACATATATATGTATAAATATATACATCCCTTTGCTGTGTGCTTGAAACTAACACAACATTGTAAATTAACTACACTTCAATTTAAAACTACTTTTTAAAAAAGGACAGAATTTTGCCATTTGCAGCAACATGGATGGACTTGGAGTGTACTATGCTAAGTGAAATAAGTCACACAGAGAAAAGACAAATACCGTATATCACTTATATGGTGAACCTGAAAAATACAACAAACTTTTGAATATAACAAAAAAGAAGCAGACTCACAGACACAGAGGACAAACTAGTGGTTACCTGTGGGGAGAGGGAAGGGGGAGGGGCAATATAGAGGTAGCGATTTAAGTCATACAAACTATCATGTATAAGATAAGCTACAAGGATGTATTGTACAACACAGGGAATACAGCCAATATTCTCTAATTACTATAAATGGAGTATAACTTTTAAACATTGTATATAAATAAAGTTAAGTGCTGAAGTTGGGTGAGGCTGAGGAGGGTTGGGGAGTTCAAGTCGTGGGTATTGGGGCATTCAGAAATGTCAGTGGGAAGGATCCAGTTGAGAGGAAGAAAATGATCGTGAAGAAGGGAGGGGTACGGTGGACGGTGTGAGACCTCTGAGAAGGAAGGAGGCCATGGAACCCAAAGTCCTGCTGGAGGAATTCTTGTGAGACAGGGGAGTTCCCTCTCTGATAACGGGTGAAAGGAGAGAACAATAGTGAGGTTGCCCTGGGTGGCAGGAAGTTAATGAGAAGAAAAGGATAGGCAGACAGGGGTGGAAGACAGTGGACCCATTTGGGGGAGTGGCTACGCAGTCTCTTTTTATCCTCTCTGGAGATTGCCCCTTCTTCAGGTCTACATGGGAAACAAAAATGGTGGAAAGCTGAACACCACTTTGTCCAACACAATACTGTCCCCTGGCCACTTCTGATTAGTCCAGGAATAGACACTGTATGCAAACTGGGTCAATCGGTATCCCTGTAAACATGGTGGGACCCTGGCAGCCAGTTTGCATCATACCATAGCCCTCTCTTGGCACAGGCAAAATAATTTTCTTGATTCACGGGTAGACACCTCATCCAGTCCATGAAATTGGACGTGAAGCTAGGATATTCAGTCTTATCCTGGACAAATTTTTGCATAGTAGGGATGGAAATTTAGGAGATTTTGATGGTCACAATTTCTCACATGTAACGTGTAGGGCATGGAAATGCATATGGCAGTATTTTGTTGAGAGGGAGATGGAAGCAGATGCAGGAGGAGCATTTATGAGAAAGAGGGGCCGGAGAGCTCTCCAGACCCTAGTTCCAGTCTTTCCCTGCCTATATGTTCTTGCTTCCACAAGACTCCTCATAGCCTTATGATAAATTCCCTTTCTTAAGCTACCTTCTAGTTCTCGCATCCAAGTGTACTTACCAATTCAGCAGGGGAGTAACAAGTTGAAAATTTTATTTGAAGGAGTCCCTGAGTCATTTAGTCATATGTATCCATAAGATTAGGTAAAACTCAAATAGCGTGAAATTATAAACAATTAATTTCCGCCAACAAAGCTGAATGTAATGGTAATATACATTGACATCATAATATTTAGAATAAAATAACTGTGGGCTTTTTCTAAAAGTTTCTTAGGCTCTTAGGGTACATTTGATCATAAGGAGGCACTCGTTCAAACCAAGTCAAGCAAAAAGAGGAATTCATTGGAAGGACACAGAGATGGGGACCTCATAGCAGCAATGGTTGCAAGTATAGCTGGTACTCACGAAGAGTCGGGGCTGGGGGCTTCCCTGGTGGCTCAGTGGTTGAGAATCTGCCTGCCAATGCAGGGGACACGGGTTCGAGCCCTGGTCTGGGAAGATCCCACATGCCGTGGAGCCACTAAGCCCGTGCGCCACAACTACTGAGCCTGCGCGTCTGGAGCTTGTGCTCCGCAATACGAGAGGCCGTGACAGTGGGAGGCCCGCGCACCGCGATGAAGAGTGGCCCCCGCTCGCTGCAACGAGAGAAAGCCCACGCACAGAAACGAAGACCCAACACAGCCAAAAATAAATAAATAAAATGTTTTAAAAAATGGTTAAGATGGTAAATTAAAAAAAAAAAAAGAATCGGGGCTGGTCCATCAGAAGTAGAGTGTACTGTCTCTCAGGAGCCGGAGCCACTAGATAGATCCCTCACCTCTGCAGTTCCCCTGTATCTGATTCCCCAGCTCTAGCCCTACACCACCTCTTGGCTGCAGCAACCAACACTCTTGAACTAGTATCTCTGGTCCTAGTTCCAACACCTGGAAAAGAGAATTAATGGCCCCATCTTGGGGCGTGTCTACTCCAGTCCAACCTACCATGGACAGGTGAAACTGGGGCTAACACAGAAGCTGACACTGTCCCTTCAGAAAGGGCTAGGGGGATGAGCAGTTCTCAGCGAGGGCAGGAGCTGGGCAGTTCCCCCAAGAGGGACCCTCTGCACCCACGTGCAGCACGTGGCAGCACCCACGTGCAGAAACTCTAGGGGCTGCCATGCCCAAGTCTCCCTTCAGAGCGACACTTCTCGGGGTGCTTTTGTCCAGAGAAGCTGCCTTACTTTCTGTTGTGTGACCCTCGCTTCCCAACCACACCTGATTGGAGCAAAAGGTGGTCCCTGTAATGGTCAGGACAGTGGTAAGAAATTCAAACGACTTGAAGCAAAAGAGACAAAGGCGACTGGGAGGAAATTAACAAGCTCACTCAATGAGGAAGGACAGAAGTCATGGTGGCCTCGAGGATGACTGGACCCAGGGATTCGGGATACTCTGTCTGGACCTCTGTCTCTCCACCTGTCCCTTTTGCTTCTTCCTATGGGGTGTTTTCATTCTTACCTACGGCAGACGTCATCTGTGTTCACGCAGGGAGCATGGCAGCTGGTTCCACCAGCCCCACAACTAAGAAATAGCAGCCTTTCTCCAATTTGAGCTTGAAAAATCTTCCATAAGGACCCATTGTAGTGTAGACCACATTTTGTTTATCCAGTCATCCATCAGTGGACACTTGGGCTGCATCCACTTCTTCACTGTTGTGAATAACGCTGCTATGAACCTAAGTGTACAAATATCTCTTTGAGACCCTGTTTTCAATTCTTTCAGATATATACTCAGAAGTGGAACTGCTGAATCATATGGTAATTCTATTTTTAATTTTTTGAGGAACTGCCATACTGTTTTCCATACTGTGCTCCATTTGACAATCCTACTTTTGCTGACTTTTTTTGTCCAGTAGTCTATCAATTGTCAAGAGTGAGGTACTGAATTTTCCAACAATTGTTGTCGAATTGTCTATTTTTCCTTTCAGTTCAGTCAATCTTTCCTTCACTCACTTTGGGTTAACCAACAGAGGTTGACATGTACATATATACATTTATAACTGTTATATCTAACTCTTGTAGTGACCCATTTATCATTATGATTTATCTTTAAGTCTTAAAGTCTCTTTGTCTGATATTGATAAAGAAACCCCAGCTCTCTTATGGTTGCTGTTTGCATGGTATATCTTTTTTTCTATCCTCTTGCTTTCAACCTATTTGTGTCTTCGAATCTAGGGTGTTTCTGTTCAAGACAGCGCACAGCTGGGTCTTACTTTTTCATCCAGTCTGACGGTCCCTGTCTTTTGAGATTTTTAGTCCTTGCACATTTAATGACATTCCTGATAGGACTGGGTTTATGCCTGCCATTTTGCTATTTGTTTTCTATTTGTCTTATGTCTCTTTTGTTCTCCTTTACTGGCTATTTGACATTAAATATGTTTTCATAAACCACTTTATCTGTTGATTTTTTTCTACTTTTTAAAAGTTATTTTATTCGTGATTGCTATGAGGGATTACAATATGCATCTTAATTTAGCACAATCTGCTTCAAAATAATATCAACTTAATTTCAGTAAAATCTGGAAACTTTGCTCCATTATGGTCTCATTCCCCACCCCCAATCCGTTGTGCTATTACAAACCCAACCATACAGTGTTACAATGATCACTTTGTCCAATCTGAGATATTGTTTAAAAGGCGTATTCCCCTTGTTGCTTTCAAGCATAGGAGCATACATGAGCAAAAATGTCAGAGATTCATGCTGTTCTTACCTGAAGCTTGGTAGTGTTCATTAAGAAATGCTTCTCAGTTTGTTGAATGCCTTTGGTCAGTTTGCACAAGGCTGCAGTGGCTATTTTTGACAGTTTCGTCCAGCTTTGGGGGACAGGATTTGTTGATCCCGCTCTGTCCTCATGCCAGATGTGAGAAAATGGTTTGTTTTTCTTTCAGGTGAAAGGGAATCTGCTGAGGGGTATCAAACAGAGGAGGGACATAATCTGATTTTAAAAGATCACTCTGGATACTTGTATTCATTACTGTTTGATTCATAAGAAATTACCCCAAATTTATTGGCTTAAGGCGACACACCTTTATTATCTCATTGTTTCTATAGGTCAGAAATTGGGAAGCAGCGTAGCTTGGTGTTTCTGATTCAAGGTCTCTCGCAAGCCTGCAGTCAAGATGTCAGCTGGGGTTTGAATGGGAGGGGAAGACACACTTCCAAGTTCACTTTCTTGGCTGGTGTAGGATGCCTTAGTTCTTCACCACGTGGTTCTCTCCACAGGTCTGCCCACACCTTGGTGTCGGTCCTCCTCCAAAGCAAGTGACCCAAGTGACAGTGTGACCACGATGGAAGTCCCAGTGGCCTTTTATGACCTGCTCTGTGAAGTCTCACCCTGTCTGGGCTTTATTCCATTCATTAGAATGAAAATAGCTACGGTCAGCCCACACTCAAGAAGAGGGAAAACTAAGCTCCACCTCCTGAAGACACGAGTATTCAAAGACTTTGTGGTGGCCAGTGAGTCACTTTGGAGAAGCAGAGAGGAAGTTAAGGGATGAAAACTCTGTACCCTCTAAATCGTTGCACGCACCATTGCCAGATCATTCTCATCAGATTCAAGTCTGCTCATGGCACACTCCTGCTCAAAAGCCATCGTAGTTTTCCATTGCCTATACCCCACAGGAGGAAGGCTAACGTCTTCAGCATGTAATTCAAGGCATTCCACGATCTCACCCTATTTCCCATCCTTCTCTCCCACGGCCATTTTCTTTCCTATGATCAACCAGACGGAGCCATTCCTTACTTCTCACACCTTCCCTCTTGCTCCTTCCCCTTCAAATGCCCTTCTCTCTAATCTCAGCATGCTCAAATTCTGCCTACCCCTTTAGTATCTGCTCAAAAGCATTTCTCCCGAGAAACAGTGCCTAACCATCCCGGTCAGAAATGAAATAAAATGGGCAGGAGGGAAAAAAAAACACCACAAAGAAATAAAATAAAATGGCGTTATGATATCACTTATATGTGGAATCTAAAAAAAACGATACAAATGAACTTATTCACAGAACAGAAACGGACTCACAGACATAGAAAACAAACTTATGGTTACCAAAGGGGGAGAGGTGGGGAGGGAAAAATTAGGAGTTTGGGATTAACGTGTATACACGACTATACGTAAAATAGATCGTCAACAAGGACCCACTGTAGAGCACAGGGAACCCTACTCAATATTCCGTAATAACCTATATGGGAAGAGAATCTGAAAAAGAATAGATGTATGTGTATGTATAACTGAATCACTTTGCCGTACACCTGAAACTAACACAATATTGCAAATCAACTATACCCAATATAATATAAAAATTTTTTCAATTAAAAAGTAAAATATGAACATAAAAAAAGAAAAAAATTCTTCCTTTTCTGAATTTCAGGAAAACTTTATCAGCACTTCTGTCACAGCAAATGTCCTTTTCACCTTCATATTTAAATGATCTCTCTCCTTAGTGGATTTTCAGCTTCTTGATGGCATGGGTCATAGACACCTTGGTCACCTTGGTCCCTCTGTGGTATGTAACCTTGCATCTAGAAGTTCAGTAAGTATTTGTTCATTTTACTTGCATCGTAAGGATACAAATTATAGCCCCCCAATAGGGGAGCTTTGCAATCTTTGGATTTTTTTCCTTTATGATAAAGGGATTCAGCAAAATTAAAAAAGGAAAAACTCTGTGGATGTTTGGAGAATAGGCTGAGAAAGCCTCCTGCAGGGTCTAGGGGAAAGTGAGTGGAAACCTGGACCAAGACGGTGGCAGTGGAGATGGGGAGAAGTGGGGAGACGTGAGGTGTGTTTTCAAAGTGGGGCTGATACAGGATTTGCCTTTGGATTGGATGGGAGAAGGGAAAGAAGTTAAGGATAACTTGCAGGTGTTTGGTGTTGGTAACTGGAGCTGGTGGCCCCATTTCCTGAGAGGGGAAGAAGGCAGAAGTACCACATTTGGGGTGCTAATGGAGATGTCGGGGTGCCCACGGAGAAGCCTAATGGTGAGGTCAAGGGGCACTTGGGTCGGTAGATACACGAGTCCGGAGATGAGAGCAGACACGAGGGCTGCAGGTACAGATTTGAGTTCTCAGCATAGAGATGGCTTCAAAGATGGGGGTGAATGAGATCCCCTAGGGAGAGAGTGGGAAGGGAAGAGTCCAGGCCTGAGTCCCGAGGCTCTGCAGTGGCTAGAGAACAAGTAGAGGGACAAGAGGGGAAGAAGTCTGAGACAGAACAGCCGAGCAAGGACAGTGTTTCAAGAAGGCCAGAGCTGCGTGTGCATTTACTCTCGACAGATCAAACAGACTGGAGACCCAGCGGTGTTCTTTGGGTACAAAAGAGAGGTTGACATTGGCAAGTGTAGCTCAGTGACATGAAGGAGACGGGGAAAACAGAGAGGAGTGGCTGAAGCATGGCTAGAAGACGAGGAATTTAAACATTGGGGTGTTTATTATACACTCACCGTATAAGACCCTTCAGACTCTATCTGTCGGGCCTCCAAGCCTCTCCCAAATGTACTCACTCCATCCCCACGCCTGCCTCAATCTCGGTTACCATCAAGTCCCACCTGGATGTCTCATCCACAGCATCCTAACTGGTCTCCCAACCTCTACTTTGCACCCTTCAAACCCTTTCTCTATGGTGGCCAGAATGACCTTAGGAAGACCCTACATCTGACATGTCACTCTTGTGTTTAGAAGCTTTCATCGGCTACCTTTACCCCGGGGATAAAGTCCAAACCACTTGTAAGTTTCTAGGCCATATGGTTCCTGCTTGGATCTCTGTCTCTCTGTCTCTCTCTCCCCATTTCATCTTTGCTCTCCAGTCATTTTCTTTCACTGTCATCTTGGATTTTTTCTACTGTGCCCTCTTTGTATTGTCGTTGTCCTCCAGGTTCAAGTCTGAAGTCTCAGATTAAACATCATTTCCCTAGAAAGGCTTCCCTTGACCTCTCTCTTTGAGGTCAAGCCCTCTCCTCTCTGCACTTTCCCTATCATCAGAGACGACATTTCTTTTCTCTTTTCTGCCATTAGCACTAGATAAACAGCGTCTATGGTTTACAGCCCATAACCCCAAGTAGGCACCCAGTAAATATTTCTTGAATGGATTAAGTGAAACCAACTTCTCATTTCCAAGGAAATTCTCCACCAGAATTTTTCTGAAATAGGAAAATATCTTAAAAGACTTTAGAGTCCTTGTTTTCAGTAATGCAAGCTAATCTGGACATTTTAGATGAGACTTTTCAAAAACAACAGGTCAACCATATCTCAGGAGGCAAGACCTATAGACTCAACTATTCTCAATCATTGCTACTTACAGACGGAATGTAATGCTTTCACTAGGGGTTGTTTGTTAATCCATTTAATAATAAGTAACTTTTTGGTTGAGAGAGAGGTGAGTTAAATAATCCCCGATTCCATAGAAGCAATTAGTTATACATACATGAATTTGCCTGCTTTCAATTCAGGTACTGTTAAAAAAAAAATTCCAAGAGGAAAAGTGGTGGGAGTTTAACAGCCACCCATTCTTTGCAACATTTTCCGAAAGCAGATGAAAATGAACCCTGAAACAAGCCAACAGCAGGGACACTCATTAACTTAATACACTTTAATCTCGTGAATAGAAGCTGGAACCGAGTCACTTAATCCAGAGCCATGGACTCCCACCTCTGGACACCTGCAAGACATCCAGGCAAGGGTGTTCCCGTGGCACCTCCAATCAGCACGACCCAATCTGAACTCATTATCCAACTCATTAGGGTCCCGTGCAGAAACCAGCCCGCCCCCTGGGCTCTCTGTCTCCGTGCTGCTCCACCCCTGGCACACAGGCTGCAAGTCTCAGGAACATCTTCCTGGGCTGACTCCTTAAGCCATCCCCAAGTCTGCTGCATCCTAAGGACTTAACCTCAATCTCGCAGCAGCCGCCCCAGCCCCTTCTTGGCCCCCGTTAACTCTCACTGAGGCCTCCTAACTTGCATTCCCAACTCCAAGTTCCCTCATCCTCATCATAATGACTAATACTTGCTGAGCACCTACTGTGTGCAAGCTCCACGCCTGGTGCTCTACATACGTTAATGCATTACATCTTTCCAAAGAGTCCTCAGTGAAAAGCCCAACTCCCCTTCACCATCTCCCCGAGCCTACCTCTCCCACTTCATCCGGGCTTCTTGCTGGCCTGCCAGGTGCCAGTCTCAGTGGCCTTTGGGTTCCAAGGACACACGACCAGCCTCTGTCCGGCAGCTCTGCTCTCCTAGTGTTCTCTCCTTGGTCCAGCTTGCTTCGCTCCTTTTGCCATATGACTCTCAGCTCAAATATAAGTTTCTTAGAGATTGACAAAGTTGGGCTCTCCTATTATCACAGAGTACCAACCAGCACTTGTTACGCTCTGTTATTGTCTCATTTGTTTGTTCCCTCAGGTGAATACAGTCTCCCCCAGGGCGAGGGTGATGTCCGATTTGTTCACCAATGAGCTCCAGGTGTAGCATAGTGCCAGGCACTTAGGGACACGCAATAAGCAGTAGTCAGATGAGGAAAGAAGTAATGCATGAAAGCATAGTGCTGATGAGCCCTCTGTAAGTGGTGGCTGTGATCTATATATCTATATCTGTATATACATATATATTCTTTTTCAGATCCAGAATATATATATATATATATATATACACTTTTTCAGATTCTTTTCCATTATAGGTTATTGCAAGATATTGAATATAGTTCCCTGTGCTGTACAGTAGTAGGTCCTTGTTGGTTATCTATTTTATATACAGTGGTGTGTATCTGTTAATCCCAACTCCTAATTTATTCCTCCCCCTTCTCTTTTGGTAACCATAAGTTTGTTTTCCATGTCTGTGAGTCTATTGTTTTTTCGTAAATAAGTTCATTTGTATCATTACTTTAGATTCCACATATAAGTGATATCATAAACCCTGTGCCCAATAAGTTGGCCCTGTCCTTGTGCCCAGGTGTCAGATGAGGAAACTGATGCTCAGAGGACCAAAATTCCCAGTGAAAAAGACCCGGAGCTGGCACCGGAAGCCAGGCCACGTGTGAGTCTAGTTCCAAACTTCTATCCCGATCCAATATCCCTGGTGCCCAAACAGGTCGCGCTCCTGGATCGGTACGGGTGGTTCCCTCCGCAGCGTGTAGGCTGCCCTCTGCGCCCCACCCCTCCGCGCCGGCCCCGCCCCTCCGCCCCGGCCCCGCGCTTCCCGCCTGGGATGAGGCGCGCGTCCGCAGGGGGCGGGGCCGCGGGGCCGCGCGTGCGCGCGTCCCGTCCGCCGTGCGCATGCGCCGTGCTCGCGCGCGCGCTCGCGGGAGAGGATGGCGGGGTCCGCGCCGGGCGCCATCATGGACGAGGACTACTTCGGGAGCGCGGCCGAGTGGGGCGACGAGGCGGACGGCGGCCAGGTGAGGGGGGCACCGGGCGCCTCCGACGAGGACTGTTGGTCTCCGTCGCCGGCAGGCCGGCCCCGCCCCCGCCGCGTGGTCCAAGCACAGCCCGCCCCGCCCCCTCCCGTCGCGCGACCACCCCCCGGGCGCGCGGCCTCTCGGGGTGCACGGGACGGGGATGCGTGGTGAGGACCCGGAATCCCCCAGTGACGGGCTCCGGCCGCAGGGGCACCGCCCCCCAGTCGTGACCCGAGCTGACCTTCCGACCACCCTGGGGCGGCCTCGGGGCCGGGTCCTGGGATTTCTTAGCCCCGCCCGGGAGGGTCAGACACCACCTCGAAGGTGGAGGATTGGGCCCAGACACAGAGTGTGAAAAGTAGTCATAATCTTTAAAACAATCCAACTCAGCATCATGAGGGGGAAAAGTGGAACTTGGACTTACTTTCCCACATGTGCTTTACTGTTTGTAAACCATACTCTTGGGCGCTCTGGCCTGAGTGAGGAGGAAAGGATCGTCCGTCCTCCACCTTCAAGGGTTTGCTGTGGAAGCTGAGGGAGGCTCAGAACCTTCTCCCCTGAAGCCAGGGGTTGCACAGTCGGAACTGGGCGCTGTCGCTCGGCCAGGGGACCCCAACCTGATTCTCATCTGAAGAGCCACCCGCAGTGATGTTTGAAACCCAGCTTCCCAGGCCCCTCCCCTGGGGCCTGGGAGGAGTTGGTCTGGAGGGGAGCCTAGGAACCTGCCTTTTAACAAGAGTCAAGGTTAGCTGTTTTGGGGACACACTGAAGTGATATTTTGAAGGAAGAAAGCCTGGAGTGGGGTGTGCCCCGTTGAAAGGGGCTGGCGGGGCACTGAGGGCATTGAAGCCGGGGTACAGGGATGCAAAGGTGGGCGCTGTGTTCCAGGAGCTGAAAGGAAGCCTGTGTGGTTAGTTGCCTGGTGGAAGCAGTGGGTTCTGAAGGGCCTTTGAGAGCTGCTGAAAAGCATGACTTGTTCAAGAGTTGGGGGCAGGGAGTGACCCTCTAAGCTTCACGTGTCGGATCATTCCAGGGTGTTGGAAGCTTCGAGTGAGAGAGTCAGATTTAGCTAATTGAAAATGTGTGCTGGCTAGGTGCTTTCATGCATTATCTCGTTCCACGCTCAAGATACTGAGTTGGGTGTTAACTCTGCTCATTTTGTAAATGAAGAAAGTGAGACGGGAGGACCTCGTGACCTGCCCAAGGTCATGAAACTCATACATGAAGGGATGGGGTTCCCACTTAGGTCCTTTGTCTCCATCTCCACTCCAGCAAACCGCCGGACCACCAAAGCCTTCCGGTCACAGCGCGTTACAACTAGGGCATATCTAAGGGCTATCTAGTCCAGTGCCTTCATTTTATAAACTGAGCACTCCAGTTGTTCGCCTTTGCTTCAGCAGTTCGGGATGGCAGAGCCAGGCCTAGATGCCCGCCGACAGGAGGCTGCGGAGTCTCACGTCCGGGGAATTTTAAGCATATGATCCCGAGTTGGCCCACTGACCCTGATAGGCTCCCACTGGTGAGCCGGGTGGACTAGATGTTCATTTCATGTTCCTTCTAACTCTGACTTCTTGGAGGATAGAAAGTCAAGAAAGGTGACAGGAAGGGTGGCACGAGCTGGATTTTGAGACAGTGGAAGATCAGTTTCTGTGACCCAAACTCTTCATTTAACCCCACGGTGGGTGGATTTGGGGGAGGCAGGAAGACATGTAAGGAGGCTGCTGTGACATTCCGTGCAGACGGCAGGAGCTAAGGGATGCTGAGATGCAGATGGCTTAGTCCGGCGGCTGCGGCTTGCTGGTGCGGAGTGCCTGAGGGCTGACACTGGAGGTGGCGAGAGGAAGGCTGCAGCCCTGCTGGAGCCTGGATGTCTTTTCTGAGGGAGGTAGGAAACTTTAAGCAAGAGAGAGACGTCAGGTTTGTGGCTTATTAAGGTCATGGTGGCATCAGTGTGAAAGGTGACCGAAAGGAAGGAATGAGACCATGCCACTGGGGGGCCATTGCAACCGCGAGCGCGCCCAAAATAAGGGGGGCAGAGGGCAAGGGGGAAGGAAGGGCCAGGTTGGTTAGACACGTGGGAGAGAGAACTGATGGGTCTTTGGACAGGACGTGGGAGCAGAATTGAAGACCTCTTCTAGGTTTGTGAGTTTAAGGTAACAGGTAGAGATGATGTTACGAAAACATGGGTTGTAGGAAGCAGATCTGTTTAGAGGGAAAAGAGGAGGTAGTTTGGAATCTAATGAGTTTGCTGTACTAGTGGGACATGCGAATGGAAGTGAGAATAGACAGTTGAGTACTTGAGTCTAGAGCTTGAGAGAGAGAGATCTAGGCTAAATTCTAGATTTATGAGCAGGGAAGTGGCGTGAGCCGGGAGAAGATGTAGTGGAAAAGGTGAGTGCCCAGGGCAGGAGCCCGAGAATCCAGACACCGAAGGATGCCTCTTGGGCCAAAGGCCGGCCTTCCTTCACCAGTCTTGCTCGAGGCTCCCACTGCAATAAGGTCTGAGAGGACACTCCCCCGTCTCCATAGCGGGGGGGTCATGTTCCTTCTGTTCCCAGAGCACTGCTTTCAGGATGTCAGTCTGGATCAGGGCTGGGCAAGCTTTTCTGGAAAGGGCCGGATACTAAATATTGTGGGCTCTGCAGGTCGCTGTCACGGCTCCACTCTGCCCATTTTATAGGGGGGAAGCAGGCATAGACAATATGTTTTTAAAAAGGGGGCTGTGTGGCTGTGTTCCAATAAAGCTTTATTTACAAAGACAAGAGGAGGGTGGATTTGGCCCTGGGCCATAGTTTGCTGATTTCTGGCCTCGCTCTTACGCCATTCTGTTAGGGGCAGTTACTAGTTTATAAACTCCTTCAGCAGAAAAAGCCGTCTCTTGTCTTAGGGTTTCTTAGGGTTCCTGGCGGGAAGTATAGTGCTCAGTATAGTGAGTGTTCAAAAAGCCGCTGCTTGTTGGTAACAGCGTTAAAGCCGCACAGACCTTGGGGTCATTCGGTCCATTGTCATCACATCATTGTGCTGTTTTGCCCTTAGGTTCAGCGACTTGCCTAAGGTCGCTGCCGTGTAGAACAGGGACTAGTATCCAGGTAGGCCTGCTGATTTGAGGCAAGCCAGTGAGCTTCACTTTCTGACAGCAAATGGATGGCTTTTGCCTTCAAGAATTGCTTCATCAGTCTGTTGGAAAGCCTTCCATGCATGGCACATGTGAAATAGTAACAGTGAAGACAGGAAGAGTAGCTAACATCTGCTGAACTCATATTGAACGTCAGGTGCGATGCTTGGCTCTTCCAGACATTAGCTCCTGGAATCCTCACAGCAGCCAAATGGGAGTAGATCCTATGGTTGTCTTTGTTCAGTAGAAGAGAAGTGGATGCCCAGGTGAGGAGTCTTGTAACTTGTATGACCGCGTACACAAGTTTGCCAGCGTGGAGTCGCAATACAATCTCACTTGGTATGATTCTGGATTCCATTTTCTTCGCCACTCATCACTTCTCATGAAGTCCAGCGTACTTCATGAGATTGTCGTGAAAGTCAAATGAAATGACATATGTTGAACTTTTTTAAAAAATTAATTAATTAATTTTTGGCTGCACCGGGTCTTTGTTGCTGTGCGTGGGCTTTCTCTAGTTGCGGCTAGTGGGGGCTACTCTTCGTTGTGGTGCATGGGTTTCTCGTTGCGGTGGCTTCTCTTGTTGTGGAGCATGGGCTTCAGTAGCTGTGGCACGTGGGCTCAGTAGTTGTGGCTCGCGGGCTCTAGAGCGCAGGCTCAGTAGTTGTGGCGCACGGGCTTAGTTGCTCCACGGCATGTAGGATCTCCCCGGACCAGGGCTCGAACATGTGTCCCCTGCATTGGCAGGCGGATTCTTAACCACTGCGCCACCAGGGAAGTCCGTGGAACACTTTTGACATGGACGGTGTTATACGGCTTTAAGGTGAGGTTGCAGGATATTTGTAGTAATGAAGAATAGCCTGGCTCTTTTTGCCAACAGCAGGAGGATGATTATGGAGAGGGAGAAGATGATGCCGAGGTCCAGCAAGAATGCCTACACAAATTTTCTACCCGGGATTATATAATGGAACCCTCCATCTTTAACACTCTGAAGAGGTAAGGTTGTTTGCACTGGGAGGAGAAAGTTGTGTAATAGACCCAAAAGATGATACGTGAAATTCAGAAGAATGTGGTACGGGAATGGAAGGCCTCTAGGGGTCCCCCCACTTTAAAAGCCTGAGTAGCCTGTCTTCCCCCCCACCCTGCTGCAGCTGTCCATCCCCATGCCCGTCTACGCCCATTGGAGTGTCACAGCTTGTTTGTTACTCTTTTCTAGGTATTTTCAGGCGGGAGGGTCTCCGGAGAACGTTATCCAGCTCTTGTCAGAGAACTACACAGCTGTGGCCCAGACCGTCAACCTGCTGGCCGAGTGGCTCATTCAGACAGGTGCTTTGGGGGGCTGGGTTCTGGCGCTTCCCCACCCTGACCTTTACAGTAGACCGCTGGGTCATTACCATGCTGATACATTGGAAAGGCCTTCTTTGTTTTCCTGGTTCTTTTTGTTTGTTTGTTTGTTTGTTTTCCTGGTTTTTAAGACCTCTGTCAGTAAGAACTGAACTTCTTATCCATTTTCATCAGCTTGATTTTTACCTTTGATTCAATAATTGAGGTTTACAGATAACCTGCAAATGTGATTCTCATTGAGCTGTTTTCCCTACCATGTTGTAGAAGTAGAGGATTATACAGTGTATGTTCAGTGTGTCATTTTTAAGAGGTCTGTTATAGCAAGCAGAAATGATGGCTAATTTAGGACTGGGCCTGATTATGGCTTTTAGCTAATATGATCCAAGTAGAGCCTTACTGTAAATCCTCTGTGCTGAGTACAGATGACGTCGTGGAGTAGGTGCCGCCCGTAAGCGAGTTGACTCCCTGCTGTTACGGTGATTTCACATGAGTGTCCCCTCGGCTGGCATCTGCTCTGTTCGTCCATGGGGGAGAGGGGGATGTGTTTCCATTTTGGCAATTTGTCCTTGTTCCTAGCGAGGCTTCGAAGATGTCACTGTCCTTTCCACGTAAACAAGCATGCTTGTGTGTTTTGCCCTGGACTCCTTTTTGGGTCTTACCATCGAATATGAGTAATACTAATTTTCAGAAGAGGCCCCCAGATCCTAAGTGGTCAGAAGCAGTTCTGTGATATTTGATTTGCATGTAAACTTTTGATCTGTCTACTTTTTCTAAAATAACAAAGTGAATTGAGAGATTGCCATTTTCCATCTCGTGGCTTTCATTTTCTTTCAGGCGTTGAACCAGTGCAGGTTCAGGAAACTGTGGAAAATCATCTGAAGAGTTTACTGATCAAACATTTCGACCCCCGCAAAGCAGACTCTATCTTTACTGAGGAGGGAGAGGTGAGGAACCTTATTCCCTTTTGTAATGCCAGCTCCTAGAGGCTTTTGCTGATGCCACCTGCACGGTGGCGTGTGGCGTGTTGTGTCGGTCATCTAAGAGTCGGGGGCTGAAATCAGGGTGCGACCGAACTTGCACAGAGTCCGAATGTCCTGTTAAATGCTTACTTGGAGCAGGGAGATCTCGCGCACTCAGAGCGCTGGGCTCCGGGTGCGAGGCGGACTCGGGGCTGCCCCGGGTCCGTCAGCCGCACAGCCAGAGAGCAGGGGACACGTTTTCGTGGCCGCTGCAGGTGGTGACGGACGAGACCGCCTGCCTCTCTCTGCTGAGGGCGTGCAGCCGGCGCACCACAAGTCAGTGCGTGTGACGCGGCCCCGAGCCTCAGATGCCCCGGGAGGCGCCTCTCAGTGCCCTCTCGGGAGGGGCTGGCGCTTCCGCACGCTGCGGGGGCGCTCGGGGCTCGGGCTCTGCCGCCCGGCCACCAGGTGGTCTCAGCAGCCCGGGGCCTGCTTCCTCCTGTGTAGGGGACTGCGGCCAAAGCTAGGAGGCGAGGGGCTCTTCCTGTGCCCGCTGACACGGCGTAATCTTCGCTTAGGCAAGAGCTAGGTCTCTGACCTTGCTGTCTGTCTGTCGGTTTGTTGTCAGACCCCCGCTTGGCTTGAACAAATGATTGCACACACCACGTGGAGAGACCTTTTCTACAAGCTGGCCGAAGCCCACCCAGACTGTTTGATGTTGAACTTCACTGTTAAGGTAGGAAGAGTCCTGGAGTCCGAGAAAAGATGGAAGTGTTTATGAATGAGGGTGATTTTGACTTGGTCGGTTGTTGGTCTGTGTCCTTTGAAAAGATCCTACGTGCTTTTTTTGTAAAGGTTTTCGTTGTTTCACTTTAGTAAGTCATAAACACCGAGAAAGAAAAGCATAGACTTTGTATGTTTGGGGATCGACGTGGGCTGTGTGTTAGGATTTGGCAGGAAGCTGGCACGTACAGAGAGCCTCGTGTTCGGAGAGGAGCCTCTACGAGCTCCTGGTCCGTCTCCTCCGTCTCGCACACGAAGAACCACGGGCGGGGCTTTGACTGGGACCACTAGCCTAGTGAGTGGTGAAGCGGGGACCCGAGCAGAAGTTTGAGACCTGCGACCAGCGCCCGTCCCCGCTCGGCCCGGGCTCGGCCGCTGGCCGCCTTCCTGTGAGCGCAGCGCCACGGCTCGCCAGCGCTGTGTTTGGCTTTTACTTCCGTGTCGCAGCTTATTTCCGATGCAGGATACCAAGGGGAGATCACCAGCGTGTCCACGGCCTGCCAGCAGTTGGAGGTGTTTTCTAGAGTGCTTCGCACCTCTCTAGCTGCGATTTTGGACGGAGGCGAAGAAAACCTCGAAAAAAATCTCCCTGAATTTGCTGTAAGCGCTTTACTTGATGTGGCTCAGATTAGGAGGAGGCCGTTTGCGTGGGGTCATGCATCTTCAAACGGGAAATGCTCTTTACTGTGGAGAATGTCCGGGTCACAGGGCACCTTCCCAGGTGGGGACTTCCGTGCAGAACTGTCGGAGTCTGACTCTTCTGCCGGCGGTTGTCATTGCTGTGGTCCTGAAACCCCACACGCTCTCTCCTTGACGTCTTCCAGAAGATGGTGTGTCACGGGGAGCACACGTATCTGTTCGCCCAGGCCCTGATGTCCGTGCTGGCCCAGGAGGAGCAGGGCGGCTCGGCCGTGCGCAGGATCGCCCAGGAGGTCCAGCGCTTTGCCCAGGAGAGGTGAGAGGCTGCCTGTCAGCTCACCCTCGCCCCCGCCCCACTGCCCGGCGTCCACAGCTGGAGACTCTGGGTCCCCCTGTTTTTGACAGATAGGTAAACTTGCTTTTGTCCAGAAGAGCTGAAAAAGTCGGGCTGATTTTAAATAGATGAAGAGAGCTTGCTTTGTGAAGCTTTGCTTCGATGAATATTTGGTAAACGATTTATCGTTTAATTCACTGTATTTATGAACCTAAATTCCCAATATATTGGGACTCATCAATGGCACATGGCAACAGTCCTGAAATAGTTCTTTACTAGTCTGATTGTTAGATCGTGGTCCATATCTTACAGCACAAAACTAGCCCTTATTAGCTTTATTTTCTACTGATGGAGTCTTAAGATACTTAAAGAGTGCGTGGTTCCTTTTAGGAAGCCTGCGAGCTGTACTGAACCATTCTTTTCCAGTTAGCTCTAAATGTTGTTTTTGGGGGTCAGTTAGTAAACGTACCAGTGGATGAGAGAAATATGAAAAAACAAAGGGACCCCAACAGTTCAAAGCATAAATCTGAAAGAAGGAAGGAAGGAAAATGAGAGAGAAGGAGGGGAGAGGGCAGAACAGGGAGCCACCTCATCGATGATGGGATATACGATTTTTTTTCATCAAGAGGCCATGACGCCAGTCAGATCACGCTCGCGCTGGGCACAGCTGCCTCCTACCCCCGGGCGTGCCAGGCCCTCGGGGCGATGTTGTCCAAGGGAGCCCTGAACCCGGCCGACATCACAGTCCTGTTCAAGATGTTTACAAGCATGGACCCGCCTCCCGTTGAGCTCGTGAGTCGCTTTTCCCGTTCACCCTGGGATGGGGCACCCTCAGTGCCGATCGGAAGAATGTTCTTTTGGAAAGTTGGTGTTCCTTTTAATTCTCTGAAGTCCACGAGTGCACATTCCCCTTGAAATGCTTCTGTCCTCTCCCGGGTCCTTCCTCATCACATCCTCGGCCCTCACACACCCGGAAGCACGTGCAGCGGTGGACGTGAGCGGGCCCTCCTGCCATGGGTGCGTGTGGACTTACCTGCCACCTCACTCCTGTGTTCCTTTTCAGTGTGTTTGTGTGTTTCTCTTCAGATCCGGGTGCCAGCCTTCCTGGACCTGTTCATGCAGTCACTCTTTAAACCAGGGGCCAGGATCAACCAGGACCACAAGCACAAGTACATCCACATCTTAGCATATGCAGCGAGCGTGGTGGAGACCTGGAAGAAGGTACTGTCAGTTCTGAGAGCTCATGGACTTTTTAGGGAGCCAGAAACCTCCTCTCTTTGGTGTTATTTGGGAATTCTGGCTGCAGGGAATCACGGGGCCAACTAGTGTCAGAAATGTCTTTTCTAGTGTTTCTGCATAAAATAAGTCAGAGTGCTAAATGTCTCAAGGAAAGGTACACAGCATCTACGATAGTAATTTAAACTGTAATTGGAAGTGTGGCGAAAGAAACGAAACCGATTCCCTGAGCCACCGACAGACGCCGGTCTCCCTGGCGGACGGTCTCGCTGTGTGACGGGGACACTTCAGAGACAGGGACGGGGCTTTGCAGAGAGAAGGGCCAAGGCCAGGTCACCCCGACTGCAAGGACGCGGGCACCATCGGGATTCACTGACTTCGTGTGTTTTCAGAACAAGCGAGTCAGCATCAATAAAGACGAGCTGAAGTCAACATCGAAAGCTGTCGAGACTGTTCACAACTTGTGTTGCAATGAGAACAAAGGGGCGTCTGAGCTTGTGGCCGAGCTGAGCACCCTCTACCAGTGTATCAGGTGAGCACGTGGAGGTTCTAACGCTGATTCTCTGGGGAGGAGGGGTTTGCGCTTTCGTATGAAAAGCTCAAAAAATATCACAGATTCAGACACACTCATTCATCGTATTTATTTTCTCTTTTGTAAATAGAGAGAGAGCACTTTAAACTGTTCTAGCAGCATGAGTAATTTTCAGGTGTTTACTTGCCAGAAGTCCGTTTGCAAATTAGACTAAGAAAAAGGAAGACCAACCAGAATTACAAAAATTGATTTGAAGAAGAGGCTCTATTTACAGTAAGTTAGACAGACAAAGTATCGCCTAGATAGAAATGGTGTGTGCCGTGCCAGTTATATAAATAAGCATTCACTAGAAAAGCTTACACACACGGTGTCCTCTTAGGCATGTGAATCTTCCTCCGTTAATTTGTACTAGTGACAAAGAAAGGGTTTGCTAAATAAAAGTAAGCTTCAGCCCAGTCCACCAAGCTCATGGAGTGTGGCATGAATGGGCTTTTCCTTTCAAACCAGCAAAGCTGGTCCAAAGTCAGCTGAGCGTGGGGTTCGGGTTCTCGAGCTGCGCGTTCGAGAGGACGCTGGTCTCGCCCGCCTGCTCTCAGCTCATCGTGTCTCCCTGGCAGAGCACGTGGAAGAGTGACTCGATGGGCTGGCTTGAGTCGGTGGTGTTCAGTTTTGGTGTTGGTCCTTTAGGAAACTTTGCTTAAAGGAAGTGTCCTGCCTTGTTCACCTGTAGGTTTCCAGTGGTGGCCATGGGTGTGCTGAAGTGGGTGGACTGGACTGTGTCAGAGCCGAGGTACTTCCAGCTGCAGACGGACCACACCCCGGTGCACCTGGCGCTGCTGGACGAGGTAGGGGCTGCGGACCCCCCAGCTCCGGATCCGAGGCTCCTGCACGTCTGTTCCACGCCTTCAGAAGGCAGTCCTTCCAGAGCTCGTTATTTCTGTTCTAAATGAGGAGTTTCCTTTTAAGGAGCTAGTTTCGTTGCCTCCACAGATCTCTCAGTTTTTATCAAGCGTCCCTGAAAGGATGAGGGATGGGACAGAGGCTGACGGGCGCCGGGGCCGCCGCCGTCAGCCACGAGCTGTCTTTGGTGGCAGTTCTGTGGGGCCGACGGGGAGCCCAGAGACCCAGCCGTGGCGCTCAGGGCGGCTCCCTTTGGCCTCCTTGTAGATCAGCACCTGCCACCAGCTCCTCCACGCGCAGGTCCTGCAGCTGCTGGTGAAGCTCTTCGAGACGGAGCACTCCCAGCTGGACGTGATGGAGCAGGTGAGCGGGCAGCCCTCGGGCTGGGCTGCACGGCGGGAAGGCGGCCCCGTCCTCAGCCTTGTCGCCCCGCCCGTGCAGCTCGAGTTGAAGAAGACGCTCCTGGACAGGATGGTGCACCTGCTGAGCCGGGGCTACGTGCTCCCCGTGGTCAGTTACATCCGCAAGTGTCTGGAGAAGCTGGACACCGACATCTCCCTCATTCGCCACTTTGTGACTGAGGTCAGCGCGCGCCGGTTACCGCTTCCCCTGGCAGCGCCCTTCTCGGCTCGAGGCAGCCACCTTGCCGCGACTCCGGGAGCCGTGCCTTCGGATAGTCGCGGTGGCGACAGTGACACGGATGGATGCCAGGCTGCCGGGCGCCTCCTGCCCCCCCCAACAGTGCTTTACCTGCCCGGCCCCTGGGCCTCTTAGTGGCCGAGACTGTCGGCAGGAAGCGGAGTGGCGGGGCTTGGGGGAGGGCTCTGGCCGCACTGTGGCCGCTCGACTGGTGGTCGCCGCTCACGGGCTGTGCTCCCCATAGGTGCTCGACGTCATCGCGCCCCCCTACACCTCTGACTTCGTGCAGCTTTTCCTTCCTATCCTGGAGAACGACAGCATCGCGGGCACCATTAAAACGGAAGGGGAACACGACCCTGTGACTGAGTTCATAGGTAGGGCTGGCGTGAGCGTCTCTTGGCTGCAGTTTCCAACGTCATCGTTTCCCTCCTGTCTCTAACCCGGTGCCTGTTTCCCCTGTGTTTGTTAAAGCCCACTGCAAGTCTAACTTCATCTTGGTGAGCTGATTCAGAGCACCCTCCAGAGCTGGAGCAGGACATTCCAGGAGACCCGCTGCGGGGAACCCTTTCCAGAAGCTGCTCTTGGACAGGCCCGGCCAGCAGCTTGGAAGCGGGCTCTGGCGGGAGGAGGTGGAGAGCTTTTTTAAAAGGGAAGGTGTTAGCAGTGTAACGGCTGTTGGGAACAGTCCCCTCTCCTCGTGAGCCCAGGGCTGCCCCCAAGCCCTGTTTACAGTATTCATTTCCCCCGGTAGCGGAACTAGGTTCCCGTTACCTCTTGGGATGTAGCCAACTGTCAGCCCCGGGGGTGGTGGGAATTCAGAAACTGAGACGCCTAGATGAACTATTTTCAGAGTTGATTTAAGTTTTCTCACAAGGCTCCATCGGTTAGTTCATATTATTGCAATTGCTTTCATTTTCCAAGAACAAATTTTAAAAAAGCCCTTCTGCGCTTGGAAGGTGTAGGTCCCGGTGTTAATGTTTTCGTGTGTAGATAAAGCAAATAAAGCACTCAGATTCCGTTCCGGTGTGAAGTGTGCATTTTATTCACCCCTTGGGCAGCTTGAGATCGCCATCCCCCCTCGGGCCTACCATTGATGTCAGGGTGACAGAGGAACTGGTGATGACAAGTCTGAAGTGTTCCACCTCTTAAATACATCGCAGGCCACCGTCGCCAAATCACTGCTTGAAGAAAACGGAGGTCACACCATCCACCGCCTGGTGGCTCACGCTTCTCCAGGGGGATGGTGTGCCGCCGTCCTCCCAGCAGGAAGCCGTCCTGTGCGGGTGCTGGGTCGTCCCCTCCGCGACGGCCCCCGGGATCGCTTGCAGCCCGTGCGGCATCGCGGCGGCCGTCCCCTCGGTGCCCAGGGCCGTCACCGGCGGCCGCGTGTGACCGCCAACCCCCAGTTCCTTTAAACGACGGCAGGACCACCCCAGTGCCCGTGAAGGTGGGATGCCCCCTGGTTACGGCTCCTGCGGTCATTTCTTTACGAGCCGCTCCTCTGGAGACGTCTGCCTTAAACAATGGGGTCCCCAAACGTGCAGCTCTCCTCCACGGCGAGGTTGTAGTCGGCACCCTTGCCGCCTCCGTAGGCGCTGGTCACTATGCGCATCCAGCCTCGCTCACCCTGGGAGGGGTGGGGCCGTGCGTCAGTCAGATCCTGTCTGCGCCCTGCGCGCACTGACCCCCGCCCCTCCTCGCCCAGCCTCAGGCTCGGGGGGCCGACAGCGTCCCAGCCACCGGCTCGGCTGCCCCTTCCCTTTCCTGGGACCCCTGTTCGGAAACAGCTTTTGTGAAATATCCAACTTGGTTAACATTCAACACGAGGGGTACACGGCCCTGTGTGCCGAGAGCTGATTAACGTAACTAAAATGTTGATCGACTCTTTAGACCGGATGACTCGACCACCTATTGATATCCCCATTTATAGTCATTTAATAAAAAATATTGACATTTCATCACTGACATAAATCACCTTCCCTGACTTCATAGCAATGAATTTGTGTCTTCAGCTGTTAATGGTTAATACTAGGTCTTAGAAGTGAAAATTCTGGCAGTTACGTTAATTCCCCTGGGTTTTGGACTCAACTCAAAAAGTATTTTTGAAGAAACTCCACAGTGTTACTTAGGAGAGCAGCAAGTACGGCAAGAAAAAGAATGAGATGGTGGTAAAGGAATCAAAGCTTTCTAAAGGGAAACTTCTAAAGAAGCACTTCTCAGCCCCCATCCCCCTCGGGAGCCATTTGTCAATGTCTGCAGACGTCGTGTCCCACCCCCCCCACCCCCGGTTGTCACAGCTGGGGGACGGGGAGGGGCATCTGGCACCTACTGGGTCGGGGCGGGGAGGCTGCTACACGTGCTGCGCTGCACAGGCAGGACGGGGACAGCCCCCGTGCAGTGCAGAAGGACCTCAGCCCACGTGTCTGGAGCCTGAAGCCCCTCTGTTCAGGGCCGCAGTCCTCAGCTACCAAACCCCCAGAACCATCCAAGTGAGAGGAGTCGCAGTGGAAACGTCTTACCCATGGTTCGCCCCACGAATTCCGGACGATCCAGTACTCCGTCCCATGGCTGACACCCCAGCCGGCCACGGAGACGATATGGTTTATGTAGGCCCTGGTGTGGTATTCAGCATAGATGCCACCGGTGTAGTTAACCATCTTATCCGTTGCCATTATACCGCAGCTGAGGGCAAGCAGGGAAAGAACGAGCGCTTTCAGTGGCCATCGTTGACCACCGTTAGGAGGAGCCGTGTGGCTCCAACTCAGATAACGCACACCTGATGGTTCTGCCCCAACTCCTGCTGTTACTCACTTGGCGTCCTCCCTACCGAAGCCGCCCCAGAGCGCTGGCTACGCTCGGAGCTGTCCGTGGATGTGTCCTTCCCCCCTCACAATAATCCTACGAGGGGCACGTGGGCTATTGAGCTTCACTTCTGAGAAAACTCCCGTGGCAGCTGTGTCTCCAGCCTTGTGGGCAAAGTTGGCCAGAAGGAAAGGGGTGAAAATCACCGGGGTCCCGTTTACTGGAAGCGTGCACGCCCTCCGCAGGCAGGGGTCTCAAAGCTCCTCACCTGATGGGGCCCTTTGCATAGATTTCTGCCATCATCTTCTCCCTCCCGGAGAGGGAGCCGTAGTCGCCAACTTTCCAGAGGGTATAGTTCTTGATGACATGGCACTCTCCGAATTCAGTGCACGTTCCACACTGGTTAAACTTGTCACACTCTGGGGACGGCACGGAAAGTCAGCGTGAGGCCATTTCCTCGTTAACCCCAAAGAGCACGCCCAGACCCAATCTCCACTTTTCTAACTGAATGCTCCATCCATCAGCTAATCATGGAAATCTTCTTGCCCTCCCGTGTTTAATTACCCTCTTCTTTCAGCTGCAGGAGTTATAAAAAGCCTTTCCCCAGGCCTCAGTGGAAAGAAACGTTAATTAGCACATAGTAGGTGCTCAAAAGCTCCACTTTTCCTTTAAAGCCAGGAGAAAGGCCTTTGCACAATACAGCTGAGAACAGAGTGTAATTAAATTATTCAATTTTAATAAGATTGTGTTGTTGGCTAGTCAATAGGCCGACACGTTCGGGGAAAAAATAAGCATTTTCTTATTATTTTGGTCTAAGGAGGTATCAATAATTAGGCCTCAAAAAACAGTGCAGCTATCAGATCCAGAAGACTACACACCCTCTCCTGCATCCTTCCTGGGCCCTGGGCAGTATTACTTCTCACCTCGTCCATCCTGCCTCGGCCCACGGCACCACTTTCTACTGCTTTCACGTTACCTATTTCTGTTATAGTATTTTGGTTTTTTTTTTTTTGGTGCCGAAACCCAGGATGTTATACTTTTGTATCTATCCAAACTCCTCCCCCAAGATATTAAACTCCTTGAGGATTAAACTGCTGGTTTAATTTGTCCCTTGGACACCAAATGCCCAGGACAACCTGAAAAAAGGTGGATCTGTGGCCACATCTGCTAATACAAAGACAGGACTACTAGAACTTGCCTGGTGGCGCAGCGCTTAAGAATCTGCCTGTCAGTGCAGGGGACACGGGTTCAGTCCCTGGTCCGGGAAGATCCCGCACGCCACGGAGCAACTAAGCATGTGCTCTAGAGCCCACGAGCCACAACTACTGAAGCCCACACGCCTCGAGCCCGTGCTCCACAACAAGAGAAGCCACTGCAATGAGAAGCCCGCGCACCGCAACGAAGAGTAGCCCCTGCTCGCTGCAACTAGAGAATGCCTGTGCGAAGCAACGAAGACCCAACGCAGCCAAAAAGAAAAGACAGGACTACTTATTGCAAACAATCAGGTGCCGATGAGTTCCACCTGGCCCTGTTGTACTAGGTGGGCTGGAGGGATCTGGCCGAGGACAGACAAGACCAGTTCTGGGCAGATCAGGACTCCGTGGACCACCTAGTTCCCGATTCTGAGCCCTCGGGGGCCCTCCCTGCTCCCCTTCATCCTGGACACCTCTCCTTGGTTCTCTGACCCCTGCTGCATCTATCACTTCAACAACTCACTGGACCAGTTTGGGAAGATGCTTTCTGGCTGGGCAATACTGCCTGGGAGGCAAGGCGGGGGCAGCCTGTGGGCGTGGGATGGCGCCTTCAGAAGGTACAGGGGCCTGAGCACACCTTTTACAGATGGAAGAGGGGGCAGAAAAGCCCTCCGGGCTCCCCCCACACACCGCCGTCCTCCCGGCTCCTGTCTCAAAAGGCCTTTTGAGTTGGCCTCGGCTCTCTGCTCTGGTTACGAGGGAGCTCAGACAGGTGACTTAAAACCACCTACTGCGGGGTTAGGGTTTGGACTTGTCTTTCCTGGGTTTCCAAGGGGAGCAGGCTGAAAGGCCCGTGCGGACTCCAGGGCCCCAGGCCAGCTTGCTGGTCCGTGCGGCGCCCTCGGCTCCAAATCCACCCAGATGCAGGCGCGGCAGCCTGCTTCCTGCCTGCTCGCCATACCCGGCTCCTGGAAAACATTCTTCCCTTGATGAGCGTTCCCCTTACAAAGGGCCGTGAAACCACCAAAATGCCAACACGTCAAAACCCAAACACCAGGGCCCGGCCTGGCTGCAGGGCACGCAGGCTGGAGACCCCCATCCCAAGTCCTTTTTTGTTGGTCTTCCCACCACGGATGCCAGGCCCCACCTTTCCCGTACCCCCGGCCCACGAGGCACACTGCGGCAGGGGGCTCCCAGCTCCGTCCCGCCCTCCCCCAGGGCCCCGGCCACAGGCCCTGAGAAGTGTGCCGACCTGGGTTCCGGGCCACACGTGCGCTGGGAAGAGGGCAGAGTGTGCGCGTGCGTGCGTGCGTGCATGCGTGTGCGTGCGTGCACGCGCGTGCGCGTCTGGGGGATGAGCAGGCCCTACCTTGGTCCTTGGCCTGGTAGTTGTTACAGGTCTCGTCGGGGATGCCGTGCCGGTGCGCGTACTCCCACACCGGCAGGTCGTTGCCCCCCTCGCACGAGCCGGCGTTGCCACAGTCGATCACGTGCTGCACGGACAGCAGTATGGAGGGCCACGCTCCCTTCCTCTTGATGTTGATCCGGTCTGCGGGGGGAAGCACCCACGCTGGTCAGCACCCACCCCACTGCCTGCCGCTCCGGGGGCCACGCATCCTTCTCTGGAGGGCCCTCCCCTCCTCCCTGGGGTACTTGCTCTCCAGAGAGGCCTCCCGGGCCCTTCCTGGCACCGATGCCCACCTTCCCCCCACTACAAGTGCCATCCGGGCAGGGTCAGGCGTGTCCTGCCTGAAGGCTGGTAGATCCCCGAGGGCACTGGGGAGCCAGACTAGGGGCCGGTCGGCGACCCCACTCTCACTCCCACACACCCCACGGGGCAGCTGGGGACGGCTGAGGGCAGCCACAGCCCCCGGCTCCTTGCCCCCGTTTCCCTGCACAGACAGCATCCTGCGGGGCCCTGCAGCCAACCCTGCCGCGGGCCCGCCACCTTGCTTCCCGCCCTCCCGTGGCGACGATTCCGCAGCCTCCGCAGCCGCCCGCCTCGTGGCCGCATCCCGAGTTCCCACCTCCGGGTCAGAACTCACCGCAGCTGCGCCTAGTCCTTCCCTGATGACGGCGAGCGAGCGGCCAGGCCCTCCACCCACCAGCAGCCCCTTCCGGGCGCCCCCTTCCTTCCCTCCTGCAGCCCCAGGCCCCCTACACCCCTGGGGTCACCTCCTAGGCCCTTGGGCCCACAGGGCTCTACCTCCGGCCCTGTGACCAGCCCCGGGCCTTCTGGAACCACGGCCGGTCACCAGCCCTTCCCCCAGCGCCCTTCCGCGGACAGCCCTGCGGACGCCCCTGTGTGCGTGAGCCCCGCCCTCCACCCACCGCCCCCCGCAGGTCTCCCCAAGCTCCTTCTCAGCAGCCTCCGGCCGGCGCCTGCCCTGGCGCTCAAGCCTCCTCCCCGGCCTCGCTGACTCTGCAGCTGACACCGCTTCGCCCAATAACCCCTCCCGCTTGAGAGTGCCGGCCCCGTTCTTCAGCTCTTGGTGCCCAAACTGGGTGCCAACACGGAACAGGGAGCCAGCTTACACAGGCTCTGCGGGCATGTCGGGGTTTTGTTTTGTCTGCCTGAAACCCTGGAGGGTTTCAAGCGGAACGGAAAAGCGACCCGGCCTGGGTCTGAGCCTCTCCACCAGGGGAGCAGCAAGCGCACCGCTCGGGCAGCTCCGCAGCGGTGCTTGCAAGGAGGAGTCCAGCCCTGCGGCCCGACGTTCTGAGGGTGCAAAGCACGAGGCCGGCGTGCCCCTGGGCTGGGCCTGAGCGAGGCAGGGGTGGCATTCTCCGGGCGCGCTCAGGGAGGCCGTGGAAGAACCGGTTTGGGGCTGAGGGTGGTGGCAGGAAGGAGAAGCACGTGAGGTTTGAGGTGTCCCGCGGGTGGGCGTGAAGGCCGAGCCCAGGTGCAAGGTCCCGGGAGCCCGATGTCCAGAAGTTAAGCGGGCCGCTGAGGAGCAGGTGAGGGGATGAAGGAGGGCCGGTGAGGCAGGGGCCGGGGCCCTGAGGCTCAAGGCGAGGAAAACATTTCGGGGACGGGGTGATGGGGCACAACCCGGCAGGGCGAGGCCCGGGGGCAACCATCAGACCTGGCCCTGGCGGGGAGCTGGCAGGCGACTGGAGGGGGCCGGGTTGGCAGGGAGAAAGTGGGGACTGCAGGACCCTCCAGGAGCCCAGAAGTGGGGCGGTGGCTGGAGACGGGGTGGGGTTCAGCGATGGCCAGGTCTGAGCACCGGCAGGGATGGCCTCGTCCAGGGGCTCAGACGCTGGACGGCCGGGGACAGGAGGGAAGGCGAGCGAAGAGCTGCAGTAGGTGGCAGCTGGGCCGGGCACCGTGCAAGTCCCCTTCTGGGGCTTCTGTTTTCTCAGTGAAAGAGGAAGAGGATGCCTGTTGCTAGGGAGGCCGTTAGGGGTTGCAGAGCAAGGTGCGGGGAGAAGCAGTCACATGCCCGGGAGACTCCACTCCAGCAAGTGGAGGGCTGACCTCTGAACAGGGGCACGCCATCCCCTCCAGGCCCCCTGCACTCCTCTACAGATGCAAATCTCAGCATGTGACTCCCTCCCTAAGATCCCTCAGGCTTCTGCCTGGCCCCTCCCCTGGGCGTAGGGCCCCTGGTGACTTTCTCAGCTTCCCCCACCCACCCGCAGGCCCCTGCCACAAAGGCCCTCTCAGTTCCTCCAGGCCAGAGAGTGCACCATTCCTGCCAGGCCTTTGCCCTGAGCCTCTGGCTCGAGGCCCGCCCACACCCTGCCTGGCCGCCTGCGGGGCCCTGAAGTCTCCCAGCGGCTCCAGTGGTTAAGCCTCTGCTCCACGTTCTCCAGGGGCCCTGTGCATCTCCATCCTGGCCAGGGGCCTCCCCAGCTGCCCAGAAGAGCTCCTACACCTTAAAATGGGGCTCAGGGAGTTCCCTGGTGGCCCAGTGGTTAGGACTTGGTGTGTTCACTGTTGTGGGCCGGGGTTCAACCCCTGGTTGGGGAACTAAGATCCTGCAAGCCACGGGGTGCAGCCGAAACAAATTTTTTTTTTTTTTTTTTTTTGGTGGTATGCGGGCCTCTCACTGTTGTGGCCTCTCCCATTGCGGAGCACAGGCTCCGGACGCGCAGGCTCAGCGGCCATGGCTCACGGGCCCAGCCGCTCCGCGGCACATGGGATCTTCCCAGACCGGGGCACGAACCCGTGTCCCCTGCATCGGCAGGCGGATTCTCAACCACTGCGCCACCAGGGAAGCCCAAATTTTTTAAATAAAACAAAACAAAATAAAATGGGGCTCAGCCTACCCGCCCCCGCCCTCCTCCTTCCTGAAGGGTCAGAAGTACAACCCAGCGCCCAGGAGAGATGGGGCAGGGCCACCACGAGACCCTGCCAGATGCCCCCAGTACAGCTGGCTGGCCCTGGGGTCCAGGCGCCACCCTCACTCCTCATCCTAAAGACAGCGCAGCTTCCGGGCTCTGCTCCCGGCTCACTCCAACAAAGGCCTAGTCTCCTGACCTCCCTGCCAGGAGCCTCAGTTTCCTCATCTGCAAAGTGGGAGCAATCACAGGGCAGCCAGGAGGCTTAAATGGGATGAGACGGTAGGCCAGGGGCGGTAGCCACACATTGGCTTGACACAATGCCACAGGGCAGGAGTTGGAAAGATTCCGGCGTGACTGCAGGCTTCCGGAACCCCGAGCTGAGGGAAGGCCCAGGCTGGTGCGAAGTCCCCCTCCCTCCCCTACCAAGGCAGGCCCAGCAGCCTTCTAGAGCGGCGCTGACTTCGGATCCCCCCGCCCCCCCAACCCCAGCCTCGAGGTTTCCCGCCCTCGCTGCGGCCAGGCGGCT
The DNA here is from genome assembly GCF_026419965.1 of Kogia breviceps. Taxonomy (NCBI): domain Eukaryota; kingdom Metazoa; phylum Chordata; class Mammalia; order Artiodactyla; family Physeteridae; genus Kogia; species Kogia breviceps. Next base: position 4,091,402 of record NC_081323.1, on the reverse strand, counting down.
CAGGCCCAGATGAGAAAACGGCCAGCCTTGCTCAATGTTCCAGGCCCAGGGCACGCATTCATTTCAAATATTAACTACGCTGAAAAGCAACTTCACTTCCGCATACCCGAACACCAGCAGGGGGTTCGGCGAGTTTGTGATTTGACCCCCCCAAGAGCCCAGGTCACAAGCTTCGGGACAGATAAGGCTCCTGGGAGCCGTCTGTCACAGGTCTTCAGTCCTGTGACTGCCGGGCACCCACGGGCCCCGGGTCCCGCTCCCCCAGGCCTGACGCAGACACCGCCCCATGCCGGGCTGAGTCCTGGCACAGAACTGCACGCCCCCGGGACCCTGGCATGCAGCTGCCGGTACTGACAAAGAAGGCAGCTGGACGGGCCCTCCTGGCCCACAGTCAAGAGGGGCCGCGGTCCCCGACCTACCCGCCATGGCACTGGTGCTGCCGTGGGCCCAGCAGGAGCCACAGTACTGGGGGATGTGCTGGTTCCTGGTGACGCTGGCGTAGTTGACGCCATTCACGTTGCGCCAGTCCCAGCTCTTGGGCAGATCCGATGCGGACAGGTACTCGTGAGGCCGGGGGTACGTCCTGGGAACAGACCACCACCAGCGGAATCAGCACCGGGGCCTCTGGGTGTCGGGCGCGCAGGCACCTTCCCCAGCACCCTCTCCCCTCCCCAAACTGAGAGCGAGTGGGAGCGGGCCATCTCAGCCAGGAGACGGCCCTGCCCGCTCAGAATCTGAAGTGGGCCGGGCACACACGCGCCCCACCCAGTGCAGGAACCAGACCGCTCCGCCAGCAAAGCCCCGGATGCCAGGGCGGCGAGGCTGGCCTGCCTCCTGCACCGGTGCGCCTCGTCCAACGCCGCACATGTGAAAGAGCGCGCCCCCAGAGCAACGGGGCTGGCCCTGACCCTCAGAGGTCAAGGGAGGCCGGGCGTCCTGGTTCCTGGCACCCCAAGGAGGCGGCAGGGTCCCCGAGGCGGGAGAGGGCGCGAAGCCCCGGGAGATGGGCAGCCCTCCCCCCCACCCCCCACCCCACCCCGCCAGCCGCCCCGACCTGCGCCCCAGCTGGGTGAGCCGGTCCCCACGCAGGGGCCGGTAGCAGCCGCGGCCCGGGCGGAAGTGGAGGCCGGCCCGCGCCGCGCTCGCTGGCAGCACGAGTAGCAGCAGCAGCGCCAGCCGCGCCGGCCCGGACGACGCCATGGCTCCCGCGCCGCTGCGATCGGACCCCGGCTCGAGTGGCGACTCGGATCCTGACTAGGATCCCGCGCCGGTAGCTCCTCCGCCAGCCTCCGCCCCGGCCGCCCCGCCCGGCCCTTAAGGTGGCTGCGCGCGGGCGGGACACTCCCCCGGGGCGGGGCGGAGGCTGCCCCCGGGTACCCCGCCCCGCCCGGCCGCCCGGCGCGCCGGCCGGACTCGGGCCACGCTCCAGGCCTCGGCTGACCCCAGACCCGAGCCGGCCTCCAGCCACGAGCCTCCAGTCCGTCAGACCTCATTCACTCTCAGGGGCATCCCCAGCCTTGGATTCTTGGGCCCCTTGGACCCGGAGAGGTGCCCCTCTCCCCGCATCCCACGTGGGCCCAGGCCTCCGGGGATGGGCAGGGGGTCTCCCCGCTGGCCTGTGCCCTCGTCTAGCTTTCTGAAGGCCACTTCCCGAAGGCCCAGGCCCTTTCTGGAGAGACATTTTCCCTACACAGTGAAGGAAGACAGGATCCTTCCAGAAAATGCCCCTCGAGGAAAGTTTCACTTGGGCCTGAATCATTCATTCTACATTCCAACTTGCAGAGCTGCTGGATGAGGTTTCTGCTAACAAAGCGTTTCACCTTCAAACAGAGAAAGAAAAGCAGAAGTGGGGCCCCGAGGGCCTTGGTTTCCTAACTCAAGAATTTCCCCTCCTCCTGCTCCTCCTGGCCCTCCTGAGTGGCGGTCACCTGAGCTGAGCACAGAATGGCCTCCCTGGTCCCGGGAGAAGAGGGCCCGGGCTTTTTGCTCTAGGGCCCACAGCCTTAGCTATAGGGTCCTCAGATGCGGGGACCCTGCTCTTCCCCCGACTACATGGGCATCCCCACCCACCCACCCACCCCCTTTCCCTCTGCCGGCACCAAACCTGCAGTCAGAAACCACCGTGGCTGCCCCATGGACTTCCAGGCACTTCTGTGACCACCCTTGGAAGCCCTGGGGCACCCAAGGAATCCCAGCAGGGCTTAGTCCCTGCTCCTGAGACGCTGTCGCTGAGGCAGCGTGTAGACACGGCCTCTACGTGTTGAGGTCTACGTGTTCAGGTGTCTTTTATCTTCCTGGAAAGTGGGCTCCTCCGAACCCTTCGTGTGAGTCAGTTCCTGGTTAGGAGGTGGGATGGGGCTGCCCGCCCTCCGCCCCGATCCTGTGAGAAAACGTCCAGGTTTGAGCAATGGGGATGGGGGCACAGAAACCACGTCTGCAGAGGCTCATTTGCCCGGAACAGGTGTCCTGGCCCTGGCTCCAAAGCCTTTCCCTTCCCTCGGGTGTAGCAGGTGTGGGAAGGGAGTTGCCAGCCAGGACTTCCCCTTCCTACCGCTCTTTCCTCCGCGGCCAAGGTGAGTCGGCCAATCTGTCCCCCGTCCTCACGAGGAAACGAGCCGGCGTGGTCGTCCCCAGGACCCCCGTGACATCCGTCATCCAGGTGGGGTCTTCCTAAGAGGTGGGTGTTGGGTCTCTTCCGAAGAACAAGCTAAAACCTCCTCGTTGCTGAAGAATGACCAGAATGGTCCTAATATTGCAGGGTGACAAATATTTTGGCGACCCCCCAAGTCCCCATAAGCGGTCAGGGCCCAAGAGGTGCAAAGTCCGACCACAAGTTTTACAACATGGGACACAGACGGTCCCTAGGCCCAGCCTCTGATGACTGCTGGGAGGTCTGCGGCTGCATCCCTGATGTTGGGTGAAAATGATGTGCCGGATTACAAGCCCTTCAGTACCTGCCGCGTCGGGAGACCTGGATGTTCTGAAGGCGCTCTGGGATTCTCCGAGGAGGTCCACGCGCATCCGTGTGATGACGGGCAGGGCCGGGCTCGTGACCCCTGCCGTCAACAGGGCCCGGAGCACTTGGTGCGATGCCGGGCTGCCCAAGGCGCCCTGTTCTCATTTTGAGCTGCAGATTGCAGCGCTGGGCCTGCCAGATGACTCAGCCTCCGTAGGCCAGGGCCTGCAGCAAGGGTCAGAGTGGGGCTTGGGGGTCAGGGAGCATTCAGCCCTGGAGAATGCACGTTAAAGGGAGGGACGGTGACATTTTCAGGCTGGAAACGAATAGGACGTCCAGCGTGGACAGGTGGTGATACGCCAGTGTTCCCCTGCCCTAGAAGCAACTCAAACTCAGAGCGTGACAGGAAAATCGAGCAGGAGGAGGGGGAGGGAGGGAGGCCAGACATTTGAAACCACAACTTTCAAGGCAAGAAGTCGTCAACGAGTTCTCCTGTGACCCACTCTGCTTCTTCAGCACCTGTGACGGGTCCAACACGCGGGGCCAAGCCCCTGGACCCTTTCTTCCCCTCTGAACTTGGCTGTGGTCCGCCGATGCACGTCCACCTGGCCCACGGCCCTGAGGGGTGAGCTGGCTGCCTCACTTTAGGGGTCACTGGAGCCGCACGGGGTCCCTCAGAGCTGTGTTATGTTGGGGGAGGGGGCCACGCCCTGACCGCCTCTGTTAGCTGAGGGCATTTGGCCCTAGGACGTCTCTGAAGGGGCACAGGTGAAATTCAAAGGCCTCTCTGCATGCCTGTGCGGGTATTTTGCGATCATGACTCAGCTTATCTGCCTGGAACAGAGGAGGCTCGGGGTCAGGGCCCCAAGGTCGGCTCCCCTCAGGCCATCCTCACCTGTGTGTCCCCACGGGGAGCACATCTAACGCATACTTGTGACTCGGACCCTTCCCTGAAACCAGGCCAAAGCCCCGGCCCTGGGAGCCCGCTTGGAACTGAGTCAAGCCCGCGCCCCCTGGGCTGCGTCTACAGGCGGATACAAATGACAGTCTAGAAGGCTCTCCCGGCTGGGAAAGTCTTTTCTCATTGGATCCTCGGCACAGCCCTGTGAGGTGGGAATCAGATGCTGTCACCTATTTTAGAGGCGGGAGGACCGAGGCTCCAGAGAGGTTGAGACACCGGTACTCAGCCCAAGGGTCACGGGTGGCGGGTGTGAGTCTAGTCCCTTTTTTCTTTGTTAACACCCCGTAAAGTCTCCTGGCGGACATGTGATCCAAGGCCACGACGCAAAAGCCTATTTGCTTCTAAAAATAAGGTTGACTTGTCCCCTCGTCCCAGTAAAGAAATCACACACTTTACAGGTAGGCCAGGACCGGCCCAGTCTCCCAACCTGCAGCGGAAGAACAAAGGTGAGTTTTCGTTTACCGTGGAGTTGCCTCGAAGTCCTCTGCTCTCCTTCCTTCGTGCCACGTTGCCGGCCCGCACCCGGCAGGCTGCAGACATTTCCTACGGTTCCACGTTCCTGACGCGTGCGCTATCTGGGATCTAAGACCATGCTCCCCGCTGCACGAAGGCCACTGCCCTCAAGGTGCAGGGCTCCTGCTGGGTAAGAGCTGTGGTTTTACCCTGGTGGCCGCTAGTTTCCCTGGAGGGCAGTGGGCGTGACCTTTTCTGTTCTGTGAGCTCGCTCTGGGAGGATGGATGGAAGGTCAGTTAGAGGCCATTGCGGTGGTGGACAGGAGAGCTGGCCGTGATAGCTTAGAGATCCTGCTGAGAGACGGTAAGCGTGGGCACGTCTGTCTGGGCAGCAGGGCTGGCAGGACCCCGTTATGGACCAGAGGTGAGGAGGAAGGCCCAGCTGGAGGCTGTCTGGCCGGTCCGCCTCTTGACCCCTGGAATCATTGCTAGATGTAGAGGTCCGCAGACCTGCGACCCACCTCTGGTTCTGCTGCGTCATCCTGGGACCTGAGCTGTCGGGTCCATCTCCGAGCCTCAGTCTCTTCTCTTCTACCAGATGGAGAGGAACCCTCCCCTGGCCCAGAGGTGGACTAAAAGAGGTATCAGGAGAGATGGTGGCAGAGAACTTGGTAACGGCCAGAGAGAGGGAACTCGGCAGGTGTGTCTCTCATTCCTTTAGGGGATTTCCTACTTCGCCGAGGTCCCTCGAGCCCCCCAAATAGTACTCAGCCAATATTTGTTGGATAAACGGGTGGATTTCTGAGACAGACAAAATGGAGATTTCTTGGACAAACACGGGGCTGGAAGAAGTATATATTTGTGCTTGATTTCACGTGTTATTATGCTTATCTCTTTTTCTGCCACTGAACGTTACGAATCGGGAGCTGCACACCTTGGGAGATGGGAGAGAGACAACCGAGAAGGTTAACGTCTCCATAGACGCTCAGAATCACGGCAACTCACGGGAAGTGTGTGTGTGTGTGTGTGTGTGTGTGTGTGTGTGTGTGAATGTGTTTCTGTGTGTGTGTTTCCTCCTGCAAGTCAGAGATGCCACAGCCCGGGACGCTGATTCTCAATGTACCCAGAGAGATGACACATTGTTCCCACCCTGGGCTTGGAAGCTGGAGAGGGATATGGGGAGCCGTCGGCGTGGAGGACCCGACGGGGAGAAGGTGGCAAACTCCTCCGTGGACCTGGGCAGCCTGGCTTAGTGAAAAACAGTGACTGGTTTTTTAGTTAGTCCCTTTCTTCTTGCAGTTACTTATTCATCCTCCCCGAACTTTCTTTTACAGTAAGAGAGCGCACGGCGAAGCCGGGTACAAGCGAGTGGAACTCAGTTCATCTGATGATCTGCCCACACCCGGCTGAGTCACTCCTAATGGCCCCTGAGATGTCATTTTCTTGCTAAGACATTTGGAAAAATTTCTACCTCTGAATCACAAGCAAACACTGAATTCACCGATCTTCTCTAAGTTAGGCAAGGAAGCATGACGCACTAAGAAGTGGAAGATAGGGGCGGACGAAGTCAATGAATTCTCTGAGAACTTTGTTTTTCTCCTAATCATTCATTTGCCGAATGCAGGCTTGGGGGAGCCCCATCCGACCACTGGGGTCATCTCCAGGGGAAGTCTGGCAGCAGCCGATGTGGCGTTTCTGGATGACACTTGCTTTTCCTTATCGTCTTGGTCCTGTTCCCATAATAGACCCGAGTGTCATCCAGGAAGGGGCTTGCTGGCACCCCATCTTCTTGAGGACTGCTTCTCGCGACGAAGGGCTGGCCGCTGGTACTTAATCATTTCAGTGTCCTTGGGCGAGCGGGGTCACCCCCGGTGCACAGGGCAGTTTCGCTCCTGCCCTCCACCCCGCTGAAGCTCTGCTCAGGGTCTGTCACCAGCCCCTGCCTTTGTCACAGCCCTTCTCAGGCGAGAAGATGATATTGTCATTCATCACAGATGGCCACTTTTAATCACTTGCTGTGCTTCAGGGCAAGGGGTCACCTTCAGCCTGACAGGAGAGCAGACCTTGGGTCTCCCCCCTTGTGAACTGTCACACGCTCACCTGTGTGGTGGGAAGGGGCCACTTCTCGGGGACTGAAAAAGGCACTGTGTCTTCACCTCCTCACTGGCTCTCGCTAACCTGGCAGCCAGAGGGGCGCACGTTCCCCAGGGAGCAGGTAGCTTCATGAATAAGGACAGAGGAGAGAGACAGGCTGGCGTCAGACCTGCTGCGTGTCCGGCCGCTCTGTGCTACCCGGATGTGTTAAATCCAGATGGAGGGCTCTGTGTGCCCACAGCTAGCTTAGGCCAGATGCATAGTAGGTGCTCCGTACCCAGGGCGCTGGTGCGTCTACGCAGTCGGCTACGTCGCCACCTCCCGTCCTGTGAAGCTGACGGAAAACACTGCCTGCCCAGAGGTGCTGAGCGTTGCTCAGTCCCCAACGCAGACCTGGGCCTCGGGACTGTCATCCCGCTTTCCAGTTGAGACGGCTCGGGTCCGGGGAGAGGTGGGCCCTGCTAAGCCACAGCCTACCTGCCTGGCATCCGCCCCCTACCCCCAACCCCTGCCCCTGGCAGCACCCCAAGCTCAGCACATGCCGCCCAGGCTGAGTAAACACTGCTGGCCGCGCCGGAATCAAAGCAAACAGGGTTCCTCTTCTTCCGCCTTTTTGCCAGCTGCCCCATTAACAGGAAAACCTTTTAAGCGCTCATCTGGAAACCTGGCAAACTGAGGTGACCGAGAGAGGTGTGCTCCAGGGTGGAGGGTGGCGTGCCCAGCCCGCTGGACCCTGCTCCTCTGGCATGCAGTGACCACATGGAGATCACGGGCATCCCTCAGGCCAGCCCCCGGGCCCTCGCAGCACTTCTGCCCCCCACCGTGTCCTGCAGTGTCCCAAAATAGCTCGTGTGCTGACTCCACGTTCGATCCTGACATCCCTGTGCTTTGGAACAGTTTACGCTTTCAGCCTGGACCACCTCTTAGGGGACGGAGGAAGGAAGGAGCCCTCGGCACCGAGCCCCACCCATTAGGGCACACTCGAGAGTAAATACGTTCTTGGCTCTAAGAAAACTCGCCCTTCTGAGCAAGGCTGCTCAAACTCGCCCAGCTGCTGCTCTACACTCAACAAACATTGCCTGAGGCCCTGTTATGTATCAGGCACGCTGGGGTCTCAAAGGTAAAAGGACACAGCAGCTCCCATGCTGGCGAGGAGATAAGGCAGGAGTATAAGCAATGAGCAAACACGACCGTATGTGGAAACTGCCACTAAAGCTCTGGGGCCACCATAAGGGGTGGTGGTGTCCCTAACCCCCCAGGGTCTGATCTCCTGCTCCAGCCTGCGAGTCTGCTGGGCAGGGGAGGGCGGGTTGGGCAGGTGGGGACACAGAGGGAAGAGGAAGGGGCGAAGGCACCGGGGTAAGGAGAGTGGGGTGACTTCCTTGGAAACTGAAAGGTTCAGTCTGCGTATGTATATATTTTCTTTAATTGAAGTATAGTTGATTTACAATATTGTGTAAGTTTCAGGTGTACAGCACTATATATATATATATATGTATATATACTTTTCTTTTTCAGATTCTTTTCCCTCATAGGTTATTATGAAATATTGAGTAGGGTTCCCTGTGCTCTACGGGAGGTCCTTGTTGGTTATCTATTTTATATATAGTAGTGTGTATCTGTTAACCCTAACCTCCGAATTTATCCCTCCCCTCTGCATACTTTTTAATTTGTGAAAAATACTGCTAAGCACAGGCAGACTTCTTCCTCTTGGATTGACAGGGTCTCCTCGCCTCTTTGCCTTGGGGAGTGGCCAAGTTTGGACCAGAAGCAGGTGTGGATCATGCGCTCACTCAGCTTTGAGCAGAAAGAAATTTCCAAACTAAGAAATGTTGCCAGAGTCCTCACCTTAGAGTTCTAAGTTTGGAAAGATTCACCGGTTGTTAACATCTCCCCACGTTTGCTTAACCTCTCTCTCCATGTATCACGTTGTTACTGCTGCCCGGCTGTTTCAGAGAAAGTTGCATGGAGACCTTGAATACCTGGCAATATCTCCTGAACACAAGGCTCTGCATTTGCATAGCCCCTGGGCTAAGATGGAGTTCAGAGATTATAACGTGGCTACACTGTCATTATCCAATCTACACAGTCTGTATTCAAATGTCCACAATTGTCCCAGTCGTGTCCCTTACGGCAACTCCTCCTCTGGTCCAGGACCTGACCCAGGGTCACACGGGGCTCTTAGTCGGCACATGGCCGGGGAGGTCAGCAGACAACGGACAGGAGAGGTCCTGCAGCTGACTCCGCGGGACAAAGTTCTTCTTCCTCACCTGTGGGTTTCCCGCCCAGGATTCAGCTCAGCTCTTTGCTCTGCGGTTGGACTCCTGGGAGTGCTAGGGGCCATCTTCCCCAGAAAGTCCTCTGGCAGTAACTTCCCTGCCCGTGTCACTGACCTCACGTCGTGGGCCCCCGGAGGCCTCGAGAAAGGCACGGGGTTTAGGAGCTGACCGGCTGGGGCGTGCGGGGTGAGAAGTGACGGGCCGGGGGCTGTTGGTGGGCGTGGTTTGCTGGGAGCGCCGGGCCGAGTGCCTCCTGTGTGGCCGGCCCTTGCTGGGCGTCAGGGAGATGTGGCTGGCAGTCCGTTTGGGTCTAGCGGACTTCATCGTCTGGTAAAGGACCCAACGGCAAACAGTGAGCCCCCCGTGACAAGAGCAAAGGGGCAACAAAGCACAGAGCTGGCGGGGTGAGGGGGCAGCCAGGCCCTGGTCCGGGCAGAAGGCCGGGCAGAGCAGCTGCAGCCGCTGCATGAAGAGTGGCCCTGGCATGTCAGGGAGGGGCTGGTGAAGGCCAGTGTGAACACGGGGCTGGGCGGGAGCAGTCGTGGGCTGAGGACCCGACGGCCCGGCGTCGAGGGAGGTGTCTTCCAGAACCCTCACCATACAGGCTTTCTCAGGACCAGAGTTTGGAGGCGGTGCTGGGAAGGAAGCTTGGAGCCAGGTTCGCAAAGGCTCTGATGGCAAGCCGGGGAGTATATTTTATTTAGTTATTTTTTAGAAGTTTCTTTTTAAAGTTTTAATTTTTTTTTTTTTTAACTTTTTTGGCCACACCTCACGGCATGTGGGATCTTGGTTCCCCCACCAGTGATCAGACCCACATACCCTGCGTTGGAAGCGTGGACTCTTAACCACCGGACCGCCAGGGAAGTCCCAAGCCAGGGAGTTTAGATTCTACGTCTTGACTGTGGTTTCCCAAACTCCCAAGAATCCCATGTCACCCAGACAAATTTGGCCAAGTTCAAAAAGCAAACTTTCTCTTATTGTCATTTTACTAGTACACATACTAGTTATTTTTTTCTATTAACATCCAAGTCTACGACGGAAAAACTGTCCACCCGTGTTCCCCTGATGGTCACCTCAGCGCCACCAGTGGCTTTCAGACGGAGCACGGCTGCCGGTGAGGGGGCCATGGCAGGTTCTTGAGGGAGGGTGGGGAGACGTCTTAGTGGTTGTACGTATGACTGTAGTGAAGCCACTTCCTGCTCGGGGATTCGTGGCCTCATGTCAAGCGATGCGTTTAGACAACAGGATTTCTAATAATACAACTGGCTTGGATGGGAACGTTCTCTGGAGGTGGTCCTGGTCACCCCAGTAAGCTAGGAGCCTCGCCAACTTGGGGCCCGGAGCCAGCGCTGCTGCGCAGAGTCCACCGTGGAAGGCCTAGGCCTGGTGCCAGACTTCCACGCACCTTGCACAATGGCAGCCTTTGGTCTTGAGCTCTAGGAAATGACCGGGCAACATTCCGTGTTGGGAGAGGAAAACACTCCCCCTCCACAAGGATGATAGGGGGAGGGCTGGGGCTGGGCCTCTGGGCTGGACACACCCTCGGGTCACACTGGGAGGTAGCCTGGTCAGCTGGTCCCGTCGCTGCGATGACCAGTGCTGTGTGGGGCTCACGGCGGTGACAGGCGGCTCTACGAGAGACTGGGGACCCTGTGAAGATCTTGCCCTCGGGCGCAAGGCAAGGATGCGTGAGATCGTACACATTCAGATCGGCCAGTGTGGCAACCAGATCGGAGCCAAGGTAAGGAAAGTTCGATGACGAGTGCTGGCCTTTCCATGGTCCACAGTGCAGCCGACTCAGAAAATCCCCTAAGTTAGCAGGCAGGACCGGGAGCCCAGCAGATGGAGGCGCTTGCCGGTGTGTGACTTATTAAACGACACCTGCAGTTCAAGCGAGCCAGGAAATAGTAAAGCCTTGAAGGGTTAACTTAATTCATGTTAATTTTGTTGACAGTTACATGTGTATAATACACCTGTCAACCATTTTTACTTTGATCACCTTAGCAATGAACTTTTCATATCTAAAACCAGGAAATTGTCTCAAAACAGTTTTCCAAAGTTTCTTGGGAAAATTTTTACACCGTATCACTAAGATATCTTTCCCTCCCTCCCATGTTTATGTTATAAAGTTAAAAAAGATCAGCTACTATTTTATTTCGAATGCAACAGAAAATGAAAGAGGTAAACCTAAAAGTTTTCTGGGTCCAGCAGCAGAAATAATTAAAATATATCCTCTGGAATATAAAAGTTTTTCTCCTTCCCCCTTAAATTTTTCTAAAAAATACCTGGTACTGTTGTCCAATGCTAAAAAACAGATGCCAGAGCCCAAGGTCTCCAACCCTAATTTTAAGATGATCAGTTCTACTACATAACAACTGTCTCTTTGCTATTTCGAAATTACTTTTACTAGTATGGATTGCATTAACAATGTAATTGCATTAAAACTTTAAAAAATTTAAATGTGATAAAATGGCATAAAATTTACCATCATAACCATGTTTAAGTGTACAGTTCAGTAATGTTAAGTATATTCACACTGTCGTGCCTCCAATCTCCAAAATGCTTTTCTTCTTGCAAAACTGAAACTCGGTACCATGAAACACTAACTCCCCATTTCCCCTCCCCCTGCCCCTGGCAACTGCTATTCTACTTTCTGTCTCTATGAATTTGACAACTCTTGGTGTCTCATATAATAGTATTTGTCCTTTTGTGAGTGGCTTATTTCACTCAGCAGCGTCCTCAGTGTCCATCCCTGTTGTAGCCTGTGTCAGAATTTCCTTCCTTTTTCAGGCTGAATAATAGTCCATCCTATAGAGAGGCTGCATTCTGTTTATCCAGTCATCTGTCAATGGACACTTGGATTGTTTCCAACTTTTGGCTATTGGAACTAGTGCAGCTATGAAAAAATGGAAGTCTTTCTTTTAATACACGTGTTTAAAACCTGGGGCAAAGAAAATGACCGCTTGCAAAGGAGCTGTCATCCTTCCTTGCCTAGCGATGAGACATTCAAAACTAAAACACACAGAGAAGTGGGAGGCATGGGCCCCAACTGCTCTGAAGTTGGAAGATAAGGTGGAGAAAGGACCCCAGGAGGGAGTGGAGGGTCTAGACAGGGTCTCAGCTCTGCATCCAGAACTGTGTTGTCTAGTGGTTAGAGTCCCAGCAGCTACTTATTATTTGGGGCCATAAGAACTTTAAGACACATTTCATTTGTGGTGTGAGAGAACTTAGATTTCTTTCTTTTCCCACACCCTGAAGAGTGCTGATAATTTACTATAAAGTAATCTTGTTCGTAAGACCAAGGCCACATCAGAGCCGTCATTTACAAGATGTGGTTGGGAAAACACCCTCGGGGATTTTAACATAAATGATGCATTTTCATTGCACTTGACTATGTGCTCCTTCAGGGCAACGAAAAGGCGTTATCTCAGTAACGGTTTCCATTCCATATAAAGAGCTTGGCACCCACCTATATTAATAAATACTGTAATGTGACTGAAAGTGTAGTATGTTTCAGACAGTCACAAGAGGACAGCTATGCATAATTCTGAATTGAGTGCATACCTGATCATCCAAATGCACACAGTTTAAAAGCGTGCATAGGTGTCTTAGTGATGGGCTTTTGGGAAAACTGCATGAAAATAAATCCGCAAAGTGAAATGAGATATTACTGTGAAATCAGGTAAAATTCATTTCATTTTCACGTAATGGGATCTATACTTTACTAGCTGGACGCACTGTAAGGCCAAACTAGAGATACACTTCTGATGTGAAATTCTAAAAGAACAGCATCAATGTACACAAGGGCCTGAATTTAATGGGAGCAAAATCCAACTTAATATTTTATATGTTGACTTTTTAGTGAAGCAGTTCAGGGTGACATAAAACTCAATCTTCACTTCATGGTGAGCAGAGGTAAAGAGCACATTACGTCATGGGGTGGGCAGTTAGGAAAAGGGCCTGCAAGATCATGCTGGGGAGGGAAGGAGGCCCAGGAGCCCTCACTTCCTGTCTTTCTGCTCAATGTGCTGTCGCTGACCTGGCGCTCGTCGGGGTCCCTCTGGACACTGACCTCCCCTCCTTCTGCTTTCAGTTCTGGGAGGTGATTGGCGAGGAGCATGGGATCGACTGGGCCGGAAGCTACCACGGGGACAGCGCCCTGCAGCTAGAGAGGGTCAGCGTGTACTACAACGAGGCCCACGGTAGGACTTCACTGGCGGCCCCCGTCACCAGCCCCAGGGACGCGGCAGAGAGAGGAGGTCCCGCGAGACCACAACGCCAGATGGGGGATGACCCGAGTGACCGAGGGCAGGACTGGCCACTGGAGGGTCACTGGTCTCTGGTCACTGGAGGGGGGCACACTCTCAACACAAGCAGTTTAGGCCCCGACCTTCCTTTCTGGGTTTTATTTTATTTAATGAATTAATTTATTTTTTAATTTTTAAACAATTTTATTTCAGCTGTGCTGCACAGCTTGTGGGATCTTAGCCCCCCGACCAGGGGTTGAACGCGTGCCCTCGGCAGTGAGAGCACGGCAGTCCTAACCACTGGATCACTGGGGAGTTCTCCCTTTCTGGTGTTTAAATAAAAAGTAGACCCATTTCCAATATAAACAAAATCCCTGTCACCGGCAAGACAACAAACAAAATGGAAAACGATGGAAAAAGTTATTTCTGCAGCATTCTACAGATTTCTGTGACTGCTGTTGCAATCCAAGATATGATTTCCAGTCTTTCTATCAAAGACACCTTCTAGGAGGGCTTTTTTCTTCTGGATCCGTGTCACAAGGTTCTACTCTGATGAAACATTAACTTTTAGAAAAACAGCAGTTGGCTGACTTCTTCGTATTTTTCCACGTAGGCAAGAAATACGTGCCCCGAGCAGTCTTGGTGGACCTGGAACCTGGGACCATGGACAGCATCCGATCCAGCCGACTGGGGGCCCTCTTCCAGCCGGACAGCTTCGTCCACGGTAGGTTTTCCTGAAGGTTCCAGCGGGAAGAGAGGGGCGCCTCCTGGTGTGTTGCTGCCGACACCCTTCCCCCGACCCCAGCGGGCTAACCGAGTCCCTTGTGCCGCAGGTAACTCTGGGGCCGGCAACAACTGGGCCAAGGGCCACTACACGGAGGGGGCCGAGCTGGTGGAGAGCGTGCTGGACGCAGTGCGCGCCGAGGCCGAGGGCTGCGACTGCCTGCAGGGCTTCCAGCTCGTGCACTCGCTGGGCGGGGGCACGGGCTCGGGGCTGGGCACGCTGCTCCTGGGCAAGATCCGCGAGGAGTACCCCGACCGCATCCTCAACTCCTTCAGCGTGATGCCCTCGCCCAAGGTGTCGGACACGGTGGTGGAGCCCTACAACGCCGTGCTGTCCCTCCACCAGCTCCTGCAGAACTCGGACGCCTGCTTCTGCATCGACAACGAGGCTCTCTATGACATCTGCTTCCGCACCCTCCGGCTGGCCACGCCCACCTACGGCGACCTCAACCACCTGGTGTCCCTGACCATGAGCGGCGTCACCACGTCGCTGCGCTTCCCGGGCCAGCTCAACGCCGACCTGCGCAAGCTGGCCGTGAACATGGTGCCCTTCCCGCGCCTGCACTTCTTTATGCCCGGCTTCGCGCCGCTCACGGCCCAGGGCAGCCAGCAGTACCGCGCGCTCTCAGTGGCCGAGCTCACCCAGCAGATGTTCGACGCCCGCAACACCATGGCCGCCTGCGACCCCCGCCGCGGCCGCTACCTGACCGTGGCCTGCATCTTCCGGGGGAGGATGTCCACCAAGGAGGTGGACGCGCAGCTGCTCGCCGTGCAGACCAGGAGCAGCAGCTGCTTCGTGGAGTGGATCCCCAACAACGTCAAGGTGGCCGTGTGCGACATCCCGCCCCGGGGGCTGAGCATGGCGGCCACCTTCATCGGCAACAGCACGGCCATCCAGGAGCTCTTCGGCAGGATTTCTGAGCACTTCTCGGCCATGTTCAAGAGGAAGGCCTTCGTGCACTGGTACACGGGCGAGGGGATGGACATCAATGAATTTGCCGAAGCCGAGAGTAATATCCAGGATTTGGTGTCCGAGTACCAACAGCTTCAAGATGCCGAAGCAGCTCTGGAGGAGAAGGAGGAGGTCGGGGGGGAGGCAGAAACGGAGCCAGGAGATAAGGGACATTAACCACGAGAGCAGCTGTGTGAGGCTGGCTGCGGCGTGGAGTCACGTCCAGTGTTCTCACCCAGGATGAGTGAGTCCCCCCGGCCGTCCCTGGCCACTTCCGCACCGCAGCACCGCGACCCACACGCAGCCACCCAGTAGTAGCTTCGACACAGGACTGCGCGGGTGGGGAGGTACGGGTGGGCAGTAGGGTCTTCTGCTGGCACCGACTAACCTTGAAGAGCTCCATATTCCCTGCCCACTCGAGTCGCTGCTTTTTAATAGCCAGGTGAATTTATGGTAAAGCCCTCCCTCTGTTTAAAGATATGGACTGGCTATTTGCTGTATGCCTAGCACCGCGCCAGGCATCAGGGCTCCACACGTGGACGCGTGGGGAGCCATTGCGGTTGAGGTTAAATTGTAATCGCTTTAGCTATGCTGGTAAGTGTCCCGGAATCTGTACCTGGCATCCCGGGCTGCTAAGGCTCTTCCTGCAGGTTCTCTCTTAACTTGCTGCCCGCAACCCAACTGCTCACACCTGCCGGCCTCCAGAAAAGCCAGGTGACTGCTTGGTGTGCGGGAGGTTCACAGGGGTAAATGGGCTTCAGCGTCCACCAGTAAATTG
This sequence comes from Kogia breviceps, assembly GCF_026419965.1. NCBI lineage: Eukaryota > Metazoa > Chordata > Mammalia > Artiodactyla > Physeteridae > Kogia > Kogia breviceps. The sequence goes on along the minus strand of NC_081323.1, from coordinate 4,075,899 downwards.
TGGAGACCGTGTGTACGTTTCAACGTACCAACTGCAAAGGGCAAAAGGGAGGAAAGGAGAGTGGCATTCCTTCCCACAAATACCCGGGCAAAAAAATAAAAACCAAAAAACAAAAAACAAGCAAAACTCGAGAACTCCAATCCTCTGATCTTTATGTCTGAAGAGCTAGCTTTTAACATACGTGTATTTACATACTTTCAAGTTTCTTATTAATGTTTGATTCTGGGAATTCATTAATCATCATCGTTGGTTTTCCTTGTAAAGGCTATTTCGAAATGTCCTTTTCACTTTCATGCAGCAATCACCTCCTGAAAGCTCTCTGTAGCCGCTCTGTTCTTTAAAAGGCCACAGGCCCATTCAAACGGAGGAATTAAGCAGCGGTGGCTGCAGTGTCCTTTGTGGTTATGGAGGACATCGTCTCGTTAGGGAACTTTTACAGTTCAAATTAATTTGCAGAAGTTGCCATAAATGTTTGCATGAGCTTTAACCATTACATGATTTTAATCTGCTCGCGTTACAACAGGACCAGATACACAAAAGTGTAATCAGATCATCCATAACTTCTTAATTACAGTTTACCTATTCCTGACATACAGCACTGCCATCCCTTCCAGCACCGTACGGGTTTTAATGGCCTTCTAGAATTACCACGGAGCTGTCCTATTTGATCCATGGGTAGCGGGTGACAGGAGGAAATATTTACTTGCAGGCAACTGGATTTGCTCTGTAATCTGCAGTAATGAGGTAGCCGGTGAATGGGTGACAGCAGCTCATTTTGAGAAACTTCATTTTTTTAATGTATGTCTCATGAGGAAATAACTAAAACATGTACCAAGAGAAAATTAAGTCTTGCTGTTGGTATCATGACAAGTCTTCTATTTCCAGAATTACAAAATAAATAAATACTTTCTACTTGTGGTTCAAAAAGCACTAAAAACAAAAGTAGATTTAAACGTAGATTTAAGGAACTGCACCTAAACTACTCCTAGTTTGAAGTTCATAACTTCCTTAGATGCTAAAGACTTAAAACATGCGATTACATAAGAATTTACACACGATTCCTCTATCACTTTTTTTCACTTTCTCAAATCTAAAAAGGCAATTAAATAGATGCAAGAAAGGACAAAGATCTAAATTTAAAAAAAAACCTTGCTGATTTATATTACTGTAAAGATTTTTGTTTGCTCAACAGTAATCATTAAATAAAAGAAATATAATTTTAAATGGCTAAATTGCTTTACTTCAGACTAAATAAATTCCTTTTCTTGGAATTCTAACCGTCCAGACTGATTAATGTGAGTAGTTAAAAATATTTTCAGAATGCATCTCACCATCCTACTCTTTCATATGGTAAAAATAGATTAAAAAAAACCCCAAAAAACACTAGAAACCAAAAGAAATCTGTCCCCTTTGATTCTGAAGAGCCTATTCCTTTAGCTGTATGGTTGCTACAGCGACATTGGTCTCTCGGAGACCAAGAAGGTAGAATCAGAATTTTAGAGCTTGTCCAATTCCTTCACTTCACACACAAGAACACTGCGCGAGTGAAGAGACTGAATCCCTCACAAACCATTCAGGTGGTTAGTGAAATACCCACATCAAGATCTGATCAGGTCCCCCTGGTAATCTGGACACAGTGGTCCTGCCAGCTCCCAGCAGGGCATGAAGCAGGGCATCACAGTATTGGTTGTGGATTTTTTAATCACAGAGAAGGAGCCTCAAAGAATCTTTATTGAGCAGTGAATCTGTCCTTTACTCAGTTGACTTTTAATCCTTTCCATACCACAAGCCCTGTCCCTAAGTCTCATCTCTAATTATCCCATTTGCCTCCCGAATGACTTACCTCTAATTGAATTGGCTGGAAAGAATTGAGCCCTTTGCCTATCAGTTACTTTATTTGCCTGGTACCAAAAAGGCCCCACGGCCTTGTGATCCGTTTATTCCTGTCCCTGTAATGAAAGATGCCTCCTGGTACCTTAATTGTGGGGAACGGAAGCATGACAACTGAGGGGCCTTGACTTCAAAAGAGCAGGACAACAGCCTGAGGAACAGGGCACAAGGGGATCGTAGGCTGCTTCTGTCCAGCCCTGCAGCTCCTCCTCGTGTGCCCCATGCCAAGAATGAGATAAAGCCTGTAGGTCAAGTGTCCAGGGCAGGAAGTCCTCTCCAGAAGCCAACAACAAAGGCGTTTTCTTGCTCTCTTCCTTGGCATGGCGGAATGGCCCGTGAAAAATTATTGTTAGCTTAACTACCAAGCTGAGAACCTGTCCTGGGGCAGAAGCTAAACGGTGTTTCAACATTTCCTGTCCAAGTGTATCTCTCCATCTCCAGAAGTGGGTAAAACTCAAGCAGTTAACTTCGCAACTTTGTAAACTTTGGCGTTTTACTCCACCCAGTGCCTTCAAGTTTCAAAGAAAGAGAAAAACACAGCACTGCCAACAATTCTTCAACCCTAAATATTTAATAGGTAAATGAATCGCCGTGAAATCACCATGGACCTGCTGTCATGATCACGCCCTAGACCTGCAGTCCAGAAGCTTAGATGTTCACGTCAGCTCGGCCATCAGCTTGGTAAGCAAGTTGCTGAGCAGCTTTGCCTCCTTTCCTATGAGAAGTGCTCCCAGAACATAAAGATTCACTTATAAGACAATGTGAAAAGTATCTCGTGCTTAGTGAATTTCAACAATAGTGCTTCTCTATAGCTCTGAAGTACCCGATAGAAAACGAATACTACAATTGAGCATTTCCTCTTCTCATCTACGCTTTCCGGCATTATTCGCACACAGCCTGTTGAGTGGCACCACGTGGATACGGCTGCCAGCGCATTCGGACAAGGCCAGCAGACAACGCGGCCCCCCCCGACCCCAACCCACTGCTCTGACATGACGTCTGCGATTCAAACCTCAGGGGCAAGACAGCCTCAATGACGGAGCCCAAGTCTGTCAATTATGTCACGGAAAAGAGAACTTTCTCTTTTGAGACGTTTTCAAAATGTCTCCTGGATCCCTCTGGTCACTAGATGTATCTGTTCTCCCTTTAACTTTTTTTTTTTTTTTTTTTCCCAGCTGTGTGTCTTGCAGGATATTAGTTCGCCGACAAGGGATCGAACCCGTGCCCCGTGCGATGGAAGCTCCGAGTCCTAACCACTGGACCGCCAGGGAATTCACTGTTCTCCTTTAAAAGGCCCTGGTTCATATGATCACAATCCTGCAGTTGTGTGGTAGTTCCCGAACAGAAAAAGTCCGAGAGAAACCAAAAACCAACAGCAAGAGTGAACTGTACTTTAATTTATTGGCATATTGTCAATCTATGAACAAGACAGGTTTTTGTTTGTTTTTTTTTTGTTTGTTTTTGTTTTGTTTTTTTTTTTTCACGAAGGGGGATCGTTTTCAATCTGCCGTAACACGTGCCCACACATCTTCACCATGAACATGCAGCATTTCAAGCTGTAGTCAGGGTCTAGGAGGAAAAGAGAAATAGCAAGTTGCCAGTCCTTCATGTTCTCTTACAAATCCAACACGAATAGGGAAAGTAACTTCCTTATAATGAGCAGTATAATATGACTGCAGATCCAGTTCAGTCGGTTGGTGATAAACCCTGGCTCTCAGCTGTAAAAGTGCAGGTTCATGTGCACTGCCTTAGCCGAAGAGGCACTTCCCTGCTAAGTAAAACCAAACACTCTCCCCACAATGAAGAAACACTCTGCCTTTAAAAGACGCTAAATCCCCTATGCTGAGGCGGTGGGGCTGAGCGTCCCCAGCACGATGGATAGAGGACGGTCACTTCTGCTTACTGGAGCTGGACACTACTTCCTGGCCCAAAGGACATTACAAGGTGGAGGGAGTTCAATGCGGAGTCTGGCTCTGCCACGCTGCAGGCACAGGCTGGGTGATTTTTCTCAGTCAGCTTGTTGTTAAAACAAAACAACCCAACCTAAAACCAGGTCTCATTCCTCAGAATTGAGATCAGACAGAGAGGCCCGGAAGAAGGGCTCAACACCGCACCTCCAGACTTGTAATAAAATATTTACTAATTCAACGTGAAAAGTGCTTAGGGGAGACCGTTCCAGTAAGTAAAATCACTCATAAGCACAAGCTGCCAAAGGATTACTATTTATCACGTTTCCCTGCAACTGCGGGCCTGAAGATTTTTAAAGCTAAACAAGAAAATTAAATCTTAAAAACATCTTTCTGGTAATTTGCCTCGCTTGATCCTCGAAATAATAATGTCAAGAAAGCAGTTTAGAGATCAAATCACTTTAGTAGTTTGGAACACAAAAGTCTGAACTTATCAACTGTACGAAACTGTCTTACTTTGCATTGCCAACATCAGAAGTAAAATGAACCAAACTCTGAAAACATAAATGTAGCAAAACAGTATTCACTGCAGGGTCTTGACGATTTTATTGCTTGATAAAATAGCAGGACCCTTGCCTGTACTTGTAGCCCTATGTTCGGGAAGTAGTGATTTGTGAGAACATTAGCAGATGTGGGGGAAATAAAAACTCAAAGAACTGTAATTTTTCATGCTCCTGAACTGTTACATAACTCCAATAACAATTATAAAAGTGAGGAGTTTATCCTCCGAATTATTTGATCTTGTGCAGACACATGAAACAGGTTTAATTAAAATAAGATGGCTTGCTACCTAGCATTGCTCAATGAACTGAAAATCAACGTGGCAGTTACTACTGCTTGTCAGGGCCTTGAAATGACATTCTTTGATGATGCCATGGGGCTTCCACAACTTGTATGCCTGACATTATCATCCCACTAATGGACCAGATGTCGACAGAGGCAGAACTAAAATTATTTTGATTTTTAAAAGCTCTCTAAAAACGTAAGATGCAACTCTTTTTCTAAATCCACCAGCAACTTACAGATTATTCCTTTTTCACTTTCACAATTTTTATGCTGCTGCCAGAAGTCTTCTCGGTGTTTGCTTTGAATTCCGTCTTCAGTGCATCCCTCACTGCTTTTGCACAGATCTGGGAGTATCGGATGTAGCTGGAGGAACACGAGAGACAATATAAAGCTAATTATCAATGATCCAGCCAGTCATGCTGTGTGACTGTACTTTTGTTTTTCTTCCTATACTTTTCATTTTGGTTGGATTGTACATCATTGTAGAACTGAACTTAAAAATGCCTAATGGGGCTTCCCTGGTGGTGCAGTGGTTGAGAGTCCGCCTGCCGATGCAGGGGATACAGGTTCGTGCCCCGGTCTGTGAAGATCCCACATGCTGCGGAGCGGCTGGGCCCGTAAGCCATGGCCGCTGAGCCTGCGCGTCCGGAGCCTGTGCTCCGCAACGGGAGAGGCCACAACAGTGAGAGGCCCGCGTACCGCAAAAAACAAAACAAAACAAAACAAAACGAATGCAGGGCTTCCCTGGTGGCACAGTGGTTAAGAATCCGCCTGCCAATACAGGGGACTTGGGTTCTAACCCTGGCCCGGGAAGATCCCACATGCCGCGGAGCAATTAAACCCGTGTGCTGCAACTACTGAGCCTGAGCTCTAGAGCCCACGAGCCACAACTACTGAGGCCCGCGCTCCACAACGAGAAGCAACCACAATGAAAAGCCTGTGCGCAGAAACAAAGACCCAACACAGCCAAAAAAACCAAGTTAATTAACTAATTTAAAAAAATGACTAACGCAAAAGGAATCTATACAAACAAAAAGAAAAGCAGAAAGAAATGTATCAAAGTCTTAATTGGCGTTAGGTGATTTTTGGTTTTACTTCTTTGCAGTGTTTTCTCTTTAATACATATTAATTTGAAATGAAAGATGCATGTATTAGAGAAAAAAATCCCACGGCACAGTAAACAGTTCTAAATGTTAACAGAGGGTATGAGTGGTTTTTTTCCATTTCTCTATTTAAAATTTTTTATTTTATTATTCTTACAAGGTAAAGTATACATAATTAAAAGAGAAAAAAAACTATTTTGAATTAAAACAGCTCTACTTCTGATTATTTAAAGGTTTTCCTGAGAATATTGGATTCTGCTTGTCAGGTCTGCCATTGAAAATACTTTCCAACCAAGGTTTCTAAATTAAACTGAGAAGTCCTTAGAGAACATCATCAATTCTAGCAAAATATCTAACAGCCTGCTTCCTGTTTGGTAGATGGACTCCCATCAACATCTTATTTTCCAAAAGATGTCAGCTCACTTTTTACACTTTTTGAAAACAGGAAGGACAGAGGGGAGGGAGCTGCTGACTATTTTCTCATGTTTCAGGTTTTTTTGGGCCAGAGGTAGGAGTTCCAATTCCTGCTTCCACTCCTACTAATTGGTGAATTTTAAGCTGTTCAATCTTTTAGGCTAATTTATTCTGTAAAAACAATAGAACAAAGCAGAAGGATAACAGTATTTGCCCCACTGGTGGCAGGGAGGAGGAAAGACCAAGTGTGGAGAGCAGGACTGCCCCACCTGTCTCATAGCAGGTGCTTAATACACGGTCCCGCTCACTGGGCCCATCATCCTTCCAACTGTACAAAACTCTGCTTGACCCTGAAAGTCAAGACACACTTGGGTTGCCCACAGTCCCATACCCACAGAAGGTCACTACTAGGAGGTGCTACTTAATCTAGTCAAATAACAAGGGGTGTTAACCTGAGCCAGGTGAGCAGCTCAACTGGGTGCACGGGCAAAGAAACCAGGTAAGACACCTAGATCCATGCCGTCTCCATTTCACCAGAAGCCATGTCCTCCAGTGGGTCCCATAGTTTGGCTTCCCAAGAGCCACCACTCACCTTGTGGCAAAACTTTTTACACCTTACCAAGGGCTTTCACCCGTTTTACCGATAAGGAAACCTGAGAGCAAGAGGAGCCAATTTAAATTAAAAATGGATATGCCATTTTATTTCTTTTTTTTTTTTTTTTTGCGGGACGCGGGCCTCTCACTGCTGTGGCCTCTCCCGCTGTGGAGCACAGGCTCCGGACGCGCAGGCTCAGCGGCCATGGCTCAGGGACCCAGCCGCTTCGCGGCATGTGGGATCCTCCAGGACCGGGGCATGAACCCGTGTCCCGAGTCGGCAGGCGGACTCTCAAGCACTGCGCCACCAGGGAAGCCCTGGATATGCCATTTTAAAAGGCTCCACCTTAATGCTGGAACGGCCAAGTACGGTGACCGTGGTTACCTCCAGAGACCTCTCTCCGCTCCTTCGAGTTCTCAAGTTGTATGTGGCCCTGTTACTTCTAGAACGTCAACCGAGTGTAATTCAAAGGACAAAGGCCCCGCGGGTGAGAAGCGCCGTCCTCGGGAAGACACGGCACTTGTCGAGCGCGTTCACGGCGGCGCACAGGTGCTCGGCGGCGCCCCCGGCAGGTGCAGGCAGGTGCTCGGCCTCGGCGCGCCCGCATCCCACGGCCGTGACCCCGGCCTCACCGTCCGCAAGCCGCCATCTTGGGGCCGCACTCGCCGGGACCACCCCCACCCCCGCCGCGCCTGGCGTGACCTCCGACCCCGATTCGCCACGGACCTCCCCGCGCCCCAGCTGCTCGCCTCTCCCGAGGACCGGCCCTACCTGAGTCCAGCTTGTCGCCAGTACGCCACCATGATGTCGCGAGAGGGGGCGCGTCGGGCCGAATCGCGAGAACCCGTCAACGTCGGCTGAGGGTGCGGGACGACTACCGGAAGGTCAGGCCTGAGAAGCGGAAGAGGCGGAGCTCCGGACCTGCCAATCCCACCGCCTCTTGCCCCGCCCCGCCCTCCCGAATGGCCTCTGCCGTCTCGTAGCAGAATCCCCCGGGCGCCGCGAGCCAATGGGGGCGCGCGGCACGGGCCTCAGGTGCCAATCCCCGGGCGGGCCGGCCGGCCGCGCGTTCCTATTGGCTCCGCGGGCTTCCGTAGTGGCCGCGGCTACGGCGGGGCGGCGGGGCCAAGAGGGGAGCTGGAGGGAGCGCGCGACTCGGGGCCGCGTCGAGGTCGGTGTCAGGGCGCAGCTCCCCGACCCCGGACCCGACGGCCGCGTCCCGACCTTGATGTTGACAACACTCAAGCATGTCCGCCCCGAATTAACAGTTAAAACGAACCGCCCCCCTACAATTCCTAGGGTTTTAGGCCGTCCCGGGGCACCAGAACCTGGCCGGGAAGAATGGAGTGGACCTCGGAGGGAGGAGGGGAGGAGGAGCAGCGCGTCCAACTTAGAGACTCAACCTCGCGGCGCGGAGCCGGCTCGAGTGCGCGGCAATTAGGTGAATTCTTACAAGGAAAAACATTTATTTTGCTCCTTAGTTATTAAAAATAAATTATAATCAAGAAAAACATAGTTAAAAGGAAGTTTTTATTAACAGGAAGGTTTTTCTTAATTCATATAAGATCCATCTTTAACATTAAACAGGATAATATGCTCCATAGTCCGAGAGTCTAATTCTAACCCATGAACACTTTACCCCAGTTTAGTCCACTCGAATGCCTGCTATGTTATTTATATTTTAACAGGTAAAAGCCATTACCTTCGAGCTACTTAATGAAAAGTAACTACACTGGAAGATGGAAATCTATAGAATTTTGTCATTAGATCAGAGTAAAGAAAATCAAACAAGATAAAATTTTGTTTAGAAATCTTTTTATCATTAGAGTATTCTTATACTTTTCAGAACAAGTATAATTTTCAGAAATTATACAAGACAACTTATTATTAAATATTATTTAGCAATGGTTTGTTTAGTTGAAATGTTATTTTAATTGTAAAAACCATCTCCGGTTACAAAAAATAATCAAAAACTTTATTGGCTTTAACTTGCTTTTACAAATGTCCTAAGAAGTCGCAAGCTAAACAATATTTTAAGTAGAAAAACAATTTTCAAATAGTTTGGTATACTATTTTTGTGGTTTAGATACATATATTAATTGGTTTCTTTTATAGGAAACCTGACTAGAAGTTTATCACTTTAAGTACTGTGAAATAAAGGCAAGAGCTCATCACCTTTTAACAAAAATATTCTGTATGCAACAATTCCCAGTATCAAAGATTTTCTTATTTAGTGGTTGATAATTAATTGCCTGCTACAAAATACAAAACAAAACAACATTTACTGGATTGTTTTTCAGATTGCAGCTGCCCACTGGCATCCAAAGCAAGGATTTCCCATAAATAAAAGCTGCAAAGCAATTCACATATTGGTTAGTTTAGGTCAATGCTTTTTTTTCACCCTATTACTCTTTTTTCTTCTCCACCGCCCCCATCCCCGGCAGTGACATGGTATTATTAAAAACATTAAGTCCCTGGGATTTATGCTTCAGACCAAGACATCATTCGAGTAAACTGCAAATGATGTACAGCTCTTCACGTAAAAAAGATGTTTTGTGGTCACAATTACTTCAAAAAGTAATTATATTCAAATAACCTGACATATCATGCTTTAGCAATTACAGAACCACGATTTTGACACATGGCAATTTATAAGTTAGGCAAATGTGAAACGCTAAAAGATGTGAACAGCTGTTCTTCCGTTTAAGTTTAGAGTGCTGCAAAATTCTAATGACTTTATTTTTTCAGTTAACGTAACCAGCCCACGACACAGCATACTAAGTCATAAAGTACAGATCCAAGGAAGGTAACACCTTTACTAAGTTACAAAACTTTGGCAAATCAATACAGTACTCTTTAACACAATAAAATACATTTTTTGTTGGAGTCATTTATTACTTTCATGATAATTTTTACTCCAAAAATGTTGAGTACCAAATTAAAAAATTGTGATTTTTAATGGTGGTTTATAGCAGAGCAAATTATTTTATACAATTAATGTCTTTTTAAAACTATAGTTTCTCCTTTAAAAGTGAGTTCCCTCGTGCAAGTTCTCCAAGTTTATTGCAGGGCAGTGGTGGGTATGTAAGAGGTGGCTCTGCTTGGTTCTGGGGTTGGTCCAAAGACAGGTAGAGTTCCAATGCGTGAAAAGCTTTAAAATTCTACCTTAGGGAGGTTTAATCAGCCAATACCAATTTTCAAGTACTTTTCAAAAATTGTTAAATTTTTACATAAATACTGGAATGCTCAAAATCAGACAGTCATTTCAGACAACACTAATTTCAGCCAATCCCTTTTATTTAGAAACCCTGCACCTCTTTGTTTAGATCAAGTCACACAGTCCTTCTTCAGCTTATTAAAAAAACAATTCTACTGAAAATATAGTTGTATTTTTTAAATAACAAATAAATATACTGCCAGCTTGTAGAGACCTGGGGAACTGGGTGTTATCAACTTTCATTATCATTTCTCCACAAATGCTGCTGCTGCCATTGGTGTCCTTATGCTCCCTCTTGCCGAAGCCGTCAATTCCTCAATTTCAGCATTTAATTTATGTATTACCCATTCCATTGCTTCTCGGCCCTTAAAAAAAAATCCAACATGTTTATTCTTACCAAGTGAGAGCAAAGGCACCTGTCAAATAAACGGCACATCAGGAAGTAACAAGAAGCGGTACAAGCATAACTAAACCTCACCAGGACAGGTTGTTTTTACCTTTGCTTTTTTCCCTCTAATGTTATTTACCAAATATCAAATGCCTTGAGAAACTGGCTTGATCTATATATACTGATTTTAATTTTTATTTTTGCAAAAGATGTTCTCAAAAGAATCTACAATTAAATGACAGTGATGTTTTACTTATTTATGATTAGAATGGTTCCCCTTTTGGGGTGAGGTCAAACTCCTTTTTTATCTTTTTATGTCCATATTTTAAACCAAAATCCTGTACGAGGCTCTGAAGACTCTGGTCCCTGACTTCCACTTCAACTACTCTCCTGGACCCTATGCAGTTCCTTGAGGGACAGAACAGGACCATTTCCTGCTTCCGGTCTCAGGGCCTTTGCACACACAGCTCCTTTGCCTGGAATGCTTCCTAGCAGGGCCCTCACAGCCTACCCACCCCTCATTCAGAACTCAGCAGAGGGCTTCCCTGGTGGCACAGTGGTTGAGAGTCCACCTGCTGATGCAGGGGACACGGGTTCGTGCCCCGGTCCGGGAAGATCCCACGTGCCGTGGAGCGGCTGGGCCCGTGAGCCATGGCCACTGAGCCTGTGCCGCAACGGGAGAGGCCACAACAGTGAGAGGCCCGCATAACGCGCAAAAAAAAAAAAAAAAAAAAAAAGAACTCAGCAGAAACATCACTTACTGAATACTCATTAAACACTGTCATACCTTTCTGTACTTTTCCTTTCCTAATGACGTTTTGTATGATTAATGTCGCCTTCCTCTTAGTTCCACGAGGGCAGGGACCACGTTTGTTTTGCTCCCCGCTGTATGCCCCGTCTAGCCTAGCACTCTGCCTGACACAGAGAAGGCATCTATGAATATCTTTTGACTGCAGAATGATTATATTAAACATGTATTATAAAACAGTACATTAGGCATCTCTTTCTCTGAACTTACTTTATTTTAAATCATTCATTCTCAGTCAGGCAAAAATTAGTTGGGGGGCAGTGGAGAAAAATCTCACTTTTTTCATGTATAAAACAGACATATATCCATTTATCTATATCTATAATCTGTAGTGGTAAACAATTTCATGGGGTGGGGGTAATTAGGGGAAAAATATCTACAGTGGACCTGGGCGTGAAGGGAGATGATAATGAAAAAAAGGCTGGGAATCTATGCTTTCAACAGTGATGAACTGCTACACGGCTCTCCCCACTCCCTCCCCCATGCTGGGCCCAGGGCTACAGGCTTCCCATAATATCTCATTCACTCTTGGAGCCCAACCCTGTAAGGTGGGTGCAGACAGGAAACTGAAGCAGAGAGAGGTTCACTTAATTAATTGCCCAAGGTAAAAGGCTGGTCAGAGTTACAGCTGGGACGTGAACGCAGGTGGGCTGGACCCCAGGGCCTGTGCCAGCAACGGCCCACATGGCCTCGCACCGCAGTGGCTCAGAGTCAGCTCACAAGGACAGTGCTTCCAAGAAATAAGACCCAGGAATCAGAGCAAGCAGGGAGGGACTTCCCCGGTGGTCCAGTGGTTAAGACTCCACGCTTCCACCACAGGGGGCGTGGGGAACTAAGATCCTGCAGGCCTGCGCTGCACCCCCCCCAAAGAAAACAAAACAGAGCAAGCGGGGAGCAGCCTTACTTACTTTATTGGCATTTGACGATATCGTGCTTGCCATCAGTCCTTCGAGGTAACTCCCGAGACTGACCCCTTTCACGGTAATTATGGCTTCTTGAGTCAAAACAGTTCTGGAACAAAACACATTTACACAGCTTCAGGATGACCTAATTTTCATTTTCCAAAGAAATATTTGATTAAAAAAATTAAAACACACCGTAAAATAGGTTTGTTAAAATATTTTTCACTTACTTTTCTGGGTCTTGAGGATGTGGTTTGTATATAAGTCTCTCATCTACTGAAACCATATTTGTAAATGAAATCTATAGAATTAAAAAAAAACCTCAAATCATTTTGGAAACCAAGATTAAAAATATTTCCAAACTTAATTCACAAACCAAAACCTTGCTAGCTAAATGTACAAAACAGCAGCAAATAAACCACTTTGATATTACTGTGTAAATAGAAGTTTTCATTATTCATTGCTTCCTTTTTATTAAAAAAAAATAAATTTGACAAAAGCATCATAATAGTAATAACATGCACATGATGCCAAATTCACTTTATTGAGTGCTGTCTCCTAGAAATAACGGGCAGGCTAATTAGAGCGCTGAGGCTAAGCTGCAAACAGGCAGAGACAATGCAGCATCTCAGTACTGATTTCCTAAACCAGGCTGAAGAGCATACATTCATTTGTGTACCAACTACAAAAGAGAGAAAAAAACTAAGCCAAACAGTTTAAAATGAAAACAAAAGGGAGTCCAGACTTACATTGGTAGATTTAAGTTCCATTGTTTTCTCTACGGGATCCACTACAGAATGTTCTTGCACATATGTTTTGGTTCTTGCTGCACCAATAAGCTAAGTAAAACATTCAGAATTAGCAATCAGAGGAGGAAGGATTTCTTAACAAGTGTTATCAATATTTTATTTGAAGGTAAAAATGTGTTAATATTTTGAACCAAAAATCTGTTTTCATAAAAAACAAGAAAGTGACAAAGGTCAGAAAGGAGGCCCGTTTAAGGGTAAAAGGACTTCATACACCACGAAGGATATGAGACGCCCAAGACACAAGCAGAGGGGATTAGCAACCAGCCCGCTGAGAGCGTACGGAGTACAAGGCAGGACTCGGAAACTGCCAAGGTTGAGGGCGGAGCAGCGAGCCTGAATATTCGGGAAACAGGGCATCTGGAGAAAGGAGAGGTTTGGAGTGTCTGTCAGTGTTTTCCTGGCGCAGCCCAAGGGAGAGGACGCAGTGGCTCTGGTCTCCAGACAGAAAACCAACCACCTCATGACGAAGATAACACAGCACATCCAGGGTCACTCCCTATGCTCTGACCCCAAGCCAGTGCCAGCCCTGCCAGTGCCAGCCCTGCTCATTTCTGCGTCTGCACCATCCAGTGCAGTGCTGTGTGCAACGGAAGCAAATTGTTGGAAAATGTGTACTTTACTTTTCTGAGGGGGCCCACTTTCTAGAAAAAGAATCTCTACAGACAACTGGGTCCACTTATACCAGGGTTCTCTCCCATCACGATAAACTGGCATCCCACTTTCTTGCTGGTTAAACTGGCTCACTGAAGCCTGCTCCCTTGAAAGCGCACAGAATTGCTTTTAAATGTACAGGCAGAAGCACCAGATCTTGGAACAAACACGACAGCAACCAAGTGAGCCCACGCTCCTCACTTCACAGGCGCAGCCGCCACTGACCACAGCAACTGTCAGCTAACAACCAGCACCAGACCACTGCTTCCACATCTTAAGTTGCTGGCAAAGTAGGGAAAGAAGAATAAAACTTTTAGATTACAGAGCATTAGCTGGCTTCCTTCAGGAGGTTTTACCGGGTGCCTTCATGAAGACTGTAATAATATTTCCAATTCATTATACACTCATAACTCAAGTTTATTATAATACAATTTGAACTGATGCAAAAATGACATTCAGAATCGGCTCCCACAACCTATTTGAAATTATAATGTGGTTTAGAAAACTTCTCTACAGCAGTCACATTGCTTCAGGAATAAAGACACACTTACAGATTTCACAATGGAAGGCAGTCCCCACTCCGTGCTGAGAAGTCTATGGCTGTGCAACTTTCCAGAGAGATCTACGTGTCTGTCCAATACATCAACTCCAACCACACTTGGGTTCATAGGGTTTGGGTATTTCTGCATTGCAGCTGTTGTAACAGTTTCCCATGGGTGGCTGCCGACAGGAATAAAAAAATCAAACATTAAAAAATACGCATATAAATTAAACCATTTTTATAACCCATCAAATTAGTCTTTACAATTAAACTTTATTTAATTTACCTAGGGAAGACTATTTTCTGAAACGTTGACTGAAAGATGCTTTTGGAAGGCTCAATCTACATTTTGAACATGTGCAGATTTCAGTATTTCTTCAGCACACAGGTTATGTGGCATAGCTGATGGCTAAAAGGTTAAAATAACCTATAGAGCACTAACTACAGTACCGTTTCTTGAGTCATCTTTTCTACTTAGCAGTGTCCACTCTCACATGTAAATTTTGTTTCTAAGAATTACTGATTCATAAAAATGTGTCTTACAATTACGTTCTACAGAAACAAACAGAAAAAATTATTATTTCGTCTGACCCCACTTCTGGGAAGCCATAAAGAAGTAACAAGAGCAAAAGAACTTATAGGCACTACAAATTCTCATAGGGATTACAAAAAGATCCAAAGCATTACTGATTTAAATATCATAATATTAAACATGTATTTTTCTCTAATAAGGTAATAAATAATAGTGGCCCCTCCAGTCAATTTTTATCCATTACTTTCCTCAAGAGTGATTCTGATTTGTTTTGAAAAGGTCACTCAATACAATAAAATTTTTTTTTAAGGTGCTCCTAATGTGCCACTTTCTAATATTCTCTCTTAATAAGTATTTGCTTGTCATCTAGGATCGAGATGGTAATACTATCATGGAACTTGCAGCATCTTTATATTCTTCAAAAAGCACATGTACTTGGGTGATTCAAAATGTGATGTACATTTGTTCTCTTCACAACTTATCTGAACAACATGCTTGTACCAAAGATACCCATTTCAAACGAGCTTCTTATTAACTACAATGAGCCTTAAAAGTGACTGATTTTACACATCTTCACTGAAAGGAAAGACAAGATCTGGAGACAGTGTTTCAAACTACACTTACCGAAAACCACACACCATGACTTTTTATTTTTCGAAAAGTAAAACACCACCATTGTAAAGCAATTATACTCCAATAAAAATGTTTAAAAAAATTAAAAAAAAATAAAAGCAAAACAAGTAGGCAGTAATCTATTTCAACTTTTCAGAGAACTAAGCCTGACAACTTTTTGTGGACAGAAGGAAAATCTCAGCCTCACTCATTCTGCAAAACCTTGGACAACCAGTAACTTTACTCTTAATGCCTTCACTTTTGCTCTAATATTATACAGAAACGAACCCCATTCTGTTTTTTATCTCAAGTTTTAGTCAGTAAACAGTGCAGGTATATATGTGGAGCTACTTCATAAAGCTAAACAGTCCCCACAAATAGAAATGATAGAGGCCAAGCACTCTGATTGTTACCAAGGAAACTATCTAAAATGAGAATCGGATGAACCCTTCCCTGTCTCCATCCAGTCATACACCATGGGGAAGGTGGCTGCCATGCACTTATCTCTTCCCTCAACCTCCTTGAAAAAATTAATAATCGCAAGGCTTCAGGGTGGTTATGCATTATTTGTAAGTCAGTCCTTCTCTCCTCTCTGAGCCAACTTGAAAACACTGACGTTGACTTAGCTTGGACAAAGCCTGTTTATAAAACACGACTAGCTCAAAAATCACAAAGGATGCATATTACAATTAACAATCTTCCAGTAATTCACTTTAACTGAATTAATGAAATCATGTGAAGAGACTTCAGATTGCAAGACATTCAAAGATGGCCCCAAAGGACAGTCAGTCAGTAGAACCTGGTTGTGCTTGGTGAGCTGTCCAATTTTTTCACCTATAAAACTAGGTGGGGAACACTGTTAACTCCACCAAGGTAGCAACAGTGTCTTGATTTATTTACAAAAGTGGAACCAATCCAAAGAACAGTGCCTGGCACTTAGTGGGCCTTCATATTTGTTGAAGGAATCAGTGAATGACTTCAACTGATGCCAACTACATGCTAGGGCTCAGAAGGAAGCACTGGAAAAGCATAGACGGGAAAGACTCAGAGTGATGACTTAGATGTTGTTAGTAACATCCTTAAGATGGAAAACACAGGGAAAGCATAACATGTGAGAGGGGAGATAAATGACTTCATTTTCAGGGATGCTGAGTCTGAAGAACCTGTAGGACACGTTGAGTAGAGATACCCTGCTAAGACCTGAAAATAAGGATTTTAAGTTCAAGAAAGACTGGAGCCCAAGGTACAGATTTGGGTGCCAGAAATGTGTGTATCAGCTGGGACCTTGATCAAAAAGTCCACATTATCTGGGGAGAATCAGGATCAGGGCTTCTTCTCCCAGGACACGCAGAGCACTTATGTGAATATGTCTATTTTCTGCGAGGAGAGTCCCAGAGTTTTCATCAAATTTCAGAGAAACGTGCAACAAAAAGAGAAAGACTAAATAGTCCCTGATGAAATGCAAGACGGCCAACAACAGAATTTCACTGAACATTTACACTGAAGGGTAAGAAGAGAGGAAAAGATTAAAGAAAAGGGCCAAATGAGTGGGGAGGAGGGGTAGGAAACAAGCTAGGGAAAAGAGTGTTAAGGAAGAAAATTCTAAGAAGACACAGTGCCAAGAACTTCTTAAGCATTTAAACCCAGAAAAGAACTGCAAAGAAGAAATCATCCATGATCCCAACGGCTGAAACAGAGTAGTGAAGAATGTGACCTGGTTAAAGAACACTGGAAAGACTACAAACTTAGGCTCTTTCCCCCAGAAAGATTGTAAACACTAGGGAGAAAAGAAATCTGCCCCCTGATTCTAACATTCTCTACCTTCCAGGATCCAGTGGACTCCTGCATGTGCCTGATTCACTGAGCGTGTGAAAAGTCTACAACTTGTTTTAAACATTGCCCTGGAAATAAACGAAAACATACTGCCAAGCTAAAGAAATTAAAACAGTGTGGCAACAACAGCCAGACCACTGGGATAGAACAGATGGCTCAGAAATGGATTAAAATATAAATCACAAGTGTCTTAGGAGAAAGGTGGCATTTCAAATGGGTGAGAGGAAAAAAGATTAGTCAATAAAGAGTGATGAGACAAACGATCAACAATTTGTTCAGGCAAAAACGATACAGGCGAATAAATGCATGGTTCTTTTCTACAATGAATCATGGAACCAGAAGGGAATTTAATTCCCAACATCCAACTGGTGTTAAGGCCTATTTTCTTTACCAAACATTTCTCCCTAACCAACAGATGTTAATGAACGCGGCCTCAAAGACATCTCAGCGCTGTCAGGCCCTGCTGACACCATCAGCGCTGTCAGGCCCTGATGACACCATCCGTCGTCTTCCATGTCTCAGGCGAAAATGCGTAACCCCAAGGTCACACAGCTTGTTGGAACCAGAGCTGGACCTTGGACTCCAATTTCAAGGCCGTAAATTCTAACTCCTCAGGTCAACGGGCTGCCGGAAAAGGTCCGCTGCGTGGTCGCCTGAGCTCGCCCTAAGTCTACATTCTGAATGAAGCAAGGAACTCCACCCGAAGATATTGGAGCGACGAGCCTCTCGACAGCCCACGATCCTCGGAGCCACGACCCACAGGGATCTGCAAGGCCCCATGTGGCAACGAGGCAACTCTCCCACCCCCAGTGCCCTCAGAGACCTCGTGCTCGGCGACGCCCCCGCTCCCCCAGGGGCCGTCCCCGGGAGGCAGGCCGCCAGGGCCCCTTCCCCAGCCCCCTCCCGGACGGGTCGTCTCCCCTGGGAACCCATTCCTGGGGCGTCCCCGGGGTCGTGACCTTGGTCCCCGACCCCAGGGCTCCGAGGCGCTCGGGCCCAGCTCCCCCGACCAGGCCCGACGCCTGGAAGCTTCCTGAGGGCCGCCCCGGCCTCGCTGCGACTCCGGGCCCGGCCTGCCCTCCCACCCCGCAGTTACGCCATGCCCCCCGCCGACCTGCCCCCGCCCCAAACGTACTCAAAGACGTGCTCCGAAGTCCAGATCTTCATGGTGCCGGCGGCCCGCGCGGCGTCCGGGCGGCGCTAGGGCACAGCGAGGCAAAGAAGCCACTCTTGCCCCCGCCCCGCCCCTCAGCCTCCCCGGCGGCCGCCCACTGCGCACGCGCCATCAGGCTCGACGCGAGGGACATCCCGACGCGCTGCCCCACGCCCTATCCCGGCCTCGGTTTTGCCCCAGCCTTGAGCGCGGCGCAACGGAGCCCCGCCCCTTAGCGCCAGGTGCACCGCGCCGGCGCAGTTCCGAGGGCGGTGCTCGAGGCCGCCGGCGCGGGCGCTGTGCTGCGCAGGCGCGGCACGCGACCTGCGGTCCGCCCCCTCGCGGGCGTCGGTGGGAACGCCGACCTCTGGGCAGAGTTGGGCCGGGCCCAGCTGGTTCCTGGGCGCGCCGTTCGCTCGCCTCGCCTCCTCGCTTCCTCGCTCCCGCCGGGCCCGAGCTCGCTTGGCGTTACCCAGTCGACATCTCCTGTGTGTTCGAGGTTCCCTTGAGCAAATGTTCATGGTGCCCCATTAGAAACTTCCTCCTACCTGCTGTCTCAACCCAGGCTGTGGAGGGACCATAGTCAACCAGCTAAGCGATCAACCAAGCAAGCAACCAGCCAAGCAGGCAGTCAGCCCTGTGCTCGTGCCGCCTGCCCTCCCAGAGGTTTTTGCCCCTCGGCGGGGAGAAGAGACACAGAGTACACCGGAGAAGCTAACATCAGACAGTGTGCTTAGTGCCCAGTGGAGGGTGTAGTTAGGAAGCACGAGTGCTCAATGGAACAGGTGGAAAGCCAGCTGGCCCAGGGTTTACAGGATGGCTCTCAGCTCAGCTGTCAGCGCCCCCCGCCCTTCCTTTATCACCCTTCCTTAGCAGCTCCCCTAAACCTTAGTTCCTCCGACACACATACTATTGCATTTTTCTTAGCACTTCTCACGCTTTGAGATCATCTTGTTCATTTGTTTAATTTCCACTCAAATGTAAGCCCTTGAGGGCAAGGATCTTGCCTGCCTTGCTCAATAATGACTCTCAGTAAGGGCCCAATGGTTATTTATTAAAAAATGAAATAATAATTCTTCGTGGAATGAATGAATTACTGGAATCATACAGCCACTAGACCGTAAGCGCCTAACAGGGAGGGTCTTGCCAGACTTGTCCAGCAATCCCCCTGCACCTACATAATCCCTGGTTGTTGCGTAAATGAATGGATGAGAAGGACGTGACGGCGCAGGATGGCATGGCATGCGGTTTCATCCACATCACGAGATGAACCTCGTCCAGTGGACAAACTGGCCCCTCGCTTTCGGGACAAGCCCTCTCTCTCTGGTACCCTCCACACTCCACAACCTGTACCCCCTAACAGAACAATTTGCCATTTTAAATGATGGCTGTGGAGGAAAATTTTTACATCTAGTTACCTAGAAGCTAGTTCGAAGCACTGCCTCATTCTTGTTCTTAGCTCATTTGATTGTTAAAAACAAATAAAAGCCAGGTTAATTTAGGAGGGAGGATAATTTTTTAAAATAGCCGAGGTCCTTTATATAAAGAAACAGAAAAATTACATTGGACAGGAAGGAAATAATATGGTTGGATAGTTGGTAAGTGCAGTTTGTGGTACCTAGGACTTTAAAAACAAAACCTACAGTACTTAGAGGGGATTCTTAGGGAGGTAATGCTTTATGGGCTGCTGAGAGAGCCTCAGCCTCAATTACTGAGAAGTTAATGTCATTAACTTCAGTTGAGAAGTTAATGTCGCTGGGTATTAAAAACACTGGTTCAGGAACCGTCAGCACAGAACAGCCTGTCTCTGGTATTCCTGGAGCTCTGTGAAGCTGTTCACCATCCAGGATTCCTACTCTGTTTATTTTAGAGAATGTTATTTTGCCCCATAGTTCAATATTTCTGTTTTTTAAAGTTGTGAAAATGACAACTACACCCCCACACCATCCTATATCAGTCTATCGATTTTGCTCACTACAGCTTGAGTGGTGGGGATGGGGGCATGGAAGGCTGTAGATCTAGGCCCAACTATCTCTTCTGTGTGGAAGTCATACCACCGACCTTGTACTTGGGTTTGGAGAGCAGGACTTTACATAGATTATCTCCTGGAGACTCATTCAGGAACACACAGAGGAAACGAATGGTTTTTAGATACCTAAGCCTTGTGTCACTGACTGTGCCTCTCACAGAAATGGGCAAGTCATTAGCAGTCATTTCAGATTAACTTGAAATTAAGTAGGTGACTGGCTCTTTTTTTAAAAAAAATTATTTATTTTTTCTTATTTTTGGCTGTGTTGGGTCTTGGTTCCTGCACACGGGCTTTCTCTAGTTGCAGCGAGCGGGGGCTAGTCTTCATTGCAGTGTGCAGGCTTCTCATTGTCGTGACTGCTCTTGTTGCAGAGCACAGGCTCTAGGCGCGTGGGCTCAGTAGTTGTGGTTCACGGGCTCAGTAGTTGTGGCTCTTGGGCTCTAGAGCGCAGGCTCAGTAGTTGTGGCGCACGGGCTCAGTGGTTGTGGCTCACGGGCTCTAGAGCGCAGGCTCGGTAGTTGTGGCGCACGGGATTAGTTGCTCTACGGCATGTGGGATCTTCCCGGACCAGGGCTCGAACCCGTGTCCCCTGCATTGGCAGGTGGATTCTTAACCACTGCGCCGCCGGGGAAGCCCCGGTGACTGGCTGTTATGGCACTTACTTACCAGGATGACACGCAATCCCCAGAGCCTCACGCCCTTCCCTGTGCCTGGGGTGCGCGTTGGGGAGAACGCAGATGGGATTCCTACCAGCGAGAAACTTCAAAACTGGCTGAGGAGCGAAAACACAAGGCGAACAAGAACTAGAAGATAAACAGCAAGGTCCTTCCGTGCAGCACAGGGAACTATGTTCCATACCTTGTAATAAACTATAATGGAAAAGAATCTGAGAAAGAATCTATGTATAGCTGAATCGCTGCTCTATGCCAGAAACTAACACAACATTGTAAATCAACTATACTTCAATTAAAAAAAAAAACCCACAAAAAACTAGAAGACTTTTAAAGCAGGGGGTAGGATGGGGTTAGGTGTTCAGAGCAGAGGCCCATGGCTGTGAAGGCAGCTCCTTCTCAGGAGATGGTGGTGGAGCCTCTTCCCGGGCTGCAGAGCAGGATTTGGCTGAAGGGCCTCGATCAGGGGCTGGGAAGCGAAGAGGCAGCAGGGCCACGTTCGTGGGGCACAGAGACAGGCCTGGCAGGAGCAGCAGATGAAGTCACGTGCCTCAACGTCAGCTGGGCGCTGGCGCCTTTCATTCCCAAAGTCAGTCATTCTCATGCCACCTTCACAATTGGCCCTGTCTTCCTGCCATCTGTTCCATTATTAAGTTTCTTATATCAGCTTTTTAACAAATACACTTTATGTAACTAACATCAATAGAAAATAGTTTTTTTTTTTCTCCTGATTTTCACTCAACACATAACTATTAAAGCAAAACAGTAAGCCCGTGGCCTCCCCATCATCTCTCATAGACTCCAGGAGTCGGTGGGTCTCACATTGGGGTCAGTTTCCAAGCTTCTTAACTGCTCTTTTTTTTTTTAATTTTTAAAAATTTTATTTTATTTTATTTTTTATTTTTTTATTTTTTTTATTTTTAACTGCTCTTTAACCCTCATCTGTACTCTTCCAACTCCAAACCCACCTCTTCCTCTGAACCTCTCAGCCATGACCTTGTCTCTGAATTTCCTGTGAACTTCTTCGTCGTTAAACCTCTGTATTTCTCTGCACTCAGAGAACATATTCTTCCTAAACTTTTTGCCTTTGCTCCCTTCATTTATTTATTCAGCAAATAGCCACAGATCACCCATTCTAGGCGCCCCCTACACTCATGGAGCTGACACTACACCAGCAGTTCACAATCACGGGCGACTTCCTCCGAGAGACACATGACAATGTCTGGAGACCTTTACGGTTGTCGCAGCTAGGGAGGGGGGTGCACCTGGCATCCAGTGGGCAGAGGCTGGGGTGCTGCTAAACACTCTACAGGACACGGGACAGAGACAGTCCCTCACATCAAAAAAGTGCCGGCCCTAAGCGTCGGTAGAAAGGCTACTGACATTTCTAAAAGCATCGTAGAAACGCTGGGCTCTGGCTGACAGGCTCTTAGAATCTGGACTTAGGATCAGACAGGTCTACCTGCCTGGACTCCATCTTTTGTCCTTCCAGTCGCCAACTCACCTGACCTTCACAGCTACAGCGATTACTAGCTGTCCCTCAACAGACCACAAGTTCCACACCCTTGAACTTTGCGCGTGGTGTTCCCTGCCCAGAAGGCATTTTCCCCTCATTTGCCCTAAGGAGTCTTGCTCATGTCTTGAGGCTGCAAATACTCCCCTGACCCCCAGTACCCCACAGGTGTGCCTCTCCCCAGCTCGGCCCAACGCTTTGTTTCTGCTTCTGTGCCGGTGGCACTTTGTATAGATCTTGTGATTGTATTGTGTGTGTGTGTCCACAACTGCAATGTAAAGTACAAAGTGGTGACTCCTCTCTTAGTCAGTTCAGGCTTATGTAACAAAATACCACAGGCTGGGTGGCTTATAAACAACAGAAATTTATTTCTTTCAGTCCTGGAAGCTGGAAGCCCAAGATCAGGATGCCAGCAGGGTCGGCTTGCTGACTTCTCGTTGCAGCCTCACTTGGTGGAGGGGCAAGGGGGCTGTCTCGGGCCTCTTTTGTGAGAGCATCGATCTCATCCATTTGGGGACCTCCCAAAGGCCCCACCCTCTTTAAAAAAATATTTATTTATTAAAATAGTTATTTATTGCCTGCGTTGGGTCTTAGTTGCCGCACGTGGGCTCTTTGTTGCAGCGCGCAGGCTTCTCACTACTTGTGTCATGGGCTCAGTTGCCTGGAGGCATGTGGGATCGTACTTCCCCAACCAGGGATCGAACCTGTGTCCCCTGCATTGCAAGATGGATTCTTAACCACTGGGCCACCAGGGAAGTCCCAAGGCCCCACCCTCTAATGTCATTGCGTTGGACGTTAGGATTTCAATATGAATTTGGGGCGGGGGGAGAGGTACAAACATTCAGACAATAGCAACCTCTGTGTTAGAGGGATGAGAGGGCCTGTGGCCATACTGGGAAGCAAGAATCATCAAAACATGAACATATTTATTCCTGAGCCAAACACTTGGAACCTTAGCACCTGCTGAAAACACTAGCCTAGATCTTGTTGAGCCCAAGTGTCTTCTGGTTAGTGTCTCAGTGCTTGTCCATGGCAGAAAATGTACCACCAGCTGTTGGAAAGTGAAGTGGCAACGCTGGGAAAAGATGCAGGATTTTATCAGGTAGAGCGGGTGACCCCCAAGACCTCCTCCATCGCATGTGAAGCCACCAGTGGATGACTTCCTGTGGAATCAGGGCAGCTAACAACTGAGAAGAGAAAGTTGACAACAGATGGTTCCCAAAGTCAAAGCATGTCATAAGACAATGCTCTGAATAGCTAAGGAGTAGGAGGGACCCATGGGAAAACTAATCAAGTCCTTGAATATTTCTGGAAAGACCTCCATCACTGCGATTGGGCTGTGAAATTCAAACATATCGTGTAGTGCTTTTTCCAGTTTGGTGGGGAAAATGATGGCAAAACCCAGTACTCGATTCATCCTATGTATAAGAATTTGCATAGAGTTACAATTTTAACCTAAACTGTGTGTGTATGTGTCTCATAATATATATAAATATATGTTATAATATATACGTATCACTACATTTATGCATATGTATATATGTGCCTGTGTGTGTCTATAAACTTACTGCTGTCATTTGATATTTCATTTTCCAGGGTAAAGTCCTAGCTACCACTTTGGCTTTTCATTGTTTACGATGAAATTTGGCTGTTGGTTGTAAGTGGATTCGGTGGGTTGACTGGGATCAACGGACCACTAAGAACGAGGGCTTTTCTTAAACCTCAAGAGCTGGGACTACTCAGGGTGATTGTTTAGGAGGAAGATGCATAGGCACTCAGGGTGAGAAACAACAAGGGCAGAGGTGGAGGGAGGGGAAGTGGGGGTGGAGGTAGTTTTAGGAAGCCCTACTGATAGGGACCTTGCACACACACTCACCTTTCTGCTTTGACTCAAGCAGACTTCACAAATGGAGAGACAGAGTCTGCGTGGCCTCAGGATGAGCGGGAAAGAAGCAACCTGCACCACAAGCCCAGGAATTCAACATCCCATGGCCTCTGTTCCCTGGGGATTGCACTGGCCTGGAAAGAGACCAGAAAGCAGGAGGGACTCAGAGGCCTGCAGGGACCTCGGGCCCTGGAGCCCACTTGCTTGTCTCTACAAAGGGCACCTCCTTATCTCAGGAATCTTTCATTACTTCTAATTCAACAAGTATCTTGAGGCAAATTCGATTTTGTTCCCATTAGCGATGGCAGATTTTGGGTAACGGTCCAGAGCTTCCTATCTATATGATTTCCACCCCTGCCCCCACCCCGTTCTAGGTTTACCTAAGCATCTAACCAAGTTATCCCTAAGTTCCTATCGTAAGAAATGAATCCCTTCTCCTGGGAAGGACTTTGACTATTCCAGTCATTCCTTATCCTGAGAAATTAAGGATAATTTCTTTGAGCTAAACCAATTTGTCTTATGAGCTATCTTATCATAACCAGGTGGTCCGTGTGGAAATTAGCTTCACTCTCTTTCTATGCGGAAAGCTTTTACCCTGAAAAGACTGCTTTGCAAACACTCTCACACACAGAGGTATAAAACCTGGCCAGAAACCCTTCCTGGGATAATAAAAATGTCATCAACCCATGCATCTCTGAGATGAACAATTCTAGCAGTCCTTCTTTCACGGTCATGTAAGGTACTTTGTTTGGTTCCGCTGACCACATCAGGAGACAAAAAGATGGAAGGAGGTGCCCTAGCCAAGCACCAAGCATCTGAAGACCAGAGAAGGCTCTTAGCAGCATCCACCTGCACATAGGTGGGAGCCGCGTTTCCTTTTTTTTTTTTCTCCTATAAAGGACATTTCTTATTTGAAGTCACCCAGGCTGTGACCTGCTGTTTGGTGACCACGGCCAACATAGCTCAGCTCTGTGCCATCGAGAGAGAGGGGTGACGGTCTGCGCTGAGACCCACCCTCTAGGTTTACAAAAGAGGAATCAACTATATAGTTCAATTTTAAAAAAGGGTGCGGGGGGTGGGGACCGTTGGAGCCTGGTTTCTGGCTAGCTGTGGAGCTTGTCAGTCTCCTCCATTTTGCTGGAGACAAATGGACCAAGCCAGAAGCAGACTAGGCCTTGTTTGGGACTCCCCTTCCAAGTTCCCTCATCCACAGGGGACCTTGGAAACAGGGAAGTACAAATGCAGCCGCCTACTGGCCTGGGATGGATTCAGACTCCTTTTTGTGTGGCCTATTCTTACTTGACTTTATCTGGATGACCTTTTGGAGCTAACATTTCAGTGGCCAACAGCATGAACACCAAGGGAGAGAACAATTACAGCCACGATCCACTTCCTGAAAGCAGTCCAGCTGACTACAGTTTCAAGGGATCAAATCAGCACCTCTTTCCACCCCCGGGGTTCCAACCCGTTCAGTAACAAGTGTCGGGGCGGAAACCTGGGATGAGTAAATGTCTTGTCTTTCTCCAAGGCGGCTCGGGGCCCATCCCCTGCATCCTCTCGTTGGCCAGTGTGACATCTTGTAAAGAAAGGAAGTAGGGACTTTATTCCTGCTTTACAGCCAGAAAAAGGTGGCAAAGAAATGGCGGTGCCTCTTCTGTCGCACGTGCCTTCCACTGGCCAGCACTGTTTTCTCATCACTAGACTGTGGCACGGGGACGGGGTGACAGATAACACAACACAAAACTCGTGTGATGTATTTGCCTCGTTCCCCAGGTTGGAGGTGGCGAGGTCAGCCACAGCAGAGCTGGGATGTGTGAAATTGCAGTCTGACCCGCCTGGTTACCCCTATTCACTCTGTAAGAAGGCGGGTGTGTTAAAATGTTCTGAACACAAGCGGAGGTCCGATAAATATTTGCTGGATTCTATTCACAGAAGTTGGGGTAGAGTCAGCCCTTTGCTTTCTTGTGGTCTTCCTGAGAGGTCCATCCTGCAGAAGGGTGACATTTCATGTACGTTCAAGAAATTGTATGAAAAACAAGCACCAAAAATGGAAGGATGGAAGGAAAGTCAGTGGTTTGCCGTGAAACATAATGGCTGACCTGGACCATTAAAAAAAATACGTGATTTCATCACTGAGACTCAGCGCCCATCACAGAAGGACCGCATGATACTGTGGACCACACTGAGGAGCTTCACAGCATGTGGGTAGAAGGTTCTGGAATATGGATCCAGGAGGAGTATTCAGTGGTTCTTTTCCAAGGCACTGGAGTCAGTAATACTGACCCCAGGTACCTGTGGGTCTGCAGGTAGCTCCTCCCAGGGAGGTGGTTGCTTTTCATGTTGCCACGATGCCTAAACTAGGTGGTTCAGTCAGCTCATGAAAGAAAACATAAACTAGATTATTGGCAGCCAAGATGAAAACCAGAACATTGGACGGCCAACCTCGTTGGTACCGCGTGGGCTCAGGCTTGCTCACCCTGGGCGTCAGGTTGGAAAACCTTTAGGAAGAGACAACACAGAGATGTCAGCTTCCATTCCCACCATGTGGCCTTGTGTCTCCTCCCCAACAAACAAAACAGTGTATCCTTTCTATCCTCATGTGAGCTTCTCCACTGACAAAATGGGTCTATTCACATTTGGATGCTAGAGCATCATGTGGGAAATTTGCCAAGAGACGTCCCCATGAAGGATAAAGTAAACTCACACCGTTCTGGACTCTGAGGCAAACCAGACCCCAGCACTTAGGCTCGGAGGGGGCTTGGAGGCCTGTAGGAAACCAGGGTTTTGATCTTCTCAGTCCTGAGGGACCCATGCAGACAGAGGGAATACTCCAGAGAGATGGTCTGTCTCGTTCACAGCCGTGTCTCCAGTGCCTACCCATGACCTAGCACAGTGCCAGGCACATTTATTTATTTATCTATTTATTTATTTTTGGCTGCATTGGGTCTTTGTTGCTGCGCACGGTCTTTCTCTAGTTGCAGCGAGCAGGGGCTACCCTTGGTTGCAGTGCGCGGGCTTCTCATTGCGGTGGCTTCTCTTGTTGCGGAGCACGGGCTCTAGGCGTGCGGGCTTCCGTAGCTGTGGCACGTGGGCTCAGTAGTTGTGGCTCGCGGGCCCTAGCCACTGTTGAATGAATAAAAGAATGAACGGAAAGCAAGCCCTAGCATGAGGTGACACTATTCCTCGTGTATTGATGCGGGTCAATGACAGTGTTGACAGATTTATGAAGCTGGATAATTACCAGAATTTGGAAATTGCACGGCACAGCATGATGGTCTAAAGCCAGAAAGAACACAAGGGAACTGGGAGAGAACCAACAGGTGCCTGAGTCTGAGCAGTGCCCCCAGCCACGCTACGGGTCAGTCTAGGGAGACTGGTCTTGGGGGCCAGAGCAGAGAGAAGCAGGGGCAGCACTCGGGCTGGCAGCTCAGAGCAGGCCTGGGGGGAAGGGTGTGCCGG
Organism: Kogia breviceps; assembly: GCF_026419965.1. Lineage (NCBI taxonomy): Eukaryota > Metazoa > Chordata > Mammalia > Artiodactyla > Physeteridae > Kogia > Kogia breviceps. The sequence continues at coordinate 4,048,141 of NC_081323.1, read as the reverse complement.
TGGCCCAAACTGCCTTCATTTAAGAGAACAGCTGTTTGCTTGGGCCTAAGGTTGGAGAAAAACGTTCCGTCCTTAGTAAGTCGGTGCGCAGCCCTATTAGAAGTGCCTAAATGATCGATTAGAGAATCATCAGCCAGTCCCTGCATATCGCTTTACTTGTGTGCTGCACGTTAGTTGAATGTCAAAATGTACCAAAATCCACCCAGCTCCGTCTACTTCCATTTTGCATCAAAGAAATATTTGACAAATGCATGTACTGTAACCACCGGGGAAGAGAGGAAAGTAAGAAATTTTCTTAAGGGCTCGGAAGGAGAAGGGAAGCATCAGCTCCAACAGAAAACATGCCCTTTTACGGGCTGTGTGTTACATTAAACAAGATGAAACTGCTTATGAGTACTTTCAGGCTGATACATCATGATGGAATCTTAAATTTACATAGACCTTCCTTCCAAACACTTCCGAAACCTAGCAGATGGGGAAACAGAGGCACCAGAACCCATGTGTTGAGAATCTTTGGAATGCACTGGAGAAAGACCATATTGGCATGCCCAGGCTTTCTCCTTTTCTGACCTGTTTGTTCACTAAATAATAATGTAGAAAAAGCCCGCTGTTAGGAGTAATTTCAGTGGTTTCTCATTTCTTCAAATGCCATTGACTATCACTCTGAATAAGACAAAATCCTCGTATAGCTTTAGTTATTTCCCTCAGCCAACTGGTGCTTAGCACAAATACGTTCAGATATTTACATTAAAAATTTTTATTTTATTTATCTATTTAGGCTGTGTTGGGTCTTTGTTGCTGCGCACGGGCTTTCTCTAGTTGCGGCGAGCGGGGGCTGCTCTTTGTTGCGGTGCGCAGGCTTCTCATTGCGGTGGCTTCTCTTGTTACGGAGCACGGCGGGCTCTAGGCACGCGAGCTTCAGTAGCTGTGGCACGTGGGCGCCAGTAGTTGTGGCACACGGGCCCTAGAGCACAGGCTCAGTAGTTGTGGTGCACGGGCTTAGTTGCTCCACGGCGTGTGGGATCTTCCCGGACCAGGGCTTGAACCCATGTCCCCTGCGTTGGCAGGCGGATTCTTAACCGCTGTGCCACCAGGGAAGCCCCAGATGTTTACATTTTTAACAGAATCAATCAGCACATAGAATTGGTTGTAGATCTCCTAAAATTATACTTCAGGTAATTGTGATTTATTTGAAAAGCTAATATAAAATTGTTTACATTTAATTTAAAATTCATTTAAAAATACAAAAAACCGATAGCTTTTTTTTTCATACCAGCAATGATCACTTATAAGCAATAATGAAAAATTTCCATTCAAAATAACCCCAAATACAACATACCTAGGAAGAAATCCTAACAAGAGATGTATAGGATCTATATAAACAGAATCATAAAGTTTTTCAGAAGGATAGAACAGGAAACTTGAATAAAGGAAGAGCTACCATGCTTCTGGGCAGGAAGATTGAATGTTTTGATGTTGTCAGTTCTCCCCAAATTAGTTTAATGAAATTCCAATCAAAAGCCCCACAGGATGCATTTGGAACCTGACAGAGTGATTCTAATGTTCATTTGGAAGAATAAAGAGTTGAGAATTGCCAAGAAAATTTTGAAAACGCAAACAGGAGAATTTGATGTACCAGGTAGTACAACATACTATCTAGTTATAGTAGTCAAAATAGTGTGATACTGGGCAAAAATGGGTGGAAAGGAATGGATAGCTTTAAAATTAACCTTAGTGTATATGATATTTTAACATTTGATTTCTTTTTTCTTTTTTTTTCCGGCCACACGGCAGCATGTGGGATCTTAATTCCCCTACCAGGGATAGAACCCGTGCCCCCTGCAGTGGAAGCACGGATTCCTAAACACTGGACCACCAGGGAATTCCTAGCATTTGATTTAAATCAGCATTTCAAATCCAAAGGGAAAGGACAGCTTAGTAAATAAATGGTGCTGGGACAGAGGGTTAAGTATTCAGAAAAATCAGTTAAATTATATTATCTCAGGCTATATGCCTAAATAAGTTCTAGATTAACTAAAGATATGTTAAAAATCTAATTATTCATAAGGATTCCACTGCACAAACACTGACACAAAAATAGAAATAATCAAAAACAAAATTGAAAGGGAAATATTCTATGAAAATATTTACCACTAATATGACAGGTTAAGTGTTAATTTTCTTAATACATAAAAAAACTCATATAAACTATTAAAACCCCACTAAAATCTTTTAGAAAATAAAAATACCATAAACAGACAATTGGTAGAAAAAGTGAAAATGGTGAATAGATGTGAAAAAATGCTCAACCATACTGGTGATCCAAGAAATAGAAACTAAGACAGTATACAAATTTTTTTTTTGCCTATGAAATTAACAATGATTAAAATATAGCTCTTATTCAGAATTGATGAGTGTGAAGTGAAATAGGCACTTTTATACACTTCTGTTGAATGTATAATTGATACAATCTTGTGGAGAGCAATTTGGCAACATCTCTTCAGAGCCTTAAACATTCCTCTTTGTTTTTTGTATTCCTAATGCAGGAATGTACTGTAACAAAATATTCTGAGATTGGACAAAGATCTAGATCACAGAATTATTTGTAATAATGTAAATTTCAAAAAAAAAACCTTAAATGTTCAAAAAATTATTCCCTGGTTGGATTGGGAAAGAAAAGTCCTTCAAGGGGAGGGAAGAGGAAGGAGGGAATTCTAGAGAGAAAGAAGAGCATGGCTGGTGTCAGGGGTGTGTGGGAGTTCAGAGCGTGGCTAATTTGGAGACTGTCATGTGCTCTGTCATGGCTGACGTGGGGCATATGGGGGAGTAGGAAGGGGTGAGGCTCAGAAGCACTTATGCAGTTGTCTGTCGCCCTCATGAGAGTTTAAGATGTCAGGATTCTGTGTTGGTCATCTTTATATCCTCCCAAGTTCCTATTAGGTGCTTAATAAATGTCTGTTAGTTAATGAAAAGATTACTTTCGGGTGGTGAGTGGCTTTGAGTTCCATATTTTTGAGTTGTGGTGTTACTCTCTCACCAGTGAAGATCCAGCAAAGTTTCTTAGGAAGAAAATTGATAAAGACTCTTCCTAAGTAGCTCTATTGATTCATTTTTATGACATGCATTAAATGACATTTAAAAATAAATTTATTTGGACTTCAGTCAGTAGGGGGTGCACTGATGCTGAAAATTCCAATATTAATACAGAATAACACTTACTTATTAATCTTATGGTTCTTTATACTGGTTATGCTTGATCTCCTCTGTGCCCCTCTCCCCACTCTTCCCCCCCCCAATTTTTCTACATACATTACTAGTAGATAAATATTGCCTCAGAACCACCAGTTACAAAACTGGGTTTTAAAAAGAGTTAATTCAATATTGCTATTTATTATAGTTGTTACAGGTAAGTGTGACATTTAAAAATATCAGTGCTATAAGGAAAAGAGTTTAAATTGTACTTATCATTTACTCGGGAAAAATTTTCCATCAGAATAGGTGGGAAAGTATTACAAAAAAATGGAGGTGATATTTTAATGGTGCATGTGAACACTAATACTATAATTGGAACAAGAATAACAGTGACCTTTAGAGAAAGAATATTTCATAAAACTTCATTAAAAAAGAAGGAATTGGCTTTTGAAACATTATTTTCTCAAAGTTCTTCTTGAAACAGAATTAATAAAATTTTATGGTTTATTGGAATTTCAAAAAAAGGAAACTGTGGAGTTGTGTAGAAGAATTGAGAGAAAAATAATATGAGGTTTGTATATGGTATTTTTGGTACAAAAAGGACTTGAATGGCATATTTAAAATTTGAAGACAATAGCTAAAAATATTGTACCAGAATAGTAAGTCTTGAAATCAAAACATAAGAAATAGAAATCAGCATTTGATGGAAGACAAATGAACAATTATAGAATTCAAGAAAGCACAACCTGAATAGGAAAAGAGAGCTATTTGTGGTGGTGGGGAGTTTGGAAACTTGGAGATGGCTGCATTTCATTAGACAATGCTGTGCTCTTTTGGAATGATGATATAGGGAACACCAGGGATCTTCTCTCCTTCTATTCCTTTAAAATGATTATAAAGTGGCTTAAAACAAAGGAAAATAACAGCTATGAAAATGATCACTCAGGTGAGTCCAATTCAAACAAAAGTTTAAAAACTTTTGTAGAAGGAAAAAGAATGGAACTAAAAGAAAAGGAAAAACTCCAAGTGGAACTCCCACTAAAAGGCAAAGATGCTCAAAGGGGATTCTAGTTCAGCACTGTGCTGCTCACGAATAACATACATATAAAAAGTCACACAGACAACCTAAAATTAAAAGTTTCTATAATGATATAGCAATGATAATAAATACAGGAAAGCAAAGGTTGGAATAATAGTTTCAAATAATTCAAGATAAAACATATTAAGTGAAATAAATGGGTCATTATAAAAGATAAACATAGTACATACTTAAGATATAATAATTGTGAATTCATATGCACCAACTAACATAGCAACAAAACACAAAAAGCAAAGAATGTAAGACTTTCATGTAGAAACAAACAAAAATTCAGTTATAGGGGAGAATTAAATTCCTTATAACCAAAGCTATAACAAGTAAATTAGGCAAAATTCTGTACCATATAAATGAAATATAATTCTTTTTAGAATTACTCAAAGAACACTTATCAATCTTATCTCTTGCTAGTTTACAGAACATTAAATGAATAAACTTCATCAGAGGTTTTACAGGCTACATTCTAACCAAAATACAACTAAAACTTAAAATTAGAAGTCCTTGGGCTTCCCTGGTGGCGCAGTGGTTGAGAATCCGCCTGCCGATGCAGGGGACACGGGTTCGTGCCCCGGTCTGGGAAGATCCCACATGCCGCGGAGCTGCTGGGCCTGTGAGCCATGGCCTCTGAGCCTGCGTGACCGGAGCCTGTGCTCCGCAACGGGAGAGGCCACAACAGTGAGAGGCCCGCCTAGCACACACACATACACACATACACACACAAAATTAGAAGTCCTCAGAATAAAGAAACAGAATTGCAAATTACTCTGATATTTTAAAATAATCTCCTAAAGAACAACTGGTACAATGGGAAAATCAAGAACTCAATTAAAAGACAATTTAGAAAATAATAATGATAATATCCTGCATACCAAGATCAGTGTTTACAAAAACATCAATAAAACTTTTAAATGTTTTATTGCTAAAATTAAAAAGAGAAAGTAAATAAATTATTCAACTTAATATCTCAGAGAAGAAAAACAAAATGAAAGAAATAAAAGATAAAGTCATAAGTTGGAAAGCAAAAAACAGAGTCAACAAAAACGAAAGCTAATTTCTTGAAACTTTAATAATATAGAAAAAAACTTCTGATAATTCTAATTAATAAAAATGAAAGAACACTTAAAAATAGAAATTAGAAAGGAAATAGAAACTATTGAAATAAAAACTATGAGAAATAAATATCTAAAGTATGCTACTGTATTTGTAATTATCAAAGAAATTTCATACAAAATAAAAATTCCTAAAGTTGATGCAAGACAAAGACAACCTTTACAGATTGACAAGAGAAGAGAAAATCAGAAAAGTCATCAAAGGACTATTAAATTTCATTAAAAAGGCTCTGAATATGAGTGAATTTTTAAAGTATTTAAAAGATTGATAACACTATGTTGCAAAGTGTGTTCTTGACTAGAAACACTTAATACATTACCGATAAGGATAAGCACTCCAAACAGTCAATGTCATAAATATAGATGGGGAAATCTTAAACAAAACCCTTCAAAAGGGCATTGCAGTAGAAAGTAAAATGTACCCCCTGGAATTCAAGGATGGTTCAATTGCAAAATCTTATAAGACACAGATGAGTTAAATGAAAATTTACATATGGTCATTTCCATAGATGCTAAAAAATAATTTGAGACACACATTCCAACTACATTTTTTTAAAAAGAGGACTTAAGAGTGGTGGGATAGGGAGGATGGGAGGGAGGGAGATGCAGGAGGGAAGAGATATGGGGATGTATGTATATGTATAACTGATTCACTCTGTTATAAAGCAGAAACTAACACACCATTGTAAAGCAATTATACTCCAATAAAGATGTTAAAAAATAAAATAAAATAAAATAAAATAAAATAAAAAGGACTTAACATATTATGAAACTTTTTTTTTTAAATCAAGGGACAATGTTAAATCAATGAACAATCTTACAGACATTTCTTTAAAAGCAGAATGAAATTAAGGTGCTGCCTTAGTTTAATATTGTTTTATTCTCTTCAATAAGTTAAGAACCAAAATTATCACATAAGAATAATACGGGCTTCCCTGGTGGCGCAGTGGTTGAGAATCCGCCTGCCAATGCAGGGGATACGGGTCCGTGCCCCGGTCCGGGAAGATCCCACATGCTGCGGAGCGGCTGGGCCCGTGAGCCATGGCCACTGGGCCTGCGCGTCCGTAGCCTGTGCTCCGCAACGGGAGAGGCCACAACAGTGAGAGGCCCGTGTACCACAAAAAAAAAAAAAAAAAAAGAATAATACATACTGGGCCCATAGAGACAACATATTCAACTTCAGGTGATTAAAAATGTAAACAAACCTGCAAAAAGTTGCCAGATATAGAAGAAATGTGTAAAATCAATAATATTCTTGCATAGCAGTATTAACATCTCTTTAATTATAACAAGAAATAAATTATAAAGAAAATTAATTATAAGTTTATTACTTAGGAGTAAACTTAACAAGGAATAGATATATGAAAACAATGAAAAATTTACTGGAAACTATAAAGGGAGATGATGGAATATAGAGCAGTGTGTTCCGAAAGAGAAGAAATTTTCTAAGAATGATAATTCTCCCCAAGTCCAACTAAAATCCCTAGGAGATGTTAAACAGAGCAAACAGATGAAAACAACTGAAGTAAATAATTATAAAATCATTAGGAAAGAATGGCCACAGGAACATATAAATAATTTCAATAAGTGGAGCGTAGCCCAGATGGCGGAGGTGGATTTACCATGAAGCTAATGAAGCTTCAGCTTCTGTGCCCTCTCTGTGCGCACCATCCCAATGTCCTGGGAGGTGTTCTAGCAATGTGTTCTCATGGTCCTATGTTTTTATTAATTTCTCGAAAACTAAATATATTTTCTTTATGACCCCTGTCCCCCCAATTGTATAAGCTCCAGATGCCACAACATTTGACTCTACAATGACAGATATAAAATAATGTTATAAATATACAATAATTAACAGGTTACTCAAGTGGTGTAGAAAATTAAGTCACTTGAATAGAAAAAAAAGCTAGAAATATTCCATTGATATATAAAATGTAAATATATGAGAAAGCGTCACAAAAAATGTGATGAAAGAATGAATAATTTAATATATGGCATTGGGTAACAAGCCAGGTGATGTTCAAAATATTAACAACAGTATGGAATGGGTATGTCTACCAGGTGCCCCAGTACAGGTGGGTGTGAATTTAATGTAGCCCTGGCTTAAATTAGGAAATTGGGAAATACACTTTAGATCCGTGTTCTCTACTATATTGAACTCCAGATGAATTAGTATATTAAATATAAGATATTTGATGCTAAACAGATACTTGGAAGAGTGATACAACCTTCTAAAGCAATAGTAGAAACAAAGCCTTTAACTATTAGACTACAGACCACTTTTTTTTTTTTTGCCATGCCATGCTGCATGTAGGATCTTAGTTCCCCAACCAGGGATCGACCCCATGCCCCCTGCAGTGGGAGCGTGGAGTCCCATCCACTGGACCGCCAGAGAAGTCCCCTAGACCACTTTTATAAAATGAAAATTAACCAAATAAAAAAGGAAACAACTATTTGGGGGAAGGATGTAGGAATCAAATATGACAAAGGGTTAATATCTAAAGAAGCCACTTCAATATACATCAGTAAAATTATGAGTCCAATAAACAAAGAGACAAGTTCATAAGGAGATGATGTACAGAGTCTGTGTTGGGCTTCCATGTGAATTAAAGAAATGTTAAATAATGTACAATAGGTGCTATTAAAACAGTTCACATTAGCAAAAATATTTAAAAAGATAATACCTGTTGCTAGTACAGCTGTAGTCACACACAGTTAACCATGAATGTTACAGGTAATACTTCTCTTTTGAGCAGAAATGAAAGGGATGTTGGCAATATTAAAAGTAGAATAATAAAAATGTTTCTGCCTTTTAACTCCATAATCTCACATCTGAGAAAAAGCGTAGTACCTGAAGAGAATGTGGAATTTGAGTTGGAAATTCTAGGTTTGGATCCTGATTCTACTTTTTTGTGTGTGTGTGTGGTACGCGGGCCTCTCACTGTTGTGGCCTCTCCCGTTGCGGAGCACAGGCTCCGGTCGCGCAGGCTCAGAGGCCATGGCTCACGGGCCCAGCAGCTCCGCAGCATGTGGGATCTTCCCGGACCGGGGCACGAACCCGTGTCCCCCGCATCGGCAGGCGGATTCTCAACCACTGCGCCACCAGGGAAGCCCTGATTCTACTATTTGAAAGCTGAGTGATCCTCAGTTTCCTCATCAGCGAAGTTGGGATTCTCATTTGTACCTCAGAGGGTTTGAATGAGGGTTAGATGCAATTGTGCACGTCAGCTGATAAGCCCCGTGTTTCCGTGACACTTTGTACCTTTGTCCACGAGCCTCAGTTTCCTTATCTGTAACACGGGGATAACAATGTCTATCTCACAAGCTTGTTGGGATAGTGAGATCAGATAACGCATTCATTCATTCGGTGGCCAGGCTTGAGTAGTTACAGGGCACTGACCAGCGCTGGCCACGCTGGGGTGGACCGGGCAAGCCCGATCAGCCATTCCGTGTCCAACTGGAGCCGAGTCCAGAGACGGGTTTGTCGCATGGCGATCACACTGCACGTCTCAACAAACAGGACCGTACTGTAATTAATACTGTAATTAATTAGCAGTTCTTACTGCACAGTACAGACCACACTCAGTGCTCCTCAGAGGAGCTTTCACATTTGCATGCCGTTTTTGTGCCCTCCACATAGAACAAAGGCTTAAATTAATATTCCATCCATTGGATGGATGAATGCATGCATGCATAAGTTTATAGGAGGGTAATTTGTTTTAATGAATAATCTGAAGTCACCTAGATGTCCAATACAAGAGGAATGGATAAGCAAATGATGTTGTAATCACTTAGCAGAAGAGTTTGCAGCCATTAAAATGGAAGATTATGAGGGTCATGAAAGACAGGAAAATATTTGATATAATATTACCGGTGGAACCAAAGCAGAATACAAAACAGCATATATTTCCCAATCGCAACTATATGTCCAAAGTGAGATCAGATACTGAAATACAAACATTTTGATTACAGTAGGGAGATACTGGTTCAATTTTTTAAATCCTTTAATTATTTGAAAATATTATTTTAGCAATAGAATAATAATAACAATGAGAAAGAAAATGGCTGCTGTGCAGAGAAAAAAATAGGTGATTTTACTTAATTTTTGGTTGAGGTATAACTTACAAAAAGTAAAGTGCTTTTAAGTGTTTTTACATTGTACTTTTTTACATGTGTAAACACCTGCTTAACCTTCACCCAGGTCATTTACAGAACATTAAAAATGGGTGATTTTAAAAGGGAAAAAACGTTTTTGGTGTGTACTGTGAGGGTGGACAGAAAACTAACGGATGGTATTATTCTGCAGAAGGGGGTCACTCTGTTCCTAACGAGAAGATGAAATGTTAGAATGAGTAAAATCTGCAGAAAATCTAGAGCCCATTTTCAGAGGGAGTTCAGAAGTTGACAGTTTTTCCAAGGCAAACATTGTGAGCTGACTTTCCTTTCACATTAAAAGGCCCAGATGGAGGAAAAGCCCTCCATTTAGATGATTACATATTAGAATAATTACAGACAGTATGCATAAGTACAAATCTGACACCACCAAAATAAGATGCAGAACCTTGGTTTTCCTTCCCGCAGGATAAACAAAGCAACACAGAAAAATCCAGCTGGAAGTAAGACCCTCAAATGCGATCCCTCCAGTCTGGGACTGGGAAAAGAGAGGGACGGCAAAGAAGCAATTTGGAAGCCGGAAGCCTATGCCTGGCCTTTTTTTTTCTGCCCTCATCCTTCCCCCTGCGTCGCTCCAAAATGCGAATACACATTTATACGACCCTCGCACAGCCTTCCTAACATCCTAACTGCAAACACTGACGCCTTCTATCGCTTCACAGCGTTTTCTCTCCGGTGGATAATTTATCTGAAGTGCTGCCTGGCTGCCTTATCTTCCTCTCCCTGCACGACCTCTGAAATTGCTTCAGCAGATCCTAACCTCTCTGGAGACGGGAGACAGGCACGCAGCTTTGTGCCGGACGGAGCAAGGCCCCGCGTCCGCGTGGGTGCCAGATGATGCTACGCGCAGGCAAAGTGAGTCACCGAGATTTAGGGCGAGAGTGTGGAGGAGGGCGCTGATGAAAAGGGCTCTGGCACTGCGGGAGACGCACGCAGGTCAGGAATCCTGACGTCAGGCCGGAAGCTGGGCTTTAAAAATAGTGACACTCCACTGTGAATCAAAACGACGCTACGGGGGAGAAACTAAATGGACGAGGGAAGGTGACATGGCTTCGTAAGAGTCATTTATACTCGACCTCCAGACAAGCAAAAGTGACAAATCAGAACAGACTCAGAAGTGAAGTATTCAGAAATTTATCAAAAAGAGTTGGAGTGAACTTACTGTGTTCTGTACAATAACCGAAGATGATTCGAGAATCGAGGAGACTAAGAGACCTGGCTCCCTCCCCGCTTGCAGTCACCTGGGCACGTGGGATTCCTAGCTTCTGCTTTAGGATGAATAACGTATCTCCAGTGGGTCCTTAAGAGAAAGAATTCGGGATGGGGTATCAATGAGAATGCATTACAGAGCCTGCATTGCTGAAGTTAACCCCAAAGAGGAAAGGCCCTGGGTAGGTTTTAGGGTTACGTAACATGCCCAGACTTGAACGGCCCAGGTTGTTTACCTGTATGTATATGCCTAGCATGCCACATTCAACCTGACTGAAGCAGGGCCAGCTTTAATTAGTTTAATCAATTTCATCTTTTGATGGAAAACAGAAATATGTTAGGAACTGCTCCAAATTATCCCCCTCCTGGAAAATCTTTGTGAATTCTGTATGATGAGGTGGTTAAATTCTGCAGTGAGTGATTCTGTACAAGCCATATAATCCCCAAAATAATATTTTTGACACACAGCTGGCATTTAATAAATACCAAACCACTAGTCAGAACACATCGGTAGTTCTAAATTTGAAAATCAATTCTGTGACATTAATAATAAAAACAATCACCTGTGGGAATTAGGTTTTTTGTTTTCTTTTAGTGATTCACAGCCTGTGGTCGTAAGTACAAAACTAGGATTTACCTACTGAATAAAAAATGTTCTATTTATAAAAACCAAGCAAGGCCAGTAATTAAAACCTGTAGTTCTTTAAAGTTTAAAATTTTAGTCTTTTTATAAAATTAGCTCTAATATTTTAAGTGATAAATAGTACAGGAGGCTAGAGGGCCTTTTCTTTTCTTTTTTTCTTTTTTCCTTGAATAACATGAAGCAACTTAGGGACAAAACAAACAAGTCAATTTTAGTTTCTGTTGTTAGTCTTTCTATACCATCAAGGTGGGGCCATAACTTGTGAGATGAGGGGAAAATGGTGGTTTTAATGAATCACCCTTGATTTTTCCTGGTTCCGTTCATGTACTGATACATTTTATCCACATGATAAAACATCAATGTAGAATTAAATATTATACTAGCAAAAAAAATACAGGAAATAAATGTTTTATTTTACCTTTTATCCACCCCCACCCCTTGCACTTAGTACTATCAATGAGTTGCAAATAAGGGACAGCTACCAGTATCAATTTGTGCTGTTCATTGCAATTCTGCTAATTTGTATCAGTAGAGGCCAATACAAATGGTTGCAGGGAAATCTAGGTACATCTATAGAGAGAGGCACAGATACATCATGGAAACCTGAGTTGGGAATTACAAAATGAAATGAGTATGAAACAAAAAACTTTTGCTGCATTATATTTTTCCAAGAAAATTATGTGGATATCAAGAAAGGTAAAGGTTCTGACTATAGAACTGGACATTATGACTCTAATTCTCCAGTTACCACCAAGGTAAGTATAATGGTCCAATGGGATGAAAAAGATAATTGTTTCTTCAGAAGACATCTCATGACTTCTCAGAGGGAAGCCACAGTCTATGTCACACTATAGAAGACACAGTCATTGCCTTTTTTTCCTGAAAGGATTGAGAGGCATAGAACACATTTATGATAAGTAGGCAGCTATTATATTGAAACAATTTGGAGTCTGCAATGATTTAGAATGGTTTAGAAATGAAGTATGTTTAATAACACTCTTGCATTCCTTTCCAGGCTATTCTGAACAATTGATTCTATAGATTGGATGAAAATTGTCAGCCTTTAATATTGTTAAAGGATAAATAACAAGGATATTGGCTCAGAATAAATAACAAGTTAAATATTCTCCCTATGACAGAGTAATGCTTTTACTTTCATGATTATAAAATATGAATCAGAAATATTTTAAAAGACATGTTTTAGAAGAAGATAATCCAGAAACTGCAATGTATTATCCACATGTCTGGCATATAGTAAGAAATTACCTGACTTGAGAATAGACAAGAGATGTAACTGTTCAACCAGAAGCTCAAAGAATCAGTAGAAGCAGACCCAGAGGTTATCCATATACCGGAGTGAGTAAAAAAGTACTTCAAAATAACTATGATTAATATGCTAAAAAAAAACAGAGACAGGGCTTCCCTGGTGGCACAGTGGTTAAGAATCCACCTGCCAATGCAGGGGACACAGGTTCGAGCCCTGGTCCGGGAAGATCCCACATGCCACGGAGCAACTAAGGCCGTGCACCACAACTACTGAGCCTGACCTCTAGAGCCCGCGAGCCACAACTACTGAAGCCTGCCTGCCACAACTACTGAAGCCCACGCGCCTAGAGCCCGTGCTCCGCAACAAGAGAAGCCACCGCAATGAGAAGCCCGTGCACTGAAACAAAGAGCAGCCCCCGCTCTCTATAACGAGAGAAAACCCGTGTGCAGCAGCAAAGACCCAATGCAGTCAAAAATTAAATAAATGAATAAATTTATATTAAAAAGAGACAAATGTGGATGGATGAAAAGATGAAGTATTTAAAAATGAATGAGATTATATCCAAAAGCTTATAGTCCTGGCTACGATCTCCAACACAATGTTGACTAGCTGTGGTCATAATAATCATCTATATCTTGCTCCCAACCATAGGAATGATGAGAGCTATAGGGTTTTTTTGTAGCAGTGCCCTTAAGATCTGGGCAATGTACTACTATCTGTAGGTTATGCCACAATAAAGAAGAAAAAGAAAATAAATATCCTAGGAGGTACTTTTACTTGGGTGTTAAACTGTTCCAAAGGGGTCAAATCTCTATCTTTTATTTTAAAAACGCTAACGTGCTCAATCTAGTCTCTTTTCAGTTACTGAGAACTGCAGGTTTAGGATACTGATGGCCTTCCTAAATTATTAGTGACGTCAGCTGTAAATAAAACAGGAAACAGTTGCTTGGAAACCTCAAAACTGATGTAAAATTATTCTGATCAAAATATTTTAACTAAAATGTTATTGCTTCAAAATCTGGCAGTTGGTTTCTTGGTCTCACCATGATGCCAAGTACTGGTAAAAGCTAAATATTCAGTGTGTTATGGGGGCAGGGGTGGGGCTCAATTAACATAGACATGTTAAAACCTCTGCTACATGTCCAGGCTGCTCCAAATGTCAGCAAACAGTTTAGTAATTGCTGTGATTGAAACTGGGCTGGGGGTGTCATTCAGCGATGATCTGACTCGATCGCCACTCTCTTTCTCAGCTCAGAGCGGAACCCAGAGGAAGCAAAACGCCCTCAAATCCAGACAGGGGGGCGTCTTCGTCTTTCAATCCTCTAACCCAAGAAGCAACAGAATTCTTCATTTATCGTTTTCATTAGAGACTCAAACACAGGATATCAAACTTGCAAAACATTTTTTCACAGGAAAGATTTCGGATGGCCATTTCATCACTTGTTTCAACATCACTTTTTTCAATTTCCTGTTCCTTCCAGACACTGCTGTGGAGCGGCATTTAAATGGAAGATAACATCTTCAGCTACCTGACGGGAAAGATGAGCAGGGTGTTTATTTCCTCGGTTTTCAATGCTGTCTCCAGCGTTTCGGAGCATTCAGAGGCCTCTACTGACTGATTCTTCCTTCTTAAAAAGACTGGAGATATGGAAACGTCTGTATATGTATAACTGATTCACTTTGTTGTAAAACAGAAACTAACACACCATTGTAAAGCAGTTATACTCCAATAAAGATGTTTAAAAAAAAAAAAAGATTGTCAGGGCTGCTGCAGGCCTAGGATGCTGACTCCGCAAATTGTTTTACTTTCACACAATAGACAGGCATTAGCTACTTGCCTCCTGATTTGCTGCGGGCACATTTTGCAGTCCGTATACCTGTGTGTACGGAAATCCCATGGGAAGAATGTATACGGATGCTCTTAAGCACAAGTGGGCAAATCCAGCTAGCCCCCCGTTTCTGTACAGCCCGTGAGCTGAGGATGGTGGTTATATTTTTAAATGGTTGGGAAAAAAATAAAAAAATAATGCGTTGTGACACATGACAATGATAATGAGATTCACATTTTATTGTCCATAATAAAGTTTCATTGTAAAGGAGCCACCCATTCATTTGCGTATCATCTACCGGATGTTTCATGGTGTAGCCACTGACTGGAGTCATTGCTGCAGAGACCCTAAGGCTGGCAAAGCCTCAAATATTTACTACTTGGCCCTTTACAGAAAAAGATTGCCCACTGTTACAGATTAAACTATGCCCACCAACCCCCAAAGATGCTGAAGTCCTAACCCTCAGTCTGTAATCTTTGCAAGCAGGCTAAAAATGAATTCCATAAATTTCCAGAGGTCAAATTTTATGTCTCAGTATTTTTTTCCCCCATTGCACCAAATTTAGAACTGGGCATCTAGAACCTTCTCAGTAAATCTTTTTTTCTTTTTTTTCAGTAAATCTTTTGTTTGATTAAGAACTGGAGATTTGTTTGTTTTCGATAGATGTGCTCTAAACTAATGTAAAAAAAAATTATAAATGAAATCATTTACAAAAGAATCCCAAATCCTGGTTATTTATTTATTTAGTTATTTTTGATTGCGTTGGGTCTTCATTGCTGCTCACGGGCTTTCTCTAGTTGCGGTGAGTGGGGGCTACTCTTCGTTGTGGTGCGTGGGCTTCTCACTGCTGTGGCTTCTCTTGTTGTGGAGCAGGGGCTCCAGGAGCGTGGGCTTCAGTAGTTGTGGCACGCAGGCTCAGTAGTTGTGGTGCAGGGGTTTAGTTGCTCCATGGCATGTGGGATCTTCCCGGACCAGGGCTTGAACCTGTGTACCCTGCAGTGGCAGGCGGATTTTTAACCACTGCACCACCAGGGAAGTCCAGCCCTGTTGTTAAAGTGAATAAATCACCCCTTAGCTTATCTTTCATTCACATCTTGATGTTCATTAACAGCTTATCTTTGTATTGGAATGCCTTCCACCAATGATTTAAACATTAAAAAAACCCTGTAACTAACTGTAGAACATAGGTGGGGAGAATTTATTGTTTATTCTCAATGGTAATTTTGTTTTCATAAGATATTTCAACTGAAACCCATTTTGAAAGCAGGTTTAATTCCTTAAAATGTTTTTAAAAGGAGCCCCAAACATTTATTTCCTCGTTTTGTTATTTGGGATATTAAAATGAAAAGCTGAAAGCTTCCCTGTGTCCTGGGATTCTACTGGGCAGTTCCACTGGTGAATGTTCTCAAAACTACTGGCAGAAAGAACATCACATACAGTCATCCTTGTTTTATCTTTTAAAAGAAAGCCTCTTTGTAAAAACTTTAATTTTTGAATAGGAGGCTATAAGAAGTTGGTTCAGGTGGGAGTTTAACTGTCAGCTCTTGATTCATTTGTTATTGGGAAAAATAGGTGCGTGTCACACGTGGGGAGTTTGCAGGTGCCCAGAGGGGAGCCAGACATTACCAAGGAGCCTCAGGACCAAAACAGAGCCCAGGTCACTCCCAGTGGGAGGGAAGGCAAGACACATCTGCGGCACTGTGGAAATCAGGCACTCTTAAGAACTTTTCCAGTGATCGGAAAAGGGCATGAGCACCTTTTAGTGGTTGACATTTATGTTTTTAGACCGGGAGTGCTTCCATTTGCTAGGGCTGCCATGAAAAAGTACTACATGCTGAGTGGCTTAAACTGCAGAAATGTATTGTCTCACGGTCGTGGAGTCTAGAAGTCCAAGATGAAGATGTTGGCAGGGCTTCTAGACAATCCCCCTCTCCACCACGTAAGAAAGAGAAGCCACTTCCATGGACTGGCAGCCACGGTGCCCCTGACCAAGAAGAACTGCCTGGGGGCAGGGTGGCTTCCGAATAAACCAGAGGGCAGGTACCAGGCTGTGGCGGGGACTGGAGCAGCCCAGAGGATGGGGACGTGCTAATGGCAGTGGGTGGGTTGGGGAGAGGGAGGGATGCAAAGCATTAATTAATAAGATGTGCAACTTCGAAGTCACCTTTTTTACTTTGCCCTAGGTTTTTACCCAGGGGATAAATCTTGTTGTTCCTCCTTCAAAACTACCTTGCCCTTGGTTACCCAGGCTGAAGACCTCGGTTCCCATGACCCCTCCCTCCCTCTCACTCTCACCCACATTTATCCAGTCAGTTCCAAACTCTAATATGCAAGTAGCATCACTGCTGCAGCCACCGTGCAAGTTCAGAGACTTTCACAAAAATTTGGCCAAGGTCACACAGCTAATCACTGGGAGGTCTACAGGCTACAGACACCACTCTTCTTCCCCGACAGCACGAGGTCTCCTCATTGGTCCACGAATGGTTAAGCCAGCACAGCTCCTGGTCTACAGCAATGCTTTGTGTTTCCTGACCAAATGAAGAATAATATCTTTTCCTCTGATTCCACTTAGCGGCTTCTTCCAAACAGGATGTTTTCAGACTTTGAGGACTGTCTTGTTGTTTGGTCACAGAGGGCCTGACATTCCCCATTGCTTTATGCTGCTGCCTTTAAGAGAAACGGGGCCCAAATGGAATTTCACGGCAATCTTTGGAGTACATGGAATTGCTATTAGGAGTTCATAAATCTCTTTTTTGGGGAGGTGGGTGGGAGAGGTGAGGGCAGAGAAAGATGGGCTTAGGCAATACAATTCTTAGGTCAGGGAGCAAGCATGGGTTTGCAACGGGTAAAGAGGAGGATCCAGTAGTTTTGGATAGTAAGAGCATGGGAAATCTCGCATGAATAGGTAATGACAATGATGAAACATACAGACACCAAATACAAACAAGTGACTTGGTAATATAAATGAAAATGATAGAAGCACTTCTCTACGGCTTGGTAACAAGTGAAGGGCAACTCAGATCAATTCAGAAAGAGTCTATTGAAAACGTGGACATCTTTTCCTCATGCACTCTGCCTAGAAAGCATTGTTATTTGATCCTGTGAATTCTTAAGGAATAAGAATCAAAATCAAGCAGGTTTCAGTGAAGCAGTACGTCAATGTATCATGTAAGGAAGATTGAAATGCATTAAAATACAAGGTCACGGGCTTCCCTGGTGGTGCAGTGGTTGAGAGTCCGCCTGCCGATGCAGGGGACGCGGGTTCGTGCCCCGGTCCGGGAAGATCCCACGTGCCGCAGAGCGGCTGGGCCCGTGAGCCATGGCCGCTGAGCCTGCGCGTCTGGAGCCTGTGCTCCGCAATGGGAGAGGCCATGGCAGTGAGAGGCCCGTGTACCGCAAAAAAAAAAACAAACCAAAAAAACAAGGGCACATAAAATTCCCATTTCGCTGCTTGACACACAGTACCACCCCACACAGTATGCATCTTACCTAACGTGAGTCCTCCAAATATGTACTTTTATGCTTAAAATTCAGTATAAATTTACTAAATGTACTTTATTCCGATCAACTCCATAGCTCTTCTGAGATAGAAAAACTTGCCAAGTACCCTCCCAGCTCTTACACACCAAGGGGAAAAAACAACTTTCAGAATTACCACGTTGAACTTTGATGCTACTCAAGAAAGTTACTGCTTAATTCTACATCTCTTATGCAAACTGGGTGGCACAGGATTTCATTTTATCTTGTTAAGTCAATTACCTGAAAAATAGACACCAAATTACAATGTATACTGTTTTTTTTTTTTCCCCACTCTATAGAGAATCAAAATGTCACAGGTAGGTGGGATACAACAGAATTTAAAAAGTTTTCTGCTTATGAATGATACATAATTTCAAATGACTCATAGTACTTGTTGAAATAAAGTATCCAACCTGGCTGACTCATAATAACACTGACACTGGAGTTTCAAATAGTTTCCATAATAACAAAAAAATTGACCCAACCTTATGCATTGCAGAGAGTTAGCTTGACCATAACAAGTCATGAATGATCAGGCTATCAATCATTTAAACAAGCAACACAATCCCAAGATAATGCACTTAAATTACCTAACCCTGACTGCAAGTTCCATAGGAACCACTTTCATAACTTTTACAGAATGCAGTGGGATACATTGAAAAGTCTTTTTAAATGAAAGCTCTATTGTCAAGCTCTAATGAGAAAGTAAGACTCTTTATTCATCTATAATTTTGAAAATGGCCTCATTTATTCTCCAAGAACATTCAAAACATTTTGGATAATTTAAGAATACTGTATTTCTTAAAAACATGGTGTGAGAAATGTCAATGTCTGGGAGGGAAAAATTTGGGGTGGCTTTATTTGTTTCATCTCCTGTTGCACTGACAGAGCCTGAGGAGATCATACAATGGGTTTTTCACTTTGGTGTCTTTTCAATGACAGGGCATTAGAACAGAAAAAATAGAGCCCTAAGTAATTAAGACTGATTCACACTTACCAGCTCACAACCATGTTCTACTTACTTCTACTGACTAATTTATAACACCTTTATGAAAAGTCAGATCTCCTCCATTTCAGTCTCCTGTTCCAATATGGAAGATGGAGATTTTACTTTAGCAGCAAAACTCCAAAGGGGAAAACTTCAGAAACAGACCGGGTGCTCTTTGCATTGTCTTCGTTTATAAAAGAGGAGAGAGACTGATGGATTTACGTGAGGAAGGTTAGCAGGTTAGCTTTTATTGAAGCCCTATATTCATATCATTCAGCTTCACTATCATTAGAAACACTTTTTCCATGTGAAAGGGGCACCTGTTAATTTTTTCCCCCAAGGGAAATGTCCATGGAGGAATTAAAAAGTTCTGAGGAAATAGTAAGAATCTCCTAAGAGCTGATTATTTTAGACTTTTCTAGTGTTCTAATATAGTCATCTATTCATTCAACCAGTATTTATCTAATACCTATTATGTGCCCACTAGAGAACAAAAATGAGATGGCGCTTGACCTCATGGGGTTTACCCTCTAGTGCGAGAGAAAGATTATTCCTAACAAGCAAACACTTTATTAATAAATTACAAAGCGTGGGAGAGCAGGAGAGATACAAGTATGGTCGAGAAACTGAGGGTGCCGTGTGGGAGCAGACGGAGAGGCGATGGCTACTGAGGCAGGCTGCTTTGGCTAGCTGGGTAGGTGACCCTGAACCTGAGACCTGAAGGATGAAAAACATGCAGCCCCTAGTCAGCAGGAGGAAGCCTTTTCAGGAGAGGGGATGGGGGCCGGACACCTGAGGTCTGAACGACTGGGCTGTGTGACGATGTAGGAGGTACGAGGAAGGAGGGACAGCATTCCCATTTCTTCTCACCCTGGTCCCCCCGATTCCCCTCTACTCTTAGGAGGGAGCCAAGGCAGGTTCCAGTCGGGTGAGGGAGTGGGGACTTGAGGCGGTACGGCTGAGAGCAGCCCTGAAGGCATGTGTTTCAGAGAACACGTGCATACGTGTGCCCCTTAGTGTGTGCAAGTGTGGGCTTACCCAGGGGGCCCACTCCCTGGCACTCGTCCGGGAGGCCCAGAATCTCCGTGCCACCTGCGTGTTCTCATGTAAGTTAGGCGATGATGTGAATGGCACCCTTTTAGATGTGGTGTAGTGCACAGCCTGGACACCGGTACATAGCTGCCTTGGGGGGTGAGGAGAGCGTCAGAGATGACGCAGGTTTCTGGCTGTGCCATTACAGAGCTAGGGAGAACTGGAGGACAAAGTTGAACGGGAAAGAGAAAGAATACCCTCCCCCTATTATGTGGCTAATTATTTCCAGTTATGCAATGTAAGATGTCACAGGGGCAATATGAAGTCTGGATTTGTCTCTTTACCCTTTAAGCCCAACAGCAAGCCCAAGATGAATGTGAGCTCCAGCACTGTTGTGGAGAAGGGAGAAGCCCACAGCTCTGGGGTCCAACTGCTTTGGTTTCTGCTGGGTGGGCCTAACCATTTGCCAGGTAGTAGGACATTTCACCTCCTGAGCCTCGAAGTTGCCATCTGTCGAGTGAGAAGTGCACACGGCTAATAAGAGGAGACACCTGAGTTGGGACCCAGGTCTTTGAGATTTCAAGGTGCCAGCTTCCTGTTATTCTACCCTTTAACTTCTGCACCTCCTCTGTGTCTGGATATGCAGACCCATGTTCTTGGTTGAAAGGGTGCTTCTTTAGAGCAAACATTTAAATTTTACTTTTTTATCCTTACAAAAGAAGTCTAAGGTTTTCCAAGTAAATGAATTTTATTTTATTTTATTTATTTATTTATTTTTAAATTTATTTATTTATTTTTTGTAGTATGCGGGGCTCTCACTGCTGTGGCCTCTCCCGTTGCGGGGCACAGGCTCTGGACGCGCTGGCTCAGCGGCCATGGCTCACGGGCCCATTCCCGGGCTGGGGCACGAACCCGTGTCCCCGCCTCGGCAGGCGGACTCTCAACCACTGCGCCACCAGGCAAGCCCTAAATGAATTTTAAATGCATCATATCAAATTTTACAATACAGAATATCAAATACCTCCTCGTGGTCCATGTGACATATGGTAACAATTTGCAAATTATTCCAAAATATTTCTCTCCTTTGCTATAGGAAACTAGAGTTGAGAAATGGCTTCATTTTCACCTTTCTCAGATATGAAATGGTCAGTTGAAATGAGATGTACCGTGTATTCAAAATGAAACTCACTTCTCATGCTCTAGTTTTCTGATTCTTACATTTATGTCTTTAATTGTTTTCGGAGCCAGTAAAGCATGACAAAGAGTACTTAGGTTTTGGGGGGCGGGCGCGGAATTCTGAGAACTTTGGAAACATTGTCAGTGCTACCAGGAAAAAGGAGTTAACCGCACAAGAATGATCCAATCAACCTTCAGTCCATCATGAGAAAGATCTGCATTTAATCCAACTAAATATTTTTTTACGAGAAGCACTGACATTTTAGTCACTTCACTTGATCTTTCAGCAGACAGAAAGTTTCCCTCTGCACAGGCTGGCCTTGGACAGCTGGTCTCAGTGGGCACTTCTGCCCTCGGCTCAGAGAAGGAGGAACTGGGAGGGGGCACTTCCCAGAAGAAGCAGTGATGCAGGACCATGGCGTCCACTGTGTGGCAGATATCATCCTGTTTCTAGTGCCTCCCAAGTGAGACTGGGGTTTCAGCTCAAGAGTTCCCTGATGTGCTATTCTGCCATTTCAAGAAAATATATTTTACGTCTCTAATTTCTAGAGAAAGGTGAGTCAAAACTACCATGAGGTATCACCTCACACCAGTCAGAATGGCCATCAGCAAAAAGTCTACAAACAGGACTTCCCTGGTGGCGCAGTGGTTAAGAATCCACCTGCCAATGCAGGGGACATGGGTTCGAGCCCTGCCCTGGGAAGCAACTAAGCCCGTGCACCACAACTACTGAGCCCGCGTGCCTAGAGCCCACGCTCCCCAACAAGAGAAGCCACCGCAATGAGAAGCCCGCGCACCACAACGAAGAGTAGCCCCTGCTCGCTGCAACTAGAGAAAGCCCATGCAGCAGTGAAGCAGCCAAATAAATAAATAAAAATTTTTTAAAAAGTCTACAAACAATAAGTGCTGGAAAGGGTGTGGAGACAAGGGAAACCTCCTGCACTGTTGGTGGGAATGTAAATTGATACAGTCACTATGGAGAACAGTATGGAGGTTCCCTAAAAAACTAAAAATAGAACTACCATACGACCCAGCAATACCACTACTGGAATATACCCTGAGAAAACCATAATTCAAAGTGTCATGTACCACAATGTTCATTGCAACTCTATTTACAATAGCCAGGACATGGAAGCAACCTAAGTGTCCATCGACAGATGAATGGATAAAGAAGATGTGGTCTATATATACAATGGAATACTACTCAATCATAAAAAAGAATGAAATAATGCCATTTGCAGCAACATGGATGGACCTAGAGATTATCATACTAAGTGAAATAAGTCAGGCAGAGAAAAACAAATATATAATATCACTTATAAGTGGAATCTAAAAAAATGATACAAATGAACTTATTTACAGAACAGAAATAGGTTTACAGGCATAGAAAACAAACTTATGGTTACCAAAGGGGAAAGAGGGGGGAGGGATAAATTAGGAGTTTGGCATTTACAGATACACACTATTATATATAAAATAAGTAAACAACAGGACCTACTCAGGGAACTATACTCAATATCTTGTTATAACCTATAATGGAAAAATACCTAAAAAAGAATTTATATATATATAAATATAACTGGATCATTTTGCTGTATACCTGAAACTAACACAACATTGTAAATTAAGTATACTTCAACTAAAACAAAAAAACCCAGCAAAAAACGACCTGCTTGCTCTTAAAAAAATCTATATATTATATATATATATATATACATACAATTGTTTACCACTCTCCATAGCTCTCAGCATATCACTGCCATCAACAAGAAAATGCGGTGATATTTTCTGAGAAACTTAGAGGGATGCGGCCCAACTCAGGCCTCATGTCCTTCAGAGAGTCTTTCTGGATCAGTCAAGTGAGACTGATTTTTTCCCTTCCTTACAGGCCCGTGGTTCTTGGTTTCTACCTCAACTGCAGGACTTTGTGTGATTTGCCCTGTAGTGTGATCAGATGGATATGTGTCTTCACTAGATTTTGGGTCCAAAGAAGAAAAAATCGAAAACATCTTTAGCCTTTCTTCATTCCTCAGAATAATGTCTTAAATAGGATCATTCCTCAACAAATATTTATTGCATTTGAATTTCAAATTTATTCTCTATTAATAGATTCAATCAGTGACAAGCCCATGATTTGTGTCTCAAGTTTAACCTCAGTTATACACTGTTATCAATCAAGGGTTCTGATTACCAACGACAGAAATGGGTTCTGATGAACTTGAGAGGACAGGAATTTATAGGAAGGAGATCAACAGCTCAGAGGACCAAAGAGAAGGCTGGTGACATGGTCCTGGGATGTGAGCACGGCGTGCAGGATCAGGAAGCCAAGGACCCCAAGCTCACACCATAAGGAGAGTCTAGCTGCGTCTCCCCACTGGCATGTACCCGTCTGTGCACTGGCCATCACCACCCCTTGGCTCCTAACTCTGCTGCCATCATGCTTAATACCCTGTAGGTGCACCTGTTTCTTAGGGTCGCTCCCTAAAATGTCAAAGCCATGAACAGGAGTGCACAGTTGGCTGAGCCTAGGTACATTCCCATATCTTGGCAGCTGGGAAGTAGAGAGAGGGTACATCTGCTTCCCTGCCTTGGCTTCCTTCTGAGAGGCAGGGCCTTCACAGTGGAGAATTTCACCAAGATATGAAGGCTATTATCAGAGTGGAGAGAGTGTGGGGAGGGAGAGAGGGTGGGAGAGGAAGAAAGAGGAGGAGGAAGGGGAGGGGAGGCAACGTCCACGAGGTTAGGGGAAAAGTTTGCTTTTGTCAACCATGATTTTTTAAAGCAGGTTGAACAAATTCTTTTCAAAAACACACGAGCCTTTTCTTTTCTTTTTTTAATTATTTATTTATTTTTGGCTGTGTTGGGTCTTCGTTGCTGTGCACGGGCTCTCCAGTTGTGGCGAGCGGGGCCCACTCTTCATCGCGGTGCGCGGGCCTCTCACTATCGCGGCCTCTCTTGTTGCGGAGCACAGGCTCCAGACGCGCAGGCTCAGTAGTTGTAGCTCACGGGCCTAGTTGCCCCGCGGCATGTGGGATCTTTCCAGACCAGGGCTCGAACCCGTGTCCCCTGCATCGGCAGGCGGACTCCCAACCACTGCACCACCAGGGAAGCCCATGAGCCTTTTCTGAATAAATTGATCTAAAAAAAATCTACATGGTTTGTGTGAGTAGAAACAGCTTAACTGGGGCTTCGCTGGTGGTGCAGTGGTTAAGAATCTGCCTGCCAATGCAGGGGACACGGGTTCGAGGCCTGGTCTGGGAAGATCCCACATGCCGCAGAGCAGCTAAGCCCACGAGCCACAACTACTGAGCCTGCGCTCTAGAGCCCGCGAGCCACAACTACTGAAGCCCGCGCGCCTAGAGCCCGTGCTCCGCAACAAGAGAAACCACCGCAATGAGAAGCCCGCGCATCGCAATGAAGAGCAGCCCCCGCTCGCCGCAACTACGGAAAGTCCGTGCGCAGCAACGAAGACGCAACATAGGCAAAGATAAAAATAAATAAAATAAATACATTTATAAAAAAAGAAACAGCTTAAGTAATTATACAATCTAAGTGACAAACTCCATATTAGCAATGCGAAAGACTAGAAACTTTTTTTTTTTTTGCGGTATGCGGGCCTCTCACTGTTGTGGCCTCTCCCATTGCGGAGCACAGGCTCCGGACCCGCAGGCTCAGCGGCCGTGGCTCACGGGCCCAGCCGCTCCGCGGCATGTGGGATCTTCCCGGGCCGGGACACGAACCCATGTCCCCTGCATCGGCAGGCGGACTCTCAACCACTGCGCCACCAGGGAAGCCCAAGAAACTTTAAACATTTAATAAAACCAAACTGCAGAGAATAAAAAGGGTTGATTATTTCAATACTAATAAAGAGGGAACTGTTTTAGAATAGAAATCAGAAAATTAGGTATTAACTAGAGGGTTATTAATTAGGTCCCAGTGGTTGAAACTAATGAACTGTGTCATAAAATTCTCATATTTTTGCTCTATTGGGGATGTCTCTACTCTGAGAAAAAGACCAGGTGTGACACCAGAAGTGTAGGCTCCCAAAGCCTGCTAACATATTGGGAGTATGAATTATAAAGCATTTTGTTTTCTCACAGTAAATCAAAACTCTTCTTCCTAGGGCAGAAATGATCTGGTCATTATAACCATAATGACTGTCTGTGCCATGCATCTAGGCTAAAAATTCCCCTCTTTAATATCTTGCAGGTTCGCTCAGTCTTCATGAATTAGTTATTTTAATGTTCCCAGACAGTCCAGCTGACTCTATACCTCTGCAAACTCCTCAAGCTAAGAAAACATGTTCCTTTAAAAATAGGGCCTGCCATTACTTATGCCCTATCAACTCTATTGTCATGCTTCGAAAAGATAGAAACCTATTATGATAAAATAGCATGCTGTAAAAATTACCACCAATTCATGGTTATTAAGTTTTTCTGGAAGTGGGTACATCCAAATTCCTGCTATGTAATTTATTCATAATATCCTAGAAATAACAAAAATAAATTCTTAAAAAATTAAAATTGCTATTCATCTTGTTCATGGAGTATTTTTTCTTCAATTCCCAATTATATGCAGAATCTTCAAGGTGCATGAAAAGGCATTTCTTTGGTAAACAGCGACACAAATTATCAACTCCATGCACTATTTTACTTTACTTTCCATGAAGGGAAATTAGGTCATCACCAAAGAGGTGCGTTACTGCCTGCCCTAAAGGTGATAATACATACATCATCGCTGCCTTAACAAAAAGTTAAGGGAGTCCAACATTATGGCCGTCACAGCAGGGCGAAGAGCAGACATTGCCTCTAAAGAATAGAAATGATGAATTTTCAAGAAGTGGCACTGATTGTACAAAGGAAATAGCTAGTTTTAGGATTTAATCAAGCAATGAGTTATTGCTCAAGCCGAATTATTGAACCTGAACAACTCAATAGTTATATCTGTTCGTAAATTGAGCTGTCTTGATAAAGGGTTTTCCACATACATTTAAGAAAGTGTCATATCCCTCAGATACTTTTAAAGCACAGTGTTGGTTGTTCTTTCTAGCAAAACCATGGGGAAGAATCCATATGTGCAGATAAGCGACAATATAGGCTTAGTACCAGCAGGTTTTAGGGCAGGTAGAAATTATTTTTAAAGCCTGTTATATATTGATATTTTGGCAGAAATGAGTAACTTATCAGAAAGAGGTCAGATACGACAGGAAGTGTAAATTGGATCAATATTTTCTGAAGGCAATTTGTCAATACATGTCCAAAGCC
Source organism: Kogia breviceps (assembly GCF_026419965.1). Classification (NCBI taxonomy): domain Eukaryota; kingdom Metazoa; phylum Chordata; class Mammalia; order Artiodactyla; family Physeteridae; genus Kogia; species Kogia breviceps. Next base: position 4,021,644 of record NC_081323.1, on the reverse strand, counting down.
TTAGCTTTATTTTTGCTCCAACAAATCCACTTTTAGAAGTATATATTAAAAAGACATAATAATGAATTTGTGTGAAGATTGTGCTAGGACGATGTTCACTACAGCATTGTTCATAAAAACAGAAAATTATTATTAATTAAATGTCCACCATCAGAATACTAGGAAAATAAATCCTACACAATGGCATGCTAGGCAGACATTAAAAATAAAGCTGGAGGGGAGGGGGAAGGGGAAGCTGGGACGAAGTGAGAGAGTGGCATGGACATATACACAACCAAATGTAAAACAGATAGCTAGTGGGAAGCAGCCGCATAGCACAGGGAGATCAGCTCGGTGCTTTGTGACCACCTAGAGGGGTGGGATAGGGAGGGTGGGAGGGAGACGCAAGAGGGAGGGGACGTGGGCATATATGTATACATATGGCTGACTCACTTTGTTGTACAGCAGAAACCAACACAACATTGTAAAGCAATTACACTCCAATAAAGATGTTAAAAAAAAATAAAGCTGGAAGGGGCATGCAAATCAAACCCACAATGAGATACCACTTCATACCCGCTAGGTTGGCTATGATAAAAAAAAGTTGGAAAATAACACGTTTTGGTGAGGGTTGGAGAAAGTGGAATCCTCAGATACTGCTGGTGGGAATGTAAAATCGGTCAGCCACTGTGGAAAACAGTTTGGCGGTTCTTTGAAAAGTAAAACACGGAATTACTGCACAACCCAATAATTCTACTCCTAGCTATGTAGCCAAATGCATTGCAAACAGGGACTCAAACACTGGAACATGAATGTTCATAGCAGCCCTATTCACAACAGCCAAAAAGCGGAAACAATCCAAATGTACATCAACGGAGGAATGGATAGAGAAGATGCGGTATAGCCATACAATGGAATATTCTTCAGCCAAAAAAAGACATGAAGCACTGATACACGCTACACCGTGGATGAACTTTGAAAACATTATGCCAGGTGAAAGAGGCCAGATATAAAAGGCCACATATTGCATGATTCTGTTTATATGAAATGTCCCAAATAGGTAAATCTATAGGGACTGAAGCACTGATGCTTGCAGGGGTGGGAGGAGAAGGGGATTGGGGCGTGAATGCTTAAAGAGTCCAGGGTTTGCTATTGGGGTGGTGAACATGTTTTGAAACTAGATAGAGGTGATGGCTGCACAGCACTGCGGATGTACTAAACGTCACTGAACTGCTTGCTTGAAAATGGTAAAAGGGGGCTTCCCTGGTGGCGCAGTGGTTGAGAATCCGCCTGCCGACGCGGGGGACGTGGGTTCGTGCCCCGGTCTGGGAGGATCCCACGTGCCGCGGAGCGGCTGGGCCCGTAAGCCGTGGCCGCTGCGCCTGCGCGTCCGGAGCCTGTGCCCCGCAACGGGAGAGGCCGCAGCGGTGAGAGGCCCGCATACCGCAAAAAAAAAAAAAAAAAAAAAGGTAAAAGGTTAATGTTTAAGTTTAGGTTATGTGAATTTTTCCTCAGTATACAAAAATGATGATGAAGAAGAATATCTCATGATAAGGAAAATGTTTAGTATATATTTAGTGGGAAAGAAGTGTCAAAGAAGGCAAGAAAATAGTGGATATAGGCATTTATTGTTGTACTTGCTTAAAAAAATTATATATATATATATAATCACACAAAAAAAACATCAACAGTGGTGATTCCTGGGTAGGGGGGATTTAGAGGATTATGTGATGAGGTTCTAATTGAATTCTTTTCTTATCTCTATTTCCAACTATGTCATAATTAGCATGTAATACTTTGTATTAAGAAAAACAGTATAGGTAATATAACAAAAATAGGAATGAAAAATCAGGATTAGGTCTCATGACTCACAGAGTGCCTCCAAAGAACCCAGCAATAACCTGGACAACTTTTACATGAGCTCCTTTGTATTACCGGGTAAATTATGTGCTGTGAGACATAACAACACAGTGAAAAGCCGGATATATCTTGCTGAACAAACACTGAGGCTCTCCAAAGTGCTAGACTACACTTCTGTGTGAAGACTTATACCTCTTAGGTGAGATAATACTGAGGCAATTGTAGTAGCACAATTAGGTTACATGGCTTTGGAGTACACTCAAAAGAAATCTACTTCCAAGAAATACCATGTCAAGAAAGTAAATTCACAGGGGCTTCCCTGGTGGCGCAGTGGTTGAGAATCCGCCTGCCGATGCAGGAGACACGGGTTCGTGCCCTGGTCCGGGAAGATCCCACGTGCCGCGGAGCAACTAAGCCCGTGAGCCATGGCCGCTAGGCCTGCGCGTCCGGAGCCTGTGCTCCGCAACGGGAGAGGCCACAACACTGAGAGGCCCGCGTACCACAAAAAAAAAAAAAAAAAAAAAGAAAGTAAATTCACAAACTGCATTTAATAAAACATAATTTAAAAAAAATAGGGCTTCCCTGGTGGTGCAGTGGTTGAGAATCCGCCTGCCGATGCAGGGGTCATGGGTTCGTGCCCTGGTCCGGGAAGATCCCACATGCCGCGGAGCGGCTGGGCCCGTGAGCCATGGCCGCTGAGCCTGCGCTCCGCAACGGGAGAGGCCACGACAGTGAGAGGCCAGCGTACCACAAAAAAAAAAAAAAAAAAAAAAAAAAAAAAAATATATATATATATATAGTTTACTTATTAATAAGAGCTCTTTCTTCATAAAGTATATCAAAATAAATCAATTTAACCAGAATGAAATAAAATATTATATTTTATTTACCATTTTTCTACGACTATTTCCGATTGCTGTTAAAAGAAATCTACCCAAGTGAAAATATCTGCATTTTCATGCTTTAAGAAAACTCGATAAAAATGCAAAAACAGGGATGTCACGTGATTAGCAACTGTACTGCTAAAGGAAAGACGGAGTTGTCCTATGAAAGAATGAGCTCTTTCAATGCATTTTGAAATTTTCAGTTTTTCTCCTTGTACAGTTACTGCAACTCTTTAAGCTTGTCTGTGTCTACAATTATGTGTCTAGATGTTACTGACTGTCATCACAAAGTTCCCCTCCCACCCCCCATTAGGTCGGGTTTTCTTTCTTTTTAGCAGAAGCTGGTATCCACTCGCTCATCTATAGGACTTGAAGAGTATCTACCATACTCCAGGCAAGGCGCCCAGTGCTGCTGGCCTGAATGCCACTGGCCCTACCCTAGGTCCTAAGTGTCTGAAACAGCAGGAGCACACAGCAAGCACTTGGTAGGTATGTGCTGAATATCAGTGCTGGGAGGAAAGGCCTGAGTGAATCTGGACATGCACGTGAGGGCCTCTCCCAGGGTCAAGTGTGGGCCACGCGGACTTGCGTACTACATATGGCAGTGCGTACAAGCGACCGTCTACGGAACATCTGCCAAATTCTGCGCATCGTTCAGAGCACTTTAAATGCACCGAGGGATTCACTCCTTGAAACACTCCTTGATATAGGGACTATGGTCCCCACTTTATAGATAAGAAAATTGAGGTCCAAGAGGTTTAACTAACTTGCTTGAGGTCATATGCAGTGAAAATTAGAGATGGCATCTGCCTGCCAAGGGCAAGGAGGGAGAGGAAAGTGAAGAGGCCCAGAGGTAGGTTCCTGGGGAACCTACCTACCTTCTACTTCAGGGGGAAGAGGAACAGGTGGAGGGACAGGATTAAGAGCACAGAGGGGCTTCCTAGACGTTCAACAGGTGCAGACTATGCTTCAGGAAGACCTGGCCCACAGGGGTCCAAGCGCTAAAGAGCGGTTTGGGGCGAGATGAGAAGGCAGGCCCAGAAACGTGTGGTTTTAGGAACAGGGGCCTTCCTGGGAGCACCTTCGGTTACATGGCGAAGACAGGGCAGAGCCCCTCAGCCTCCACGCCTGAACTCCTCTTTGCAAGAGCCTTGGGGTGGGGGGCATGCATGAGCTTGGAAGGGTGTCTGAAGCCAGGAGGAGAATTCAGGGAAGAATTATTTTAGGCCAGGACGAGATCAGTAGAGAGAGAGGCTGGACAGAGCGAGGGACGTGGAGAAAGGGCGAGGGCCAGAGGAGAGTCGGGTCAATGGGGTGAAGTTCAGCCAAGGGGAGGGGACGACTGGTTCCCCCCTACAGGGGTAAATGAAGAAGGCTTTAGAGAATATTAAGTGGGAGATAGGGACTTTGAGGACCTACGCCAAAGGCAGCCCAGAGCTTTGGTGAGGGCGCTGGCCCTGCAATCAGACCATTCTAACCCCAGAGAATGAGGCACTCAAATCATGGTTTCTTACTGTTACTGCAAGATCCTTTCATCTTAGTAAAATTTCAGGCAATGTGACCTGGAGCAAGACAAGAGATGAGAGTAGAAAATGTTCAGAACGGAGGGGATGGGCACGTACACCTAATAGTTACTTAGTCATTTCAAATGGCGACTTTCTGTTCCAAGCTGGTGATGCTGGTTTTTCCATCCAGTAGTTTCATAAAGCTCGATTTTAAAATAAATCTATTTGGGTAAAATAAATAAGTCCACTACAGGAAAAATGTAAAGTAAATAACGGTACAGGTAATACAGGGACAGGGCAAAAATTGTAAAAGGTGGGGTGTAGATGAGGGAAGACTGGATGATGTTGAGCTCAGGATTATATTTTCCAGTTAAAATCATTTGAAATTTAATGTTTTAAAAACTGTACCGTTAATTGCTTCACCTGGCTAGGTGGTGCCACATCTCAGCCAAAACAAATACCCGCCCTGAGAGAAGAGGGCGCTGGGTCCCCGGCAGGGTTTCCAGACTGGTGTTGGCAGAGACCGTGGCCCGAAGAAGCTGTCCGGCCCAGTGGAACGTGTGGATTTGCAGCTGCGCACCCAACAGGTTCTGAACAATTAAAAAAAAAATGAAACGGCTACCCTTATTTCAGTGCTCCGTTAAAACAATTTTTAACGTTCCTTCTCAGGCATATATAATTTCATCTCACTCTATATTTCTAAAGCATTTCCAAAGAAAGTGGAAAAAATCTTTGCTCTAACAGCTAAGCAGCAGAGTAAACTAACTGGCAGAATTTTATCAAATTGGGTCTTCTGTGGCAGACATTACTGTCTCTTTGTAGCATCCAAGACTTTTGCTGGTTATGACATTGATTCTGGATGCTGGGACATAAAGGGACCTTAAGACAAATGCTGGCTTCTCATTAGGTTTTAACCTTCTGTTTAGGTTTCCCTTAGGATACTGGATCGACTTATCAATTATCCCTATTTAACTCTAGAAAACCGAAGAATACCTGCCATGTAGAGATGAGAAGACGATAAGTTCCACAACCCTTTCCCTTCTACTAGGACATTCACGGGGTGCTTTGTAAGTTATAGACAAAGGGTGAAAATAAAATTCTAACATAAAAGGAAAGTATGGACATGCCTTATATTGTTAGGTTTTATTCACAGATGGGGCAAATTACCTTTTTCTTCTATTCACTTCATTTCCAAATTTCTTCCAACAAAATATTAGCTGTGGAAAAAAGAGAAAACTAGGAGTAAGATACTCTAATACCTGTGTCTTCCGGACCTCCAGTGGCTGTTGAGAATACCACGGTTGATAGCTGTCTGGTCAAAGAGCAGTGAGGATGGAACTTCTGGGGCAAAATGAAGGCATAAGTGCATTTAAAAATGAATCTGCTTGATACACAAGATTACTTCAATACTCCACCTGTAAGAGTCATAAGGAAACTGGGTCACTCAGTAGTATATAAGTTCAAAATAAAGATATTTCCATTTATCATGAGGGAAAAGTATGGTTCAAAATGAAAATCTTCTATATAAATGAAGATTCAGCTATACATCCATGAACCAAAACATTAAAAAAAATCAAAAGACACAAATCTTGATTGTTTTTTTTGGTCTTATCCTCTCGACAATTTTTAAAACATCAAAATACAGCTTCATAAACTGCTTTCAAAAATAAGATCCTTGATTACTGGTGCTGTGAATTGGATAGGAAACAAATTTCAAATGGCATAAAAACACTAAATCTGATTTTACAGCATTCCCTTCAAAACTCTAATTAAATTAAATGCAAATAATGTAAACACATATCAGCCAGAAAGCTTATAACCCTTCTAATAAAATTCATACAAATTCTTTAGGAGATTTTATATAGAACAAGACAGACATTAGAAAGAAAATATAAAAAATATGTACTTGCCTAAAACTTTGAGATAGCAACCAGACTATGCCTGGGAGAGCAGAAATTCCTGTGAGTAGAAGGGAATTATGTTTTCATCATTTTACTGTCTGTTAGGAGGCTGGTCACATAATGAAAACAAAAAAAATGGGTTGGTAAATTTTTGTAACTGAACTATAAAGGTGACTTATGTACCATATGACAAGGTATAAAACTGTTGTAACTTGTCCAGATGCAATCAAAATTTTAATATTTAATACACTTCTTTATAAATATCTTTTAATATATAATCAAGAAAACACTAAGTAAATACTAGTATAGTAGGAATCGAATTGTGAACTCCATATTATTACTCAACATTCTTAGTATGTATATTCCAGAATTGTTTTCCAAAATGGAAGGCACCGATGGAGAAGAACTGTTCACTATAGTAGGGGTTAGCAAATTACGGCCTGCAAGCCAAATCCGGCCTGCCGCTTGGGTTTGTAAATAAAGTTTTATTGGAATATGGCCACATCTGTTCGTTTATATATTGTCTCTGGAAGCTTTTGTGCTTCAACAGCTGAGTCTAGTAGTTGTGGCAGAGACCTTCTGGCTTGCAGAATCTAAAACGTTTCCCCACTGGCTCTTTACGGGAAAGCTGGCCAACACATCTCACAGAATCATTCGGAACTGTGATGATTTATATGTACTTTAATATTCACCAATGATAGTGGATCAGCAAATTAATTAATTTTGCTTCTCTTTGCTTTTCTACACTCAAATTATGTTTATTTTAGAACTTGTGGCTGATCAATGCTCAAAGGCAAATAAGAAAACTCGTTCATCAGAACTAAAAACTCTGCAAGTTACTTTCATAAAAATAAATGAGGCAGAGAATAAATAAGATATATGATGGATAATATAAATAATGAGATACTAGTTCCGAGCTGAAGGCTACCCTAAGGCTGCTAAGATAATGTTACTTGTAGGAAGTGATTAAACTCCTTTTTGCAATGTATCCGCCCTCTCCTTTGTGAAATAAACATTCCCCATCAAAGGCATAATGACAACATTAATTTAAAGCTCGAAAAGTTCTATATTGAGTGAGATATGGGCTTGGATTCTCTTGCTTTGTTGTTGTTGTTTATGAGAAACTCACGGTAAAGAGCTGAAATTTTAATTCTATAGGAGCATACTACCAATTTTTGAACTTGGGATGCAACTGTAAGTAAGTATATAATAAATATTCTCTAAAATATAAGATATTGATCAAAGCGTTAGGTAAAAATAATCTCAACTATCAAAACATAATTTAAAAATCAGAGATAAAATGGATTGCTTGGTGCATTGCAGCAGGTGAATAGAATACTCTGGAATGGGCTATGGTCCCTGGTCAAGAGGACCACCAGGGGGCGCCTCATTTCTAAGATTTCCCCAGGGGTTGTTCTAGTTAACCGGTTAAGATTCCTGGATTCAGGACCCAACTCGGAATCTTTAGAGAGACTGTGAGACTGATTAATCAACTCTGAGGCACTCAGTTCCTTCTCAAGTCTGGTCCTCAAATACTCCAATGGATCCCTGAAGGACAATGGGATGGTTATGTCCCTGAGATTTGGGACCCTGTATTTTAATTGACGTAGGCTTCAACCTACACAGTCTTTAAAAACATACGGTCAAGTGGAGCCCCAGGTCTTCTTCACACAAATTGTGCTTAGGTTCAGGTTTATTCTACGAGGAACTGTTTGTGGAAAACAGGACAATGTATTTTGGAGGTCGGGGGACCTAGATGGGCTTTGCCTCACACATACAGTATGTGACTTTAAGCAAATTACTTGCCCTCCTTGGGGCTTCAGGTCTATTTGCTACTTTGTAGGCCTGTTATGAGGATGAGATGAGATAATGTCCGTCAAAGGTCCAGCACGCGGTGGCCACTTCATGCCATTCACCAACATGTCGCTATCCTTTCTTTTTTTTTTTTTTTTTTTTTTTTTCGGTATGTTGGCCTCACACTGTTGTGGCCTCTCCCGTTGCGGAGCACAGGCTCCGGACGCGCAGGCTCAGTGGCCATGGCTCACGGGCCCAGCCACTCCGCGGCACGTGGGATCCTCCCGGACCGGGGCACGAACCCGTGTCCCCTGCATCGGCAGGCGGATTCTCAACCACTGCGCCACCAGGGAAGCCCTGTCGCTATCCTTTAACCGTATTTTTTTAAAAAAGAAATCTAGGTTTTTACACACACTCCTGTTAAATTTCTTCTTAATTTTGGTCCAGCTTTCACTTGTGAAAATCCTTCCGACTCTTGACTTGTTTTGTTCATCAGAGGATAAGCGTTTCTTTCCCTTCCTGGGCTACTTCCAGCTTGGATACACACTTCTTCTGAGTCTTCATCTTAGTTGAACAGAGAGGGTCAAGCGGAGCCCAGGGATGTAACAAGGCACTCCTTCCAAGTTGACAGCAATCTACTGGCTGACAATTCTTGGGGGAAACCCGTCTTGAGGGATTCTAATTTTCCCAAGCCAAGGTCATGGGCAGTTATAGCAATGGCCATCACTTGAGCTCTCCACCTGGCCCTGCCCCTGGAGCCTCCTCTTCCCCGGTCTTCTTGCTTTCCTGTTGGATGCCTGTCCGTGAAACCAGGCTCGGTGGTCCCTGGTGTTTCCCCAATTTCTTAGGCCCTAGGTGGCTCAGCTCTGGGACGATCTTGCACTGTTCTCACTGCTTCAAATACTGGAGACTGGGGACCATTGTTTTTTGCCTCTCATCTGCTTCCGTTCTCACCACTTCTCTTGAGGTGCGTGTCCAGTGCTGGGGATCGGCTTTCTTCCCGGCAGTACACTTCTCTCCACCCACCTTGGACAACTTGGCTTTGGAGTGCTCACAGAGCTTTCTGACTGCCTGACAGTAGACACAGTTTCTATTTTTAAAGTTCTTTAGTTCCTCCTATCATGTTACTTGCAACACATTCCCAGGGGTCAGCTCCAAGGGCATTTGAGGGGTGCTTCCTAGGACCACAACAGTTGCAGTTTAAGTCACAACCTGGATGCCTGGTCAGTGCAGAGGGATGCAGAGCCTTCCTAGCTTGGAGAGAATGGCCTGCCTTGTGAGTTTCACAGACACAGTAAGCTGTTGGAGCACCGTCTTTTTTTTTTTTTTTTGTACGCGGGCGTCTCACTGTTGTGGCCTCTCCCGTTGCGGAGCACAGGCTCCGGACGCGCAGGCTCAGCGGCCATGGCTCACAGGCCCAGCCGCTCCGCGGCACGTGGGATCCTCCCGGACCGGGGCACGAACCCGCGTCCCCCGCATCGGCAGGCGGACTCTCAACCACTGCGCCACCAGGGAAGCCCGGCATCCTCTTTTTAAGAGACACTAGCTCCATGTCCCAGGGGCATAGAGTCTTCAAGGGTCTTTTCACTATTTCTCCCAAGAGGTCTCATGGGTCTTCAGGCAAACACAGCTACTGATGACCTACTCCGGCAGCTCAGAGTTCTGGGATGGACCCCCCATAGAGCTCGCAGCCGTGGTTCTCAATGCATTTATTGACACTATAACAGAAAACTGGCAAGAAAAACACACATATTTGGAAACACTTAGCAGTAATGCCAATTTTTTTCCTTAAAACATTAAAAAGTTTTTCACTGAGGTGAAATTCACATAACATAAAATTAACCATTTTCAAGCAAACAATTCGGTGGCATTTACTACATTCACAGTGTTGTGTAGCTACGTCTCTCTAGTTCCAAAACATGTTCATTATCCCAAAAGGAAACCCTGTACCCATTCAGCAATCTCTCCCCATTCCTCCCTCCCTCCAGGCTTAGCAGCTGCCAAGCTCCATTTTGCCTCTATGGATTTTAAAATTCTGGGTATTTCATATAAATGGAATCATACATATAATCGGTGACCTTTTGTGTCTGGCTTCTTCACTCAGCATGTTTGTAAGGTCCTTCCACCCTGTAGTGTGTATCATTGCTTCATTCCTTTTAAGGACTGAGTACCATTCCATTGTATGTACAGACTACACTTTGTTTATCCCTTCATCCGTTGATGGGCATCTGGGTTGGTTCTACCTTTTGGCTATTGTGAATCGTGCTGATATGAAAATATGTACACATTTTTGTTCGAATATCTGTTTTCAAATCTTTTGAGTGTATACCTAAGAGTGGAATTCCTGGGTCATACGGTAATTCTATGTTTAACTTTTTGAGGAACCAACGATTTTTGCCCACTTTAAAATGATTTGCCTTTTGTCGGTGAGTTGTTTTTTATTTATTCTGGATACTAGACTTTTGTCAGATATATGGTTTGCAAATATTTCCCTACATTCTGTAGGTTGCCTTTTCACTTTCTTGATAGCATCCTAATTACTTCCCCGCTTTTTAAAAGTCAGATTTATCGAGGTAGAATTTACATACAATAAAATTTACCCTTTAGCAGTGCTCAGTGCCAGGACTTTTTTTTTTTTTAATTTGAGTATAACTGTTTTACAATAGTGTGTTAGTTTCTCCTTTACAACAAAGTAAATCAGTTATACATATACATATGTTCCCATATCTCTTCCCTCTTGTGTCACCCTCCCTCCCACCCCTCTAGGTGGTCACAAAGCACAGAGGTGAACTCCCTGTGCTATGTGGCAGCTTCCCACCAGCTATCTAACTTACATGTGGTAGTGTGTATATGTCCCTGCCACTCTCTCACATCATCACAGCTTACCCTTCCCCCTCCCCATATCCTCAAGTCCATGCTCTAGTAGGTCTGTTTTATTCCCGTCCTACCACTAATCTCTTCATGCCATTATTTTTTTTCTTAGATTCCATATATATGTGTTATCATACAGTATTTGTTTTTCTCCTTCTGACTTACTTCACTCTGTATGACAGACTCCAGGTCTATCCACCTCATTACAAATAACTCCGTTTCATTTCTTTTTATGGCTGAGTAATATTCCATTGTATATATGTGCCACATCTTCTTTATCCATTCATCTGTTGATGGACACTTAGGTTGCTTCCATGTCCTGGCTACCGTAAATAAAGCTGCAATGAACATTTTGGTACATGACTCTTTTTGAATGATGGTTTTCTCAGGGTATATGCCTAGTAATGGGATTGCGGGGTCATATGGTAGTTCTATTTGTAGTTTTTTAAGGAACCTCCATACTGTTCTCCATAGTGGCTGTATCAATTTACATTCCCACCAGCAGTGCAAGAGGGTTCCCTTTTCTCCACACCCTCTCCAGCATTTATTGTTTCTAGAGTTTTTTATGATGGCCAATCTGGCCGGTGTGAGATGATATCTCATTGTAGATTTGATTTGCATTTCTCTAATGATTAATGATGTTGAGCATTCTTTCATGTGTTTGTTGGCAATCTGTATATCTTCTTTGGAGAAATGTCTATTTAGTTCTTCTGCCCATTTTTGGATTGGGTTGTTTGTTTTTTTGTTATTGAGCTGCATGAGTTGCTTATAAATTTTGGAGATTAATCCTTTGTCAGTTGCTTCATTTGCAAATATTTTCTCCCATTCTGAGGATTGTCTTTTGGTCTTATTTATGGTATCCTTTGCTGTGCAAAAGCTTTTAAGTTTCATTAGATCCCATTTGTTTATTTTTGTTTTTATTTCCATTTCTCTAGAAGATGGGTCAAAAAGGATCTTGCTGTGATTTATGTCATAGAGTGTTCTGCCTATGTTTTCCAGACAAAGACGTCACAAAGAAAGAAAACTACAGGCCAATATCACTGATGAACATAGATGTAAAAATCCTCAACAAAATATTAGCAAACAGAATCCAACAGCACATTAAAAGGATCATACACCATGATCAAGTGGGGTTTATTCCAGGAATGCAAGGATTCTTCAATATAGGCAAATCAATCAACGTGATACACCATATTAACAAACTGAAGGAGAAAAACCATATGATCATCTCAATAGATGCAGAGAAAGCTTTCGACAAAATTCAACACCCATTTATGATAAAAACCATGCAGAAAGTAGGCATAGAGGGAACTTTCCTCAACATAATAAAGGCCATATATGACAAACCCACAGCCAGCATCGTTCTCAATGGTGAAAAACTGAAACCATTTCCACTAAGATCAGGAAGAAGACAAGGTTGCCCACTCTCACCACTCTTATTCAACATAGTTTTGGAAGTTCTAGCCACAGCAATCAGAGAAAAAAAAGGAATCCAAATAGGAAAAGAAGAAGTAAAGCTGTAACTGTTTGCAGATGACATGATACTATACATAGAGAATACTAAGGATGCTACCAGAAAACTACTAGAGCTAATCAATGAATTTGGTAAAGTAGCAGGATACAAAATTAATGCACAGAAATCTCTGGCATTCTTATACACTAATGATGAAAAATCTGAGAGTGAAATTAAGAAAACACTCCCATTTACCATTGCAACAAAAAGAATAAAATATCTGGGAATAAACCTACCTAAGGAGACAAAAGACTTGTATGCAGAAAACTATAAGACACTGATGAAAGAAATTAAAGATGACACAAATAGGTGGAGAAATATACCATGTTCTTGGATTGGAAGAATCAACATTGTGAAAATGACTCTACTACCCAAAGCAATCTACAGATTCAATGCAATCCCTATCAAATTACCACTGGCATTTTTTACAGAACTAGAACAAAAAATTTCACAATTCGTATGGAAACACAAAAGACTCCGAATAGCCAAAGCAATCTTGAGAACGAAAAACGGAGCTGGAGGAATCAGGCTCCCTGACTTCAGACTCTACTACAAGGCTACAGTAATCAAGACAGTATGGTACTGGCACAAAAACAGAAATATAGATCAATGGAACAGGATAGAAAGCCCAGAGATAAACCCACACACATATGGTCATCTTATCTTTGATAAAGGAGGGAAGGATATACAGTGGAGAAAAGACAGCCTCTTCAATAAGTGGTGCTGGGAAAACTGGACAGCTACATGTAAAAGTATGAAATTAGAACACTCCCTAACACCATACACAAAAATAAACTCAAAATGGGTTAAAGACCTAAATGTAAGGCCAGCCACTATCAAACTCTTAGAGTGCCAGGACTTTTGACAAACGTTTACAGCCAGCACCACTATCAAGATGGAGCATTTTTATCCCCACAGCAAGTTTCTCTTGTGCCCTTTCAGAGTTAATTCCCTCATGATGCTAATTACTTGTTAACTTTTGTCATTATACCACAAACTTTACCTTCCTGAAAAATTACCACGGAACATCGAACAAAACAATGTTAGATAAATGATGCATGATTGTATTATTTGTACCGACACCATTTAATTTGTGGAATATTGACATTTTATATTTTTAATTTTTTCTTCCCTGGCACCCTGCTGCAAGGGTAACACTTGTTTCAGTTGTGCAGACTTGGAATGCTAGCAGGAAGCAACAGAATTCAGCTTCTCTCCTCCTGATGATTCACCAAGAAGACTTACTTTGGTAGGAACGCAGAGGTAAATTCCACTGCGAAATACATGCCACCCAAATTACTCCACATGCAATCTAAAGAGATTTAAAATAAAGGCTGAAATATTTCTTTAGTAATGTTCTTTTCTAAGAGCAAAAGAGGACTAATGATTTTCTGGTTTCTCAAGAGATATAGAAAACGTATTTAAAAAATAACTGAAATTTTCACACTAGCATGAACTTGCTTTGACACTTGTCAATGCTTTTGGACACCTACCCTCAACCCTGAAGTTCCATATTCTTCCCTGGAGTTTTCTAATTCCTTGCTGAACCTCTCCTAGAGACATCTTGTGCCATCCCTACACAGCTGCGGGGCTTCAGTCATTATCTGTGCCCTTTATTTGAGCTGGGTTGAGTAAGTCTAGATTTTTGAAACTCAAAGAGCCTGGTCGAAATGGAATTGATACAAAGAGTGCAGTTTCAGAGAAGTTTCCGGCCTAGAGGAGAAAAGGAGAAAGTTGGGGTGCTTGTAAGGTTATCAGGACACAGCTGGGCACATGATAGGGAGAATCCCCTCCAACTCCTACAGTGAGAAGCTAGTGCTCTGTGGTGGTAAAATTCTTAATAGAACTGATCTCTTGAGACACAAGCCCGGGGCTTTTCAGTCTCTGAGTAGCGAGAGTTAAATGACCAGCAGCACACTGGGATTCTGCAGGTGAGCACGTGGGTCTCGGCACTTACATCATTTACCGCTTTGTATTGACGTGATTTGTGTTCCTATTGAAAAGATGTGTCATCTCTTCCTGGGCAGGGGTCAGTTTTATTTGTATTTGTATCCCTAGTGTCTCTGTAACTTAACAGAGGGGTCACTCAGCACATGTGCCCAAGGACTCAGCTGTGCCGTCTTCTGTAGTCACGATGGTGTCCAAACATGAGATGCTCAGCTGTACCTTTTCAGGGCTCTTTCTACCTTTGCCACCCTTTCTTAACATTCCCTGCTACTTCTTAAGATAACCTTCATTTAAATTACATCCCAAGCATCTTTGAACTAGGCCAATGGATATTTAGTGCTGAAGTCCAAAATGTTCAGGTAAATAAAGAAAAAGGTAAAAGTTAGTTATTTCTAGATGTAAGGCATGATAATGGATTGGATACTGGGCCAGAAAAAAGTTGCTCTGAAGGACACTGTTGAGACCGTTGGTGGGGCTGAAACACGGAGCAGCACTCATTACTCATCTGCCCTCTGATTCCACCTTTTCTTTCATCCCCCCCTGCCACCGTTCGCACTATAGATTAGGTAAGAGTATTATATCAATGTAAAATTTCTTGAATGTCATAACTGTACTGTCATTACATTAGAGAAGGCCTCACATGCACATTGAGGTATTTAGGGATAAAAGGACATGATGTGTGCAATTTAACCTCAAATGGTTCAGACAGAGAGAGAACGATAAAGTAAAAATGCTGCAAAATGCTAGCAATCGGTGAATCTGCAGAAAGGATCTTGGGAACTCTTTGTACTATTCTTGTAACTTTTATGTAGCTTTAAAATTATTTCCAAATAAAAAGTTAATATAAGGTAGTCATTTCTAAGACCATGAAACCTTTCCTTTGATGCACTGTGAACAAAAGGCACAGGCCACAGATATGCAGGACTTAGCAGCTGGAGCAATACCTCTTTGTCCATCCACTTCTCATTCTTCCTTCTCCTTTATCGCCCCCCCTGCCCCCCCCCCCCCCGCAATTCTAACTTGCTTTTGTTATTTAAATGTGGACAAGCCCTGAGGCCCCTTTGTTTGCTGTTCCTTTCTCTACACTGCCGGGGGTGCTCTCCCGGCTTCTCTGGCAGCATTCGCCCAATACTATTGAATGGTATTGTGAAGCGTGTTAGGGAGACTTGCAGATGTTCAATTTATGGTAGCATAGATAAGGCAAGCGCCCATAGGGTCGTTCTGATCCGGGTTTTAAAGGAACTGTGGATACTAAATGAAAACGGAGATCTTCACATCACTGCCTGCTCACCACACAGAGCAGGCTGGTTTTGGTTTGTGTCACCATTCAAATCAATTGCCCTTGGTAGGGTCACCAAGAACTCCTCATTGGAAATCCAACAGACAGGTTTCAAACTTTGTCACACTGACCTCTTTGGAAGCTGTGTGGTCTAGGATAAGAGTAATAGCAACAATTATACAGAGCGTATTATGGCAGGCTCTGTTCTAGGCACTTGTGTAATACTTGCTAATTTAATTCTCTCAACAGTCCTAGCTGGATATTATCATCTGTCTTAGTCCATTTGGGCTGCTATAACAAAGCACCACAAACTGAGTGGGTCATAAACAACAGAAATTTACTTCTCACAGTTCTAGAAGCTGGGAAGTTCCAGATCAAGGTACCAGCATGGTTGGGGTCTGCTGAAGGCCCTCCCCTCGGTTGCAGACTGCCAGCTTCTCACTGTGTCCTCAGATGGTGAAAGGGGACAAGGGAGCTCTCTGGAACCTCTTTTATAAGGGCACTAAACCTATTTCTGAGACTCTACCTTAATGAACTAATCACTCCCAAAGGCCCCATCTCCTAATACCATCACCTTAGGGGTTAGGTTTCAACATATGAATTTTGGGGGGACACATTCAGACCATAACATTATCATTCCCATTTTACAGCAAGAAATTAAGGGACAGAGACAAAAGTAACTGGACTAATTTAGTAAGTGCTGGTGCCAGGACTGAAGTCTAGGGATCTGTGCACTTATCCACATTATACCCCACATAAAGTGCTTATCACGGTCCCTGGTATTCAGCCAGTGCCCAATACACCTTAGCTCTCATGGCTATTATTAGCTCTCTGGACTGGAAGGTCTGGGCCTGACGGTCTAGAGCTGTGCTTTCCACCACCATCCCGGAGCCCCATGTGGCCACTGAGCCCTTGACATGTAACCAGGGCAAACTGAGATGTGGTTTAAGTGTAAAATACACGTCAGCTTGAAGATTTCAAACACACACATACAAAGGCTATAAACTATCTTGATAATTAAAAAATAGTTTGGATATAGTAGCATAAGTACGTTATTAAAATTAGTTTCACATTTAAATTTTCACTTAAAAATGTATTTACTAGAAAATGTAAAATTACATACGTGGCTTGTGTGGCATTTCTATTGCTCAGTGTCTGCCCGGGGACTGGAAGGAAAGCATGATGCCGAAGCTTCCACGGGAAGAAACATGACGCCCTTTGGGATTATCAGCTGGTGGACGGTGGTGAGCAGAAAAGTTGGAAGCAGCTTTGGGGCAAGAGACCCCAGGACTCGCACAACTGCCAGTACAAACACGCATCGCCTGCCCTAGCCCGAGAGTGAGGGCCGCAGAGGAAGGAGGCCGAACAGAAGCTTTCTGCGTTCAGTGGAACTGCTTCAAATTCTGGGTGAGCAGACGCGGTCCAAGTACTGCTGCCATCAGAAACTGAGGGGAGTGAGCAGCCGGCGATGTTGCCGTCTTCCTCGCTTGTTGAGGCTCCTTCCGGTCTCGGCGGAAGTCCCGCCCCCCTTCGAGTGAGGCCCCGTAACTGACACCGCGAATGCACAGCTGCTGCTGCCTCCGGTGGAGTTTTCTGGAAACCCTGATTTTTTTCGGGAACCTTGTAGTTTTCAGAGAAAGGGTTGCCTCACAATTTACCTGCTGGTCTAATAGTTTCTCCTCCTCTTCCGGGTCTAGAGGTGAAGGGAGGGTCGGGGACTCCCATCACTTGCCATAGACTTCTTTTGAAGCGTCTCCACCTGGCTCTGCCCCGTGAACGCCTCCAAAGCTGATCTCAGAAGCCATCCCTGGAACCTGCCTCCCTGGTGTGCTGGCTCTAGTAAATCCTTTCACTGCTCCTCCCGCCAAGGCCTGGGCATCATCTTGGAGACTCCGCCTTCTTCAGTCCGTTCGTCCAATCAGGCTGCAAGTTCTGTGCACTCTGCCTTGTAGATCTGTCTGGAACCTATCCCGTGGTGGCCCCCCATCCCAGTGGAGGACACCTGAATGACTGGCAGGGCCTGGAAGGGTCTTCAGG
This sequence comes from Kogia breviceps, assembly GCF_026419965.1. Classification (NCBI taxonomy): domain Eukaryota; kingdom Metazoa; phylum Chordata; class Mammalia; order Artiodactyla; family Physeteridae; genus Kogia; species Kogia breviceps. Next base: position 4,004,074 of record NC_081323.1, on the reverse strand, counting down.
GGTCTTCCCGTTTCAATTTGCCCTGCGCGCCTTCATCCAACCTTGAACTCTAGTGGGTGTTCTTTCTACAGCACCTGCTAGTGTCACATGACATTGTTTCCATAAAGTTTTAGCTCCCACATGTGGCTGGCTGGCCTTTAATCAGTTGGCTTCTCCTTGACTCTTCAGTCTCCTTGCTTATGCTTCTCTCTCTGCCACTTTATAATTCAGCCGTCTAAGTCTTCTTGCTTTTCTGCCCCAGATTCCCCCTCCATCAATACTATCTCTGTACCCCACCCCACCCCTCCACCGCAAGAATTTTGCCTTGCAGCCTCGCTCTCTGTTCAGGTCTCAGTTTAACTATCCTTAACTCATCCCGTCTACTTTTCCCCCATAAGAGCACTTTACACCCTGCTTTATAGGCTAGCTTGAGCCTGGCCTGCTCTTGATCTCTGTTTGCATCTCCAGAAGTAGCAAAGTGCCAAGGAGATAGCAGTTGCACATAAGTATTTGTTACATAAATGAGTGGGTTCAACACAGCTGACTATTGCCAGAGGGCAGCTGACATTCAGGTCAAGACGTCTTTAAAGCCTATGTAGCTATCAACACTCAAGTTGGCCTGATTTCCAACTTTATAAAAAAGTAAAACTGCCAAGGTCAAAGGCATTAGCCTGCTAAAATCCAGACTCCTCCTTTCTTGGGCAGCTGATGAAATGTTCATCTCCTCAGTCCTCAAGGTCGTTGCCTGCTCCCTCTTTGCTTATTTTTTTGAGGGTGGCCAGCCTAAGCGTGTGTCGGTAGAGGTGAGGCTGGGGAGAAATTGTTTCTGCTTAGTTGTGGAGAGTGAAGTAACTTCAACATTGTTAACTATTTAATACTTTTTATCAGCTTACTCTTTTCAAGTATTGGTCCCAAATTAAATCTGAGTCGTTTTGGGGACTGGGAATATCCTTCTGAATTATTGGATGTAGCTGGGAAATGTGTTCTCAAGGAGCCCCTTGTAAATTTCCACGAGCTGCTGTTATCCTAAAGTCACATGAAGGCAGTAATCCATCAGAGTTACCCCAGGTGCACGAGGAAGGAATGTCTAGAATCTAATTTTATCTCTAACTCTATAAACAGCCAAGTGCACCATTTATTATTTTACATAAATCAATCGTGAGACCAAATTCTCCTTTAAATGTGTCCTTCAATCTTTTCCGATACTGCTTAAAAAGGCTCCGTAGCTTGAAATAGTTCTGTGGCCTCTGCATCTGGGGAAGAAGAAGGAGCTGGAGGAAGGAAGAAGAGGAGGGTCTTGAGAGGCAAGAGGAGACCCCTCTGCAGCAAAATTGCCCAACAAGGCTTTGGCCCCATGAGCCAGAACATCTGGAGGAAAAGCAAAGTATCAAGTCCATGGCTGGCCTGTTCTCAGCTTGGCCGGATGCCTTTTTGTATTCTCATTGAAAATATCTTTTGGAAAATAGGAAATTGTAGGTCCACATTAGTATCATTAGGAAAACTTGTACAGGAATTTGCTCTCTAGTGACTTGACTTGGAAAGTAGCTGGTATCCATGGGTCCTTAATAAATGTTAGTGAGAGATCAGGACTCTGATGAAGATTGATGCTAAATGGGCCATATGCTTCCTGTGGCTCTAATGGAAATAACGCTGCATTTAGCATAATGGCAATATGGAAAATCCGCTTCCTTCTCCCAGCCATACTTTTACTAATATAATATTATAATATGATTCTCTCTTGTTTATCCCGTTATTTTTTATAGTTAAAATTTTAATTTGGTGTTTAAATGTAATTTGAGTACTGCCTAGAGCTCTCCAGAGGCAAGGTGATATCAATTCTACGGAACGGAATTATTGTAATTTTCTCATGGTGTTGGATGGCCACTAGGGATGTATGCTGCCTCATAACTGGGTATCTGTAAGCTCCTACCATCAACTTCAAAAGCACCATCGTGGGCAAATGAGAAACCGATAAAAATAAATGGTTCTCTCCTTCCACATTCAGTTACCAGAGTGGAAAATCAACTTGTTATCTTTTCTTGCCATGCTTTATAGGATGAAATTCTAGTCTTTCAAAAATATTTAGGAGTAAATAGCCTGGTTTCTTCTTTCTATTCAGCTAGGGGCTGAATTTCTGGGCAGGTAAGTCAACTGTGAAACTTAATCCTTTCCTGTCTGATTTTGGATGCTGTGATTGGGGACAGATTATATTCTTGTTGTTGTTCTCACTTATTTGTCGTTCTCAGTCTGTGAATTTCTCCTCTAACTTCAGTCTAGAGTTAATTTACATTCCCAGTGATGGACATCCTTGGATGAGATCAGAAATGGCAAATAATTTTTAGAACTTTGTGCTCATATGGTTATAAACATTTGCTTGTTGGACGTTTTTGGTTTTGGTTCAGGTGTAAGCTGATACTGGTTTTTGAAATGAAAAAAGAAATCCCAGGGAAAAGTCAGCAATATAAAAACCAATTACTCCATGAGCATTAATTGAGTGTCTCATTCGTACCAGGCCCTATCCTGGCAATAAAGTTACAGAGAGAAGTAACACAAGACCCCTGCCTGCAAAGAGCTTCCTGTCATGTAGGGAGCTCAGGAAGGTAAACCAGCGATTACCCTGCATTACTGTGCAGGCCATGGTGGTTGGTGGTATGGGAGACTAGTTACCTCTGTAGGTAACAGTGAGTGCCAGAGCCAGATCTGTAGGTTCAAATCCTGGTTGTATCATTTAATATCTTTGTGGTCCTGCGCATGTGATTTAACCTCTCTGAGTCTTAATTTCTTCATCTGTAAAATAGAGGATGGTCACAGTTCCACTTTCATTGTGAGGATTAACTGAGTTATAAAGTACTTAGCCCAATGCTCAATGCATTGTCTCTGTTCAGAAAAATCTTTTTTTAAAAAACGTTTATTTTATATTGGAGTATAGTTGATTTACAATGTTGTGTTGGTTTCAGGTGTACAGCAAAGTGATTTAGTTATGCATATACATATGTCTATTCTTTTTCAGCTCAGAAAATCTTGGCTGTTATTTTTATTATTACTAGTATATTCAAGGTGCTATGGGAGATAGAAGGGGATATATTGAACTCTGAGATTTCATAGAGGTGATGATGTCTGAAAAGTATCTTAAGGGATGAGTAGGAGTTTTCCAAGAGGGTCAGGAAGCAATTTCTAGGCAGAGAAAATGGCATTCCAACTGTCATGCTAATGTTTGGGAACTACAAGTTTAAGCGGTATCAGCATGTAATGAGTATATGTTCTGTGCCAGGCACACTTCCAGGTACTGGAGATTCAGTGGTGAAAATAGGCCTGGTGTCTGCTGTCGTAGCATTTATATTCTAGTGAGAAAGAGAGTCAATAAACAAATAAATACAGACATCTATGAGACAGTTTTAGGTAGTGATACATACTATTTGCAAAACTTCTATTTAGGAGCCCATTGTAATAAAGTCAGGAGGCAGAGAGCTTAATGAGTGAAAGAGTCCCTCAAGGGACAAAAGAGTCCCTTATCAGAAGTGAGGATCAAAAGAGACTGCTATGAACAATTAAATGCCAAGAAAAAAAGGGTAGCCTGGAAGAAATGGATAAATTCCTAGAAACGTAAAACATGCCAAGACTGAATCATGAAGAAATAGAAAATCTGAACAGGCTAATCACAACTAAAGATCTTAAATGAGTAATCAAAAGTCTCCCAACAAAGAAAAGCCCAGGGCCAGATGGTTTTGCTGGTGAATTCTAGCAAACATTTAGAGAAGAATTAATGCCAATCCTTCTCAAACTCTTCCAAAAATTAGAGTGGAGGGAAGACTCTGAAATTTTTTTTATGAGGCTACCTAGCATTATTCTGATAACAAAGCCAGATCAGGACACAACAAGAAAAGGAAACAACAGGCCAATGTCCCTGATGAATATAGAGGCAAAAATTCTCAACAAAATGCTGGCAAACTGCATTCAACACAACATTAAAAGGATCATCCGCCATGATCAAATGGGATTTATCCCTGGGATGGGATAAATGCATTTGTAAATCCCAGCATTCATTGCAGCATTATTCTCAATAGCCAAGATACGGAAACAACCTAATTGTGTTCTGTTGAGTGAATGGACAAAGAAAATGTGATATATGTATATGTATGTGTGTATATGTATATATTTATGTATATATATATATATATATATATATATACACACACATACATATACATACACACACACACGAATATTACTCAGCCATAAAAAGAAGGAAATACTATCATTTGTTACAACGTGAATGTAACTTTAGAGCATGATGCTAAGTGAAATAAATCAGACACAGAGAGACAAATACTGAATGATTTCACTTATCTGTGGAGTGTAAAAAAGTCAAACTCATAGAAACAAAGAGTAGATTGGTGGTTGCCAGGGGCTCAGGGTGGGGGAAATGGAGAAATGCTAGTCAAGGGTTCCAAACATCTAGTTATAAGATGAATAAGTTCTGGGCATCTAACGTAGAGCAGGGTGGCTACAGTTGACAACACTGTATTGTATGCCTGAAAGTTGCCAAGAGAATAGATCTTAAATGTTCTCACCAAGCATGTAAAAAAAGGTAACTATGTACGGTGATGGGTCTGTTAACTCATTTATTGTGGTGATTATTTTATAATAGCAAATCCTCACGTTATACACATTAAACTTACACAGTGTTTTAAACAAAATTTTATTGAAGTATAGTTGATTTACAATGTCATGTTAATTTCTGCTGTACAGCAAAGTGACTCAGTTGTACACATACATACATTCTTTTTCATATTCTTTTCCATTATGGTTTATCACAGGATATTGAATATAGTTCCCTGTGCTCTACAGTAGGACCTTGGTGTTTAATGCATTTTATGTATAATAGTTTGCATCTGCTAACCCCAAACTCCCAATCCATCCCTCCCCCACCCCGTCCCATGTACACAATGCTATATATCAGTTGTAGCTCAATAAAGCTGGAAAACACCCTCATCTCCCCTGGAGCCTAATACTTGCATTTTGGGGTAGGGTCTTCCCCCTTCCTCTTCCTAAAGGGTTCGTTTGTATTCCAAAGGATTCTAAGACATTAGGAAGCAAAGTTTCTCTCTCAGAGAGGAGGGGGTCAGTGTGTAGCCTCTGTATATAAACTCCCAGATTAATGATTTGGGGGCCCCTCTCCTGCAGTACGGACCCCTGTACATACAGAGTGAAATCTGGCTCTCACGGGGTCCCTGTAGGGCATTGGGCAAGGGAATCAGGGCAATTATTGCTGTAGGTAATAACTCTGATCTCTCCTCCAGGAGTTCATGTTTGCTTCCAGAATGAAAATGAAAAACCTCTAGATGTTAGAAACTTTTCGAGTAGCAGGTGACAGAACTCCCATAACTTCCATGGAGGTAGAACTTCAGAGCTTTAAAAGTGATTTCGAATCATGGTCTTGTTTGACCTTCTCGAAAGTTCAGAGCCAGCAGGGCAGTGATGCGGAAAGTAAAACTCAGAAAGGTGAAGGGATTAGCTTGAGGTCAGACTGCCAGTAAATCACAGAGCTGCTGCTTCTCAACCAGGAGGGGACATCTGGTAATGTCTGGGGACATTTTTGGCTGTCACAGCTCTGGGGAGGGTGCCCCTGGCATCTACTGGGTAGAGGCCAAGGATGTCGCTAAACCTCCTACAGTACAGGACGGCCCCCGTGCAACAGATGCCAACGTAGCCAAGGGTGAGCTACTGCTTCTAGATCCTTCCTGATCCAGACCTGTGCTTTTCTGGTACTTCTGGCATCAGCCTCCTCGGTTCTGCAACTTCCATTCCATCCTGTTGAAAAGCGAAAACCAGCTGTCAATCACACCTTCCGGAAAGTGCCCACAGCTGGGAATGGAACCCTTTTTGAAGTTTTCTTCGGCGTATAAATAATCCCTGCTTTTATTATAATGTTCTGCCAGATAATGTCTAACTCAGTCTTAACTGAGCGCATTATATTGGTATGTGTTTTCTTCAGGAGCCTATTATAATAAAATAAAAAGGTGGTGGAGCTGACCGGGTAAAACAGGAGGCTGGACTGCGTGCGCCTGGGAAAGCGTTTAGAGGAGGGACAGTTCATTGTCTGTCCCCAGCTCCCTGCTGCCCTTCCCTGGGCACTTTCTCCTGTGGAAAGCAATGGCATTTTCCATGGCTCTTCCCGAGAGCATCCTGGCTCTGGCTACCCCCGTAGCCCTTTTTCTCTGCAGGCCTGGTGACTTAACCTTGCCATCACAACGGGGTCAAGGTGAGTGCGGTCTGGCCCAAGTTCTGGGCTACTGGGCTGTAGGCTTGATGCAGAGATTTAGTTTTTGGAGAGCTGAGAGTTCTAAACTGGTGGGTGGACACAGGTACTCGGACTTCACGAGAACGGGTGGTGGTTTATGATTAGTCAAGGGTTTTCAGCTTCACCCTGGCCTCGGCCTCTCTCTGGGTCTTATCAGAAACCTTCTGCTACGGTTTCACTTGCTTTACTGTTGGCTTCGGTTTTTGTTTGTTTTCTTTTTGGTTATTCTTATTTCCCTGGGGTTTTGAGGCTTAAAGGGAGGGGGTCAGGGTGCTGAGCAACAGCTGGGAAACCTCAGAGACAAGGAAATTGGATCTCATGTCTGGGGCGAATTTGCTGTGACCTGAAATGGCCACTGTCCAGGTCTACGAGCTCACTCCTCAGTTTCCCTAATGAGAGTCGGCCTCGTTTTACCTGTAGGTCAAGAAGATGCTCCAGTGATAACTTCTTAGGAGGCAAGGTGCTTCCTGCCATCCCTTATTCTACAGAAGAGAATGCTTTCCTGGAGTCCACACACTAGATCCTAATTTGCCCTCATCCCTGTGCACAGTAATTCAATTTAGCCCCCTCAAGTGCTGGGCAGACCTCTGCTCTCAAATTTTCCATGCTCGTCATTAAGGTCAACACCACACGGCGGGTATGTGGGGGATCTGGGTTCTGGTTCCCCCCACCCTGAGGACAGACTGCCCTTGGGCATCCAGCATGGCGACCCTTCTCCCACAGAGGCTGGACGTCCCTCCTAACACCTCCTGTGTTAGCTTTCTGTGTTCTGTAGCAAATCACCACACACCTAGTGGCGGGACGCAGCACGCACATTGAAGGTCTCCCAGTGTCTGTGGGTCAGGCGTCTGGGCTCGGATCAGCTGCCTCAGCCCAGGGTCTCATGTAGCTGTGATCAAAGAGTGAGCTGGGCTACACTTTCATCTGGGGGCGGCTGTCACCTTGCATGCTCGCGTGGCGGTTGGCAAATGCAGAATCCGTTTCCTGGCGTGCTGGAACCAGGGGCCCCGGCTTCTTGCTGGCTCTTGGCTGGAGGCTGCTCTCAGGTTCTAGAGGAGGCCTGCAGCTCCCTGCTGTTATGGGCTGAATTATGTTCCTCAAAGATGTTGAAATCCCAATCCCCGAGTACCTGTGAATGTGACCTTCTTTGGGAATGGGGTCATTGCAGGTGATCAAGTTCAGATCAGGTCCTAGGGTGGGCCCTAATCCAATATAGTCAACTCTGTCCTTGTAAAAAGGGGAAACTGGGGGGCTTCCCCGGTGGCGCGGTGGTTGAGAATCCGCCTGCCGATGCGGGGGACGCGGGTTCGTGCCCCGGTCCGGGAGGATCCCACGTGCCGCGGAGCGGCTGGGCCCGTGGGCCGTGGCCGCTGAGCCTGCGCGTCTGGAGCCTCTGCTCCGCAACGGGAGAGGCCACAATGGTGAGAGGCCTGCGTACCGCAAAAAAAAAAAAAAGGGGGGGGGTGGAAATTGGGACATAGAGACAGACATGAACAGACTTCTGTTGTTTAAACCACCCAGTTTGAGGTATTAGGTCATGGGAGCCCTAGAAAGCTTTCGCACCTCCCATGTGGGCCCTCCTCCGCTCAAGCGGGTGAGAGGAGTCTCTCTCCTCAGTTGGCCAGGATGGAGTCTTACATCAGGTAACCCCATCAGGGGACTCACCTCTTGCCTCCTTAGCTACAGTCCGTGGGCTAGAAATAAGTCACAGCTCTCAAGGGGCTACCAGGAGGGGTCGGGTTCATCCCTCCCCACGGACAGAGGGACAGGTCAGGCTTTCACGTGACCCCAACCAAATGCCAGTCTCACCATCTTCAGCCAGGCATGGGGGCGGGGCTTCCTAAAAGTTGGTTCAAGATCAGGTTCTCACTTCCATAGTGAAACAAGGGGAGAAAATAGGCCCAAGGTAGTGGGTTTTTCCACCAAGGTAGATTTATTCAATGTAAAGAGACACTTGAGTTTTCAGTATGAAACTGCCCCCCTTAAGGAAATAACAGTGACAATAGAGTGGATAGGGCATTTTGGGGGCATGTCTGTTTTTGGCAAATAAAAGCTGGAAACTCTATATCATTTCCCCTAAATAAGGAACCAGCTCATAAATCTGTCAGATCTGAGAACCCCTGGCCCAGCGCATGAGGCTTTACTCTGAATAAACAGCACAGAAGATGTGGAGCCCACTGTCCCATGACTGTGGAATCTGCCTTCTGCTAAGTTGGCTGCTATTTGCAAGGAATCAGCCCCGGAGGACAGACTGGCTGCTGGTTCTTTCCATTCTGGGAGCCTCAGCCCTTGACTGGGCCAGCTCGCTGCGAAGGGGCAGGCCCGGAAGCTCCCTGCAGAGCTGCCTTTAAACAGAACATGATTTAACGTCACGCTCTGAGCTTTAAACCGTGGTCGACAGGAAAAATGGCTACTTTCTGAGAAACTGTTCTCCAAAGCACCGTCCTCGAAGTTGTGCTCTGCCCTTTATTCAGAACCCTTGGGATAAAAGTCTTTTTAAAGTTAGGGCTTGGAAAAAAGTTTGCTTGTCTTGGCAAACTTGTATATATTTTTTCTTTTTTAGACAATAAGAGCTCTGTGACAATTAGAATTGTTTCTCTTTTTGCCTTGGTTTCCAGGAAGCTTAGAGAAAGTTTTCATGTTTAACTGGTCTAGTTTTCCCCAGTGAGGTTGTACTTGACCTGCTGCCTTCATCCCCCCAACCCGCCCCCCGCACCTTCTTTTAGGCTTCTCTTCAAATTTTATGGGTTGATGGTATCTGTGCCTGTAATCGTAAGTCAACTCAAGTCTTTTGGGGAAGTATAAATAGTTGTCACGTTTCTCAGGGTTGCTATAAGGATTAATGAGGTTATGTGTGTGAGAATGTTCCATAAACAGTCAGTGGCTATGGAAACACATATATACACCATACACACACACACATACATGTACATTCACGCACAAGCATGTGCACACACACATATACCCGGTATCCAGTGCAATCAAAAGGGGGCTTGAAAAATAGTAGCAGGAAGCCTTGAGAATTTCGAACGTGGAAAGTACTAGGTTTTCATCTTTTTTTTTTTTTTTTTTGCGGTACGTCGGCCTCTCACCGCTGTGGCCTCTCCCGTTGCGGAGCACAGGCTCCAGACGCGCAGGCTCAGCGGCCACGGCTCACGGGCCCAGCCGCTCCGCGGCATGTGGGATCCTCCCGGACCGGGGCACGAACCCGCGTCCCCTGCATCGGCAGGTGGACTCTCAACCACTGCGCAACCAGAGAAGCCCTGTAAGCTGTTTTTTAAGGAGAAAATAACTCATGAGTTCATACTGATATTTCTGATTCATATTTTAAGACTATACAGTTTTACTTCCTTGGGTTTTATATGTATATCTCTGTACTTTTAAGCTGAAAAATTTAGTTTCCTATGATATTAACATAATTGCCCTTTGCTTTAACCTGCATTATCCATATAATAGTTTCAAAATAGCAATACCAATATTTTTACTGAAAACAAGACTTTTGAACACAAGTTAAGATATATTTACAGTTCCTTTTATCCTTAGGATATATTTCATTAGGGACAAGAGTCCAGATACTGTGTTTTAAAATCATTTGAAATAATTCTTTTTGTGTGTCTGGTTAGGCATCAATTTGATATTCACTCAAATTCATTTATTTCAGCTCACTGTCAATTTTTAGATGCAGAAAAAGCTTTCGACAAAATTCAACACCCATTTATGATAAAAACCCTCCAGAAAGTAGGCACAGAGGGAACTTACCTCAACATAATAAAGGCCATATATGACAAACCCACAGCCAACATCGTTCTCAATGGTGAAAAACTGAAATCATTTCCCCTAAGATCAGGAACAAGACAAGGTTGCCCACTCTCACCACTATTATTCAACAAAGCTTTGGAAGTTTTAGCCACAGCAATCAGAGAAGAAAAAGAAATAAAAGGAATCCAAATCGGAAAAGAAGAAGTAAAGCTGTCACTGTTTGCAGGTGACATGATACTATCCATAGAGAATCCTAAGGATGCTACCAGAAAACTACTAGAGCTAATCAATGAATTTGGTAAAGTAGCAGGATACAAAATTAATGCACAGAAATCTCTTGCATTCCTATACACCAATGATGAAAAATCTGAAAGAGAAATTAAGGAAACACTCCCATTTACCGTTGCAGCAAAAAGAATAAAAAACCTAGGAATAAACCTACCTAAGGAGACAAAAGACCTGTATGCAGAAAACTATAAGACACTGATGAAAGAAATTAAAGATGATACAAACTGATGGAGAGATATACCATGTTCTTGGATTGGAAGAATCAACATTGTGAAAATGACTATACTACCCAAAGCAATCTACAGATTCAATGCAATCCCTATCAAACCACCAATGGCATTTTTCACAGAACTAGGACAAAAAATTTCACAATTTGTAGGAAACACAAAAGACCCCGAATAGCCAAAGCAATCTTGAGAAAGAAAAATAAAGCTGGAGGAATCAGGCTCTCGGACTTCAGACTTTACTACAAAGCTACAGTAATCAAGACAGTATGGTTCTGGCACAAAAACAGAAATATAGATCAATGGAACAGGATAGAAAGCCCAGAGATAAACCCACACACATATGGTCACCTTATCTTTGATAAAGGAGGGAAGGATATACAGTGGAGAAAAGACAGCCTCTTCAATAAGTGGTGCTGAGAAAACTGGACAGCTACATGTAAAAGAATGAAATTAGAACACTCCCTAACACCATACACAAAAATGAACTAAAAATGGATTAAACACCTAAGTGTAAGACCAGACACTATCAAACTCTTAGAGCAAAACATAGACAGAACACTCTATGACATAAATCACAGCAAGATCCTTTTTGACCCACCTCCTAGAGTAATGGAAATAAAAACAAAAATAAACAAATGGGACCTAATGAAACTTAAAAGCTTTTGCACAGCAAATGAAACCATAAACAGACGAAAAGGCAACCCTCAGAATGGGAGAAAATATTTGCAAACAAAGCAACTGACAAAGGATTAATCTCCAAAATATACAAGCAGCTCATACAGCTCAGTATCAAAAAAGTAAACAACCTAATCCAACAATGGGCAGAAGACCTAAAGAGACATTTCTCCAAAGAAGATATACAGATTGCCAACAAACACATGAAAGGATGCTCAACATCACTAATCATTAGAGAAATGCAAATCAAATCTACAATGAGATATCATCTCACACCGGTCAGATTGGCCATCATCAAAAACTCTAGAAACAATAAATGCTGGAGAGGGTGTGGAGAAAAGGGAACACTCTTGCACTGCTGGTGGGAATGTGGATTGATACAGCCACTATGGAGAACAGTATGGGGGTTCCTTAAAAAACTACAAATAGAACTACCATAGGATCCAGCAATCTCACTACTGGGCATATACCCTGAGAAAACCATAGTTCAAAAAGAGTCATGTACCAAAATGTTCATTGCAGCTCTATTTATAATAACCAGGACATGGAAGCCACCTAAGTGTCCATCAACAGATGAATGGATAAGAAGATGTGGCACATATATACAATGGAATATTACTCAGCCATAAAAATAAACAAAATTGAGTTATTTGTAGTGAGGTGGATGGACCTAGAGACTGTCATACAAAGTGAAGTAAGTCAGAAAGAGAAAAACAAATACCGTATGCTAACACATATATACGGAATCTAAAAAAAAAAAAAAAAAAAGGTTCTGAAGAACCTAGGGGCAAGACAGGAATAAAGGCGCAGACGTAGAGAAAGGACCTGTGGAAACAGGACGGGGAAGGGTAAGCTGGGACAAAATGAGAGAGTGGCATGGACATATATATACTACCAAATGGAAAATAGATAGCTAGTGGGAAGCAGCCGCATAGCACAGGGAGATCAGCTCGGTGCTTTGTGACCACCTAGAGGGGTGGGATAGGGAGGATGGGAGGGAGGGAGACGCAAGAGGGAGGAGATATGGGGATATATGTGTATGTATAGCTGATTCACTTTGTTATAAAGCAGAAACTAACACACCATTGTAAAGCAATTATACTCCAATAAAAATGTTTTAAAAAATCATGGTGTTGTGTCTCATGAGAAAAATGAACATTTTTATCACAACTTATGGTTAAACTAAAGGATGCCAGTGGGAAGAACTCCTCCTATTTTTACCACTAAAATGTAACTATTTGGACAAATATGAGAGGAGATCAAAGAGTGGCTGCTGGGTTTTGAGAGGCAAAATAGGGTGGTGGTCTAAAGCTCAGACTTGGAATCAGGAAGACCTGACCTCAGATCCGGACCCTATCATGACCAAGCAGTGGGGCTTTGAGCAGGTGACATTACCTTTCTGAGCCTCAAGCCCAGCAAATGTAAAATGGAGAATGATAGTACTATACCCCTCATAGGTATATTTTATTTTCTGTCTAGATTAAATGAAACATCCCACATATAGCCTTTATGACATAGTAAGTGCTTGGCCAATTTACATATTATCATTATCTTTTTTTCCCCTATTTTTAAAATGTTTTATCACAAAATTAGGAGGCCCCAGGTGAAGAAGAAAGCTCCTCTAAGCAGGGCAAGGGCAGGCATACCTGTGGTGCAATTAGGGTCAACGCCTCACCACCCTCAGCTGACCGAAAGGGTTCGGGTAAGGCAGCAACAGGAGATCAGTGTTCCCCGAAGAGGATTTATTCCTCCTGATCTTGCTTTGGAAGTAGACACATCATCGACACCTTCTTTATTCTGCAGGAACATGTCTAAATAAAGATTGACCTTGCTCTGCAATTTCTTGGCTTTCAGAAGTGACTGGTCACCTCCAGTCCTCCACCCCCCTTCTTTTGCTGACCAGTGAGAGCCAAAATCCTGAGTTAATGACGGCAGGCATCTGTCCCCAGACCAGCTTCCAGGCCAAGCCACACTCATTCAGACCCTCCATGGACCCACAACCGTGACCTAAGAGCAGCCTGGGAGATCTGGCTCAGGAACATGTAACTTTCCAAGAAAGAAGTTGGTTCCTGCCAAGAAAGAACATCAAGCCATCCCCTCAGCTGACCTCCATGAGTGCTGGCACGAAAGAGCAGTCATCAGGAAAGGCTGGCCCAAGCCAGAGGAAATGTGTTTCCACTGGTTCTTGTAATCCTGCAAAATGCCTCCGGGGGTTTAAGCTGCGCCTTTGGAGTTTTCAAAGTCACCATGAAATCAAAAGGCTACTGCAAGCAGAGCACTGTCCTAGGCCCGAGGTAGAGACAGCAAAGCAACAACAGTGGATCCATTCACATAGAGAAGTGGTCCCGTTGGCTGAATCCCCCAAATCCAGCCAACCCTGAATGATTACTCCAAGCCAGCCTTGCCAGCGAATGGCTGACCACAGATGTGGGACACATCCCGACAGCAGGGGAGTCTAGGAAATATCCCTCAGAAAAAGGCTCGCCTGGAATGGAGGCTGCCATCTTGCTCCTCGCCTGAGGCTAAAGCTAACACCTGCGGAGGCCACAAGCAAAGCCAAAGCCCTGATGTCCTGAGTCCCAAGTTCACCTACCTCTGGACTTCCTGTTGGGAAGCAAATTAATTTTCTCATGTTTTAGCCAGTGTATAAGCCCAGCTTTTCTGTCACTTAAAGCCAGAGGTGAGCAACATTCAGTGAGGTCTACTCCCAGGATGAGGGTCAGGGAGAGGACCAAATAGGGCTCCCTGGCCTCTGCCGTGTGAGGGATTCAGACAGCATATGGGCAATTACTGTAGAGCCGCAGTGCTGGGGAGAGCCATGTGCTTTCAGGGCTCAAAGAGGAGCAGCGACCTCGGTTTTGGGGAGGTCGGAGAAGGTTTCCAGGAGGAGGGGGTGGCTCAGCTGAACTCTGTGGAGAGATAGCTAAGTCCCTAACCAATGGCCTTGATCCCCGTGCTTGGGGGGATGCTGTCCGTTCCAACTACAGGTTCTTCCCTGAACCTTGGACTGTGACCTCATTTGGAAACAGGGCCGTTAGCAGATGTGATGAGTTAAGATGGGGTCATACCGGAGTAGGGTAGCCCGAGGTCCAATGTGACTGGTGTCCTTGTAAGAAGAAGAGAGAGACACAGAGGGAAGAGGCCACATGACAAAGGAGCAGAGATTGGAGTGATGCAGCCACAAGCCAAGGAACACCAGGGGTCGCCAGCAACCTCCAGAAGGTGGGAGAGAAGCATGGAACAGAGGGGCCACGGCCCTGCCAACATCTTGATTCTGGACCTCTGGCCTCCAGAACCACGAGAAAATAAATACGTGTTAAACCACTCAGTTTGTGGTAATTGTTATGGCAGCCCTAGCAAACAAATACAACTGGGGATCCCTGTGTGTGTGTCCCGACATCACTTGCCCAGTGCCCTCTTCAAATCTCAATGGGAGGCAACAGCTATTGTTAAGGATGTTGATGTTGTCGATGACAAAGAAGAGCTGCACAATTGGGCTGTATCTGCCCCAACTCGGGGCTCCTATCTAGGTCTCTCAACTTGGCCACATCCCTGTTACTCTGCCGTTATTTCTGATGCATTAGATTAGGCTTCTCCCACTCCCTCCTGTGCGTGTGTACACACACGCAGACTCGTGTGCGCGTGTACACACAATTTTGCTTCTAATACTCTGAGCAACAGTTTCCAGCTATTTGCCAGACTATTCCTGAGATGACGAAACCCTGGGAAAGGCCAGGAAGCCCACGGAGAGATGAAAAGTAATGATTTCTTAACCAATTGGCTTAAACAAAGAGACCCTGCAAGCCCATCATGAAAATGTCTGGAAGGTCTGAACTACGTGAGTTGATCCTGAGAAAAGACTAGTTTCTGGGTCTAGAAATTGGTGCCACGAAGGCTGGGGCTTGGGCTTGAGGTCCCGGCAGGGTGCTTTGGCCGCTTGCATATCTCCGTTTCTCCAAATGCCCTGTCCTCGTGGCATTCTTGTGCTGAGCCCCAAGGGGTAACTTTGACTTTGCAGAGTTCTTCCTGGTGGTGCTCTGGCAGCAGTGGGTCTAACAAATTCAGTCTGGTTGTTTGAAGGAGCTCTGTTTCCTGGGTTCACTCTCACTTCCTAACTTGTCAGATTCCTGGATTGGCCCAAGAGGTTACTAAGACAGCTGTTCCTAGGTGCAAATGAGGCCCCAAGGACAGGAAGGAATGCTGAATCGCAGCCCTGGGTGGGGATGGGGTGGGTAGGTAGGTGAACAGATGTCTTCAATGCCTATGGGCATGTTTTGTCCAAGGGCCACAATCCCACCCCTGAAAGTTTGTGTGGACCCGTGTGTGTTACCTTGAAGACCTAGGGATTTCTTGTAACCATGGAAACATAAATCCAGGCATTAAGCAGCCAGGGAGAAAAATGCTAGCGTTGCCTTGACAACAGATAAAGCCCAAGTCTTTGTTGTTAGGAGTAGAGATAATGCACCTTCAATCTTTTAAATTCATTTCCTTGTGGGAAAAAGCTTAAGTGGGCTTGAGTGCCTTCCCGAAGCAGCTGGTACTTGAAAGCCTTGATTGGGGAGGGGGTGTCTTTCTGAGGCTGACTCTCTTGAGGGACGGGGTGTCCTAATCTACCTTCCGATGGCTGAGATGTTCCCGAAAGTCTGTACAAAGGGCTAGTGTCCTCATGCCCCCAAGGAGGCCCTCGTTTCTTTACTCCATGGGTCATTAAAGTGGGTGACCTCTGCTCACGTACTCTTTTCTGTTTCCAATCTGACTCGGAGTGCTGCGGCTTCTTGCAGGGAGCTGAGATCTTGTTGTTATTGGGACAGATCCTCAAATACCCTTTCCTCCCTCCAAAATCCCACCACTCGACGTTTGTAAGAACAGGTACAAAATGTTGAGATGGATTACTTCTGGTTCTGTCAGCCAGCAAAGATCACCCTTGAGCCTGCAGACAGTGCCCGTAAATAGTCATAGCTCTGGGCTACATGGAGGTTTAATTACCATGTGTCACCAAGAGATTATTTTTCTTCCTTAATATCCTCAGAGGATATTGGACCTCGATGTGGTGTGAAACTCTGAGTTGATGCCCAGATGAAATCTGCATGAAGAGTGTCCTCAAGCCAACTTCAGGGGACCAGCAAGAGGCTTCCTGTTCTAACTGGAAGAACAATGACGTTGCACCTTTTTTTTTTTTTAAACAAATTTATTTATTTCTTTATTTTTGGCTGCGTTGGGTCTTCGTTTCTGTCTGTGGGCTTTCTCCAGTTGTGGCAAGCGCGGGCCACGCTTCATCGCGGTGTGCGGGCCTCTCACTGTCGCGGCCTCTCTCGTTGCGGAGCACAGGCTCCAGACGCGCAGGCTCAGTAGTTGTGGCTCACGGGCTTAGTTGCTCCGCGGCATGTGGGATCTTCCCAGACCAGGGCTCGAACCCGTGTCCCCTGCGTGGGCAGGCAGATTCTCAACCACTGCGCCACCAGGGAAGCCCACGTTGCATCTTCCTGATGCTAAGTGCCAGCTCTCTGCGTGGGGGAAGATAGCAAAGTCATATGAAAGTAAAATTGGAGGAAAGGCTTTCTGAAAACCATCATATTGACATGTGTGGGATTTTGGACCCCTGTTCCATCTAAAGAACATTGAGTAAAAGGAGGAAGAAACCCACACCAACATATTTATGACAAAGCTGATGAGAAGGACAGGTGGAGAGGGTCTCCATCCTGCCCTGATCCCAGCCTTGTCTCCAAAAGGGATGCCTTTCAACAATTATTTTAATGTAATGTGTCGATATATCGAGAGTAATATATGGAGAAATACAGAGAAGGTGACCAAGGGCAGAACTTTTTTTATATGTCAAGTGTTTGTTTTTTTAGCTCAAGCCAATCCCGGGAATTCCTTCCCATAATCTGAGAAGCTGGCTGCCGACTCTGGTACTTGAGGGAAACTCAACATGGAGAATTGTGGGTTAGACAGATTTACCAATTCAAGGACTACTTGTTACGATACTAAAGGAGTCTTTTTAAGTAGATTTCATTATTCAGCAGCTATTGCCAACCTACTCTGTGCTGGGGATGTGGCCAGGGCCAAAGCTGGAACATAGAGATACACATCTCAACTGTGCTACAATTTAACGCACTACTGTAGAGATTTCACATATGTATTATAAAATGTGAGTATACCTGTGTCACAAAACAAACAGACAAACAAAAACACACAAAGCCCATGCCGATGAAAAGATTTAAACTGGGTTAAAAGCAATTATTTACCGAAATCTCCAATACCATATTCCCTGACCCGCGAGGCGACGGAGCCTCATACATTTTTTTCATCAGTCCAATTTCCTCATATTAAATGTCGACAAAAATGAAGCACTGTCATTGAAAAGCAGCACATTTATAAATGAGAAAATGATCTGAAAGCATTAAAAATGCAGGAGATAAATCAATTTTGACATATTGCTTTTTTGTTGACTTTGTAGCCGTTGAACTTGCGTCTGAGCTGAAGTACATTTCATAAAAAGCTGCTTTATTAATAAAGATTAGACTCGGATCTGTCTTATTACATCTCTGGTAAGAGGCGAAGCTGTGCAGGGGTTCTTTGGGGTGATCATTTCCAGTCACTGTTTTCCACCCTAAGTGAGATAACATAAATTAATTGTCACTGCCCCAGGGATGAATTTTGCAAGTGCCCTTAAAAAATAATAATAATAAAGAGAAAGTGTCCAGAAAGTCCTATCCATCATCTCTTGTCTTCAACTCTTTCCTTTCACAGACTGTCATGACTTCACACGGTGATATTCTTTCTGGCTTCCGTTTTAAAACAATCACCTTTGAAAAAAATCAGTTTTCAACCTGGGGATAAGGGAATTGATTGCGTGGTGACATGATGCTTCTGACATTTCCAAGAGTGGGAGGGAAAAGCGGGAATTTTAAAGTGGATGGATCACTGGGAAGTAAAAGCAGGAGAAGAGCAGCTGTAGAGGGGACGTCAGAGCGGAGGGCGCGGCTCGTCCTGAAATGCAACACTGTTCTCCTGCTGTTTGAAGGCCAAAGGGTGGAGGAGAACTTATTTCATGGATGCGCAAAGAACAAACAGGGAGTGGGAGATGGGTGACAGGGCATAGACAGAAGAGGCGGCAGATCCAGAAAGCAGGTTAATCCTCTCCTTTCCACACTGATGGGGAGGGGGGGAAGGGAGATTTGGGGCTTCTGGCTCAGCCCTTGAAGCCTCTTCCCTGCCAGAACCCCGGGCAGATAGGAGTGTTTTCACATTCCCAGTGGAAAAATATCGGGTTGCCCAAGGAGTTCTGATGCATGAAAAATTTCTTTTTACAATCTTTTGTTCATTAGTTCCTTTCCTTAAGCGTCCAGTGGGTCCCAGGCATCATTGTAGACGTTGGCGTCTCTCGGGTGG
The DNA here is from genome assembly GCF_026419965.1 of Kogia breviceps. Lineage (NCBI taxonomy): Eukaryota > Metazoa > Chordata > Mammalia > Artiodactyla > Physeteridae > Kogia > Kogia breviceps. Next base: position 3,985,453 of record NC_081323.1, on the reverse strand, counting down.
GACAAAGACGAATCAACCAGAACTTAGAAGAACCTTGTTTCTGGCCAGAGGGACAGAGAGAGACATGTGGCTGCAGACGTCACCTGTAACCGTAACGTGGCCATATCTGAATCCACCTGCTTGAGCCTGATCTCACTCCCCGACTGGATTAATTCCTTTTAGAAATAAGCCAGTCTGGGTTGGGCTTCTATCACTTCACACCCAAAGGATCTTGAGGAACAAGAAGCTACCGTTTGTGAGGTGGAGGTGGCTCCGGGCGTACAGTGAGCACTCGTTAGAGGGTGATCCTCGCCACCTTTGTTGGGCAGCTGGTCAACCCCGAGTGTGCCGTGACCCTCCATTCTGGACCATTCTGCAGCACAGCATCCTTCATCAGCCTCAGGAGAGAGACAGCTGCTCCTGCTTTCCTCGTCTAGGATTAGGCCAGCTGAGATTTCTAGTTAGTTTTTAAGAATAGTTTTGATAAGAGTTCTGAAACCTGCCCCATGTTCACAGGTGGGGGGGATTTCACCTGATAAGCATTCACTCCATTTCTCCTGCTAAAGAGCTGGCTGTTGACCCCGTGTGGATTCCTACTTCTTGGCTTGTGATGGTTGGGTGAGATCTGCCATAGTCACCTGTTGACTTTGGCTGCACGGCATTCACAACCCTTTTTCTGGTGACAGCATCTCTCTTTTCTGCTGGGGACCTACTGTATTCTCAGCCCATGTGGATCAGTGGGCTGGTCCACCTGCACAGAGGGAAGCAGTGCTACAGCTAGAATTGGAATGGTCATGAGGATGAGGGAAGCCAGAGCTCTTTCTAGAGGGTGCCAGGGAGATTTGGGAATTCCAAGGGTTCCATTCCTTCTGTGCCAAGACTGCTTCTTGGCTATTGAAACTTGGGTTGCATGTAAGTGGTGCCTGAATCTTTCTACAAGAAATGTGGAGAGGGCTTCCCTGGTGGCGCAGTGGTTGGGAGTCCGCCTGCCGATGCGGGGGACGCGGGTTCGTGCCCTGGTCCGGGAGGATCCCGCGTGCCGCGGAGCGGCTGAGCCCGTGAGCCGTGGCCGCTGGGCCTGCGCGTCCGGAGCCTGTGCTCCGCGGCGGGAGAGGCCGCGGCGGTGAGGGGCCCGCATACCGCAAAAAAAAAAAAAAAAAAAAAAAAAGAAGAAATGTGGAGAGATGTGGTAGATTGTTTGCAAAAATGGCCACATTTCTCCACCCCTCCCCTGGTCGTTCATTTCTTCTCTCTCTCTCTTTCACTGTCTCTCTCTCACTGTCTCGACCCAGAAGCCTGCTTCCACCAGTGAAAAACGCTGGGCTTCTGAAGGATGGGAGACCCTGAAGAAGACAGCCCGATTGTCCTAGATGAGGCCATCCTGTTCCATTCTATGGCCAGATGACCCCCAAATATGTGAGAGAGTTCAGTCAACATGAGCAGGGTTGTGTCCCCATCTGCAACTCAAGACAGATGCATAAGTGGGCCTGGCTGAGGCCAGAACCACCCAGATGACATTCAGAGCAATCATAAATGTGTAGTGTTTTAAGCCACCAAGTTTTGGGGTTATTTGTTATGCAGCAAAAGCTGTCTGTTACAGATGTTATCAGTTAGGCTTGTGAGGTACTACGTTGGTTGATGTGCTTAACAATTTGTGTAAATGTAATTTATCTCCACAAGCCCCACGAAGCTTTGGGAGGTCACTGACTTTGAAAATGCAAGGTATTCCTGTTGCTATGGATACCCCCATTGAGACAGGAGAGTGTAAAGTGGGAAACCTAGGGTTGCCTTGACAACAGGTTTGAATATCTGAGTCTGGGAAGGCACGAGACTATAAAATAGGAAGAATCAGGAGGAGGGGGAGAAATTCACCTGAAAATGCTCCCCCCACAACAATTTGCCTACATGGGGTCTCAAGCCATTAGAAGCAAGCATTGCCTGAATTGGGGGCTAAAAAGGGAGCAATAGGCAACGTCTCTTGCCACGGCCCATGCCCACAGTGGGGGGTTATCTCAGAGCCAGGGAGCAGTGTGTAGCACAGACGCCAAGTGCTGCCTTGAAGAGTTTGCAATTTGCTCTCAACCAAGTTTCATTCCAAGAATGAGAGCTTGACCAGGCTGGGATGGGGTTTGGAGCATGTGGTCCCTTCCCCCTTCTCTCCTGCAGAGAGGGAACCCGAGGCCCAGAGGGCACATGGGCTGCCCGAGGTCCCCGTGACATGCCATTAGGATTTTGCTCTAGTGGAGTGGCTGAGTGCTCCAGCCTTGGAGTCAGCCAGCCCCGGGTACATGTCCTGGTGCTTTTTACTCGCCGTGTGATGTTATACCAGCCCGCTGACCTCTTAGAGTCATTCTGTGAGATGGGAACCGTAATAATATCAACTTCAAAAGTGATGAGAACTCCGGGAGCTAATGCGTGAAAAGCACTTAGCCCAGCAAGTGCTTACTATTATTTTTACTGCCATCATGTCACTCTGCCTCTCCTTTTCAGAGTCATCGAAGTCATATTGGGGAGGCCCAGTGAGATCCAGAATGTTCTCGGGGAGACGTGATGGTGCCTTTTTAAGATGCGCACTGTCATTTTCTGTATCATACAGTCGGAGGTCCAAGCTTATAATTTCCAAAGCAGCCGCATCTTTCATCTCCTCTCGTGGCAGCCTAGCCCGCCGGGCAGGAAGGGTCACCTAGCTTCATTTTTTCACGTTGTCAAGGAGGAAATTGCTCAAAGTCCCCAGGAAGTCTCTGTCTGCTCCGGAGGCTGCATGTCCTCCCTGGCACCCCTACCCTGAGGCTGCTGCCCCTGCAGAATGGTGCAGCCACACAGATGGCCCAGATGTGGGGTTTAACACAGAGCGAGAGGAAGGAAGTTTGGGGCATCTGTTTATGAGAGAAAATCGCCAGCCGTGCATGGGAATCTTGTGCATGGCAAAAAATTGTTGGGCAAATACCGCTTGCATATTCAGAGGTGAATTTCAGACCCGAACATCCTGCCCCACCTAAACGACGCCAGCTAAGAACTTTTGTGCGGGGGCAAGGGTCTCTGTGCACGGCCTGGTGTGATGATTGAGAGGAGGGGTCCACAGTGGTCCAAGGAGATCGGCATGGCCCAGAGGCAAGCTGAGCTGGCATTATCTGGGGAAGGATGGTTTTGTAGAGCAAATCAGTAGCCCTTGTGTTTGACCAACTCTGGCAAGGAGGAAGCCGGATCAAAGGCAGCGGACTTCAATGACAGGGTCCACACAGCAGAGACGAGTGGCCTACCCATTCATTCCTAGGCGGGCAGTGGTCTTCCCTCAGTTGCCAGTGTCAGCAAGCAGCAGAGAGGTCTCATTTTCCCGTGAGCGTCTCTGATCTGGGCCGCTGCTTTACAGAGCACCTCTGGTTTCTGACCGAGCTTCTTATTCACAGAACAGAAACCAGGTGAAAAAACTCTGCAAAGCATCTTTGAAGTGGAGGCCAGTTGAAAGGATAGTGAAGTTTTGACTTCTAACTAGCTTGGCCGGGGCACACGAGAGCAGGCGACGCAGACCTCCCTACTGCCAGGAGCGCCGGTGTCCATTGCCCCTGAAGGTCAGTGGTGTTGGCTCAGGTGTGGGGAGTGACGAGGGGGAGGGTGGGGGCTGCCAAATAACTCATGTTGGTGGTAACGTCAGGTGATCAGCCAACAGCTCAGGAAAAATAAACTTTCTTCCTATGGCTGTTTCTTTTCGTGAAGTTCCGAGGGGGAGGCAGACACAAGGCTGTCTGTGTGTGTCCTATAACGTTAGCCCCCAGGGTCACAGCTTAGGCCCCAATGGCAAGGAAAAACGGCCGCTGTGTTGGTGGCCTCGCCTGGCCTCGTGTTAGGATGGGCGGGCTGGAAGCACAGCTGGGTACAGATCCTGGTTTTGGATAAGATTGTTGTCTTTTTTTGCCTTGGCATCCTCCCCCAGTGCCATGCAGGGTTTGTTTTTCTGTACCCAACTCGCCATCTGTCTCAGGGTTAGCAATGCAAGTTCTGTGATCATTCAGCCTCCACAATCATGATTAGGAGTTGATCGGGCTTCAATTGACTCTAAAGCCCTGGCCGGGGAGCACTGATATATCTAAGCAAGCACAGCTGTGCTGTCAGAGACCTCCCTGAGCACAGCGTGTCCAGGAGTGCCTCCTTTCTTCACCGGGTTCCCCATCCAGGCAGGGAGGACGTAACACAAGGCGGTGTTGAACTTAGGGTCACAAGACAGGGCTCCGGTGAGGCCACCTCCCTCCGATCCTCAGCTTCCTCCATGGAAGGGGCAGCCCCTCTGCGAGGTCCAGCCTGGGATGTAGCAGCTGTTACGTAGCAGGCATCGCTGGCCAGCACGCCTCATCCTTGCCGGTGGAACCTCTATTTGGCGTGGGCACCTACCCTCCTCCAAGTCAGGAATGTATTCAGGGGTGACAACCTCATCCCCGCTCAGGGGTTAAATTCTGATTCGAGCCACTCGGCTTCAACAAGCCCATTGCTGTGACCAGCGCTAGCTTTGGAGGGAGCGAGTGGCTCAGGACTGGCCAATGGGGCACTAAAGACATCTGTCCGGGGCCTCTGGAAAAGAGGCTCAAGGCTCTCGTCTTTGGCTGGACACTGTCGGGGCTGGATGTGATGCCTGGGGTGGCACCGGCCATCTTGTGACAGTGACAGCCCAAAGACAAAGCTTGCACTCCAGGGATGCAAGACCAGAGAGAGAGAAAGGAAGGACTCAGGTCCTCGATAGGACCCCTGAATTTGTCAGCCCTGGCCCTGCCCTGCTTTGGGAACTCTTGTAAAGTGAGATAAAAGAAAGTCATTATCATTTCAGCTGTTTTGAAGTGCTGGCTGCTGTTACTTGCAGATCAGTGCATCCTCGATGCCCTGTTCCTCCAAGAGTGGTCCAGACCAGTGGTGTTGGTGGAATCTCAACTCTGCCCCGTGCCTGCGGCCCTAGACTTGGCCCTAGAATTCACAGGTGATTCAAGCACGCCCAAGCTCGAGAAGCCCTGCCTTAATGGCTGTATTTTTCCCACAAGCCCTACTGAGGTGGACTCTGGGTTTGACAGTGATGGGCTCAGTTTTCCCCCAAGACAGAGTAATAGGTGTTGGGTCTACAGGTTCTGACACGCCCATCTCAGGTACACCAAGGAGTTGTGGAAAAGCTCTGGTCGGCATTTCACAGGAAAATATGAGAGAGTTGTTGATGAGGTTCTGCTTTCCTCGACTCTTTTCCATCACCTTGCATTTGGGTACAGCATTGATTTTAATCTACAGCCGTGAGGGCAGTAAATCTCATTAATTCAGGCCTCACCAATTTGGAGGTGATCATTTCAACTGAGGCCAGGCTGGCTAGAGTGAGAGCAAGATTGAGAGCAAATTGTTGTTCGGACTTTGGCTCACTAAGTGGAGGCAATGAGATGCTTCCAATTATAAAGGAACCTCGGTGTGTTCAAGTTCAGTAGGAACCGTACTTGAAAATCAATCCATCAATAAATATTTATTGAGTGTCCCTTACGGACGCGTCCCTGGCTGGCAGAACACATCTGGTGAGAAATTACTTTTAATCATTACCCACGCTGGAAAGTGACGGATTTCTTTAGGAAACACAATTTCTTCAACAGTCTGTGTTCCTGTCAAAGGCCAACTTCTCCATGTGTGTGTATCCGCCTTGCTCCTCTCTCTCCCGAGACATCAATCCCCCCCCCCCCAGATATTTATCACTTGATGTTATTTCTGTCATCTTAAAAAAAGGGCTAATCTCCATCCATATTCTCTACCACCATCACCCTTTTTCTCTGCTCCCCTTTACTTGAAATTTCTTCAAAGAGTCGACTGTTGCCCCCGTTTCTACCTGTCCTCCATTTTCCTTCAAATCCACTGAAATTCAGGGTTTTATCCCCACACCCCATAGATGAGGCTCTTTTCATGCTCCCTGAAGCCCTGGGGTTGCAAATTCCACTGTCCGAACTTCACAGCATTTGACATAGTTTGTCACCCTCTTTTTCTGGAAGCATTTTCTTTGTCCTCTAGCTCTTTCCTGATTTTCCACCAACCTCATTGGTGGCTCCGTATTGGTCTTTCTTTTTTTTAAATTAGAGTATAGTTGGTTTACAATGTTGTGTTAGTTTCTGCTGTACAGCACAGTAAATCAGTTATACATATACATATATCCACTCTTTTTAGATTCTATTCCCATATACGCCATTACAGAGCACTGGGTAGAGTTCCCTGTGCTATACAGTAGGTTCTTATTAGTTATCTGTTTTATATCATATTGGTCTTCTTTGCTGGATTCTTGCCTTCTGTGTCTCTAAATGTTGGCGTGCCTTGGGACTGGTCCCCTGATGCTTCCTAGATGGGGTATTGAAATCAAGGCTTCACGTGACCATCATACACCAGTGGGTTCCCTGTTTACTCCTTGCCCATGGCCACTAACCCAAATGGCCCCTTTCACTGCCCAGCTCCCCTAACTTGTTGATTCCTCACCTGAAGATGCTGTTCTCCAGATGCACTCAGTTTCAGTTACTCTCAGAGTAAATTTCAACTCCTTTCTTCCCGTTGCTCAGGGCAAAACTCTTGGAGTGATCCATGACTCCTTTCTTTATCTCGCCCCCCACATCTAATCCATCAGCTCGTCCCGTTGACTCTACAGCTTGAAGTATAGTTGGAATTTCACCACCTCCATTGCTACCTCGAGGTCCAAGTTGCCATCCCATCTCCCCTGGGCGAGGACCCTCCATATCTCACTGCTCTCCTCACCTTGCCCTCGAGGTATTACTGAGCAGCCCACAACGATCTTGTTAAAACTCAAGTCATATCATACCCCTCTCTGGCCAAGTCTTCCTCTGGCTTTCCTCTTCCTCAGAGTAAAATCCCAGATTCTTATAACGGCCTCGAGGCCCTCTGTTTTCCTGTCCCTGTGAGCAGAGGCTTCTTGCTCTGCCTGAGTATACTCAATTGAGACAGTTGATCTTCCCTTTCCTCCTTTTCTAGAACTTGCTTTGCTCAAACATGTGCCTGACTCACTCCTTCTTTTGTTCACTCTGTACTCAAATGTCTCCTATGTAATTTTTTCCTCTGGGCAGTTTCATATCATGATCTGTGAGATCTCGTGTGTTTAGCACCTCTCACCCCTCTGTAATGGAAGCCTTGGCTGCTGCATCCACGAATGCTCAGTGTGTATTCGTCAAACGAGCAAGTCAGGCTATCAGTTGAACTTTTCTGAATTTGGACTGATCTTCTGGCCAACACAAAGGAAGAGGGCTTTGGGGAGGACACAGGGTGGAAAAGACCAGAAACCCTTCCTGGTGAGCTCACCGTGTGGTGAGACGAGGCTGGCAGACATTATTCATGGTATCCAGCTGTGCACCAAGCTAGCTGCTGGGCACGCAGTGTGAACTGGCCAGACGTGGCTCCCGCTGGCCTAGGGGGGCTGTGGAGGGTTTTCTGACTGTGTGTGTGTGTGTGTGTATATGTGTGTGTGTGTGTGTGTGTAGTTCTATACAATTTTATTACATGTGGATTCATGAGACCCCCAACACTATCAAGATACAGACCTGTTCAGCTCTGTGGGCTGCCCCTTCATGGTCTCACCCCACTCCCTACCCCTAAGACCTGGCAACCACTGATCTCTTCTCCATCTCTGTAATTTTCTCATTTTGAGAACGTTATATACACCAAAGCATGCATTATGCTTGACTGCCTTTGTCACTCAGTGGGATGCCCTTGAGATTCATCCAAATCCTTGGGTGTATCAATCACTCGTTCCCTTTTTATTGGTGCCTTCCATGGCGTCTGTCTTAGTCAGCTTGGGCCACTACAACAAATGACTGTAAATTGGATGGCTTAAACAAACATTCATTTCTCACAACTCTAAATGCTCGGAAGTCCAAGATCAAGGTGCCAGTAGCTCTGGTGTCTGGGAAGGCCCCACTTCCTGACTTGTAGGCGGTGGAGAGCAGAGAGGGAAGCAAGCTCTCTGGTGTCTTTTCTTAAAAGGGCACGAATCCCATTCATGGGGGCTCCTCCTTCATGACCCCATCTAACCTGAATCACCTCCCAAAGACCCCACCTTCTGATACCATCACACTGGCAGGTAGGGTTACATCATATGCCACAAACATTCATTCCCTAAGAATATGTATGTACCACAGTTTAACCATTCATCTGTCGAAGAACATTTATACTATTTATACTATTAACTAGACTAGGCCTTTGAAGGTTTTGAGACTCTGGATGTATATTGAAGGCAGAGCCAATGGCACTTGGGTTGGGCGTGGGTTAGAGAGAAAAAAGAAACATAACCCGTGGCCTCAGTTTCCTCATTTGTCAAGGGGGGTGCTAGAGACTTGGGAGGGGGTGTGTGAACTGGGATGGGCTTGGCATCTGGTGAGAACTGACCAACATTTGCTGTTATTGAGATGCTGGGGAAGGGTTTCCCTGTGGTGGGTTTGGGAGGACCGCGCATCGGGGCTGGGCCTGGAAGCACGTTCCTGGGGTTGGTGTCACTCTCCTCCCCTCCTGGTAATTTTCCCGCAGGAAGTGAACCACTGTAGCCATTGGGAGATGTGTGGGGCTTTGAAGTGTGAAAGGCCCCCTCAGCTTCCAGGGGTCCTGGCCCCGGGGCTCTGAGCAGGTAGTCACCTGACATGCCTCCTTCCACCCCACGCATCGCGGAGTGGGGCGAGCGGCGGGAAAGGTGTCTGGGGCCTTTGGCTTCTCCCCCTCTAATGAATAAGATGGGCTCTCTGACTGTGCCCTGTGGCTATTGACGGGCTCAGCTCCTCCGAATGTATAAGAGCATTTTTGAAACGCAAGGTGTTCTCTCTCCCAGAGCTTGACGTATAACTCGGAAGCCGCTGCGAAACATTATTAACCCAAATACGAGCCCCAGAAATGATAAAGTGCCCCAAATTCACTATGGATGGGAAAACATCTGTGATCTGGGGGTTTCAGAGGTATTATCAGTGGTCCTTAGACAAAAGGTCTGGAAGTTCAGGGGTGCTTTCCAAGGCGTTCGCTTTTGGGACTCGGGACCCAGCATTTGGGTAGAGCCCTTGCCTCTGCACTTTCCTGCCCTGTGACTTTGGCTGTCACTCAGGTGCAGTTCCCTCATCTGAGAGGAGGGTACTGGTCCCATCCCAGGTGGCTGGGAGGCCCAGGTGAGCTGAGTGTGAAAGTGTGTGGCACATAGTAGGTTCTCAGCCGCCGTTTGGAAAGCTTGCGGGAGGGCGAGCAGGGATGCAGCGAGGCTGCACTCCCAGCTGACCTGCCGGCATCTGCGGCCTCCCCACAGCCCAGCACAGCTCCCTCGTGGCTGATGCCCAGTCCCCAGGTACTTAAGGTCACCTCCAGCCAGAGTCTCGACTTCCTTGGGGGGCAGGAACACACGCCTAATAACGATAGTGATTCATACTTACCGTCTGCTCCGGCTCTGAAGTCCAGGCCCAGCTCCGGACACCGCTCAGCCCTCTTTTTTTAAAAAAAGTTTTTTAAAAAAATTTTTATTTATTTTAGGCTGCTTTGGGTCTTCATGGCTGTGCGTGGGGGCTTCTCACGGCGGTAGCCTCTCTTGCTGCAGAGCACAGGCTTCAGTAGTTGTAGCTCGAGGGTTCTAGAGCTCAGGCTCAGTAGTTGTGGTGCACGGGCTTAATTGCTCCTTGGCATGTGGGATCTTCCCGGATCAGGGCTGGAACCCGTGTCCCCTGCATTGGCAGGCGGATTCTTAACAACTGCGCCACCAGGGAAGCCCCCGCTCAGCACTCTTGCGCACCCACTCCCAGATCCTCCTCTTCTGGGCTGCAGAGGACATGGAGTTCTTTGCTCACTGTTGCTCAGACAGTCAGTTTGGCTCCAGAAGTCTTGGCCTCATTGGACTTCTGGCTGCCTGCTCTGTCCTCATTCCAACCGATGCCCCCAGGGGTGACCCTCACCGCCTCGTCCTCCACTTCCCAGACCCGTGCAGGTGTCGGGGTCCTCATGGGGCCCTGGGGGAGAGCAGGGGCCCTGCTTCCTGGTGCACGTGGCAACCTGGCAGCTGCAGTGTGTGTGTCTGTGTGTGTGGGGGGCACGGGCTCGGGGGCAGCAGCAGGTCTGAGGCAGCAGGTGCAGGCATGGCCACGGGTGGCCTTGCAGGGTCCTGGCTCCGCAGGGTGCAGGGTCAATTTACCTTCCACTCAGGCACGGCCAGGTCCTGATTCTTTGTGCCTTATCGACTTTGCTCTCTTCTTCAAATAGAACCCGTTTTTATTGTACTTTTTCTGATTATAAAAACTATACACACTCCTTGTACAGAATTCAAACCATGCTGGAAAGCATAAAGATGAACATTAAAATCTCTCCAGTTCTTCCCACGGAGGGGGTAACACTGCGGCCACGTCCTCTGCAGCGTCTGATGGCACGTGGCCCGCGCACACCCCACCGTAGTAGCAATTTCACATAAATGAGATCATCATCGTGCCCTGCTCTGTGACTTGCTATTTTTCCACTCAGTGCCATAATAGAGACTTCTTTCTCAGCCAGAAAATGTAGAGTGATGCCAGGATTGTACACGACTGCGTTGCATTGCATTGCGTGAGTGTCCCATGATGGAGCTGGCTGAGCCTCTTTTGTTGGGGCTTTAACTTTTTAAAAAAGCTTCTACTGGCGTCGAGTTCATTTACAATGTTGTGTTAGTTTCAGGCGTACGGAAAGGTGATTCAGTTTTATATATACATATATTCATTCTTTTTTAGAGTCTTTTCCCATATAGGTTATTACAGAATATTGAGAAGAGTTCCCTGTGCTCTACAGTAGGTCCCTGTTGGTGATCTATTTTATATATAGTAGTGTATGTATGTTAATCCCAAGCTGCTAATTTCTCCCTCCCACCCCACGTTTCCCCTTTGGTAACCATAAGTTTGTTTTTGAAATCTGTGAGTCTGCTTCTGTTTTGTAAACCAGTTCATTTATACCATTAAGAAAATTAGATTTCACATATTAGTGATAGCATACGGTATTTGTCTTTCTCTGTCTGACTTACTTTACTTAGTATGATGACGTCTAGGTCCATCCACGTTGCCGCAAATGACATTGGGGTGTTAACTTTTGGGGGGAGGGGGCCTTTTCTGGCTTCAACAAACCACCTGGTACAAACACATTGTGAATTTGTCTGATTATGTTGCTGGGAAAAAATTCTGAGATGCTGAATCGCCGTGACAACAGTGCCAAGTTGGACTCCAAAAAGTAGACCATTTTTCCATGCCTGTCAACAGGGCAGGGGAAGGCCTCTCTCCCCGCCACGCTCTGCACCCCGAGTGTTGGCAATATTTTCCCTTGTTGCAATCTCATGTTCACATGCTTTTTTCTTGATGATCCCAGAGGTGTAGCATCTTTTCATGTGCTTCTTAGGCGTTTGTGTGCCTTCTAGAAACACCTTTACCCATTCTGGGCTCTTCGTTCTTTTCATACTTATTTATAAACCACTGGATTGCTGCAAAACCGGTGAATCGACCTAAATCCTCTGCCAACCTCAACTCTATCTCAAGCAGGCTTTGACTGGAGGGAGGTGAGCCAGTTAAGGGTGACAGCCCGTGGACCCTGCGGAGCCAGGCGAGACCCCGTGGGCTGAGGTTCTTCTCTGCTGAGGGTCTCAGGACCTGACAGGGGCCTCTTATACTGCTGACCACAGCTGGAAGCTTCTCAACCGATCCGTTGGGACCTATTCAACCTCTGGTCCCGCGTGACTTCCGTGGGGTCACCTTGGGCTGTTGCTCTGCTTGTTTTTCCAGTAGGAAAACACACCTCGCCCGTCAAGCTCTCCTCCAAAGTCAGTGTTCGAGGTGATCTAAAGCGATGCAGGCCAGTGCAGATCCACCTCAGTCACCTCCATGAGGAGCCAGACAGGCTGGCCCATGGGCGGGCCGGGTGGCCCCATGTGCGGCTCGATTTGACAGTTGCCAGGTACAAAGAGGGAACCCAGACCATCAATGTACAGTCATGAATGCGGGGCTTGGCACACGGCAGGCGGGAGATCACGGCTGGCTGCGTGAGCAAGGAGTAAGTGGGGGCCAGAGTCCAGGGCGGGGAGGGGACCCGCGAGGTCATCTCTCCTCTTTGGTCTTTCGTTCTAAAGCTTGGAAAATGGGGCTCAGAGAGGGAGGCAAATTGGTGGCACAGGTTAGCCTTGGACGGGGACTTTGCACCTTCCCCTCCTTCTCTCTCTCTTTCTCCTTTAAGCCCTGCTCAGCATCCGTTCTGCTGATTCTCAGCATCCAGAGATTAGAGGGTCATTGCCTTGGAGTTTGGGTCATGGATGGTCAGCAGAGAAGACCAGCATCCTGATATGGGGATAAGGCAAAGCCCAGACCCTCTTTCTTGGTGCCCAGTGGACATCTAGGGCATGACCTCCTTGCCAGCTTCCCAGTGACATAGGGCCCACCCCAGATCCCTATAACATGCAAAGTGATGCCCGGAATCTTACTGAACAGTGGACAGAGGGTAATGGCAACAGCAGCCAACAGAACCGCCCCCCGGCCCCCCTGCAGCCCCCTACGCAGGCCCTGAAGCAGCAGGACCCAGGGCTGAAGGTCTCCCTGTATCCACAAGATCTGATTTACTCCTTTGATTTACGTGGTTCAGTTTGATCGTTTACAGCAGTCTGATTTCCTTGATTCTTGTCCTAACCTCCTTGCAAGGACCCACGCCCATCTTGCACCCAGCACCAAGGACAGGGCCTGGCATCTAGAAGGAGCCCAGTGATTGCCAATTACAAGGAGGAGCTCTGCTGGGGTTTTGGTCTGCTTTTCTCTCTTTTGGCCTTTAAACAGATGGAAAGCATAGCTTTTCTGCCCGAGCAGCTGCTCTTGGAATCTGAGCAGCGTGACCCTGGACTTCCCTGCAATCTGGGAAAAGGATGAACAAAAACCAGCAGTTCCACTGTGGGTCACGGTCATGTGGTCATCATTGTCTCAACCCAAGACCCACTTGGCTCACTGTGGACTCACTGTGGGACTCCAGGGCTCCCGGCCTCTCTTTGCTCATCTGTACGATGGGGGTGGGATGGGAGCATCTGCATTCCCTCCTCTCAGAGCTTGAAGCCACACGGCTTGGGGTGGCATCTCAGCTTTGCCTCTTATGAGCTGTAGAACCTTGGGAAAATCATTTAATGTCTTTGTGCCTCAGTTTCCTCTTCTGCAAATGGGGCTAAAATAGTTCCTGCCCCTTTGAAAAGATACCTGCACCCCAGTGTTCATAGCAGCGCTATTTACAATAGCCAAGATATGGAAGCCACCTAAGTGTCCATCAACAGATGAATGGGTAAAAAAGATGTGGTGTATATATACAATGGAGTATTACTCAGCCATTAAAAGGAATGAAATGTTGCCATTTTGACATTGGACTGAATAACCAGGGGTCGGGAATCTTGTGGAGGAGGTCTCTTTTGAATTCTGCCTTCCACAGTCATCCAGAAAGTAAGTGGTGGAGCAGGATTCAAGCTCTGGTCTGTGAACCCAGAACCCATGCTGCCTTCCGCCACGCAGCTTGGCCCTGCCCTCTTGAGTTCATGTTGAGCCTATAACGATCCTTTGCGGTAGATACTGTAGCTCCCTCTGGGTATAGGTTCCCCAACTCCCCCATTTTCTGGGCTTCCATCCTAATAGGTGTTTGGCCCATTCCAGGATGAAATGTTGGAATTCGGCCACATGCTTTTCTTCCCCAGCAGACTCCACACTCCCAGAGGGCAACATGGTATGGCCTGTAGGTTGTCCTAAATCATGTTTCCTTTGTTTCTCATGGTAACTGATCCCTCAGTTTTTACCAGAATACCTGGTCATCCAGAAGAAAAATAGAACGTTTCATCTTCTCTTGCAGCTATACATGGCCCTATGGCTAAATTCTGGTCAAAGAGCTGTGAAGAGCATGCGTTATATGCTAGTCAAGTCAAGCCCTTACAGGGAAGGAGGTGTCTACCTCTCATCCCTTTGTCTACCCAGAAAGGAGGTGGTGTGCCACCTTGGGTCGCGTGGACAGGGTGAATGCAAGGGAAGCAGACCAACCAGTTAGAAGAAGCCTGGCTCTTTACCTCTGGATCTGCCATCCATCTCTGCACTGCCTGTGTCAGGACTGTTATATAGCAGAAAAAGAAACATTCCTGTTGCTTAAGCCACTGTTATTTTGGGTCTCTATTACAAAAGTGAAAAGTTTTATCCCAAGACTGCCATATCCAGATTGTTGACATGTCATCTATTTTAATATGCCTTTGAGATGCTCTCAATAAACATTTTGGGGAGTAAATCAATGAAGCATAGCTGTCAAGATACAAACGTCTTGCATCTCCACGACATTTTTCTATTATGTGCGATAAATCCCTCTGCATTTCTGTCCACTGCTGAAGTTGGGATGAAGAAGTGGGAGGGCAGAGATGTTACTTGACGTCTCTGGGTCCCCAAAGACGGTCAACCCGAAACTTGGCCTTTTCAGGTTCTCTTGGTGCCTCAGACTTTATGGGGATATCAAAGCTGGGGTACTGATGTGCTCTCCATGCACTGGAAGTTTCCGGTAGCTCCCTAGCAGTTAAGCGGATTCAGGGCAGGGATCCTTGCGTTGAGAGGAGGCTGTGAAGAAACAGCCCAACTGCAGTTTTCAATCTTTGCTTTTTGGCAGCATCACTACCACGGCCCCATCCTGGCAAATCTCCAGGTGGGGGAGCAGCGCCAAAGAAGCACCTACAGGAGCTCCGCGCTGGGTGGAGGACCGGGCCGTGCCCGTAGGTTCCCTTGGCCACAGCTGAGTTATCCTCAGGCCCTGCGTGGAGCCCCAAGCCTTTGGTTTCAGTGCCTGCCTCATCTCTGCACCCCTCTACCTCCGAGAGCCAGGCCCCTCCCTCCCAGGCCTCCCCAAAGGAAGTCACTAACACACACTGGGCTTCACCCATTGGTCACCTGCTTTCAGAAATGCATTATATTCAAATTCCCAAGCACCAGGTGTCAAGTGTGTTATCAGTTACTCAATGGACTTAACTGTAGGTTTAATGCTGAGACATGGTAAAGTATTTAAGGACACGTTACATGTATTATTTCACAACTGTGATTAACACCGATTTGGGAGCATTTTGGAAGACTAATTAAATGATTGAAAACCACATTCAGGTGTTGCAACAAAAGCATTTGTGGAAATTAGGTGTAATCCAACTACCTCCTTATACAATTCGTTGTTTAATTCTGTCTACAGGCATTCGAGGTCAGAGTTAGGACGAAATGGTGGTTTCGAGAGCAAGGCTGGGCTTTAGAACAGGTCTCCCCGCTTTTTAGGGCGCTGTCTCTTCCCCCTGCCCCCCGATACTTCTCCAGTCTCGCTGGCTTTCTCCCTGTGTCCCAGTCACCACGTGTCTCTGCACCCTACTGCATTTTTGCTTGCTCTTCTCCCCTGCCTGTGTGGCCACCGTTACTGCCATGCATCATGTCTTTCTAGTTCTTCTTAGAAGCACATGGTAGATTGGGCTCCCCTCCCCACCCCCTGGAAGTTCGGCAGCCCTAGTAACTTGCTTTCGCAACGTGGGCAGAGAAACGTGTCGTTTCTGGGCAGAAGCTTGCAGAACCTGCACAGAATTTACCCCTTTCCTTTCCCTTTGCCATGGCAACTGGAGATTTTCCAGACAGCACTTTCTCCATCAACCTTGGGTCTTGAAGTGAGAAAGATATATTGCAGCCTACCTGCTTATGGACACCAAGTATAAATTAGAAACAAATCTTTATTTTTCTTTTTACGTCACTGAGACTTGGAGGTTGTATTATTATTATTATTTTTTAACATCTTTATTGGAGTATAATTGCTTTCCATTGTTGTGCTAGTTTCTGCTGTATAACAAAGTGAATCAGCTATACATATACATATATCCCCATATCCCCTCCCTCTTGCGTCTCCCTCCCACCCTCCCTATCCCACCCCTCTAGGTGGTCACAAAGCACCGAGCTGATCTCCCTGTGCTATGCGGCTGCTTCCCACTAGCTATCTGTTTTACATGTGGTAGTGTGTATATGTCCATGACACTCTTTTTCTGAGCATAATCGAACTTCTGCAGATACAGTGGGGGAGCTTTCCCTTGATTTTCCTTTGGCCGATGCCTTCTTATTTGTCAGACTCTTCTCAGACATCCTGTTCTCAGAATGGTTTGCTATGTCCACCTCCTCCAAGACAATCTTTTTTTTTTTTTTTTTTTTTTTTTTTTTTTTTTTTGTGGTATGCGGGCCTCTCACCTTTGCGGCCTCTCCCGTTGCGGAGCACAGGCTCCGGACGTGCAGGCTCAGCGGCCATGGCTCACAGGTCCAGCCGCTTCGCGGCATGTGGGATCCTCCCGGACCGGGGCACAAACCCGTGTCCCCTGAATCGGCAGGCGGACTCTCAACCACTGCGCCACCAGGGAAGCCCCCAGACAATCTTGATCATATGTCTGCTTGATTTTCTTCATAACACGTATGGCCACCTGACATTATTTTATTTGTCCACTTATTGCATTCCATTATTTGGAAGATGGACATTTTTTCACGTTTGTACTGCTGAAATCATGATGTATCTTACAGTCCATGGTGTGTTATGAAGGCCATGATATAGTTGAATTGCCCGTGTGTGTGAGCATCAAAATGACCAGCATCCAAATCTGAAGCTCCCTTCTGCAGTGAACACATGTAACTAACATGCAACTGACCAAGGACAGCGCGCTGGGAGGAGATCTTGTATAGGAAGCTTCCTGTAACCTCTATGCATGTCATTGTTGTAGGGATGGAGGAATGGAGGACTCGAACAAATCATACATGTTTAGAAACATTGCTGAAACGGGAACCGAAGCAGAAAAACCATATATAATTCTAAAGTCCGCTTCAGAGTCCAGCACTCACGACTTTTAATCCTTTTATGGATTCTTTAAAGAAATGCCACATCATCGGTGCTGTGGATGAATGCACAGAGTATGAGGGAGGATGGAAAAAAACCCAGACGTTGATGAGTCTGAGTTGAAAAGTGATTCACAAGATTTGGACTCGGTATAAAGAAGTTTGAGGAATAACAACCAAGTTATTTCACTTGTGTTTTCATTTTTATGGATGCACAATAGTAATATGTGATTAAAATCTGTCTAATTAAGTATTAAAGAATTCTTTCAATAAGTAAAATTAAAAATTCGAAGTGATAAGAAAGCATTGTGTCATGGTTTAATTGGCAGTGTATTTTTCTTTCATAGCAGAACAAAAAATAATGGTGCCTCTTGCAGTTGTGTGTCTTAAAGTTGATGAAATGTGGTATTTCTGTGAGGCTGCTCTTATCCCAAAGACATCTTCTGAATCATTCAATTCCGTTTCAACTGAGTTTAAGCAAGGTCTCTGGCCATTTAGAAAGTTGGCTCATTTGGACTCAGAGGCACTGTGACTTTAAATTTGACCACCTCTGAACGGGAGAAGGGCTAGAGTTTTGCTTCTGTTGTCCTCTGGGCGTCTAAGGCTTGGATGCCTACAGGTTCTGCCCCTGGGTGGGACTAGGACCCTCAGGACCGGAGGAACATCCATCCCTAGACCTTGGGCATGTCTTGTGTCACCATCACAATTTTTCTACTGAATTCATGAATCACCTGTACTGTTATTTAATTTAAAAGTTTCTCTTTGGAAAACTTTTTTCAATAATTATAGACTCATAAATAGTAGAGAGAGGTCCTTCACCCTGTTTCATTGGTAACATCTTAATAACTATAGTAAATATCAGAAGTGGGAAACTGACGTGGGTACAATACAATTAATTATGCTGCAGACCTTACTCAGATTTCACCAGTTTTTGCATGCACTCATTTATATGTGTGTGTGTGTGTGTGTGTGTGTGTGTGTGTGTGTGTGTGTGTGTACAGGTCTATGCAATTTTATCACGTGTGGACACTATTAAGATACAGAACCGTCAGTCACCATGAAAGAACCCCCTGGGTGGCCCCTTTGTGGTCTCACTGCACTTTCCATCCTTAAGCCCTGGCAACCACTAATCTGTTCTCCCATCTCTATAATTTTGTCATTTTAAATTGAATCATACAGGATGTACAATTGTGTTTTTCTTCCATTCTCAGCAAAATGCCCTTGACATTCATCCAAGTTGTTGAGTGTATTCAGTCTTTTTTTTTTTAATTGCTTAATTGTATTCCATGGGGTAGATACACAGCAGTTTATATAAGCACTTACCTGTTGAAGGACATTTGGGTTGTTTCCAGTTATTGGCGATTACAAATAAAGCACCTATAAACATACATGTGCAGGTTTGTATGAGAAAATAAAATTTCACTTCTCTGGGAGAAATGCCCCAAAGTGCAGTTGCTGAACTGCCTAAGAAGTGCATGTTCAATTTCGTAAGAAACTGCGAAGCCATTTTTCAGAGTGACTGTTCCGTTTTTCACTCATACCAGCCACGGGTGGGTGATCTAGTTTATCCACATCTGGGCCAGGATTGATATTGTTGGTATTTTTTATCTGAGCCACTCTGACGGGTGTGCGGTGACATCTCATCATGGTTTTAGTTCTCATCGCCCAGTGGCTGATCCGTTGAGCATCTTCTCATGTACTTCCTGGTCGCCTGGTCATCCTCTGGGGGGAGTGTCTCTTCATGTCTGCTGCTCATTTTCTAATTGGATTTTTTTTTTTTTCACTGTTGAGTTTTGAGAATTCTTTATATATTCCGAATGCTAGTCTTTTGCCGGATACGTGGTTTGCAAATATTTTCTTCCCATTTTTTAAAAATAAAGACTTCATTTGGTGGGGGGGGGGGGAGGAAGTTTTAGGCTCCCGTCAAAAGTATGCAGAAGGCACAGGAGAGCTCCCATATGCCCCCTGCCCCCACGGGTACACGGGCTCCCCGGCCATCAACATCCCCCATCAGACGCTACATTGGTCACAGCTGATGAACCTACGCCGATGCATCATTATAATTCAGACTCCGGCTTTCATCAGTGTTCATTCTTGGTGCTGTACCTTCTGCGAATTTGGAAAAATGTATAAAGATGTGTATCCATTATTACTATATCATACTCGCCCTAAAAACCCTCTGTGTTCTGCCTATTTACCCCTCCCTCTTGCCCTCTAACTCTTTGCAACCACTAATCTTTTTTTTTTTTTTTACTGTCTCTATAGTTTTGCTTTTTCCAGAATGTCACCTAGGTTTTCTCCTATGTTATCTTCTAAGAGTTTTATAACTTCGTATTTTGCACTTGGGTCTGTGATCCATTTTGAGTTAGTTTTTGTGAAGAGTCTAAGGTTTGTGTCTAGATTCATTTTTCTGGCATGTGGATGTCCAGTTGTTCCAGTACCAGCTGTTCAGTAAAGCCTGTTTTTCATCCTCTTCACAGCATCTTTTGCAGAGGAAAAGATTTCATTTTAATAAAGTCTAATTTCACTGGCTTTTTTCTCTTGTGGATTGTAATTTTGGTGTCACATCTAAGAACTCTTTGTCTTAACTTTAGGTCCCAAAGCTTTTCTGTCATGTTTTCTTCTAAAAGTTTTACAGTTTTACATCTTACATTTAAACACGCAATCCATTTTCAGTTACTTTTTGTATAAAGTATGAGGTTTAGCATAGATTTTTCTTTTTTCTTTTTCTTTTTTTTGCCTGAGACGTCCAATTGCTCCATCATCATTTGTTGGAAAGATTATCCTTCCTCCATTAAATCGCTTTTGCGCCTTTGTCAACGTCAGTCAGGCATATATGTGTGGCTCTGTTTCTGGTTCTTTATTCAGTTTTATTGATCTATGTGTTTATCTCCATCAGTACCACACTCTCTTGATAACGGTAGCTATCGAGTAAGTCTTAAAATTAGATAATGTGATTCCTCCAAATTTATTCTTCTTTTTCAAATCGTTTTAGCTCTTCTAGTTTGTTTGGATTTCCATATAAGTCTTAGAATAAAATTATTATTTTATTTAAGTTGGCTATTAAAATGTATTTTAAAGGGATACACATGAATTGGATCTGTTGGCTAGAGCTGTACTAAGTTGCATTTAAATAAAAATATAACTACTACAATTACAAAAACTCATCCGTAGACCGTGTGAAATGATCTCGTGAACCATCAGATTGGCCTGGACCCTTATCTCCTGGCACCTGTGTATCGGGCAAGGGGCTCTCCCTGGAATGCTGGCAGCGCTCCCTGGGGAAATACACATGGCCTTGCTTCCTCCTCTGGGGCTGGCTCAGCGGTGGCCTGACTTCACAGCAGTCATCCATGGCATGGCTCGAAGCTTACAAATTGACCCAGAGGGCAAGCTCTGCCCAACTGCAAGGCCCTATGTGCACCAAGTGAAGCAGTGAGATCCTCGCTTGGCACATCTGAGTGTCAGACGAAGAGTCAGGCACTGGGAATGGGGCAGAGCAGACACAGGAGGGAGGGAGCGCTCAGAAAGCAGCAGCCACTCACCTGGAGAGCAGCTGATTCCCGGAGGTGGGACACACCTGAGCCGGGAGCCCTGAACCTCCTCTGGCCTGGCCTCGCCGGGCAGGAAGGGGAGCTAGACCGCCAGGCACGTGAGCGCTGTCCTAGGTCCTGAACAGCCTCTTCCCTCCGAGAGACCTCGAGACCCTGCCGGGACGGTTGGGCTCCTCTTCACATCTGAGGCAGTGCTTCCAAAGTTTGGGGTTCACAGCAATTGTGGGGTCAGGTGGCACAGAATCTGGTGTTGAATAATGATGCATCGAGGAAGGGAAATCTGCTCCCTTTTCAACCATCTCAGCCTGGATAAGTAGGTCCCTAACGCTGGTCACTCCAGCACAGACCCCCCTTTTTTTTTGCGGTACGCGGGCCTCTCACTGTCGCGGCCTCTCCCGTTGCGGAGCACAGGCTCCGGACGCGCAGGCTCAGCGGCCACGACTCACGGGCCCAGCCGCTCCGCGGCACGTGGGATCCTCCCGGACTGGGGCACGAACCCCGCGTCCCCCGCATCGGCAGGCGGACTCTCAACCACTGCGCCACCAGGGAAGCCCGATTGTGGTTTTTGATAGTTATTTGCTCACATTTTTTCCTCTCTTCCAATAGTGCCTAGAATAAGTAGAGGTTCAAATTCTCATCAAATGAATGATTGAATCAACTAGATTTTTTCCATGATTCTTTGAATTTTTTTGGTCTTTTTTTACCTCAACTGACTATGCACCCCGTGAAAGCACAGACCATGCTTCCTTCTTTCCTTCACCGTTTTGCTCCTAGGGCCAAACAAAGTGCTGGCACGGGGAAGTTCTAAGATACATGGCTGTCGCCTGTCCTGGTTAGTGAACGGGTATGTGGATGGAGAAGGCACAGGGGCATTCAGGCCGGCCTTACTCTGTCTTGGCCCCTGGAGGAAGTTGATGTAATTGGCGAGCGTGGGTCCTGTGTGGTGTCCACGTCAGAAACGTGGCTGGTTGTTTTCTCTTTGAAAACCTCTTTGCAAGGGCGTTGGTCTCGACCCAGACCCCACCCCCCACCCCCCCGGCCCCCATCCTCCCTTCCTTCTCTCTTGGGCCTGGCCTGACCCTCACTCCATCCACGGCAGGCCTGGCCCTACCTGCCTCTCCCAGGCTCCCACCCACCTGTACTTCTCCATCAGCCAGGAGAATCTGTTTCCAGGGCCCAGACCCTGAGTCCTGTCCTGGGAGTCCTACCGGAACTGGGGAGTAGAGTGAGACATGGCCAGCTTTTCTCCCTTGAGGCTGGTCGGCCAGCCGGAACATGCATCTGAACTTGAATTTCACTTTCCCTTTTTGTTGGTCTCCAATAATGTGCTGTGTGCTGGGGATCCAATTGCAAGCCTGGCCCAAGATTTCTTTAAAAAAAAAAATAATAACCCAGCCAGGCCAGATACATTAGTGCTGTCAGGACACCGTTACCCTCCTTCAGAGAAAGGTCAACAAATAATTTCAGCTTTGTTTAAAGCCTCTTTAATGGATTCTGTAAAATGCTCTAATTACCAAAGATTATCCGTGGAAGTGCTTGCAAGCTTTTTAAAGCTTTTCTACGCCCATTTCACTCTGTTCACACAGAGTTCAAGTTCTCTGATATACTTAAGCAAGAGGAGGCATTTCTTTTCTTCCCCTTTCTTATTTATTTATTTTTCAAATCATGTAATTTGGAGTGTTTATAAGGCAGGCGGGTTTTCTCTTTTCTTGCTCTGAAACAGAGCTCTTACGCTACTTTCCGTCTGTTTCCATCTTACCACCCAGTCAGAGAAGAAATACCACCTAAATGATAAGGAAGTCTCTTACCAAATATAACATAACTACCTTCTGGTTTATTCAGAATCCTCACGTGTATTGTCTCATTTGAGCCCCATTCAGGGGGCTGGAGGACTCACCCAGACTGGGTCCTCCACTTCTGCTGGGCTGTTGACATTTGGACTGGATCGTTCTCTGTCGTGGGCTCACCCTGTCCATCCTTGTAGGCTGTTTAACAGCATCGCTGGACTCCACCCACTGGATGCCAGTGGTACGGTCTCTAGTTGTGGCAACCATAAATGCCCCCAGATATTCCCAAATGTCCCTGGGGGGCGAGATCGCCCTTGGTCAAGAACAGTTTTCAGATGAGGAGGCCAAGGCTTGCCCGAGGTCCCCATGGCTAGTGAGCCGTAGAGCTGGAGTCTGTTGGCACTGACGAGCCACCGTACCCCCAGTCCAGCAGAGTGCACCGCATTTTCCTCCCCTACCCCCTGTTCAATTCCCCTGCCTGTCCTCCTGCCATAGTCCTTTTTTTTTTTGCGGTACGCGGGCCTCTCACAGTTGTGGCCTCTCCCGTTGCGGAGCACAGGCTCCGGACGCGCAGGCCTAGCGGCCATGGCTCACGGGCCCAGCCGCTCCGTGGCACGTGGGATCTTCCCGGACCGGGGCACAAACCCGTGTCCCCTGCATCCGCAGGCGGATTCTCAACCACTGCGCCACCAGGGAAGCCCCATAGTCCTTTTTGACGATGTGTCTGTTCACAGATTTCTCTCCTAGAGTTTATGTGCTCATACTTCTACTCTTCTGCCTCCTAAGTCTCATGCCCTCCAGGATCAGACCTGTCATCTGATCTTTATAGTGTCCAGCAGAGGTCTGTGAGCAGGGCACCAGAAAACGCCTCCAGACTCTGCCCGCGCGGGGATCCAGCCGCAGGCTGTCCCTCATCCCTGGGCTGCAGAAGTGAGGAGGGGACCCACTGGGATGGGAGAGAACATGCACTGACAGCCCCTCACAGCCCTGAAAAATTGTCTGCTTCCTTCATGTTCCTTGTCCAGCCAGAACGACAGTCTCTAGTTCATTGGTAACCATCCAGGGCACCCATGTTAATAACAAGCTGCGAGTAACCTGAGATGGGGACCTCTGACCTGCCTGGGTCCCAGGATCTCTCTCTGCCTGCCCTCTCTTGCTCTCTGGCTGAAAGAGTTGATTTGGGTCAGGCCACCACTGGGGGTGGGGAGCAGAGGGAAGCGGATATGAGTGTGTGCGTGTGTGTGTGTGTGCGTGTGCGTGTGTGTGCGTGTGTGTTGTTATTGGTGGTGGTGGTGTTTGGGGAGAGGGGATTCGTCTAAGGTTTACACATTTTGGAAATGTTGGATTAAGCAAAGGCAGATAGGATCGTTTATTGCAGGACTTCTCAGAGCCTTTACATTCAAACACGCTCTGTGACTATCTCAGAGCAACAGTTCTCAAAGTTATTTGGTCACAGGACAGTTTTTTTTTTTTTTTCCTTTTCATGGAGTATCTCATGCCAACTCTCACAGAGTATTCCTCGGGAAAAGTTTCACCAGATATGAAAGTGCACCTCATTCCCCTTTGTCGGCCAGTTCTAAGGTAGCTTTGAAACGAGGAGGGCTAAAGGTGGCCAGATGAGGACACCCAAATCCTCCTTGGGCGTGACGGGTCTCAGTGGCTGAATCTGGGCAAGACCCCGGAGCAGAGAAAATTCCTGCTCAAATGTCTGGGCACGCCCAGCACCCTGGGGGTTGGTCTCGATGACCTGACGTACCCGTCCACACTGGTGGCCCTCGGGGTGGCCGGTGCACCGGGAAGAGACGGGGCCCGGAGGACCTGCAGAGAGAGACGCCCACCCTCGCCCACCTCCTCCGAAACCCGAGAAGGGCGGTGCCAGGGAGAGAGCGCAGAAAGAGAAAGGAAAGCAGAAGTTTCCATTCGTACCGGATGGTTTTGTTTTTTTATCTGTTTGCAAATGTTCAGTGTGATGGTTTGAAACCCAGCCGTGTAGCTGCCGTCGCCCACACACAGAGCTGCAGTGGCGCTGAGCATCGGCTGGCAAGCCGTATCCCCAGCATCGGCCATTAAACCCGAGCCCACACCAGGGCAGGCGGCAGCCCTACCCCCCGGGGGCCCTCTGCCACCCCCGTCGCCCCGGCACCCCGACACGCAGCACCCTCCACACACACAATTAACAAAAACTTGCGGCATTCGCTTTCCTCTAGAGAAGGCATAAAGAGAAGCAAAGGCAGAGATGGGACGGACAGGGAGAATTCTCCTGCCTCATCGGAGCCACCGGTTCTCGGGAGAGCGCGGCAGCCTCCACCTGCCTGTGGACTGACCACTTCAAGGTGAGAGAGGTCTTTGTGATTTCTTTATGCACCTGGAGGTCTGGGAGGCAAGGCCAGATGAAGGGATCTGAATCACTGAGCCTTGTCTGTTGCCTCCTGAGTGATTCTCTCAGGCAAGCATGATGGACGCTTCCTTCCAAAGACACGCGCTTTTCTCTGACACAAGCCCCCGCTCAGGTCCCCGTGAGACCTTTGGAACGAGGGGGTTTCTCAGGGCCCCCCTTCACCTCTCAGCACAGCCTCCCGAGCCTGAGGTGTGGACTAAGGTCTGACCCTGCCTTTGGCTTGACCTGTTGATTTCCAACTAAGGCTACTGACCTTCTTCCCTCCAGTGAGCACTGACCCCAAAGTGGGTCCTCTGGGACCCTATGGGACGGTTCTCCATCCAAGGGGCTTTGGGAAACCTGTCTCCCCAGTGGCCCCAAGCCCGGTAATCAGAAGCAATCAGACCCAGCTGTCCAGCTAATCTGTATGAAATAGGCTTCCTTCCCGGTAGAAATCAACAAAGTTTAAAATAGAATGGACTGTAATCGGAAGCGAAGCTATAGAGTTCTGTGTGTGAGACAACAGGCAGAAACATCCGCATGGAAAATATTAAGGACAAATTACATAGCTCACCACCATGTGGGCCGGGAAAAGAAATGATTCCCTTGCTTATTATGCGTGTTTGTGGGTCGGAGGGGAGCCGAGCGGGGACATCTCCTCTGGAAGGTTTCAGCCTCTCTCGACCAGAAGGAGAGAAACGAAAGAAGAACGACAAAGATGGAGGGAAAGGAGAAAGACCATAATGTACCGTACGTGGAGAAGAGAAGCAGATAAAAAAGCTCCGAATTCTGTGCAGTCAGGGGATGAATCAGTTGGCATAGGTCTATTTTTAGTCTCCAAGATCTGCTGTTACATTTTGCCTGGCATTAATTAATGTCACAGGCGTGTCTCATCCGCAGGTTCTGAAGGCCCTCAGTATGTCATTCACACCGGGAGGTGTCGATCCTCATGTATGGGCGCTCTCGGGCCTTGGGGTCTGGTCTCCAACACAAACATGGGTCCAGAAAGTTCCGGTCTCTGACCTTGCCCTCTCCGGGTGTATCCGTTAATCTCCTGGCTTCAGCCCTTGGATGTCTGGCCACTGGCCAAGGGAGAATTGCAATTGTTAGGCTTTGTTTTTCGAAAAGGAAAGGCTGTGTGAAGCTGAAATTGGGAAAAAAAGATGTTGGATCATGGTTTGGAATAAAAAAAATGGCTTTGGAGACAACTCTACCACCACAAAGAAGAAGGACGGGGCTCCCTAATCTCCAAACTGGGCTGATGTTGACAAAGTATATTTCATAAACAGGGACTATCTCCCAAAGTAGTTAAGACGAAGTGTAGTATTTTAGTAGGAGCTCATTATGGAGCTGGGGTTGATCAGATGTTGGCTGAAATTGCGTGCGAGGCTAATTACCCTGCAAACGCCTATTCATATTTCAGAGCCCGGGCTGTACATTGGAAGAGCCGTTTAAACGCAGGGATTGTTGTGAGCAGGGTGTCTCACTCTCCGAGGTGATAACAGGATAACAGCGGCTCGGGCAAGAGGCCAGAATGAGAAACAGTGGGTCGAGTGGTAGTCGAACTGTTGAGGCAACTGTCTTTGTACATTTGCCACAATTATTAGGTCAATAAGAAAGGGAGAATACATCCCGGCCCCTAATGAGAGGACACATCCCTTAGGCTCTCTTAAATTATTCACAATATCCCCCCATGGCCCTACAGTCAGACACAGTTGTTGACAGCTAGGTGCTCAGAGCTGTGTGTTGAGGCCTGTGTGTGGTCCTCGTTTAGCCCATGGGTTGTTCTTGGTTGGTCCATCCAAGACAGGCACCTGAACAACCCATTGAGGGGGCAGGGAGAGTCCCCAGGGCATGTGGCTGGCCTCTCCGTTGAGTGGAGAAACGCAAAGTGTGTAGATGATCTCCGGTGGCCATCGGGAAAGTCCATTTTCAGGTCGGCAAGAAGGATTACCATCACTGAGTTGGGGAAGTTCTTAAGCAGGAAGGTCAGGACCACCGAGAGACTGTGAGCAGGCAGGACGCTGACCTTGGGTGTTGCGTCCAGAGATTGGGTTCTATCTTTCTATTCAGGCAGACGACTCAGGGATCCTGAACCCACCCAACCTGAGCTGCGTGTGTCTGGGTGAGAACACCAAGCTCCCTGGACGCGGGCCCGTCACATCCTCTACCGGGACCTCTTTAGCATCCACAGCGGGATTCTTCTGGGCTGGGAGCACCTGTGTTCAGCTGGCAGGGGCCGTTGGGTGGTCAGCCAGTGGCTGGGTAATGGGAATTCCATCGGTAATGGGAATCTCTGGGGTCTTCCGGGTCAGCCATGTCTGTGGCCACAAATGTACAAGACGGGTGCCCATCTGGGCACGTTAGACAAGGCAGGGGACCTTCAGGCTCTTGCCGTCTGTTTGAGACGTGACCAGATGATGTCATTCGAAAATCAAGTGAAAGCTTCCCCCAGTGCTGAAAGCCTGGAGTCCTTCTGCTGCTTTGTAACTTCTTTATGCACAGGGAGGTCTGATATACGAGACCAGTTGAAGAGATCTCAATCTCCTAATTGTGATCAGAGAAGGTCTGACTATGTCTGTCCAGTGCTGTGCTTGGGAGGGAGGGCTTTGCCTGCATCTCTTTATCTAATCCTTGTAACGCCCAGGGAGGCTGCCGCTGTCCCTATCACCTCCTGATGGAGGAGGACCCGCAGTCCTACGTATGTTATTTTTTGCATTTATTTTCAAAACACAAACATTTGGCATTGCCTTTCCTAGCAGATCCATCGATCTTACTGTAAAATAACCCTTCCCCCTCAGAGAACTCTTTAAGGAGAATTCTATGCTCACTCCCTCCTGGGCGAGGCACCTGTTTACTCGTAGTGTCTACAGGGGTGGTCCCTGACCCCTTCTGGAAGTACAGGGACCCCAGTGGAAGAGCCCAAGCTCAGCCCATTGGAGGGATGGACTGCAGGGTCCTGAGCAGGCGGCCTCCCTGCTGGTTTCGTGCCCATTTGCCGGTGACTCTGAGTGAAAAGTAGAAGCCCCTGAGCTCCGTTCCTTCCCTCTGGACCCCACCGCGAAGGTCAGCAATTAGGCAAGTGAGCGCCTCTGGTTCTGGGATGGGCCCGGTTGTCTACAATACGATGGGGAAGCTAGACAAAAGTCCGGGGCGGAGGCGCTTATCCCACATGGGGTGAGGGCTCTCCAGGGCCCCTCACTCCCAAGCAGCCCTGCCCACAGGGCCTCCCTGCCCACCCCCTTCCTCTATGACCGCCGAGGGCCTCACATCCTGGGGAGATTCCTAGAAATGGGGTCTGTTGATGCAAACACACGTGCCCCTCGCCACAGGAAACGTGGCCTCGCATCCACGATGGTAACCACCCAAGTCCCCGGCAGAAACCAACGAGGAACAGGTTTTCGATGTTTAACTAAATTTGGAAACATGTGTTCTCCCTCCCCTTGTCTCTCCCCTTGGCAATTCTCAGTTTACCTCACGTGGAACCTCGGCCCTCCTTCCTATCCTACGTGGGGAAGCTGGACGTTTAGGAAATAAAACCTGGGCTTAGCTAAAAGCTGGGAGAAAACAGGATATTAGTGATAATAGAAGCCAGTGGGCCTGGGGTCCCAGGTGGGGCTGTCAGATAAAGTAAAGGACACCCAGCTGAATTTGGATTTCAGGGACCGTATGGATACTCGTAGTATACGGATTGCACGGCACATACTTTTACTAGCGTATTATTCATTGTTTCTTCGAGACTCAAATTTAACTAGGCATCCCGCCTTTTTTTTTTTTTTTTTTTTTTTTTTTTGCAGTACGCAGGCCTCTCACTTGTTGTGGCCTCTCCCATTGCGGAGCACAGGCTCCGGACGCGCAGGCTCAGCAGCCATGGCTCACGGGCCCAGCCGCTCCGCGGCACGTGGGATCTTCCCGGACCGGGGCACGAACCCGCGTCCCCTGCATCGGCAGGCGGACTCTCAACCACTGCGCCACCAGGGAAGCCCCTCGCCTTTTTTTTGAAGTATAGTTCCAAAAATTGCAAAATTTTCAATTAAAGTATAGTTGATTTACAATATCATGTTGGTTTCAGGTGTACAGCACAGTGATGCAGATATATATATATCTGCATAAGAATATATATATCTACCTGCAAATATATACATATCTGCAAAAGAATATATATATATTCTTTTTCAAGGCATCCTGCATTTTTATATATTTTCTATAAATATAGTATCCGTAACGCAGGGCACCCCCTCGTGACACTCAGAAACTTGATCTGGGAAGAGTTGGGGTGAGTTCTCCATCCGACTTTCTTCCCGGGCTCTGATGAGGAGGATAAGGCAGCCTGTGCCCTCAGCGCCAGGCACGTACTAACATCTCACGTGCGGGAAAGTCTCCTTGGTTCTGCCCAGGGGGAGGTGTGATGAAATTCGTTGTCCAGGGGAGAAGCTGAAGCCCAGGGATGCTGGTGTGACTTGCCAGGCGCTCAGACTCAGCTCCCGGCCCGTCTCACTGCCTAGTACTTTCTGGCAGTGGGTGGGTAAGCAGCATGAATGCCGAGGAAAACCAGGCTTCAGAGGAGCAGTGATAACAGGTTAGCTCGGAAGCGCTCTGTGCAGAGATGGGAACGGCTGTGTCAACACGGGCATATTATATGCAGATACACTGGGCCCGCCCGGCAGTGTGTACCTGGGTGGGAGGCCACGAGCACAGCCCCCCGCCGTCCTGGGTTTCTGGTTGGGGCAGGTGTACCGGGCTGAGCGCTGTGGGGGCCCCGGGAGGTCTACGTTCACGGGGCGCATGTGGCCTGGGGCAGGAGGCATGTGTGTGCGTGAACAAACACGCCCACGTGCTCTGTGGCGTGGCGGAGGATGCGAGGGGGCTCGTGTGGAGGAGGATGCGTGAGGCAGGGGGGGCACACTGATGTGTGTGTGACTTGCCACCTTGATCTTTGCACGCCCAGCGAGACACACGGCTCCTGTCTCCCGGGATACCCTTTCCCGGGGCTCCTCCAGGCTCCCTGTGGGGAGGAAGAGGCGGCCTCTCTTTCTGGGATCCTCCCTCCAAGATGCCCAGGACCGGTCACTGCTGATGAGAGAGTAATCACAGCAGTAAGGGCTCTCATTAACACTGACTGGGGTTGGAGGTCCACCCCGCTGTGGGGGGCACCTTGGACTTAATTCTCCCAGGTGCCTGGTATTACTATTGTCCCTGCCGGTCAGAGGAACACACAGAGGCTTTGAAAGGTCAAGTAACTTGCCCACAACCAGTGAGAATGGAGCCTGGGTACAACCCCAGGTGCCCTTAAAGCCCCTACTCTGAGATTTGGCTGAGGAGACCCCTGCCAGGGGAGGATTAAAGGAGAGGATTGAAACCTGGCTCCTGGGCACGGACTTTCTGGAGGGGGTGCGTTCTTTTCGAAAGGTCTCTATGGAGATTGGCAACAGTTTTAACTGAGATGCTTTGGGATTTGTGCTTTTACGGTTTACAGGGGTGGCCTCAAATGTTGGTGCCAACAGAACCCCATGTGCTGGGAGGTGCTCGCCAAGAGAGGCGCTTAGCCCACGGAATGATGACGGGGAGGGACTGCCCCAGCCCCTCTCTCTCGTCTGCCGAAGAGAGCAGCTCGGGTGAACGGCTAAGCATGGTGGCACGGACATCCTCTCAGGCTTCCTGGAGGACTTGAGAGCTAAGTTTGCTGCAAAGCCATGAGGTGCAGAGGAAAGGAAGGAACACCCCAGGCCCGGGTGTAGCTCCTGCGGGGCCCCTACAGGGCAGGAGTGTAGGAGCTGAGAGGCCAGGGCGGGCTGGGCTGCAAAACAAGAAGCAGTGGGGTTTGGGATGGGGCCACAGAGTGGGACAGAGGCCAGCGCCCTCTGGACCACGCAGGCAGTCATGGCGTTCAACGTCATGGCGTTGAAACTAGAGTGGGCGTGCGTGGATGGGATGCTGTGTTTGAAAGCCAGCCCTCCGGTCACGGAGAGGAGCGTGGGGTTTGCGAGGGGCCTGGGGGTGAAGGTAGGTCACTGGATTGGAGCCGTCGGTGGGCGGACAGTTCAATCCAGATCCCGCTTGGCTGTCAGCGGCATCCCCAGCCCAGCAAGCTGAGCGGCTCCTGCGGACCCTGTTCCTGAGTTTGTCCCCGCTTGGCTCCCTGCCCCACGCCCCTCCTCCAGAGAACACATGCACTGGCTCCAGACCCGCAGTGTCCGAGTGCTTCCCCTCGGGGCCAAACAGGGCACAGCTGGACCCCACGAGAACAGGAGGGAGTCAACACGACGTGAAGCATGCCTGAGCCTCACTGCCTGACTTTTTTTTTTTTTTTTTTTAATTGTGGTACGCGGGCCTCTCACTGTTGTGGCCTCTCCCATTGCGGAGCGCAGGCTCCGGACGCACAGGCTCAGCGGCCACGGCTCACGGGCCCAGTCGCTCCGCGGCACGTGGGATCTTCCCGGACCGGGGCACGAACCCGCTTCCCCCGCATCGGCAGGCGGATTCTCAACCACTGCACCACCAGGGAAGCCCTCAATAAACTTTTTATCTTGGTATCATTTTAGGTTTACAGGAAAGTTGCAAAATTAGCACAGGGAGTTCTCGTGTCCCTTTGCCCCCATATCGTGAGCCTCTTACACACACACGGGGCGTGTGTCATTATGGAGAAGGTGGACGTTGATGCGTGACTGTAACTGAATTCCAGACGTTATTTGGATTTCCAGTCTTTCCCCGAATGCTGGGTTTCTGTTCTAGGAGTCAAGTGAGGGTCAAGGGGTATTTTCTGATATATATATATCTTTTAAAAAAGTGACTACCCAGGTAGTTCTTTTAATGGATATTACAAAAGTATATCATGACCACATCAACTATGATTACGGCTTGCAAGCAATTAAATGAGGAAAAGCAGGTCGACTTGAAGAAATATAGATGAAGATGATGTGCAGCTTTTGGGGGATGCGGCTTCAGGCACGTGGTGGCGCAGCTCCTTCACTTCACCACTCTGCCGAAAGGGGGGCACTGTGCGAGGTCCCCCAGAAACCCGGTGGCAGAGTTCCGGCAGGAGGACTGGCCCAGCGGGAGACTCCCATGCTGGCACCCCTTCCACAATCCAACAGCGTCTCCCTCCTCACCTGGATGAAGGCAGGAGGTGGAGGTGAGGGAGGCTCTCGGTGGGAATAAAGTTTCCATTTCAATTATTCAGCTGAACCTTGACCCCCCCATTATCATGGATAATCAAAATCCGGCTGGATGCATCATGTTTTAAATAAAAACATGGTTGAAGTGGCCCTGAGGACGTGCCGGCAGATAATTGCACGGACCACTCTTGCGATTACACTTGGGGGTGGGGGACACTTTTCTATCTGCACAGAAATGAGAACAACAGCTTTAGGGATATTGTCACACGTCCCTGGAGTGCTCCTTTCTACAGGGACTCCACAGGTCAACCTCATTTCTCATTACACGTGGATCGTGATTACAAACCTCTTTTGACAATGAGGACGTTAAGGGGAACCGAACCCAAAGAGGGAAGGGGTTTAAATGAAAATCTGAGTGTGTGTTCCCCTGCCTCCCCCCGTGAAGCCCACCGTGACACACTTTGCATTTGATGAGCTCGGAGCCTCCGCGGTTTTCCAAGCCGGGCAGGTCCCACTTGCCTGGTAGGTGTCTAAGTCCCTCAGTGCAAGATCTGGGTTTGGCTCAAGGCCAGAGAAGTTTCATCGGGCTTGTCACTCAGCAGATATTGACCTTGGGCTGACATTGTGCAGCGGGGCAGAGGACACAGAGGGATGCCCAAACAATCACTTAAGACCCATGGGACAGGTAACCCGAGAAGGACAAGAGATGTGCTGTGAGGGTCCGTCTCAGGAGAGTCCAGAGGAGAAGCATGATTGTCTGTTCTGATCGGTCTTTCGTGCTCTCCGTTCTTCACAAATTGTCCCACTGGATGTACAAGAGTTGAAACAAACAAACAGCAAACAAACACATCTGTTCATTTCCGTTCATTTAACACAGCTTTGGGGATCCTGATGCTGTTCTAGGCCCAGTTCAAGGCTTTGCAGAGGCCCTCGGAGGGCAGGGAGAGGAGGGCAGGTAGCAGGATGTGGGGAGAGAGCCCGCACCTGGGGACCAGCCCGGAGACAGTCGCCTTGCAGGAACTTCTGATCTGACTCACCCGAGGCTCCGAGAAGCACTTCTCGGCGCCCTGCTTGCTGGCGAAGCTGAGCCGGGTCGCCGGGCCCCAGATTTCCTGCACGGACTCACCCTCGTGCCGAGTCCTGGGTGAGGCAGGTGGCTGCTCTCAGAGTTACAAGAAGGGTGCCAGGGGCAGCCGCCCCACCCCCGTGGCTTTCTGCCATGTGACTGCATATTTGGGCGCTGGGGAAGGTTCTGGGGGCTGAACCCCAAGGGCGGGGGGTCATTCTACTCGCCCTGGTCCCAGCTTCTGGACAGGAATGTGTGTCGAGGGGTGCAAGGGCCACCCAGCACCCACTTTACGTGCATTGCTCTTCCCGCCTGGTCTCCCTCGGACCCTCAGGGAGGGTCCGTCCTCTCTGTCCTGGCTTTGCTGCCTTTCCTTTTAGCTGCACCTAAGGGCCTCGCTGTAAAGAACAGTCATTACAGACTGCAATTTTGCCAAATGAGCCTTGCTTTTAACAAGAGAGTGAAATACCTTTTTTGTTTGTTTCCTTGAGGGGAAAAATGGCCCAAGAAGGCAAGTTCACAATCATTTGGAAATGACTTTTTTCTGTCTTTGTTGACTCTTGTCACATGCTCAGTGGGTTGGTTATCTGCTGCCTGCTCTGGAGACTTGATTTATATGACAGTGCTTAGAACAATTGGAAGGGGAGTGATTATTTATTATCTGGAGATATAATTCACGTACCATAAAGTTTTCTTTCTAAAGTCTATGAGTTAGTGATTTTTAGTGTATTCGCAAAGTTGTGCACTCATCCCAATGATCGAATTCCAGAACATTCCACCACCCTCCAAATAACCTCCGCACCCATTAGCAGTCACTCCCCTCCCTACCCCCAGCCCTAGGGAACTACAAATCTGCCGTCTGTCTCTACAGATTTGTCTCTTCTGGACATTTCATATACACGGAATCAGACAATATGTGGTCTTTGGTGTCTGGCGTCTGTCACTCAGCATAGCAGTTCTGGGGTCCATCCACATCTTAGCAGGTGTCAGAACTTCATTCTCTTTTTATTGCCTGATGATACCCATGGCATAGATATGTCACATTTTGTTATATAATCATCCATTGATATATGTATTTTCAATTAACTCCAAAGGATTTATTTATTTATTTATTTATTTTTGGCTGCGTTGGGTCTTCATTGCTGCGCATGGGCTTTCTCTAGTTGCGGCGAGCGGGGGCTACTATTCGTTGCGGTGCGTGGGCTTTTCATTGCAGTGGCTTCTCTTGCTGAGGAGCACGGGCTCTAGGCGTGTGGGCTTCAGTAGTTGTGGCACGTGGGCTCAGTAGTTATGGCCCGTGGGCTCTAGAGCGCAGGCTCAGTAGTTGTGGCTCACGGGCTTCGTCGCTCCGTGGCACGTGGAATCTTCCCGGACCAGGGCTCGAACTCGTGTGCCCTGCATTGGCAGGTGGATTCTTAACCACTGCACCACCAGGGAAGCCCCCTTTTTTTGTAAAGTAGCTTTTGTACAGGAAAACTTTCTCATTAATTTATCTTAATGAAGTGCATTCACACTGTAACTTGGGAGCAAAAAAGGCAAATCAAAGTCCTTTTCAGATATAGAGACATTCATTCCTGAGGGTTTCCTTGGTTAAGCCTGGGGAAACATCTGTCCCAGGTCCTGGAGAGAGGTGGCCGGCCCGGGTCAGCCCTTTCTGCATTCCTTTCCATAGCTCTCTGCTCCTGGGAGTTTTACCCCACTCCAGGGGAAGGCCCAGCTCTTCAGCATGAGAGTTTGGCCTTTAGTTGGTACCAGACCCTATTTCTGGTCTCCTCCTCTCCATGCCCTTGTCCATGGCTGCCCTGTGGCCCCCTCTCTCCCTTTCAGGGACAGCCGAGCACTCACACGCCTTTGACCTTGGTGCATTTTCAAGCCTCCCAGCTTGCTTCTTGCTGGTGTTCCTGCCCAGCAAATTCTTATGCATCCTGCAACAGCCAGCCCACCTGTTACCTCCAGAAAGTCTCCCCAGACCCTCTTCCCCTGGACTCCCAGGATGCTTTGCTTATATGTTATGGCCAGGCGTGGTTCTATGATAGTTAGCAATGGGGGAGGTGTAGGTAAATAAATTGGAACGGATGCTGGTGTCGGTGCTGGGTTCTGGGGGTGTCGGAGGGTCCCCGGGGAGGGGAAGGGACATGGGAGGTATGGTCATGTGACCCTGTTGAGGCGTTGCCTCTGGCTCTGTGTCTGTCTCTTTCCCATTCTTACCTGCACGCGATCTGTGACCTCTTGCATGCCTGGTGGCTCAGACAGCCAGGGAGGTGCCTGAGCGTTGATGCGGGGTGTATGGGGGGGGGGGGCGCGTGGAAGCCACGTGAACCCACATCATTTTGTTCTTCCAAAGACCAGCTCGCTCAGCCAGATAAAATTCCTCCCCAAACCCAATCTAGCTCAACAGGAGGCTTAGATACATGACCAGCTGGATGTTATTGATGGCAAAGTGGGGTATGGAAGCATTCTTCTCCCCAGTGAAAATAAATGGCGTATTTTAAAGCAACAGGAAACTGGCCTAAACGAGTTAATGCACCACCAGTCTACATGGCCAGTTTTGCATCTGGTCTCTGCCCTGAGTCACCCCCAAACATATTTCTTTTGATTCTCTCATCTTCTGGCTTAGAGATTCCTTTTTTTTTTTTTTTTTTTACAATACCAATAGCTGCAATATTTTATTTTATATATTTATTTTTAAGAGCTCAGATTATCTTTTTTATTGAGATGTAATTCACATATAACATTATATGAGTTTTATAAAGATTCAATATTTGTATACATTGCCACGTGTATAATGATCACCACAATAGTAGCTGCAATATTTTAAAATTGAAGTAGAGTTGATTTACAATGTTGCATTCGTTTCAGGTATACAGCTAAGTGATTCCGTTTTTTATATTTATGTTTGTATATATGTATTCTTTTTCAGATTCTTTTCCATTATAGGTTATTACAACATCTTGAATATAGTTCTCTGTGCTCTACAGTAGGTCCTTGTCGTTTGTTTTATATATAGTGGTGAATATCTGTCAATCCCAAACTCCTAATTTATCCCTTCCCACCCTTTCCCCTTTGGTAACCATAAGTTTGTTTTCTATGTGGCTTAGAGATTCAGTTTGCCTCTCAACCTCCACCATTGAGAATAATTCTTTTTATTTATGTATTGAATTCTGATATGTTGTATTTTTACATGTTTATGGATTGTACTTATTGTACCTTTTCATGTTCCATCACTCCTGTGTTTGCTCCTTCCAAAGTCAGAGCAGGGCAGGAACTAGGGTGGGGAGACAGAGGACTTACCATGGATGCAGAATTTAGGGGTATCCCAAACTGAGTCATCGAGACAGTATTTTCGTGCAATATCTTGAAAATAAGAATTAATGCAAACAATTCCATAATGAACAAAATATTGACATTTTAAATAAAGCCGGCATCACAGATATCCTCGTGAGGCTTCTCCCCATCATCACCTGCAGTGGAAATGCTCAATCTGGGCCCTCGGGAACCTCCAGCGTTAATACGCGGGGAGGCTCTGCTGCTGTTCCTTCCAACCGCACCTCCAGGAAAATGACCAAACTGGCTCTGATACTTACCAGCCTCCACAGAACATCCGTATCTCTGATGCACGGGGTGCCACACCTTCATTTCCCGGCAGCAGGCTCGGTGGACGGGTTGCTAGATCAATAGTCACAATTACTAAAGGCCTCAGCTGAGGCTCTATTTTCTTCCCCTTCTCTGCTCTCTCTCTTCCTGTTTTCTAAGCGTGGCTACTGTGACATTAAGTGATGTGTAGAAAAGAATTGACTTCCTATTTCTGAGCCAGCCCAGGTTTCGTCTCTGCTTGCATCTCTGCCAGGTGGTTCAAAATGGTGCTTTTCTCAGTTAAACCCGGCGTTGACTCAAAGGCCAAGCCCTGGGAGGCCATCCTCTTTTATTTTATTTTCTAAGATGCAGGGAAGACGCCTCTGTCCTCTGAGATGCTGCCTGCACGGTAGGGACCGGAGAGCATGCCCGAGACTGCCGTCTCAGCAAACAGAGTGGAAGGAGGGCTGGGTCAGCGCCTCTCCGCTCTGGGGCACCTGCCCACGTGTCTCTTCTGGGGCCATGGATGTCTCCCCACTTTCAGGCCAGGTCATTCGTGTTTGAATCTGAGCACCACTGGCTGCAAGTACATCTCTCTTCATCAAGGTATGTAACATACTCCACAAGATAAGTCTAAAGAAGATCCTAGTTAAAAACAACAACAACTCTTTTTTACATTGTGCTCTTAATGATATATTTATCTTCAAGCGCGCAGTTAAAAAGAAAATGCTACGTAGAACTGGGCCTGACCCAGTTCAGTAATTGTCTTGTGTGCCTATCATAACTGTTATTTTTGTCGGAATATTTACTGCAAATCATAATGGCCGTCAGAAACTGAGTCCACAGTCCGTGTTCTACTGACCACAGAACAACCTATAAGGAAATTCGTTGCTTTATAAGCAGTTATTTTTTTTTTTTTCAGTGATGGACCTAATTAAACTGAAGGTGTGAATCGGTTAGAAACATCCGTTCTATTAGCCCAAGGGTTAGCAAAATACAACATACAGTATAATCTAAATATCAAGGTATTTGATAGCGACACTATTTTTAGCAGCTCTACTGATCAACCACCCAAGGGTAGCATTTTTCAACGAGATTTACAAGGGACCCTGGACCCTGAACCACGTATTTATACATATATTTGGCTTCCCTTCATCCAAAATAGCTAAGAGCTGGAGGGTCTGTCAGATAAGCCCTGGAGCCCATATTCTGAGAGGTGGCTTGCTTCTCTGTTCCCGTAGCAAATCTTTCTGTGAGAATGAAAGCAGAGATGTTATCTGCCAGAATGCAAGGGGAGACAGGATGCAGCTTAGAAAACCGATAACATCAGCTGACTGGGAAAAGCAGAATAAACGTCAGGGCCAGTTTAAAATAATGTGCTTGTTAGCTACCCTAATTCTATTGCCCCGGCTAAGGGCAAGCTTTTGGGATCGCAAGACTGATATTCATCAGAGCAAGTGTTTAGCTTCTGCAGAAGGCTTGGGGGCTGTGGGAAGATTTTGAGAAGCCAAGAGATGAAGGGTTGCTTCCTCAGTTTTACTTTGACCAGGAAGTCGGGGGAGGGGAACCTCCCCAAACCTAAATAATCACTGCCTAGTTGCCAAGAGGAAATGAGGCCACCAGGAGGGGCAAACGGGTATCAGCCAGAGGCCTCTCTCCTGGTAGAAACCACAAGCATGTAAGCAGAGAACCAAGACAGTGGAAGGAGGTGGGGAGGTCTGTGTGTGATTACGGGGGAAAAACCCAACGTGGAATGCCTACCACCCATACATTCACGGGTAGTCTAGTCCTTTGAACAAGTGGACATGAACCCCACCCTTTAAAGAAGGAAAACACGGCTTGGAAAGTCAAGGTGACTTATTCAAAGTCATAGAGTTTGGGAATTCCCTGGCGCACCAGTGGTTAGGACACGGGGCTTTCACTGCTGTGGGCCGGGGTTCAATCCCTGGTTGGGGAACCAAGATCCTGCAAGCCACGCAGCGTGGCAAAAAAAAAAAAAAAATGATGTTTTACATTGCTTTAAAAGATAATTTACAAAGTTATAGAGTTTGAAAGGAGCAGAGCACAGGTTCAAAGACAGGTCTCGTCTCCGAGGTCTGGGTATTCCATCCTTCTGGGTGTGGCTCGGCAGAGATGGTTGAATGGTTGGTGATGTGAATGGTTGCGTTCAGGAATCTCTGCAGAGTCCGCTGGGGGCATCCGTAGGCAACCTTTTCCCTGCTTTGACTTGCAACCAAGTGAGAGGTCTTTGAGGGTCTTCTTTGCTATCGTTGTATTTTCATTATGATTATTTGCATCATACAATGGCGGAGCCTCTCCATATATGGCGGTGATGTAAAATGTGTTCTGATGTAAAGGTACCTGAGGACAAATGAGTGGACCCAAAGAAAACAAAGCCAAGGAAAATGATGTGTGTTGAGTCAGTGTTTCTCCAAGGGCAGCCCAGGCCTAGGGACGTACTTTTTAGGTCAACTCTAGATGCTGCAGTAAATAACATGGACTCACACACTGTTAAGGTTGTTTCCTGTTTCAGTGTTCTCTCTTTTTATTTATTTATTTATTAGGATTTTTTTTTTTTTTTTTTTTTTTTTTTTTTTTTTTTTTGCGGTACGCGGGCCTCTCACTGTTGTGGCCCCTCCCGTTGCGGAGCACAGGCTCCGGACGCGCAGGCTCAGCGGCCGTGGCTCACGGGCCCAGCCGCTCCGCGGCATGTGGGATCTTCCCGGACGGGGGCGCGAACCCGTGTCCCCTGCATCGGCAGACGGACTCTCAACAACTGCGCCACCAGGGAAGCCCCTATTAGGCTTTTTTGTTTTGAGATAATTGTAGATTCACATGCAGTTGTAAGAAATAATCCAGAGAGAGCCCATGTACCTTTTACCCAGTGCCCTCCATGGTAACATCTTGCAAATCACAGCCTGCGTATTGATACAGTCGAGATACAAACTATTTCCATCACCACAGGTTTCTCTCATGGCTACACCCACTTCCCTCCAGCTCTCTTCCTCTCAACCCCTGGTAACCTTTCATCTGTTCTCCAGTTCCATAATTTGTCATTTCAAGAATGTTATATAAATGAAAAAAATAGAACTACCATATGACCCAGCCATTCTACCCCTGGGTATATATTGGAAAGAAACAAAAACACTAATTATAAAAGATCCACACACCCCAATGTTCATAGCAGCGTTATTTACAATAGCCAAGACATAGAAGCAACCTAAATGTCCATCAATGGACATTGGATGAATGGATAAAGAAGATTTGGTACATATATATACAATGGGATATTACTCAGCCATAAAAATAATGAAATTTTGCCATTTGCAGCAACATGGATGGGCTTGGAGGGCATTACGCTGAGTGAAATGTCAGACAGAGAAAGACAAATAGTGTATGATATCATGTATATGTAGAATCTGAAAAACACAACAAACTAGTGAATAAAACAAAAAAGAAGCAGACTCACAGAGAACAAACTAGTGGTTACCAGTGGGGAGAGGGAAGGGGGAGGGTCAGTATAGGGGTAGGGGATTAAGAGGTACAAACTATTGGGTATAAAATAAGCTACAAAGATATATTGTACAACTCAGGGAATATAACCAATATTTTATAACAACTAAATGAAGTATAACCTTTAAAAATCGTGAATCACTGTATTGTACACCTGTAATTTATATATATGATTATACATCAACTACATGTCAATTTTAAAAAATGGAAAAAATAAAATAAAATATAGAAAAAAAGAAGAATGTTATATAAATGAAGTTACAGTGTGTGGCCTTTGGGTCTGGATTCTTTTCATGCAGCATAATTCTCTGGAGATTCATCAAAATTGTTCTATGTGAGTATATTCTATAATATATATGTTCCACAGCTGGTTTAACTCTTTATCTGTTGAAGGACATCAGGGCTGATTCCAATTTTCAGCTATTACACATAAAGCTACCATGAACATTTGTGTACAGGCTCCCGTGTGAACTTAAGTTTTCGTTTCTCTGGAATAAAAGGCCAGGAGTGTAATTCCTGGGTTGAACTGTAGTGGCATGTTTAATTTTTTTTTTTTTTTTAAAGAAACTGCCTATAATTTTTTCAGAATGGCCTTTTTTTCCAGAATGGCCTTTTCCACTTCATATCCACACCAGCTATTCATCTCATGTTCCCACATCCTCGCCTGCTCTTGGCGTTATCACTATTTTTCACTTCCGCCGTTCTGATGGGTGTGCAGTTACAGCTGCTGTGTTGCTGTGGTTTTCACCTGCGTTCCTCTGATGGTTACTGGTGCCGAACGTCTTTTCATGTGCTTGTTTCCATCTGTATATCTTTGGCGATGTGTCTCTTCATGTTGTTGCTCATTTTCTGATTGGATTGTTGTGGAATTTTTTTAATTTTTAATTTTATATTGGAGTGTAGTTTGAATTTTTTTTAATCTTAAGTTTTCATACTCTAGATCCGAGTCCCTGGTGAGATATATGGTTTACGAATATTTTCTCCTGGTCTGTAGCTGGTGTTTTCATCCTCTTCAAAGCAGGGGCTCTTGTAGAGCAAATATTTTTAATTTTGATGCGCTCCAGTTTATACATTTTTCCTCCTATGGCTCATGCTTTTGGCATCAAGTCTGAGAACTCTTTCCTGTGCCCTAGATTCTGAAGATTTTCTCCTATTTTTTTTTTCTAGAGCTTTATAGTTGTACAGTTTCCATTTAAGCTTGTTTCACATTTAGAGTTAATGTTTGTATAGGTAAGGTGTGAGGTTTAGTTGAGGTTTTTTTTCTGTCTATGTATGTCA
This sequence comes from Kogia breviceps, assembly GCF_026419965.1. Lineage (NCBI taxonomy): Eukaryota > Metazoa > Chordata > Mammalia > Artiodactyla > Physeteridae > Kogia > Kogia breviceps. The sequence continues at coordinate 3,944,355 of NC_081323.1, read as the reverse complement.
ATTAATCCAGCACCATTTGTTCAAAAGGTTACCCTCCCGCCACCAAATTGCTTTTGAACCTTTGTTAAAATCTGTTGGGCCTATTTGTGTGAGTCTTTTTCTATTTTTTTTTTTAAACATCTTTATTAGAGTATAACTGTTTTACAATAGTGTGTTAGTTTTTCCTTTACAACAAAGTGAATCAGTTATACATATACATATGTTCCCATATCTCTTCCCTCTTGCATCACCCTCTCTCCCACCCTCCCTATCCCACCCCTCTAGGTGGTCACAAAGCACAGAGGTGATCTCCCTGTGCTATGTGGCAGCTTCCCACTAGCTATCTAATTTACATTTGGTAGTGTATATATGTCCCTGCCACTCTCCCACTTCATCACAGCCCACCCTTCCCCCTCCCCATATACTCAAGTCCATGCTCTAGTAAGTCTGTGTTTTATTCCTGTCCTACCACTAATCTCTTCATGACATTTTTTTCCCTTAGAGTCCATATATATGTGTTAGCATACGGTATTTGTTTTTCTCCTTCTGACTTACTTCACTCTGTATGACAGACTCCAGGTCCATCCACCTCATTATAAATAACTCAGTTTCATTTCTTTTTATGGCTGAGTAATATTCCATTGTATATATGTGCCACATCTTCTTTATCCATTCATCTGTTGATGGACACTTAGGTTGCTTCCATGTCCTGGCTATTGTAAATAGAGCTGCAATGAACATTTTGGTACATGAGTCTTTTTGAATTATGGTTTTCTCAGGGTATATGCCCAGTAGTGGGATTGCTGGGTCGTATGGTAGTTCTATTTGTAGTTTTTTAAGGAACCTCCATACTGTTCTCCATAGTGGCTGTATCAATTTACATTCCCACCAGCAGTGCCAGAGGGTTCCCTTTTCTCCACACCCTCTCCAGCATTTATTGTTTCTAGAGTTTTTGATGATGGCCAATCTGACCGGTGTGAGATGATATCTCATTGTAGTTTTGATTTGCATTTCTCTAATGATTAATGATGTTGAGCATTCTTTCATGTGTTTGTTGGCAATCTGTATATCTTCTTTGGAGAAATGTCTATTTAGTTCTTCTGCCCATTTTTGGATTGGGTTGTTTGTTTTTTTGTTATTGAGCTACCTGAGTTGCTTATAAATTTTGGATATTAATCCTTTGTCAGTTGCTTCATTTGCAAATATTTTCTCCCATTCTGAGGGTTGTCTTTTCATCTTGTTTATGGTATCCTTTGCTGTGCAAAAGCTTTTAACTTTCATTAGGTCCCATTTGTTTATTTTTGTTTTTATTTCCATTTCTCTAGGAGGTGGGTCAAAAAGGATCTTGCTGTGATTTATGTCACAGAGTGTTCTGCCTATGTTTTCCTCTAAGAGTTTGATAGTGTCTGGCCTTACATTTAGGTCTTTAACCCATTTTGAGTTTATTTTTGTGTGTGGTGTTAGGGAGTGTTCTAATTTCATACTTTTACAGGTAGCTGTCCAGTTTTCCCAGCACCACTTATTGAAGAGGCTGTCTTTTCTCCACTGTATATCCTTCCCTCCTTTATCAAAGATAAGGTGACCATATGTGTGTGGGTTTATCTCTGGGCTTTCTATCCTGTTCCATTGATCTATATTTCTGTTTTTGTGCCAGTACCATACTGTCTAGATTACTGTAGCCTTGTAGTAGAGTCTGAAGTCAGGGAGCCTGATTCCTCCAGCTCCATTTTTCGTTCTCAAGATTGCTTTGGCTATTTGGGGTCTTTTGTGTTTCCATACAAATTGTGAAATGTTTTGTTCTAGTTCTGTAAAAAATGCCAGTGGTAATTTGATAGGGATTGCATTGAATCTGTAGATTGCTTTGGATAGTAGAGTCATTTTCACAATGTTGATTCTTCCAATCCAAGAACATGGTATATTTCTCCACCTATCTGTATCATCTTTAATTTCTTTCATCAGTGTCTTATAGTTTTCTGCATACAAGTCTTTTGTCTTCTTAGGTAGGTTTATTCCTAGGTATTTTATTCTTTTTGTTGCAATGGTAAATGGGAGTGTTTTTTTAATTTCACTGTCAGATTTTTCATCATTAGTGTATAAGAATGCCAGAGATTTCTGTGCATTAATTTTGTATCCTGCAACTTTACCAAATTCATTGATTAGCTCTAGTAGTTTTCTGGTAGCATCCTTAGGATTCTCTATGTAGAGTATCATGTCATCTGCAAACAGTGACAGCTTTACTTCTTCTTTTCCGATTTGGATTCCTTTTTTTTCTCTGATTGCTGTGGCTAGAACTTCCAAAACTAGGTTGAATAAGAGTGGTGAGAGTGGGCAACCTTGTCTTGTTCCTGATCTTAGTGGAAATGGTTTCAGTTTTTCACCATTGAGAACGATGCTAGCTGTGGGTTTGTCATATATGGCCTTTATTATGTTGAGGAAAGTTCCCTCTATGCCTACTTTCTGCAGGGTTTTTATCATAAATGGGTGTTGAATTTTGTCGAAAGCTTTCTCTGCATCTATTGAGATGATCATATGGTTTTTCTCCTTCAGTTTGTTGATATGGTGTATCACGTTGATTGATTTGCGTATATTGAAGAATCCTTGCATTCCTAGAATAAACCCCACTTGATCATGGTGTATGATCCTTTTGATGTGCTGTTGGATTCTGTTTGCTAGCATTTTGTTGAGGATTTTTGCATCTATGTTCATCAGTGATATTGGCCTGTAGTTTTCTTTCTTTGTGACGTCTTTGTCTGGTTTTGGTATCAGGGTGATGGTGGCCTCATAGAATGAGTTTGGGAGTGTTCCTCCCTCTGCTATCTTTTGGAAGAGTTTGAGAAGGATAGGTTTTAGCTCCTCTCTAAATGTTTGATAGAATTCAACTGTGAAGCCATCTGGTCCTGGGCTTTTGTTTGTTGGAAGATTTTTAATCACAGTTTCAATTTCAGTGCTTGTGATTGGTCTGTTCATATTTTCTCTTTCTTCCTGGTTCAGTCTCGGCAGATTGTGCATTTCTAAGAATTTGTCCATTTCTTCCAGGGTGTCCATTTTATTGGCATACAGTTGCTTGTAGTAATCTCTAATAATCTTTTGTATTTCTGCAGTGTCAGTTGTTACTTCTCCTTTTTCATTTCTAATTCTATTGATTTGAGTCTTCCCCCTTTTATTCTTGATGAGTCTGGCTAATGGTTTATCAATTTTATTTATCTTCTCAAAGAACCAGCTTTTAGTTTTATTGATCTTTGCTATTGTTTCCTTCACTTCTTTTTCATTTATTTCTGATCTGATCTTTATGATTTCTTTCCGTCTGCTAAATTTGGGGTTTTTTTGTTCTTCTTTCTCTAATTGCTTTAAGTGCATAGTTAGGTTGTTTATTCGAGATGTTTCCTGTTTTTTTTTTTTTTTTTGCGGTATGCGGGCCTCTCACTGCTGTGGCCTCTCCCGTTGCGGAGCACAGGCTCCGGACGCGCAGGCCTAGCGGCCATAGCTCACGGCTTAGTTGCTCCGCGGCATGTGGGATCTTCCCGGACCAGGGCACGAACCCGTGACCCCTGCATCGGCAGGCGGATTCTCAACCACTGCGCCACCAGGGAAGCCCGTTTCCTGTTTTTTAAGGTATGATTGTATTGCTATAAACTTCCCTCTTAGAACTGCTTTTGCTGTATCCCATAGGTTTTGGGTCGTCGTGTCTCCATTGTCATTTGTTTCTAAGTATTTTTTGATTTCCTCTTTGATTTCTTCAGTGATCACTTCGTTATTAAGTAGTGTATTGTTTAGCTTCCATGTGTTTGTATTTTTAACAGATCTTTTCCTGTAATTGATATCTAGTCTCATAGCATTGTGGTCGGAAAAGATACTTGATACGATTTCAGTTTTCTTAAATTTGCCAAGGCTAGATTTGTGACCCAATATATGATCGATCCTGGAGAATGTTCCATGAGCACTTGAGAAAAATGTGTATTCTGTTGTTTTTGGATGGAATGTCCTATAAATATCAATTAAGTCCATCTTGTGTAATGTATCATTTAAAGCTTGTGTTTCCTTATTTATTTTCATTTTGGATGATCTGTCCATTGGTGAAAGTGGGGTGTTAAAGTTCCCTACTATAATTGTGTTACTGTCGATTTCCCCTTTTAAGGCTGTTAGTATTTGCCTTATGTATTGAGGTGCTCCTATGTTGGGTGCATAAATATTTACAATTGTTATATCTTCTTCTTGGATTGATCCCTTGATCATTATGTAGTGTCCTTCTTTGTCTCTTGTAATAGTCTTATTTTAAAGTCTATTTTGTCTGATATGAGAATTGCTACTCCAGCTTTCTTCTGATTTCCATTTGCATGGAATATCTTTTTCCATCCCTTTACTTTCAGTCTGTATGTGTCCCTAGGTTTGAAGTGGGTCTCTTGTAGACAACATATATATGGGTCTTGTTTTTGTATCCATTCAGCCAGTCTGTGTCTTTTGGTGGGAGCATTTAATCCATTTACATTTAAGGTAATTATCGATATGTATGTTCCTATTACCATTTACTTAATTGTTTCGGGTTGTTCTTGTAGGTCTTTTCCTTCTCTTGTGTTTCTTGCCTAGAGAAGTTCCTTTAGGATTTGTTGTAGAGCTGGTTTGGTGGTGCTGAACTCTCTCAGCTTTTGCTTGTCTGTAAAGGTTTTAATTTCTCCATCAAATCTGAATGAGATCCTTGCTGGGTAGAGTAATCTTGGTTGTAGGTTTTTTTCCTTCATCACTTTAAATATGTCCTGCCACTCCCTTCTGGCTTGTAGAGTTTCTGCTGAAAGATCAGCTGTTAACCTTATGGGGATTCCCTTGTGTGTTATTTGTTGTTTTTCCCTTGCTGCTTTTAATATGTTTTCTTTGTATTTAATTTTTGACAGTTTGATTATTATGTGTCTTGGTGTGTTTCTCCTTGGGTTTATCCTGTATGGGACTCTCTGTGCTTCCTGGACTTGATTGACTATTTCCTCTCCTATATTAGGGAAGTTTTCAACTATAATCTCTTCAAATATTTTCTCAGTCCCTTTCTTTTTCTCTTCTTCTTCTGGGACCCCTATAATTTGAATGTTGGTGCATTTAATGTTGTCCCAGAGGTCTCTGAGACTGTCCTCAGTTCTTTTCATTCTTTTTTCTTTCTTCTGCTCTGCGGTAGTTATTTCCACTATTTTATCTTCCAGGTCACTTATCCGTCCTTCTGCCTCAGTTATTCTGCTATTGATCCCATCTAGAGTATTTTTCATTTCATTTGTTGTGTTGCTTATCGTTGCTTGCTTCCTCTTTATTTCTTCTAGATCCTTGTTAACTGTTTCTTGCAATTTGTCTATTCTATTTCCAAGATTTTGAATCATCTTTACTATCATTATTCTGAATTCTTTTTCGGGTAGACTGCCTCTTTCCTCTTCATTTGTTAGGTCTGGTGTCTTTTCATCTTGCTCCTTCATCTGTTGTGTGTTTTTCTGTCTTCTCATTTCGCTTATCTTACTGTGTTTGGGGTCTCCTTTTTGCATGCTGCAGGTTCGTAGTTCCCGTTGTTTTTGGTGGCTGTCCCCAGTGGCTAAGGTTGGTTCAGTGGGTTGAGTAGGTTCTCTGGTTGGGGGTCTAGTGCCTCTGTTCTGGTGGATGAGGCTGGATCTTGTCTTTCTGGTGGGCAGGTCCACGTCTGGTGGTGTGTTTGGGGATGTTGGTAGCCTTATTATGATTTTAGGCAGCCTCTCTGCTAATGGATGGGGCTGTAGACCTGTCTTGCTCTTTGTTGGGCATAGGGTGTCCAGTACTGTTCGTTGCTGGTCCTTGAGTGAAGCTGGGTCTTGGTGTTGAGATGGAGATCTCTGGGAGATTTTCGCTGTCCGATATTACGTGGAGCTGGGAGGTCTCTTGTGGACTAGTGTCTTGAGGTTGGTTCTCCCACCTCAGAGACACAGGCCTGGTGCCTGGCTGGGGCACCAAGAGCCTTTAATCCACATGGCTCAAAATAAAAGGGAAAAAAAATAGAAAGGAAAGAAAAGGAAGGAAGGAAGGAAGGAGGGAGGGAGGGAAGGAAGGAGGAAAGCAAGAAAGGAAGGAAGGAAGGTGGAGAGGAGGAAAGGGAGGAAGGAAGAGAGGAGGGGAGGAAGGAAGGGAGGAAAGAAGGGGGAAGGAAGGAAGAAGGGAGGGAAGGAGGGAAGAAAGGAAGGAAGAAAGGAAGAAAGAAAGGGAGAAGACAAAGTAGAATAAAGTATAGTTATTAAAATAAAAAATAATTATTAAGAAGAAAAATTTATATTAAAAAAAAAAAAACAGAAAAACGGGTCTGTCTAACCCTAGGACAAATGGTGAAAGCAAAGCTATACAGACAAAGTCTCACACAGCAGCACACACATACACACTCACAAAAAGAAAGAAAGGGGAAAATAATAGTATCTCTTGCTCCCAAAGTCCACCTCCTCAACGTGGGATGATTTGTTGTCTATTCAGGTTTTCCACAGATGCAGGGCACTTCAAGTTAATTGTGGAGCTTAAATCCGCCGCTTCTTAGGCTGCTGGGAGAGACCTCCCCCTCTCCTCTCTGTTCGCACAGCTCCTGGGGTTCAGCTTTGGACTTTGTCCCGCCTCTGCGTGTAGGTCGTCTGAGGGCGTCTGCCCTTTGCTCAGAGAGGACGGGGTTAAAGGAGCAGCTGATTGGGGGGCTCCGGCTCACTCAGACCAGGGGGAGGGAGGGGCATGGGGGCGGGGCGAGTCCGCGACGTCAGAGGCCGGCGTGACGCTGCACCGGCCCGAGGGGCGCCGCGCGTTCTCCCGGGGAAGCTGTCCCTGGATCCCGGGACCCCGGCAGTGGCGGACCGTACGGGCTCCCGGGAGGGCCGGTGTGGAGACTGAGCTGTGCTCGCACACAGGCCTCTTGGTGGCGGCAGCAGCAACCCTAGCGTCCCACACCCGTCTCTACTGTCTGTGCCGACAGCCGCGGCTCGCGCCCGTCTCTGGAGCTCCTTTACGGGGTGCCCTTAATCCCCTCTCCTCGCGCCCGAGGAAGCAAAGAGGCAAGAAAAAGTCTCGTCTGTTCGGCAGCTCTGCGCCCGTTTCTGGGGCTCCTTTAAGCGGCGCGCTTAATCCCTTCTCCTCGCGCCCAGGAAGCAAAGAGGGAAGAAAAGGTCTCTTGCCTCTTCGGCAGCTCCGGACTCTCCCGAACTCCCTCCCGGCCAGCCGTGGCGCACTAACCCCTTCAGGCTGTGTTCGGGCCGCCAACCCCAGACCTTTCCCTGTGATCCGACTGAAGCCCGAGCCTCAGCTCCCGGCCCCGCCCGCCCCGGCGGGTGACAGACGAGCCTCTCGGGCTGGTGAGCGCCGGTCGGTACAGATCCTCTGCGGGAATCTCTGGGCTTTGCCCTCCGCACCCTGTGGCTGCGCTCTCCTCCGCGGCTCCGGAGCTTCCGCCTCCGCCACCCGCAGTCTCCGCCCGCGAAGGGGCTTCTAGTGTGGGGGAGTCTTTCCTCCTTCACGGCTCCCTCCCACTGGTGTAGGTCCCGTCCCTATTCTTTGTCTCTGTTTATTCTCTTTTCTTTTGCCCTACCCGGGTACGTGGGGAGTTTCTTGCCTTTTGGGAGGTCTGAGGTCTTCTGCCAGCGTTCGGTGGGTGTTCTATAGGAGAAGTTCCACGTGTAGATGTATTTCTGATGTCTCTGTGATGAGGAAGGTGATCTCCGTGTCTTACTCCTCCGCCATCTTTAAGCCGTCCTCTTTTTCTATTTTTAAAAACAGTTCTGTTCAATTGATCTATGTATCTGTTCCTCTGCTGATATGACACTGTCTTCATTACTGTAGCTCTGTAATAAGTTTTCAAATTTATTGAAAATTTAGACTGATGCCTCCCATTTTATTATGCTTTTTCAAAACTGATTTATTCTAGTTCCTTTTCCTTTCTCTATAAATAAATTTTCGAATAATCTTGTATATGCCCACCAAAAAAACTTACTGGGATTTTGATAGGAATTGAATTAAACCTGTAGATCAATCTGGGGAGAATTGACATCTTTACTATGTTCAGGCTTCTAATCCATGAACACAATCTATCTCTTATTTATTTAGATTTTCTTTGAGTTTTTCATCAGTGTTTTGTAAATAGGTTCTGGGTATGTTTTGTTAGTTTTACACTTAAGTATTTCAATTTCTTGAGTGATTATAAATGGTATTGCCTTTAAAATTTGGGTTTCCAACTGTTCATTGCTAGTATATATAAGTAGGATTGATTTTTGTATCTCATGACTTTGCTGAACTTGCCTATTAGTTCTAGAAAAAAAATTGTTTTCCTTGCGATTTTCTACGTAGACAATCATGTCATCTGCAACTAGGGACAGTTTTATTTCCTCCTCTCTTGTCTGTATGTCCTTTATTGCCTTTCTTGTTTTGTTGCACTGGCTGGAATTTGCATATCTATGTTACATGAGAAGGGCTGGGTTGCATCTCTGTCTCATTCCTGATCTTTGAGAGGAAGTATTCAGTTTTCTGCCGTTAAGGGTAACGTTTTTAGATGCACTTCATCAAGTCGAGAAGCTTTCCCTCTATTTCTATTTTCGTTTCTTTTTTTAAAAAAAATTAATTGATTATTTATTTATTTTATTTATTTATTTTGGCTGTGTTGGGTCTCAGTTGCGGCACGCGGGATCTTTCGTGTGGGGCACGGGCTTCTCTCTAGTTGCGGCACACGGGCTCCAGAGCGCGTGGGCTCTGTAGTTTGCAGCATGCAGGCTCTCTAGTTGAGGCGCATGAGCTCAGTAGTAGTGACGTGGGTTTAGTTTCCCTGCGGCATGTGGGATCTTACTTCCCTGACCAGGGATTGAACCTGTGTCCCCTGCATTGTAAGGCAGATTCTTTACCGCTGGACCACCAGGCAAGTCCCTATTTCTATTTTCTGAGAGATTTTATCATGAATGGGTGTTGACTTTTATCAAGAGCTTTTTCTCCAGCAATTGATATAATCATGTGATTTTTTTTCTTTGCTCTGTAAATATGGTGGATTACACTGTTGCAGCCCTGGGGCCCTGGGTCATGATGTGTAATTTTTTCTATATTGTAGAATCTATTTGCTGATATTTTGTGAAGGATTTTGCATCTATATTCATGAAGAGATAGTGCTCTGTAGTTTTTCTGTTTTTTTGCTTGTTTGTTTTTTCGGACTGTCTTTGTTTGGTTTTGGTGTTACAGTAATTCCTAGTTTCATGAAATTAATGGGGAAATGCTGCCTCCTCTTCTGTTTTCTGGAAGAAGTTTTGTAGAACTGGTGTTAATTTTTCTTTAAACTCTAGGCAGAATTCTTCAGGTCCATTAGGACCTGAAGACTGCTTTTTGGGGCGTTTTAAAATTATAAATTTGGGGCTTTCCTGGTGGCGCAGTGGTTGAGAGTCCGCCTGCCGAAGCAGGGGACACGGGTTCGTGACCCGGTCCAGAAGATCCCAAATGCCGCATAGCGGCTGGGCCCGTGAGCCCTGGCCGCTGAGCCTGGGCGTCCGGAGCCTGTGCTCCTCAGCGGGAGAGGCCACAACAGTGAGAGGCCCGCATACCGCAAAAGAAAAAAAAAATTATAAATTTTGTCTGCTTAATAGTTACATTGCTATTCAAATGATCTGTTTTGTATCTGGTGAATTTTGCTAATTTGTGCTTTTTGAGAAGTTGGTCCATTTTATTTAAGTTATCGAATGTATATGGATAGAGTTATTCATGGTATCCCTGTGCTGTCCTTTTGATACTTACAGGGTCGGTCATGATATTCTGTTTCATTCCTGATGTTGGTAATTTGTGTCTTCTCTCCTTTTTCCTTTCTAAATCTTTGTAGAGATTCTAAAGATCAGTTTTATTTATTTATTTAAAAAAATGTATTTTATTGAAGTATACTTGATTTACAATGTTTTGTTAAGTTCTGCTGTACAGCAGTGATTCAGTTATACATATATATATTCTTTTTCATATTCTTTTCCATTATGGTTTATTATAGGATATTGAATATAGTTCCCTGTGCTATACAGTAGGACCTTGTTTATCCATTCTGTATATAATAGGTTGCATAAAGATCAATTTTCTTGATATTATTAAAGAACACTCTTCTTTCTTTCACTGACTTTATTATTTTTCTGTTCCAATTTAATTGATTTCTTTCCTTTTCCTTATTATTTCCTTCCTTCTGCTTACTTTGGGTTTACTATGCTTTTCTTTTACTGGTTATGGAGGTAGGAGCTTGGATTATTGATTTGAGACTGTCTTTTCTAGAACAAGCATTTAATGCTATAAATTCCCTCTCAGCAGAGCCTTAGCTGTGTCCAACAAATTCTGAGATGTTCCATTATCATTTTCATTCATTCTCTGTATTTTGGGGCTCCTTGACACTTCCTCTTGACCTGTGCGTTATTTAGTAGTTTGCTCTTTAGTTTCCAAGTGTTTGAAGATTTTTTTTTTTGTGTGTGTGTGGTACGCGGGCCTCTCACTGTTGTGGCCTCTCACTATCGCGGCCTCTCCCGTTGCGGAGCACAGGCTCCGGACGCGCAGGCCCACCGGCCATGGCTCACGGGCCCAGCCGCTCCGTGGCATGTGGGATCCTCCCGGACCAGGGCACAAGCCCATGTCCCCTGCATCGGCAGGCAGACTCTCAACCCCTGCGCCACCAGGGAAGCCCTTGAAGATTTTTCTGTTATTGATTTCCAGTTTGATTCTATTATGGTCAGAGAACGCTCTCTGTATGATTTCAATTCTTTAAATTTGCTGAGATTTGTTTTATGAGATATGAGCTATGTTGGTGTAGCAATCTGGGTCCAATCAGGAATCGGAAGCTATGTAGTAAGTTCAACAAGAGAAATTTAAAATAAGAATTATTAACTCTAAAGAGTGACTACTGTAGGACGTAAGAGAACTCTCCACAGTATTCTAGGATTAAGAGGAAGGGCAGACTTGGAAGATAATCAGACCTGATTGGAGAAGCTGTGATTTGGCCGCCAGATAGCAGAAGAATTGGCTGGTTTAGCCAGACTGGAGGTTGTCTGTCTGGAATTGCTGGGCAAACAACAGGGAATGTTCTGGAGTGCCTGGAGGTCAGGAGGCGTGTCACTGACCACAGGAGACATGTGTGTGCGTTGGGACTCTGGACAGAAGTGGGGACAGATGCCTTTGGAATGCACGGGCTGCATGGCTGGGTTGTGGAGTGGCCCTCTGTGGCCACGTGGCCACTGGTGGGCTGTGTGCCGGCTGCATGGCGTTGCAGAAGGAGCTTCACAGCTGTGTGGACCCTCTGGGCCACAGGCAGGCTCCGTGAAGTCTAGGTAAGACCTTTGGTTTCTGGGGGGCGGTGGGGGGCGGGCGCGGCAGACAGGGCAGCGCCAGGCTGAGGCCGCCAGTTTGCACAGGGAGTATGTTGGGGCCGTCGGCAGGGGTAGGACTGGAGTACACCCCCTCACACCCATCCCACCGCCCGTCTCCCTGGCTTCTGCTGGGAATTGCAGGAAGCCTCTCCCTCCCAAAGTGTCCTTCCCACATCCTCTATGGGGAAAACTGAGCATTGTACCCACTCTGAAGGTGAAAAGCCTAACTGAATTGCATTGTTTATTATACAGCGTATGTTGAAGGGTGTGTTTGGAGCTAAGAGGTAATAAACTGATAACTGCCACAGTCTATCCCCTTGGCCGCTCAGCTCCTGCGTGTAGCCTTTTACACACGTTGGAACTTCCTTAGAACAACAAAACAGCTGTGTGTTTCCACCCAGCCAGATACATCTCTCCTTACAAATGAAGACGTTCTCACTCTTCTTCACAGTGAGAAGCCCCAGTCATTGTATCCGCCATGGGCTCTGTTAATGGTCCCTCAGATCTAGTCCATGACTCACTGACTATTCTGTTCTCTCAAGACTAAGGTGCAAAATTAACCCCCAATAACTCATGTAGAAGTTTAAACATATGAAGAAGGAGAGGGAAGTAGAGAATGACTGGTACGTGTCAATAACTCATTCCTGGAACGTGCATAGCATCGCACACAAAGCCCTCCCAGTCCTTGCTTCTGGAAGTGGACACAGGTTCTAGTTCATATCTATGACTTTCTCCTTCCCTTGCCCTCAGGGCAGAACCTCAGCTGCTCTGGGTTCTTTACCTCTTGGAGTATCTAGTAATCCCTGGAAGGTTTGAGTATTTATTTTCTTCCCCAAATCACAGTCACGTAGGTCCCTTTGGGGAAGGCTGTAGGAAGATTGACAGTGTGTCTTTGTGGCAATAGTACAGGGACCTTTATCAAGGGGATCTGGGCTTCCCTTCAATCGGGGGCCTCTGACTTAGGTCTCAAAACTGGATGAAGGGCTGTGATTTTTTTTTTCTTCTTTTTGGTGACTCAGGTTGGGTTACTAGTGGCCATGTAGAGTTTCTCGTTATGTAGAGCAAGCCATATCCTAGTGGGGTGACCTCTTAATTTACCCCTAGGGACGCCATGGTCAATTAGCGACAGCTAAAGATCTCTGCGACCCAAAGAATTCTGACCCCTGGTGCCTTCCTATCGCCCTGTGTTCGATGTGCCCACTTTCCCTTTGACGATTACATGTTGCCTCTTGGCCTCTGCTCTCCCAGGACTCCCGCAGAAATCAGGGGGCCCATCTCAAGGCCAGCATCCCTTAGTCATACTTGGCCTGAAAAAAGAGCAACCACAGAGGTTTTCGGGGGTGCGAGTGTCCCTCACTAAAGTATTTCTCAATGCCCTAGGGAGGAGAGGGCCTTCTGGGTCTTCTTGAGAATTGTAGTTGAGGCGTTGGTGGGTGGGTCTGAATGTTGGGCGTGGTACTTCCAGGCCAGCCTTCCTAGTTATCTGAGCCTTTGAATTCTCACCTCCACATCAGGCCAGAGAAGCGCTGGCATGTTAACCTCATTAAATCTAGGTCACTACTGGGTCCAGGTTTCAGTGACCCAACCAAGTGAGCTGTGAAAACCACATCTCGTCGCTCAACTAATACACTGAATTGAGACTGTCTAATAAGCACCCCTATCAATAAATGTGGCCCGATTGCTGGTGTTCTTTTCTGCCCTTTCCGGTATGACGCCCTTAGAAGCCATTCCCGCACATGCGTTCCCTGGTGATATATCTTCCTGAGGACCTACAGCTCTTTTGGTGGATAAGCTATTCCCTCTTGAGGCAGAGCCTGTACCTGTCCCCTGAATCAGGCTGACACTTGGCTCTAGTTACGGGTCTAACGGCAAAAGTGGGGGGCTTGTGGTGGGTTCTGAGAAAAGGGAGCATCCCCTTTCAAAGTATCTACCCCAAGTGAGGGTCTCACGGGGTTTCTGAGCTGAGGAAGACTGGTCTTCCTGGAACCTGGAGGAAAAGCCACTGCTGAGCCACTGCTGGTCAGAGAAGCTCAGAATGACTTGGAGGTCAGTGCTGTCAGTTTCTCCAGATCCGATAAGATGTCCTTATTCCAAGTTTCAGGCTCTCATTCGTACACGATTAATGCCCTCATTTTCACCTGAGAAACTTGGTGAGACCATGAATTCAACTGCCATTTAAATGCAGCAACTTTGCACCATTAAATTTTGTGTTTGATTTTCAGCCGTGTCAGCCCTGTGGCTACGAGAAATAAGAAATACTTTCAGGGCTGTCCTGGAAGCTGTGTCTGATTCTCAGATCGTGGCTTGAGGTGAGAGTTAATGGACCTGGGTTTGTCATTTTCTCTCTAAGTGCGCAAGGGCCCTCAAAAAAATAAATTAATCTCACGCCACATCCCTGAGTGTCATCGTTACTGCCAGGCAGCTTGTGTTCCCAAGGCACGCGCTCCCATTGGCACTTTACCACGATAAGCCACGGGTGACGGCTTGATGAATTGCAATGCCGCTGCACGTCATGGGTGGCCAGCGTCCCGTTTCTCACTGGCAAGGATCTCAGCATCACATGCAAGTCCGAGGGGATGGCTGAATCAGTCCCCAGATCCCACACTCACCGATCTATCTCTTGGGATCCCTCCCGTTACTAATTCTGTAGTATTTGTATCTAATCAGGAGATAGAAATCACACAGTCAGTTACACTGGGGAAGTTTAGGATAAGACTGATTAACCGCAATAAAAGAGTGACTATAAGACATAAGAACATTCTGTAGGGTCCCTAGGATTGAGAGAGACTGCCCAAGAAAGGGCAAACTCCGAAGGGCTTCAGACTTCATTGGAGAATCTGTGGTTTAGTCACCGAATAGCAGGGAGGGTGGCTGGGTTAGCCAGACTGGAGCTGGTCTGGAGTCGCTGGGCACACAATGGGCAAAGCCTCTGGAGTGGGGGCAGGAAGCAGGTAACGGACAGCAGGGGACGTGGGCATATGCATTGGGAGTCCGGATGCCAGTGGGGATGGAAGCCTTCCAAGCTCATGGGCTGCGTGGAGGGAAGTTGGGCTTGCAAAGGGAGCGACCCGTCCATGTGGGCCTCCAGCCACAGACAGGATGTGCCTTGGCTGCACAGGGCCCTAGTTTCACTGTCAAGAAAGCTGCAGCCACATCCTCTCCAACCCGAGGCTCTATGGCTGCAGAGAGATCACATCTGTGGCCTGTGGTTGGGCGGGCTCTGTTGGATATCCTCGGATTAATTATGTGGTTGTTTTATGTATTACATGATGGATTCATAACTCATCCTAGTTTATTGGCGTCACTGCTTTACCACCAGCTGAAGTGAAATGTAAAAACTACCTCTCTTACCTTCTCCCACTTACAATTGTCTTAAATATTTCTCTAAATACATTAGACAGTGTTTTTGTTTTAACCGTCAAACATCATTTAGAAAATTCAAAAGGAAATATTGTATTTACCTATATTTTTACTCTTTCCATCATTCTTTTTCCTTCTTGAGGTTCCAAGTGTCCTTCTGTTATTATTAATATTTTTTACAACAATGGATTACACCATTAATTTATGATGACTTCTTATTTTACTTTTTATTTAAAAAAATTTTTTGGCTGCGCCTCGTGGCTTGTGGGATCTTAGTTCCCTGACCAGGGATTGAACCTGCGTCCTCGGCAGTGAAAGTGTAGAGTCCTAACCACTGGACAGCCAGGGAAATTCCCCCTCCTTCTTTTATTATTTCCTTTCTATGTAGAGAACTTCCTTTAGCCATTCCTGCTGGTGACAAATTTTCTGTTTTGTTTTGTTTTGTTTTAAATTTGAGAATGCCTTGATTTCCCCTTCATTCAAGAAGAATCTTTTTGCCAGATATAGAATTTGCAGTTGACAGGTCTTTAAGCCCTTGAAAAATGTTGTGCTACTTCTTTCTGGTCCCAGGTTTTGGATGGGAAACCTGCTGGCATTAGGGTTTGTTTTTCCTATAGGAAGGGTATCTTTTGTCTTTCACTGCTTTGAAGAATTTTTTCTTTGTCTTAAGAGTTCAGGAGTTTGACTATGATGTGTTTTGGTGAGGATTTCTTTGGTTTTATCCTGTTTGGGGTTCACTAGCATACTGATTCCATGGGTTTATGTCTTTTGCCAAATTTAAGTTTTCAGCCATATTTCGTGGAGTATTGTTTTATCCCAGTCCTTTTTCTCCTCTCCTTCCAGGACCCAGATGATGTGAATATTATACCTTTTGTTAATCTCACAGGTCCCTGAGGCTCTGCTCATTTTTTTTTTCAGCCTATTTTGTCTCTGTTGTTCACACTGGGAAATTTCTATTGTTCTATTTTCAAGTTCACGGGTTCTTTTTCCTGTCCCTTCCATTCTGCTGTTGAGTACATCCACTGAGTTTTTAAAATTTTGGTTATAGTATTTTTCATTTCTAAAATTTCCATTTGGTTGTTCTTTTACTTTGGATTTCTTTGCTGAGACTATTTTTATTTGTTTCAAGCATATTTGTAAGTATTCATGGAGACAATTTTATGATGTCTGCTCTAAAATCTTGGTCAGATAATCCCAACACCTCTTGCATCTTGGTGTTGGTATCTACGAATTATCTTTTTTCATTCAGTTTGACACCTTCCTGGTATGAGAAGTGAGTTGTTTGTTGTTTTTTCATTTTTTTTTTTTTTTTTTTTTGGCCGTGCTGCAAGATCATAGTTCCCCGACCAGGGTTTGAACCCACGTCCCCTGCAGTGGAAGCTCGGAGTCTTAACCACTGGACCGCCAGGGAGGTCCCAAGTGGGTTTTGACTGAAACTTGAACACTTTGGGTACTATGTTATGAGAGTCTGGATGGATTAAACCTTCTGTTTTTCTTGGCTTCCTTTGATGCAGCTCAGCAGGGGAAGAGGGTGGGAAGTTCAGGTTGCCCACTCGGTCTCTGTTGAACCCAAGGGGGAGCTCCTCATCACCGGTCCCTGTGGTGGTAGTTCTGGCTCCCCACTCGGCCATCACTGGTATCTCCGGGGGAAATAGGGTGCCTGCTTGTTGCTCCTCAAGTGGCTTCCACTGACCCCATGGACAAGAGTGGCCTCATTGCTGTTGGGTGGTGGTGAACATGCTGGTGCTTCATGCAGCCTCATCAGACACCACCCAGCACGGAGGGAAGTGAATAAACGAACTGCGGCATGCACACACACACACGTGCGCATGCACACACACACACACACACACACACACACTCGGAAGTACTACGCAGCAGCAAAAGGAATGAACTGCTGAAGCATGCAACAAACAGATTACCCCTCCCCACCCCCATGTCTTCAAGATGGCATCTGGCGTTCCACTCGGTCCTCTCGGGGGCTCTCGTTACAGAGCTATTCCTCCTTCTAGGTGTCCCTTCCCAGCACTCTGCGAGCTGCAAGCCAGACCCCACAGGCCACGGGAGGACCTGTCGGGGCTCAGGACAGCTCAGCCCGAGGGGGGGGTCAGTCTGTGCAGGACCTGGCCTTGCTCCAGCCATGTCCTTACAGCGCTTCTAGGTGGGTGTGGGGGACAGCCCTGGTGTTGCCATGACTTACACCTCCTCCTTTCTTGCTTGAAACCTGACCTTCCTGTTTGCCTTCCTCCTCTGGCAGGTACCCTCCTCATCATCTCTCAAGACTATGAAAATAGCAGCATTTTCTTTCATTTCCTCTATTAGTGTCATGTGGATGCTCTAACAAAGTCCCACAAACTGGGAGGCTAAAACAACAGAAATGGACTCTCTCACATTTTTGGAGGCTCTAAGTCCAAAATCCCAGTGTAGGCAGAGCTATGCTCCCTCTGAAGGCTCCGGGGAAGGATCCTTCCTGCATTTTCCAGCTTCTGGTGGCTCCAGGTCTTCCTTGGCTTGTGGCTGCATCCCTCCCATCTCCGCCTCTGTGGTCACATGGGTCTTTGCATGGCCGTCTCTCTTGTACGTCCGTGTCCTCTCTCTTCCTATAAGGACACTGGTCGTTGGATTAAAAACCCTCCTAAATCTGGTATGCTCTCTTCTTGAGATCCTTAATTTAATGACCTCTGCAAAGACCCTAACTGCAAATACGGTCACATTCACAGGGAGTAGGGATTAGGACATAGACCTATGCTTTTGGGGGACACGATTCAACCCACTACACTTCCCTTACGTCACAGCCTCCTTCCACCTCTGAGCAGCTACTCCTGTAGCTCTGCTGTGGCCCTGTTACGAGGGGGCATCTGCAAGAGAAGTCCCGACACACGTCTTGCCTTGGAGCCTGAAGCATTAAGCAAAGAGAGAAGGTGATTCCGAAAAACCTTTCACTCTCAACAATAATATCTGCTCTCAAGATTTCGGTCTGCCCAGGAGTCCTACTTTGCATGCTGGCAGCTGAATCTTCTCTCGTTCTTTGTGTCTCTCTTCCTTCTTTAGGAAGGGATGTACCTCCCCGACCGTTTGACCCTGAGCATATCTCTCCAGCTGTCAGCGCCTGCTTCCCCTCGTTGGGAGAGTAACAGCGCCTATGTGATGGGGTCGCTGTGTGGGTTAGATGACTTGTGTATGTCGAGCCTTCGGCACAGTGACACATGGCACGTGGGAGGCGCTATGTGAGGCTCAGCCACGTCTGCTCTGAACCTGTAAAAATTCTCGGTTTCTCTTTGGGCAGATAACTGCCTCGGGCTGACCAAGGTGAAACTGATTAACTTAGAAAAGGAAAAAAGAGAAGCATATGAATACTTTTCTGGCAACTGCTCCCATTTTGCTCCCATGCTGTGATAAGTGCTTGTAGATGGTGTCCGTTTAATCCTCCTTGATTCCACCCCTTACCCCCATTTTACAAATGAGAATCTGAAGTTAAAAGAACTTGCAGAAGCCACACGGGGGTAAGTGGTCAAACAGGAAGGTGAACCAGGAGGGGGTTTCCTTCTTCAACCGAGGCCCCAGGGATGGCGGGCCAGAGACAGAGTCCCCCCTGCCTCCCATTTGCCGAAGCCGCCCTGACATCAGGCTCTTCCCTCCAAACATCTGAAACCTATCGACCGTCTACAGGGAAGTCCTGTAATTTGTGTATGAAAATTAGGCCATCGCCCGGGATGCTCTTCTGCATCCACTCGCACAAGCCTTCTGCACGGCGTGTTTGTTTGTAAACTCTGGCCCGTTCCCTCATCTCGCTTTGTTCAAGCAAATCAAGCGGAATGAACCTGGGTGAAGTAGTGGTGAGGACCAACGCGTGTTTGGGCCTGTCAGGTCCTGGAGCTGCTTTCGGGGAGGTGATTCCCTGAACTAGGTAGTGCCCCTCTCAGGGACCCTTCCAGACCCTTGAGAATTCGACAGAAGTCAGAGATGCTCTCGCTTTCCAGGAAAATTCACCCATGCACGTAATTTAAGTTGTAATTTCACTTTGCAGCCTGGCAGGCCTGATGCACAAGTGAGGCGAGTTTAATCGGGGGCGGGGGGGTGAGGGCTGGCGGAGGTGGGGCGGCGGTGTTACCCCAGGGACCGGGGACGATAGGAACCATAACTGGGACCGGGGGATGTCGCCTGGCAAAAATGTGGCCTTGAGTAGAGGGACAGAGCAGCCTCCGAACCAGCCCTGGCCTGACTCTCTTCCCTCCTCACTCGGACCTGCGGGTGTAGACACCACAGGACAGGAGGCTACACCCTGGGGACATAGGGCGGAGGGAGGAAGATGGGATCTGTCTGGAGGGTCTAGCCTGAAGGTATCCCGGGTCAAGATCTTAAATTAGAGGCATGTTGCCCCAAAGTATGGGACCAACCACACCGCTCAGGTGTGCTAGATCGTATGATAGATACACAGCTTAAAAGATTAATCATTATACATGTATTTTCATCATTCTTAGAAAACATAGGAATCTTCTTTCTTTTGGTAATGACATAGCCCTCCTCCCTTTTCCCCTCCAGTTATTACAAGTATTTATTTTGTTGTTGTTTTTTTAACTCTGAGAGGCAAAACATGGCATTTGGTATATACTTTGTTTGCATTTCTTAGCCAGTGAGAATAAATGTCTTTTCACATATGTCTTTTTTTAAAAAAAATTGTTTTGATTTTTTAAAAATTTTAAAGATTAACAGACAATTGTTAGAGTGGTTTAGGTTTATAGAAAACTGAGGGGAAGGTACAGAGAGTTCCCATATACCACTTACCTACACCCCTCATACAGTCTCCTGTGTTATTAATGTCTTACATTTAGAGTGGTACTTTTTTTTAAATTGAAGTATAATTGTTTTACAATATTGTGTTAGTTTTAGGTGTACAGCAAAGTGATTCATAGATATGTACATATATTATTTTCCATCATAGGTTATTACAAGGTACTGAATACAGTTCCCTGTGCTCTACAGTAGGTCCTTGTTGATTATCTATTTTGTATATAGTAGTTTGTAGCTGTTAATCCCAAACTCCTAATTTATCCCTCCCCCACCTCCTTTCCCCTTTGGTAACCATAAGTTTGTTTCCTGTGTCTGTGAGTCTTTCTGTTTTGTATATAGATTCATTTGTATTCTTTTTTAGATTCCACATGTAAGCGATATCATATGGTATTTGTCTTTCTGACTTAATTCACTTAAAATAATAATCTCTAGGTCTATCCATGTTGCTGCAAATGGCATTATTTCATTCCTTTTTTATGGCTGAGTAATATTCCATTGTATATATGCGCCACATCTTCCTTATCCACTCATCTGTTGGTGGACATTTAGGTTGCTTCCATGTCTTGGCTGTTGTAAATAATGCTGCTATGAACATTGGGGTGCATGTATCTTTTCGAATTAGAGCTTTTGTCTTTCCTGGATATATGCCCAGGAGTGGGATTGCTGGATCACATGGTAACTGTATTTTTAGTTTTTTAAGGAACCTCCACACTGTTTTCCATAGTGGATGCACCAATTTACATTCCCACCAACAGTGTAGGAGGGTTCCCTTTTCTTAGTGTGGTACTTTTGTTATAATTGATGAGCCCTGGAAACCACCGATCTTACTGTTTTCCATAGTTTTGTCTTTTCCAGAATGTTATATAGTTGGAATCATACAGTATGCAGCCTTTTCAGATTGGCTTCTTTCACTTAATAATATGCATTTAAGTGTCTTCCATGTTTTTTCATGACTTGATAGCCCAAGTCTTTTAAGTCATTAAAATTAAATTTTAATTAAAGTCATTTCTTTTTAATGCTGAATAGTATTCCACTGTCTGGATGTACCATGGTTTTAAAAAATTTTTTAAATAAATTTATTTATTCGTTTATTTATTTTTGGCTGCTTTGGGTCTTTGTTGCTGAGCGCAGGCTTCCTCCAGTTGTGGCGAGCAGGGGCTACTCTTCGTTGTGGCACACGGGCTCAGTAGTTGTGGCACGCAAGCCTAGTAGTTGTGGTTCTCAGGCTCAGTAGTTGTGGCACATGAGCTTAGTTGCTCCGCGGCACGTGGGATCTTCCTGGACCAGGGCTAGAACCCGCTTCCCCTGCATCGGCAGGCGGATTCCCAACCATTGCGCCACCAGGGAAGTTCACCATGGTTTATTTATTCACCCACCTACTGAAGCACATCTTGGTTGCTTCTAAGTTTTAACAATTATGAATAAAGCTGATGTAAACAGGTTTGCAGGCTTTTGTATGAAAATAAATTTTTGGATAATTGGGTAATGATATAGACCCCCCTTTTTTAATTTTTAAAAGTTGTAAAATATGCATAACATAACATTGATCATTTCAACCGTTTTTGAGTGCAGTTCAGTGGCGCTAAGTACATTCACATTCTTATGCACATAGTTCCCTTTTAACGTAATGCTGGTCCAGGTACCCAGGGGTGGGGAGGAAGCAAGTGGTCCCACACACGGCACGGCGGTTGACAGGCATGCAGGACAGACTGAAGTTTGGGAAACTTGCAACTAGAACAACAGTCTCAGCACCCACGTTCTTTCTGGAAAGTTCCATCTGCTGAATACGTTTAATCCATTCTCCATAGTCTTCTCTCTCAGGGCCCCAAACATGAGTTTTTAAAACCTATCTGTGGCATTCCCATGTTCTCTTTTTGCCCAGGCCCCCTCGTGAGTTGCTTTGAAGAAAGGGGGCTTTGGAAATAGTCACTTTCCCTCCCCATGGGGTGACACACTCTCTCAGAAGAACATAGTTTTGCGGGGGGGTGTTGGCGAGTGGGGAGCCCACACATGGCGGAGGGAAGAAGCGAGGGGTCCGATGAGCTATCTGCAGGGTGGACCCTCGGGATGGCGACAGGGCGCGGGGACAGCGCTCGGCAGTGGGTCTCGCTGAGCAGGTGGTCCTCCCAGAGGCTTCCCTGGGGCGCCCGCCCTCACTTCCCCCCACCCTGCCCGATGGGGACGAGACGACTTGTCACCCCCCTTGTTCAGAGCGAGGATAGTCGATGGCAACGCTTCGAGGTTTTCCCAGGAAAAGTGCCATGAGCCCCAGGAAGGTGCTGGCGGGCTGGCTGCCTCCCTGTCAGCGATCAGCTGCTACTAAAAGGCATCGATTTTACTGTGATCACAGAACAGGCTGCAGAGAGAGCAAAATAATCATCGTGGCAGGTGTGTCAGAAATGTAACGCTCTTTTTCTGGAATTTCTATTTTGAAGCCCCCGCTCCTCCCACCCCGAGGCAGTCAGTTCTGGGCTTCTTTTCTCTCTCCCCTGAGGATGGGCTTATTTCGGGGGACAGGTGGTGCTCAGCCCCCAGTTCCCCAAGCTCCACGCTGAGCCACCCCTCCTGCAGCATTACCCTTGGTCTGACCCATTTTCTCGGTCACTCTCAGCCCCCTCTTGGGTGCTCTGGGATTCATCCTGAGCTGCACCGGCTCTGGGCACAGAGCCCTGGGGGCTTCCTCCCTCCCTCCCGCCTGGACACGGGCTTCGGGCTATTGCTATTCTGTCCTGGGGGCGGGGGCTCTCCCGACTGTCCCGAGGAATGGGGGTCCCAGGTCTTCTCTCCCCCCAAGTCCACTCTGAAGCCAAAGCTGGAGGGTCTCGTCGCCTCCCTCCGACTTTCTTCCCTCCCACCTCCTTCCAACCCGAGGATGGGGAAAACTGGCTGGTCTTCCTCAGATTCCCCTTAGGGTTTAGGCTTTGGAATTCACAAGTCTTTACTCTGTTTCTGCCACAGCAAGTTCAGTGGAAGCCCTGCCCATCAATCCCCCTCTGCATTTTACCATTTTGGAATAAGCTGCAGGCAGCATTGCTGGGCTTGAGACTTTCTGGGGCCACGGAGCCCGCTGGGTGTGTCCCCTTGGTCAGCTGGACATGCCAGCACACCAATGCTCCCTCAGTCCCTGTGGGGTAACGTGTTCTATGTGATCTCTCGGTCCCCAGCCGAGTTTAGTAAGCTCCAGTTGCCCTCGGTGGGGACTGGCTTGATGACACACTCTTTAAAGCATCCTTCACCCCAGCTTTCCCGCTCCTCTGCTAGCATTGCCTGAAATCTCCTCCCAGATAGAATCCTTATAATGACCTTCTTTCTTGGGAATTGCACCTGAGAACAGCATCCCTTCCCGGAGGCACTGAAGGGAGCCAGCTGCATTGACTGATGGGGAAGAGACAAGGGGTAGGAGGGAAGGTGGGGTGGGGAGGATTCGCTAGTTAATAGTTCACAATATTATGGCGTATCACTGGAAACTCAACTAAGCCAAGCACTTCCTCCGTGCCTGACGCCACCTTCGGTGTTTTCTCACATGTTATTTCATCTGATCCTTCCAGGAGCTGTGCCCAAGTGACCTGGGAGCTGGGTCTCAGGGGTGTCCACCAGCAAGCCTGGTGAGCAGGGACAGGAAGGCGGGTCTGATGGTTCGCCTGGGAAGCATCTCGAACTTTCTCAGCTTGAGGGAAGCCTTGTCTTCCATGCACATCAGTGCTTAGGAATTCTAATAGCTCCTACCCATCTCTAGGGATTTCTGTCTTTAAATCTTTCCTTAAAAAATTATAAGGTCTCAAATCTGTGAGATCTCTAATGTAGACAGGTTTATGAGGAACAGAGAATGGGAATGATGGTCTTGGGATAAAAAAGAAAAAAAGGACTCACTGTAGCATTTGCCAATTTCTGTGGTGTAAATACTCCCACCACGGCCAATCACAAACTATGAACGTGACGTTACTGAATCTAAAATTGGCAAGAGGTGGCGATGTGGAGTGCCACCCCGTTACATAGTATTTCCACCATCCCAATGAAATCCACGTGAGGAACGGCCGTAATAAAATAATTAGTAAGTGATGAGCTTGGTGGTGTATTTAGCTCCTTTTCTACTACTGACATAAAATTCACATAACATGAAAGTCACCATTTTAACTATTTTAAATTGTACAGTTCTGTGGCATTTAGTACATTATAATGTTGTGCAACTACTGACTGCATGTGGTTCCAGAACATTTTCATCACTTCCTTACATAAAGGAAGCTCTGTTCCCAGTTAGCCATTCATGCCTCCCTCTCCCTGCTCCGCCCCTGGCAACCACTATCATCTGTTTTCTGTGTGTATGAATTTTCCTCTTCTGGGTTTTTCATGTAAAAGGAATCATACAGTGTGGCCTTTCGAGACTGGCTTCTTTCACTCAGCATCGTGTTTCCAAGGCTTGTGCATGATGTAGCCTGTATAAATACGTCATTCCTTTTTAAGGCTAAATAACATCTCATTGTACAGATAGACTGCAATTTGTTTATCCATTCATCAGCTGATGGACATCTGGGTTGTTTCCACCTTTTGGCTCTTTTGTGTTGTGCAGTTATCAACATTTATGTACACGTTTTTATTTGAATACCTATTTTCAATTCTTTTGGGTATATACATAGATGCAGAATTTCTGGGTCATGTGGTTTAACTTTTTCAGGAACAGCCAAACTGTTTTCCACAGTGGCTGCATCATTTTACATTCTCACTAGCAGTGGTTAAGTGTTCAAATTTCTCCATATCCTTACCAACATTGGTTATTTTCAGTTTATTATTATTATTAATATGCTAGTTGATGTGAAGTCATACTGTGGTTTTGATTTACATTTTCTAATGACTAATAATACTGAAGATCTTTACTTGTGTTTTTGGCCTTTGTATATCTGCCTTGGAGAAATGTCTATTCAAGTCCTTTGCTCATTTTTTAATTGAGTTGTCTGTCTTTTTGTTATTGAGTTAGAAGTGTTCTTTATATAGTCTGGATTTATCATGTATACAATTTGCAAATATTTTCTCCCATTTTGTGAGTTGTCTTTTCACTTTCTTGATAGTGTCCTTTGATGCATGAAAGTTTTTTTTTTTATTTTGAAGAAGTCCAATTTATCTTTTTCTTTTACTTGCTTTTGCTTTTGGTGTCATATCTAAGAATCCAATGTCAAATCCAAGGTCATGAAGATTTAGTCGGATGTTTTCTTCTAAAAGTTTTGTAGATTTTGCTCTTACATTTAGGTTTTTGATCAATTTTGAGTCAATTTTTATATGTGGTGTGAGGTAGGGATTCAACTTCATTCTTTTGCATGTGAATATCCAGTTGTAGTAACTTTGTTTTTAATATAATTTACCGAATTGTAAGTCTATATAATTTAACTTTTAATTATGGCCACATTTAACAACTAGCTTGCAAAATTTCTGAAAAGTTAACAGTCAGCTCTCGTGAGCCAGTGTGAGCTCGTATGAGCTGCCATGACTTCTACCTTTCCCTGCTTGAACAGTCTTGCTGCTAAGGCTGGAATTTGGATTTGTTTTTCTTGAGTAGCTAAGCTGGGGATTGGTTGAAGTGGAACTCAACAAATGGAGCTCCTGGGGGATGGGCACCTGAGGGTGTAGGGTCTGGAGGCCCCCAATTCTGTAGCCAGGGGCCTGTTTACATTTTCTCATTGCATCTGGCTTTCCCTCCCACAGTTGGAAGAGCATGGCTGGTTCTCTCTTGCTCCCTTGCCTAGCATTTGCCCAGCTGTTACCCATGGCTGAGAGGGAACCAACTGTGTCTCTGTCGGGTTTGGAGGGGCTTTGGAAGCCCCACCTTTGAGCAGAGACCCAAGCCTGATCTTGAGGCTAAAGAAGTGCTTTTTTCCTGCTAGGGTGGCCAGATAAAATACAGGATGCTCAGTCACATTTTTAAAATATTTATTTATTTATTTTTGGCTGCATTGGGTCTTTGTTGCTGCATGTGGGCTTTCTCTAGTTGCGGCAACTGGGGGCTACTCTTCATTGCTTTGTGTGGGTTTCTCATTGCAGCGGCTTCTTTCGTTGCAGAGCACAGGCTCTAGGTGCGCGGGCCTCAGTAGTTGTGGCATGCGGGCTCAGTAGTTGTGGCTCGTGGGCTCTAGAGCACAGGCTCAGAAGTTGTGGTGCATGGGCTTAGTTGCTCTGTGCATGTGGGATCTTCCTGGACCACAGAATGAACCTGTGTGCCCTGCATTGGCAGGCGGATTCTTAACCACTGTGCCACCAGGGAAGTCCCCTCAGTTACATTTTGATTCCAGGTAAATAATGCATAATTTTCTAGTGTAAGCAAGACCCATACAAGAATTGGAACATACATATACTAAAGAAGTATGCATTGTTTATCTAAAATTCAAATTTATCTAGGAATTTTGTATTTTCATTTGCTCAATCTAGTAAGTGTCCCCTCAGGTCAGTTTTCTTCCTTATTGTCCTCACCCAATAGCGGAGACTCAGAACTCCAGAGTAGGAAGGGCCCTAGGGAGGTGCCCATTTTACAGACCTGGAAACTGAGTCCCATCTGGGGAAAGGGACTTGCCCCAGCTCATGGAATCACTGTGGACTTTGAGGGCCTTGCTGAGCTACACGATTTTTCTTTTTCATGAAGTCAGCACATTTTCTGAGTTTCTCCTCTGACAGGGCACTGCGCTGGGTGTCGGGGGACAATGGTGACAAGGCTGCCATGTACCTGTGTGCAGGGGAATAATCAAGAATTCCCTTTGAGAAGCAGCCGCATAGCACAGGGAGAGCAGCTCGGTGCTTTGTGACCACCTAGAGGGGTGGGATAGGGAGGGTGGGAGGAAGGCTCAAGAGGGAGGGGAAATGATGATATATGTAAACATAGAGCTGATTCACTTTGTTGTACAGCAGAAACTAACAGAACATTGTAAAGCAATTATACTCCCATAAAGATGTTAAAAAAAAAAAAAGAGAGAGAGAGAGAGAGAGAATTCCCTTTGGGCATATTAAATGAGACAGGATTGAGACAGACCTGGGTCTGAGCC
Organism: Kogia breviceps; assembly: GCF_026419965.1. Lineage (NCBI taxonomy): Eukaryota > Metazoa > Chordata > Mammalia > Artiodactyla > Physeteridae > Kogia > Kogia breviceps. The sequence continues at coordinate 3,917,879 of NC_081323.1, read as the reverse complement.
TTGCTTTGCCACATATCAGCGGCATGGCAAGTCACTTCCCCTCTCTGAGCCTCAGTTTCCCCGTTCCTTACATGGGGATGAGGGTATTTTTCTTGGGGGATCGTTGTGGCTTCGGTGGAGGTGATGAAATGCCTGATGGGGGGTAGGGAAGCACTTACTGTGTAACGAGAGAAGAGAGTTACCCATAGTAAAGTTTGGTTGTCGCTCACAGGTTGCCCGGCATCCTGGGCCACCCAGACGATGTGGGATGGAGGTGCCAGAAGTCACCTGCCCTGCCTTGCCTGCCAGGGACCAGCCAGCTCCTGCTTCTGGCCCCCCAGGGGCCCCAGGTGGGCAGGCCTCGCCTCACCTGACCCTGGGCCCCATCATCCTGCCCCCAGAGCAGGGCCTGGCCCCCACCCTGTTCCTGAAGACCCTGCCCGTCCCACTGTACCCCACGGTGCCTCCGGGGGGCCTCCAGCCGCGTGCCCCCCTCGCGTCAGGCAGCGTGGACGGGGGCAGCGTGCCCTTCATTCTCAGCCCCCTGCTGCAGCCTGAAGGGCCCGGTCCCACCCAGGTGGGGAAGCCAGCGGCCCCAGCGCTCACCGTGAACTTCGTGGGGGCTCTGCCCATCCTGTCACCGGGCCTGGGGCCCGTGCTGGGGAGCCCCGGCAAGGTGCGCAACGCCGGCAAGTACCTGTGCCCGCACTGCGGCCGGGACTGCCTGAAGCCCAGCGTTTTGGAGAAGCACATCCGCTCCCACACGGGTGAGAGGCCCTTCCCGTGCGCCACCTGCGGCATCGCCTTTAAGACCCAGAGCAACCTGTACAAGCACAGACGGACCCAGACACACCTCAACAACTCCAGGCTGTCCTCGGAGTCGGACGGCGGGGGAAGCAGCCTCCCGGAGGAGGGGGACAAGGCCGGAGTGCCTTCCGGGACCCACGGGGCACGACCAGAGAGACCCCTTTCTCCGGGCGCCCGGGCTGCTGGGCACTGCCTGCTGCCTATGGCGCATCTGTCCCCGGTTGCCAAGAACCTGGATCTGAAGTCGGACGCAGCTGCCTGTCCAGGGTCCACGTTCGATGTCAGGGAGGCCCCTGTAGACTCTGCCCCCGGGCTCCCGCTGGCCAGCTCGCAGCCGAGGCGGAAGCTGCCGGAGCAGCGGTCCCCGACGGCCAGCAGGCCGGGCTCAGTGCCGCAGCAGCAGCAGGTGGAGAAGCCCGGGGGTGCCAAGCCCTCGGAGGGCCGGCTGCGGAAGTGCGAGAGCACCGACTCGGGCTACCTGTCCCGCTCGGACAGCGCAGAGCAGCCGCCGGCCGCCGGCAGCCCCCTGCACAGCCTGTCCGAGCACAGCGCCGAGTCGGAGGGCGAGGGAGGCCCCGGGCCCGGGCGCGCGGAGCGGGCGGCCGGCCTGGAGCTGGAAAAGAGGCGGCTGGAGGAGCGCATCGCCAGGCTCATCTCTCACAACCAGGCCGTGGTGGACGACCCCCAGCTGGCCCACGTGCGGCCCCGCAAGACGGTCCTGTCCAAGCAGGGCAGCATCGACCTGCCCATGCCCTACACCTACAAGGACTCCTTCCACTTCGACCTGCGGCCGCCGGAGCCCAGGAGGACGCCTGCCGCCCTCCGCGCCGCGCGCTCCACCTGCGCGCCCCCGGACAGGGCGCGGCCCCTCTTCTTCCACTCGGTCCCCACGCAGCTCTCCACCGGCACCGAATGCGTGCCTGTCACCCGGAGCAACTCGCTGCCCTTCGTTGAGGGCACGGGGACGTGGCGGGAGCCGCCGGACACCCGGGACGCCTGGTCCCGGAGGCAGAAGCCTCTGAGCCCCAGGCCTGCCCCCGCCCGACTGGCCGATGGCCCCGGCGGTCACCCCCGGGCCCTGGTCAGACAGGCTGCGGTGGAGGACCTGCCGTGTCCCCCGACGGGAGACGCCTCGGCCCCGGCGGAGGACCCGGATGGAAAGAGACCGTCTGCGGGGGAGGGACAGGCCGGCCAGGGCCAGGCGGCTGGTAAGCAACGCGGCCAGAGGAGGCTGAAGATGTTCTCCCAGGAGAAGTGGCAGGTGTACGGGAAGGACACGTTCAAGAGCATCTACCAGAAAACGAAAGCCGGCCACCACGGAGGCAAGAAGGCTAGGGAGGTCACAGCGGGCGGTGGGGTCGAGCTGGACCGTCCTCTCCAGCAGGATGCAGGGGGTGGCGGGCGTGCAGCCCCCTCCCAGGACGGGAGGAGGCCCCAGGGCTCCGAGGACACTGCTGTGGAGGCCAGGCCAGCGCCTTGTGCAAGCCCACCGGCCCGGGAGGGCCTCTTGGTAACTGAGCCCCCCAAGCAGAGAGAGACAGTGGCCAGAGCCGGAGGCAGGGACCAGCCCCATGTGAACAGGGTAGCCTCACGCCCCTCAAACGAGAGGCTGGAGCTGGGGTGTCAGTTGCTCCCAGCACCCAGTCCTCCCAAAGGAGGTGACCTAGAGGCTCCCAGGCAGGGTCTGCCGGACCCCAAGCTGGAAGGTGGCACCCGGGGTGGCGGAGGGGACGCCAAGGAGACCTGTCAGCAGGCCCACGTGGTCCCGAGCAGGCCGGATGGGAGCTCTGGGAAGCCCCAGCCCACAGAGGACAAGCTCCCCTCGGAGAGGAAGAAGCTGAAGGTGGAGGCGCTAAGCTGCCAGGAGGCCCCGGGAGCAGGAGGAGAGACCGCGGGGGGCCCCATGCAGGCTGCCTCCCCGCCCCCTCAGAACCAGGACAGTGACCCGGGGAAAAAGCCAGGGGGGCTGCCTGGAGGCGGCGACTGCACAGCGAGGGGCAGGGCTGGGGCCCTGAAGCAGGCAGGGCCTCGGGACACGGAGCCTGCAGCCCCCGGGTGTCCCTCCCAGATGGCCTCGCAGCCTCGGGCCCCCGGCGTCCTCGCTGCCCCAGTGGACGTGGCCTTCCCCCCACAGTACCTCCTCAGGTTACCCCAGGGAGAGACCCGTCGCCCGCCTCCCATCCCCCAGAAGCTGGACCAAGGCCGGGGCCTTCTCTGCAGGAGAGGGGGACCTGAGGAACAGGCATCCTTTATGGAGTCAGGGCTGGAGGCCCCCCTGCTTCCCAGCCCAACCTCCGGCCAGGCCCCTGGTGGAGCAGACAGCTTCGGGGAGGACCCCAGCTGGTCCACACCATGTGACAGGAGAAAGGGGGTGCAGGGAGAGGAGAAAGGAGGCTTGGACACTGGCACCCCAGCAGCTGGGGTCCCCAGGGGGGCAGCCTCCTTTCCGCCCACGCCAGCGTGTGACTCTTGGAGGAGTGGGACCCATGACACCCAACAAGTCTGCAGCAGCAGCACTTGGGCGCGGGCCAGGCCCTCTGGGGGCGTCCTCCATCCCTGGGAATCCACTGGGGAGCTGGGGGGGCCTCCCGAGGGTGCCCCGCGGGGCCCTTCTTCAGGGCCACTAGCAGGGCTCCGTGCTGGCTGCTCCCGCCAGCCCGGCTCCTTCCTCTGGGCCCTCCCGCCCCCGGGCTGGCCTGAGCTGGCCTTGTGTGCGCCCGCAGAGGGCCCCGGGAGCTGCAGGGCCCAGGGCCCTTTCCCCTCGCTGAGGGCTGAGCCCCGGCTCACGTGGTGCTGCCTGAGCCGCAGCCTCCCTCTGTCCATGGGGCGGAAGGAGAAGGACGCTGCCGTGCACCTGGCGCTGCATTTCCCTGGAGGCAGCCTCCCGGGTGAGGGTCCTGACGCCCGGCCGGTGAGCAAAGCAGTGTCTGGAGGATGGACCAGGATAAGCCCTGGAGAAGGAGGGCAGACGCGGACATTGAAGGTAACACCTGGCTTTGTCCCAGGGCCCTGGGGGCTGAGGGAGGATGCTTGGCAGGCAGGACTTGTAGCGATGGAGAGAAAGTATGAAGCCATCCTGTGTAGCATCTGCTGTCCATTATAACATCTTCTCAGCCTGCTCCCAAGGGAGAGAAAAAGGCGCAACATGTAAAATAAAACGAAAGAAAGTCATGAAAAAAAGAAGTTTCAAAGGACAGAATGACTGTACCCAAGACTCCGGGTGAGATTTTTCATAACTAGACATAAACCTTAACGCTGAGCTTCCTGGTAGCAGAGGCAAACAGTAAAAATGAAACGCTGGTCAGGGGAGCTGATAAATCAGAAACCCTTTTTGAGAGAGATAGACTCCAGACAAAAACTCTTCAAAGGAGGTAGTTATCATACCAGGGACTCCAGAGAAAATAGTTGCTATGGTCAGATTCAACTTACCCCTGGGTTTCCTGGGAGCAGTGGCCAAACGGAAAAGGAGCTGGTGCTCTAGAAGGTTCTCACTGGTGATTAAGTAAATTTATAGTCCCATCTTTTTTGGGGTGGGGGAGGGCCGTGCCTCGCGGCATGTGGGATCTTATTTCCCGACCAGGGATCAAACGTGCACCCCCTGCATTGGAAGCGCAGAGTCTTAACCGCTGGGCCGCCAGGGAAGCCCCTGTAGTCCCATCTTGAGAGCGACTCCATGCATCTGGATTGTACAATTGAGGGTGTTGTCCTGCTCTGGGATGTCCTGGGCCAGGGTGACAGAAGGGCATCCTGCAGCCTCAGTTGTAACTTAATCGTGTGGGACCACAGGGCCTGTGTCCCAGAGTTTGAAGGCTGTTCTCACGGTAACACTGCCTTCATCCCCAGAGTGGGGGGTCGAGAAAGAAAGTGCTGGGCCTGAGAGAGGGCGAATCCAAGGCCCAGCGTAGCCTCCCTCCTCCACGAGGCCATCAGGTACTGGGTGTGGGCGTTCCTGGAGGAGGGAAAGGAGCCGGCCACGGTGTTCTCTAGACCTCCAGTTATCACCAAAGGTCTGGGCTCTTCCTTCTGTGGATCCAGCCCAGGCAGGATTCCAGAAGGTTCCGCCCAGCAATGCACAGACCATTTGGCAATGCAGCATGTCGATGCCCGATTTCCCCAGACAGGCATCCTGTCTGCAGAGAGAGAACCCTTCTGTGTTGTTCCCACCATGAGGGCTGTGATGCCAGCGTGCCTGGTATTTTCAGCTCTCCGACCCAACAGCCCCACGGATGCCATCCCAGGACTGGACGTCTGAGCCAGAGCGGAAGAAAGGATGGCCTCCTAGGAGGGCAAAGATGCCTCGTGGGAGCAGCAAGCGGAAACAACTGAGCATCCGCTCCAAAAGGTAGGGGGTGTGGCCACCTCTGTCATTTCCCCGTGTGCCCACAGTGTCAGGAACTGCAAACTGCGATTTCAATAAACCCCCCAAGGAAAACGTCACAGGGGATTCCAAAGGCATCTCTGTGTTCCAGGGAGAGAGAGAGCGACAGAGTCCTGTTTAGGAACTGGGGTCTGGAGTTTGATGGTTAAAGGACTCAGTGTGTTTCCCCATCAGTCTACCGGCTGTGTGTTTTTCAGCGGTGCCTTTTTTACGGCCAGGCATCCAGCAAATATTCGAAATAACTGAGTGGAAAACACATCCATCCAGTTTAAGTCCCGAAGAGAGAGCGTGTTAATTATTTACAGCTTTTATTGCTTTTTTAATTATGCAAGTGATGCATGTCCTTTGCAGAAAAATTAGAAAATAACAGATGCGCGAGGAGAAGGCAATAAAACATCCTAGTGATCTCACCACTCGGAGACAATCACGTTTAGGTGTATGCCCTTCTAGACTTTTCTCTGTGATCTGTGCACATACATAATCTCCTGACTGCAATTGGGGGGGGGGGCAGATGGATTTTAAAACCCCTCTTTCATCACGTCGTTCCGATTGCCTCGCTCCTTTGCTCAAAACCCTTCAGGTTGCCCACTGCGTACCCTCCTCCCTCCAACACCCCCCGCCCCCCACCCCCGCAAAGCTTTCGGGTCCCACTTTCTCCTGGTCGCCCCCCTCCCTCTCAGTGTGATGTCATATGGTCCCAGCCCTCGCCTATTCTCTATTTGACACTCTGAACCCAGATCCCCAAGGCTCTCCCGCACCTGCCATCTCCCCTTCCTAGAATGCCCGGCCTTCTCCTATTGTCAGTGTTTGATCCAAGCATAGGTATTTGTCGAGACGCCACACAAATTCCTAATGCTTGCCTACGGCTGCTCAGACTCTCAGTGGCCAGAGATGACGTACCCTCTTCTGAGGCCCCTGCACCCCCTTTCACTTGTCTGCCAGGACCACGTTTCCAGAGTTGGCATCGCTGAGGGCTTGCTGTGTGCCAGGCACAGCATTTTTCTCTCGAGGAAACTGAGACACACAGAGAAGTCGGGCAACTTCCCCAAGGACCCGGATCTGAACCAGCGAGCCTTACTCCAGAGCCTAAGTGCCAAACAGCAGCTTGCCCCGGTGCTCCCAGCCCGTAACGGACACATGAGAGTCACCTAGGGTTTTCTGGAGGTTTCTTGTGATGCTGGGTCAAATTCAGTGGGTCCGGGATGGGGCCTGAGATTCTGTATCTCTAACATGCTCCCCGGTGCCGCTGAGGATGCTGGTCCAGTGAGCTAGCTTGGAGAGCAACGCTTTACATCACCCAAACCACATCCCGGGAGTGCAGGAACACTGGCATGTGGCTTTGCTCCCACAAAGCACTAAACTACATCTGAGTGACAGCTGGCGAGCCTGAAGTCTCCAGGCCTCAGTCAGAGTCCCGGGAGATGTGGGGAGGGGGACAAAGGTGGGGTGCCTCATTTACAGTTCCCTCCTTCCCAACACTGGAACTTGACTGTTTCAATAGACATTCATTGTGCGTCTGCTAGGTGCCAGGTGTCTACACGTGGAGGCCATTGGGGAAACATTCCCAAATAAGGCTGATGGTCCCAGGCTGGTCCTCTGAGAGGCCTGGAGATGTCTCTCCAGGATGCCTTGCAAACCCATCAGCAGCCCAGGGGCCGAACACAGCCCATGTAAGAACCTTATTTGGCCTGCAACATTGTTGAAAGTTTTGGCGCTTAGCATCCAAATAATAAATATCAGGAGATTTCACATATAAACCTGGATTTCAGCTTCTCTTAAAATATCTGAAGCTCTGAAGATACTGGGCCTGTCTTCTTGCAGGGCAGCAGCTGGCTGGGGCTGAGCAGCAGCTACGCCTGTGGACAGTGCCTGTGCTCTGCTGCCTGCCTCAGTCCCCACTTCTCCCTAGTGTCTTTTTTGCCCCTTTTTTAAAGTTTTTTTCTTTAAATTGAAGTATAGTTGATTAACAATATTGTGTCCGTTTCAGGTGTACAGCGCAGAGATTCATTATACACACACACATTCTTTTTCAGATCCTTTTCCCTTATAGGTTACTACAAAATATTGCGTATAGGGCTTCCCTGTGCTCTACAGCAGGTCCTTGTTGTTGATCTATTTTATATATGGTAGTTTGTATCTACTAAGCCCAAACTCCTAATTTATCCCTCCCCCCGCCACCCCCCTTTCCCCTTTGGTAACCATACGTTTGTTTTCTATGTGTGTGAGTCTGTTTCTGAGATAAATTCATTTGTGTCCTATTTTAGTTTCCACCTATAAGTGGTATCATATGCTATTTGTCTTTCTCTGTCTGACTCACTTCACTTAGCATGATCATCTCTAGGTCCATCCACATTGCTGCAAATGGCATTATTTCATTCTTTTTTATGGCTGTGTAGTATTCCCTTGTATCTATGTACCACAACTTCATCCATTCATCTGTCGATGGACGTTAGGTTTAGTGTCATGTTTTGGCTCTTGTGAATAGTGCTGCTGTAAACAAAGGGGTGCATGTATCTTTTCGAATTATGGTTTTGTCTGGATATATGCCCAGGAGTGGGATTACTGGGATCATATGGCAACTCTATTTTTATTTTTTGGGGAAAACTCCGTACTGTTTTCCATAGTGGCTGCACCAGTGTATATTCCCATCAACAGTGTAGGAGGGTTCCCTTTTCTCCACACCCTCTCCAGCATTTATTATTTGTAGATTTTTTTTTTTTTTTGATAATGGCTATTCTGACCGGTGTGAGGCGATACCTCACTGCAGCTTTGATTTGCATTTCTCTAATAATTAGCGATGTTGAGCATCGTTTCATGTGCTTTTGGCCACCTGTATGTCTTGTTTGGAGAAGTGTCTATTTAGATCTTCTGCCCAGTTTTTTGATTGAGTTGTTTGTTTTTTTGGTATTGAGCTGTATGAGCTGTTTGTATATTTTGGAGATTAATCTCTTGTTGGTTGTATCATTTGCAAATATTTTCTCACAGTCTGTAGGTTGTTCCTTAGTGTCTTATGTTTAGTCATGTAGTCTGCCTGGCCCTCATAGGCATGCGTGTTTGCAAATCTTCATCTTAATATCCGGTTTTGTGGGAGCCAGAACTCTGCCTCCCAGTCGGTGAGCTTCTCAGCAAGAGGCTGCAGGTGAAAAAGTGAGGGAGTAGAGGGACCCCGGCGTGCAAACAGGAGAGGTCAGAATCCAGGCTCGACAGCTCTGTCCGGAGCCTCCAACCGGGTGCACGGAGGATGATGCTGTTGAAGTTCTTACATCCACCAAACTTTGACGGTCGACCATGATTCATTCATCATCCGTGCCATTATTGGTTCATGATTGTCCTTTGAGTCATTCTAACCTCAGGGCCTTTGCACTTGCTGATCTGTTTACCTCTACCTGCACACACCACCTCTGGCTCCTCATGGGGCTGGCTCCCCCTCATCTCAGCAAAGACGTCGGCATTGTGGCGGAGACTCACCTGACCCCTGTACCTCAGTGGTTCCCCCCCTTTTTTTCTCCATCCCATCGTCTTGTTTTATTCCCTTCATAGATTGTTGGTAGAATTCATTTTCTTGAGGCATGGAATTGATGGCAGCTTGCTTCTTAAAAGCCAACAGTGGAGAGAGAATGTGTCTGTGCTGTCTCAAGTCTCTGACCTCTAGATCTTCTTCTACAGGCCTCTCCTGATTAGGTCAGGCCCACCCAGGATCATTTACCTGTCGATTAGGAGCTTTCATTGCATCAGCAAAATACCTTTACCTTTGCCATATTTTATTGGCTAGAAGCAAATTATAGATTCCATCCACACTCAGGGGGAAGGGATTCCACAAAAGTTTGACTCATAGGGTCACCCTAGGGTGTATCTGCCTGAAATGGCTTCCCTAAGTTCACCCAGTTAGTGGAATTAGGATGAGAATCTGAGTTTTCTGACCCCGTGTCTTCCATCATCACACTCATTATAAGTGGCTGCTAAGATTTGTCCTTTTAATGAGGGGGACACATCTTTAGACAGGTGTCCATAAGGGAACATGATGCTGGGTTTATAAGGAAAGGGTTCCCTTTAAAGGCAAATTTCTTCTTAGGCTACTGGTTCTGTAGCATTGGCCTGCAAAGATTTGATAAAGGAGACTGCCAGTTTGACCCACATGAAGTCTCAAGTTTAATTACTTTCCTGCCAGTGGAGTGGCATGAGATGATAGAGCTTCTCAGAGAAACATCCTCTCCATTTCTCTTTCATATTTGGTCCATCTTCAGAAACATGGAGTCAGTGTCCAATTCTGAGCACCCATGCTTGGAAAATGATGAGAGGAGATGTCTAAAAGTGCTTCAGAAAAAGGATGCAAGGGGGAGGAGATATGGGGACATATGTATACGTATAGCTGATTGACTTTGTTAAACAGCAGAAACTAACACACCACTGTAAAGCAATTATACTCCAATAAAGATGTTAAGATTTAAAAAAAGGTGCTTCAAGTTCACTGCACAGGAGGCCAAACACAGAGCTTATTTTTTCCCTTTAAAAGTTTTCAACTGTGTATTTTGAAATCCATCCATTTTTCACATAGTAACTTATGACCAGTTTATAACAGAAGTCAAGAGTAACATAGGATTTGTTTCAGATATGTTTACTTAGCAGGTAATCAAACAGGAAAACTTCTGTTTGATGAGGTAAGGGATCTATCATCTATGCATCATCTATTATCTATCTGTGTGTCTATATCTATATTAGTTTTGTATTGCTGCTATAACAGATTACAACTTAGTACGTTGTTTTAAACAAGACACGCTTACTGTTTTATAGTTCTGTAGGTCAGAAATCCAATATGGGTCTTTCTGGGCTACAATCAAGGTGTCCCAGGCAACACTTCTTTCTGGAGGCTCCAGGCTCAGTTTCCTGCCCCTTCGGGTCGTTGGCAAACTTCCATTCCTTGGCTCACGGCCCCCCTCCTTCACATCACAAACCAGCAAGGAGGGGTTGGGTCTTTTTCCCACTTTTCCTTCTTATTCAGTCTCCTCTCTCTGACCCAATCTTCTGCCTCTTCTTTCATTTTTAAGGACGCAGGTGGTTAGCTTGGGCCCACCTGGGTAATCAGGATACTGTCTTCATTTGAGAGGCCTTTCCCCTTGCTCACATCGGCAGAGTCTCTCTAGCCATGGAAGGTAACATATTTACAGATTCTGGGGATTAGGATGTGGACATCTCTGTGGGCAGTGGGGGTGGGGGTGGGTGTAATCTGCCTAACACACTCTCTATCCATCCATCCATCCACCCAGGGGTGTATGACTGCCTGTATGATGTGGGTATCCATTTATAAATCCATCTACCCACTCACATATGTATGTATGCATGCATATCTCTATCTATCTATCTATCTATATCTATCTATCTATCTATCTATCTATCTATCTATCTATCTATCTATCTATCTATGCATCCGTCCACCTATCTACCTTATCTATCTATCATCTATCTACCTATCTGTCAACTATCAACACGTGTGTTCTCTCCTTAAGAAAAAAGCCCATTTTAAAATTCATGTCCCCATTTTCACTTCAATTGTCTTTATGTTCTACAGAAAATGAAATACTGTATCAGAGATTAACCTATGGGCCTCAGCTCACAGAGAATGGTAAAATTCATGTACCATAATATCCATTCTCTTTTCTCTCTCTCTCTCTCTCTCTCTCTTTTTTTCCTGTGCTGCACAGCTTGTGGGATCTTAGCTCCCCAACCAGGGATTGAACCTGGGCCCTCGGCAGTGAGAGCATGGAGTCCTAACCACTGGACCATCCGGGAATTCCCATCTTTTTCTCTTTTTTTGGAAAAGAAAATAAAAAGTACAGAAAAGTTTAGAAAATCTATAACAGATTCATGGGTGATGATCCAGAATGAACAGATGTTAACATTTGCTTCTGAGTCTTAAAAAAATAAAGCAAATAAAATATTACTTTTATTATATATATTATGTAAAATAAAAGAAATAAAACAAAAAGATAATTATGTAGTTTTATGGGTTTGGTACTGTTTCCATCCATGGGTTCATACCTTACAAATCAATGTATCCACTAATATATAATATTGTTTGGTGTTTTTAAAAAATATATATATATATATCACACTGTTAAGAAAAAATATATATATATATCTCACACTGAATTTATCATCCTTCAGTTTGATTTTTAAACTCCATATTGTGTTCTTGAAGATCTAGCCATGTTGGTACATACAGATAAAATTCTTTCATCTTAATTGCGTAAAGTATTCTATCCCATGGAAATAACACACTGTATTTTCCATTCCCCTATTTATGGACATTTAAATCATTTCCAGTTTTTTTTGTGTGTGCTAACTTTGCAATGAACATGCTTATACGTGCCTCCTTAGACACAATGTGAGAAGTTTTCTAAGAAATATACCTAAAATGGAATTCCTGGGTTATAAGATAATCACGTTTTCAACTTTACAAGTTATTACCAAATCACTCTCCGGAGCGCTTGTGTCACTGTAGGTTTCCTCCAGCTAACAGTGAGACTTTGCCCTGCTACCATATTCTTTTTTTTTTTTTTTTTAAACATCTTTATTGGAGTATAACTGTTTTACAATAGTGTGTTAGTTTTTCCTTTACAACAAAGTGAATCAGTTATACATATACATATGTTCCCATATCTCTTCCCTCTTGTATCACCCTCCCTCCCACCCCCCCATCCCACCCCTCTAGGTGGTCACAAAGCACAGAGGTGATCTCTCTGTGCTATGCAGCAGCTTCCCACTAGCTATCTAATTTACATTTCATAGTGTATATATGTCCCTGCCACTCTCTCACTTCGTCACAGCTTACCCTTCCCCCTCCCCATATCCTCAAGTCCATAGTCTAGTAAGTCTGTGTTTTATTCCCGTCCTACCACTAATCTCTTCATGACATTTTTTTTCCCCTTAGAGTCCATATATATGTGTTAGCATACGGTATTTGTTTTTCTCCTTCTGACTTAACTTCACTCTGTATGACAGACTCCAGGTCTATCCACCTCATTATAAATAATTCAGTTTCATTTCTTTTTATGGCTGAGTAATATTCCATTGTATATATGTGCCACATCTTCTTTATCCATTCATCTGTTGATGGACACTTAGGTTGCTTCCATGTCCTGGCTATTGTAGGTATATGCCCAGTAGTGGGATTGCAGGGTCGTATGGTGGTTCTATTTGTAGTTTTTTAAGGAACCTCCATGCTGTTCTCCATAGTGGCTGTATCAATTTACATTCCCACCAGCAGTGCAAGAGTGTTCCCTTTTCTCCACACCCTCTCCAGCATTTATTGTTTCTAGAGTTTTTGATGATGGCCAATCTGACCGGTGTGAGATGATATCTCATTGTAGTTTTGATTTGCATTTCTCTAATGATTAATGATGTTGAGCATTCTTTCATGTGTTTGTTGGCAATCTGTATATCTTCTTTGGAGAAATGTCTATTTAGTTCTTCTGCCCATTTTTGGATTGGGTTGTTTGTTTTTTTGTTATTGAGCTGCATGAGTTGCTTATACATTTTGGGGATTAATCCTTTGTCAGTTGCTTCATTTGCAAATATTTTCTCCCATTCTGAGGGTTGTCTTTTGGTCTTGTTTATGGTATCCTTTGCTGTGCAAAAGCTTTTAACTTTCATTAGGTCCCATTTGTTTATTTTTGTTTTTATTTCCATTTCTCTAGGAGATGGGTCAAAAAGGATCTTGCTGTGATTTATGTCATAGAGTGTTCTGCCTATGTTTTCCTCTAAGAGTTTGATAGTGTCTGGCCTTACATTTAGGTCTGTAATCCATTTTGAGTTTATTTTTGTGTGTGGTTTTAGGGAGTGTTCTAATTTCATACTTTTACAGGTAGCTGTTCAGTTTTCCCAGCACCACTTATTGAAGAGGCTGTCTTTTCTCCACTGTATCTCCTTCCCTCCTTTCTCAAAGATAAGGTGACCATATGTGTGTGGGTTTATCTCTGGGCTTTCTATCCTGTTCCATTGATCTATATTTCTGTTTTTGTGCCAGTACCATACTGTCTTGATTACTGTAGCCTTGTAGTAGAGTCTGAAGTCAGGGAGCCTGATTCCCCCAGCTCCATTTTTCGTTCTCAAGATTGCTTTGGCTATTCGGGGTCTTTTGTGTTTCCATACAAATTGTGAAATTTTTTGTTCTAGTTCTGTAAAAAATGCCAGTGGTAATTTGATAGGGATTGCATTGAATCTGTAGATTGCTTTGGGTAGTAGAGTCATTTTCACAACGTTGATTCTTCCAATCCAAGAACATGGTATATTTCTCCACCTATCTGTATCATTTTTAATTTCTTTCATCAGTGTCTTATAGTTTTCTGCATACAACTCTTTTGTCTCCTTAGGTAGGTTTATTCCCATATATTTTATTCTTTTTGTCGCAATGGTAAATGGGAGTGTTTTCTTAATTTCACTGTCAGATTTTTCATCATTAGTGTATAAGAATGCCAGAGATTTCTGTGCATTAATTTTGTATCCTGCAACTTTACCAAATTCATTGATTAGCTCTAGTAGTTTTCTGGTAGCATCCTTAGGATTCTCTATGTAGAGTATCATGTCATCTGCAAACAGTGACAGCTTTACTTCTTCTTTTCCTATTTGGATTCCTTTTTTTTCTCTGATTGCTGTGGCTAGAACTTCCAAAACTAGGTTGAATAAGAGTGGTGAGAGTGGGCAACCTTGTCTTGTTCCTGATCTTAGTGGAAATGGTTTCAGTTTTTCACCATTGAGAACGATGCTAGCCATATATGGCCTTTATTATGTTGAGGAAAGTTCCCTGTATGCCTACTTTCTGTAGGGTTTTTATCATAAATGAGTATTGAATTTTGTCAAAAGCTTTCTCTGCATCTATTGAGATGATCATATGGTTTTTCTCCTTCAGTTTGTTGATATGGTGTATCACATTGATTGATTTGCGTATATTGAAGAATCCTTGCATTCCTGGAGTAAACCCCACTTGATCATGGTGTATGATCCTTTTAATGTGCTGTTGGATTCTGTTTGCTAATATTTTGTTGAGGATTTTTGCATCTATGTTCATCAGTGATATTGGCTTGTAGTTTTCTTTCTTTGTGACGTCTTTGTCTGGTTTTGGTGTCAGGGTGATGGTGGCCTCATAGAATGAGTTTGGGAGTGTTCCTCCCTCTGCTATCTTTTGGAAGAGTTTGAGAAGGATAGATGTTAGCTCTTCTCTAAATGTTTGATAGAATTCACCTGTGAAGCCATCTGGTCCTGGGCTTTTGTTTGTTGGAAGATTTTTAATCACAGTTTCAATTTCAGTGCTTGTGATTGGTCTCTTCATATTTTCTCTTTCTTCCTGGTTCAGTCTTGGCAGGTTGTGCATTTCTAAGAATTTGTCCATTTCTTCCAGGGTGTCCATTTTATTGCCATACAGTTGCTTGTAGTAATCTCTAATAATCTTTTGTATTTCTGCAGTGTCAGTTGTTACATCTCCTTTTTCATTTCTAATTCTATTGATTTGAGTCTTCTCCCTTTTATTCTTGATGAGTCTGGCTAATGGTTTATCAATTTTATTTATCTTCTCAAAAACCAGCTTTTAGTTTTATTGATCTTTGCTATTGTTTCCTTCACTTCTTTTTCATTTATTTCTGATCTGATCTTTATGACTTCTTTCCTTCTGCTAAATTTGGGTTTTTTTTGTTCTTCTTTCTCTAATTGCTTTAAGTGCAAAGTTAGGTTGTTTATTCGAGATGTTTCCTGTTTCTTAAGGTATGATTGTATTGCTATAAACTTCCCTCTTAGAACTGCTTTTGCTGTATCCCATAGGTTTTGGGACGTCGTGTCTCCATTGTCATTTGTTTCTAAGTATTTTTTGATTTCCTCTTTGATTTCTTCAGTGATCACTTCGTTATTAAGTAGTGTATTGTTTAGCCTCCATGTGTTTGTATTTTTTACAGATCTTTTCCTGTAATTGATATCTAGTCTCATAGCATTGTGGTCGGAAAAGATACTTGATACGATTTCAGTTTTCTTAAATTTGCCAAGGCTAGATTTGTGACCCAATATATGATCGATCCTGGAGAATGTTCCATGAGCACTTGAGAAAAATGTGTATTCTGTTGTTTTTGGATGGAATGTCCTATAAATATCAATTAAGTCTATCTTGTGTAATGTATCATTTAAAGCTTGTGTTTCCTTATTTATCTTCATTTTGGATGATCTGTCCATTGGTGAAAGTGGGGTGTTAAAGTCCCCTACTATAATTGTGTTAATGTCGATTTCCCCTTTTAAGGCTGTTAGTATTTGCCTTATGTATTGAGGTGCTCCTATGTTGGGTGCATAAATATTTACAAGTGTTATATCTTCTTCATGGATCGATCCCTTGATCATTATGTAGTGTCCTTCTTTGTCTCTTGTAATAGTTTTTATTTTAAAGTCTATTTTGTCTGATATGAGAATTGCTACTCCAGCTTTCTTCTGATTTCCATTTGCATGGAATATCTTTTTCCATCCCTTTACTTTCAGTCTGTATGTGTCCCTAGGTTTGAAGTGGGTCTCTTGTAGACAGCATATATATGGGTCTTGTTTTTGTATCCATTCAACCAGTCTGTGTCTTTTGGTGGGAGCATTTAATCCATTTACATTTAAGGTAATTATCGATATGTATGTTCCTATTACCATTTACTTAATTGTTTCAGGTTGTTCTTGTAAGTCTTTTCCTTCTCTTGTGTTTCTTGCCTAGAGAAGTTCCTTTAGCATTTGTTGTAGAGCTGGTTTGGTGGTGCTGAACTCTCTCAGCTTTTGCTTGTCTGTAAAGGTTTTAATTTCTCCATCAAATCTGAATGAGATCCTTGCTGGGTAGAGTAATCTTGGTTGTAGGTTTTTTTCCTTCATCACTTTAAATATGTCCTGCCACTCCCTTCTGGCTTGTAGAGTTTCTGCTGAAAGATCAGCTGTTAACCTTATGGGGATTCCCTTGTGTGTTATTTGTTGTTTTTCCCTTGCTGCTTTTAATATGTTTTCTTTGTATTTAATTTTTGACAGTTTGATTATTATGTGTCTTGGCGTGTTTCTCCTTGGGTTTATCCTGTATGGGACTCTCTGTGCTTCCTGGACTTGATTGACTATTTCCTTTCCTATATTAGGGAAGTTTTCAACTATAATCTCTTCAAATATTTTCTCAGTCCCTTTCTTTTTCTCTTCTTCTTCTGGGACCCCTATAATTCGAATGTTGGTGCGTTTAATGTTGTCCCAGAGGTCTCTGAGACTGTCCTCAGTTCTTTTCATTCTTTTTTCTTTCTTCTGCTCTGCAGTAGTTATTTCCACTATTTTATCTTCCAGGTCACTTATCCGTCCTTCTGCCTCAGTTATTCTGCTATTGATCCCATCTAGAGTATTTTTAATTTCATTTATTGTGTTGCTCATCGTTGCTTGCTTCCTCTTTATTTCTTCTAGGTCCTTGTTAACTGTTTCTTGCAATTTGTCTATTCTATTTCCAAGATTCTGAATCATCTTTACTATCATTATTCTGAATTCTTTTTCAGGTAGACTGCCTATTACCTCTTCATTTGTTAGGTCTGGTGTGTTTTTATCTTGCTCCTTCATCTGCTGTGTGTTTTTCTGTCTTCTCATTTCGCTTATCTTACTGTTTGGGTTCTCCTTTTTGCAGGCTGCAGGTTCGTAGTTCCCGTTGTTTTTGGTGGCTGTCCCCAGTGGCTAAGGTTGGTTCAGTGGGTTGAGTAGGTTCTCTGGTTGGGGGTCTAGTGCCTCTGTTCTGGTGGATGAGGCTGGATCTTGTCTTTCTGGTGGGCAGGTCCACGTCTGGTGGTGTGTTTGGGGATGTTGGTAGCCTTATTATGATTTTAGGCAGCCTCTCTGCTAATGGATGGGGCTGTAGACCTGTCTTGCTCTTTGTTGGGGATAGGGTGTCCAGCACTATTCGTTGCTGGTCCTTGAGTGAAGCTGGGTCTTTGTGTTGAGATGGAGATCTCTGGGAGATTTTTGCCGTTTGATATTGCGTGGAGCTGGGAGGTGTCTTGTGGACTAGTGTCTTGATGTTGGTTCTCCCACCTCAGAGACACAGCCCTGGTGCCTGGCTGGGGCACCAAGAGCCTTTAATCCACATGGCTCAAAATAAAAGGGAGAAAAAATAGAAAGGAAAGAAAAGGAAGGAAGGAAGGAAGAAGGGAGGGAGGGAAGGAAGAAAGGAAGGAAGAAAGCAAGAAAGGAAGGAAGGAAGGTGGAGAGGAAGAAAGGGAGGAAGGGAGGGAGGAAGGGAGGAAGGAAGGGAGGAAAGAAGGGAGGAAGGAAGGAAGAAGGGAGGGAAGGAGGGAAGAAAGGAAGGAAGAAAGGAAGAAAGAAAGGGAGAAGACAAAATAAAGTAGGATAAAGTATAGTCATTAAAATAAAAAATAATTCTTAAGAAGAAAAATTTCTATTAAAAAAAAAACAGAAAAACGGGTCTGTCTAACCCTAGGACAAATGGTGAAAGCAAAGCTATACAGACAAAATCTCACACAGCCGCACACACATACACACTCACAAAAAGAAAAAAAGGGGAAAATAATAGTATATCTTGCTCCCAAAGTCCACCTCCTCAACTTGGGATGATTCGTTGTCTATTCAGGTTTTCCACAGATGCAGGGCACTTCAAGTTGATTGTGGAGCTTTAGTCTGCTGCTTCTGAGGCTGCTGGGAGAGACCTCCCCCTCTCCTCTCTGTTCGCACGGCTCCTGGGGTTCAGCTTTGGACTTGGCCCCGCCTCTGCGTGTAGGTCGTCCAAGGGCCTCTGCCCTTCGCTCAGACAGGACGGGGTTAAAGGAGCAGTTGATTCGGGGGCTCCAGCTCACTCAGGCCAGGGGGAGGGAGGGGCACGGAGGCGGGGCGAATCCGCGACGTCAGAGGCCGGCGTGACGCTGCACCGGCCCGAGGCGCGCCGCGCGTTCTCCCGGGGAAGCTGTCCCTGGATCCCGGGACCCCGGCAGTGGCGGGCTGCACGGGCTCCCGGGAGGGCCGGTGTGGAGAGTGACCTGTGCTTGCATACAGGCTTCTTGGTGGCGGCAGCAGCAACCTTTGCGTCCCACACCCGTCTCTACTGTCCGTGCCGACAGCTGCGGCTCGCGCCCGTTTCTGGAGCTCCTTTACGCGGTGCTCTTAATCCCCTCTCCTTGCGCCCGAGGAAGCAAAGAGGCAAGAAAAAGTCTCGTCTGTTCGGCAGCTCCGCGCCCGTTTCTGGGGCTCCTTTAAGCGGCGCGCTTAATCCCCTCTCCTCACGCCCAGGAAGCAAAGAGGGAAGAAAAGGTCTCTTGCCTCTTCGGCAGCTCCAGACTCTCCCGGACTCCCTCCCGGCCAGCCGTGGTGCACTAACCCCTTCAGGCTGTGTTCGCGCGCCAACCGCAGTCCTCTCTCGGCTTCCGTCCGAAGCCCGAGCCTCAGCTCCCAGCCCCGCCCGCCCCGGCGGGTGACAGACGAGCCTCTCGGGCTGGTGAGTGCCGGTCAGCACTGATCCTCTGCGGGGCTTTGCCCTCCGCACCCTGTGGCTGCGCTCTCCTCCGCGGCTCCGAAGCTTCCACCCAGCCACCGACAGTCTCCGCCTGCGCAGGGGCTCCTAGTGTGTGGAAACCTTTCCTCCTTCACGGCTCCCTCCCACCGGTGCAGGTACCGTCCCTATTCTTTGTCTCTGTTTATTCTCTTTTCTTTTGCCCTACCCAGGTACGTGGGGAGTTTCTTGCCTTTTGGGAGGTCTGAGGTCTTCTGCCAGCGTTCGGTGGGTGTTCTATAGGAGAAGTTCCACGTGTAGATGTATTTCTGATGTCTCTGTGAGGAGGAAGGAGATCTCCGCATCTTACTCTTCCGCCATCTTTAAGCCGTCTCCCATATTCTTACTAATGTTTGTTAGGAGAAGATTTTTCATGTTTTGCCCACCCAGAATTTGTAGGATTGTGTATATATTCTAGATTTGCATATATTCTTTGCTTGTTATATATACTGCAGATATTTTTCCAGGTCTGTTATCTGACTTTTTAAGCCCGTTTATTTATATTTGCCCGCATAATTGCAAATATCTTGCCTCTTCGTTCCTTTTGGCATGTCAGATCTTCCTTCTGGGAGTGTTTTCTTCTGTCTGAAGTATATTCTTTAGAAAAGAAAAATCTCAGTTTTTATTAGCCTGAAAGTGCATTTATTTCATCCTTGTTGTTGAAAAATATTTTTTCAGTCTTAGGTTGACAGTTATTTCCTCTCAGTCCATCAAAGCTGTTATTGCATCATCACTTGGCTTCTATTTTGTGGTGAGAAGTTACCTATAAGTCTACTCGTCTGTCTTTTGAAGCTCTTTTATCTCTGGCTACTTTCAAGGTCTTCTTCTTTGGTGTTCCATACTTTTACTTTGATGTATCCAGGTACACGTCACTTTAATTTATTCCATTAGGAATCCATTGGGCTTCTATAATTTCTGGGTTGACGTCTACCCGGAAAATGCTCAGCCATCGTTCTTCAGATGTTGCCTCCATCCCGGTCTCCCTCCTCTTTGGAACATCGAAATAATGCATCTTAGATCTGTCTTTCATGTCTCTTAACCTCTATTTTCAACAACTTTGTCTCTCCCTGCTATAATCTAGATACTTTGTTGGGATGTATCTTTAAAATGTTACTAATTTTCTAAATCCACTGAGTGTTTTTTTTCAAAGCTCTATTGACATATATTGAATTTTAATATTATGCGTATTTAAAGTGTGCAATATAATAAGTTTTGACATGTTCACACTGGTGAAACCAACAACACTATCAAGATAAGAAACGTATCCACAATCCCCAAAGTTTCCATGTATCTCCTTGTAATTCTTTCCTCCTGCCACCCTCCCACCCCCAGGTAACCACTGATGTGCTTTCTGTCGCTATAGAGTATTTCACTTTTTCTAGAATTTTATAAAAATGGAAGCAGACAATATATACCTCCCCCCCGCCGTTGGTTTTTGGCTGGGCTTTTTTTTCACTCCATATGATTATTTTGAGGCTTATCCATGTTGTTGTGTGTACCAGTAATTTGTTCCTTTTCATTCCTAAGTAGTAAAAGCCATTGTGCGGATATGGCACAATTTGTTCATACGACCACTTGTTGGTAGACATTTGGCTTGTTTTAGTTTTGAGCTGTTATAAATAAAAATTACTATAAATATTCATATACAAGTCTTTGTATGGGTATAAGCTTTAAATCCTCTTGAGTAAATACCGAAGAGTGGAATGTCTGGATCATATATGGTAGAAGCATAATTAATTTTTTAAGATGCTGCCAAGCTGTTTTCCAGAGTGGTTGTATCATTTTACATTTCCACGAGCAGTGTGTGACAGCTTCCGCTTCTCCACCTCCTTGCCAACACTTAGTATGGCCATTCTTTTTAATTTTTGTCATTCTAATAGATATCTAATGGTATTGTATTAGTTTGAATTTACATTTCCCTAATAAATGATGATGTTGACTATCTTTTCATGTGCTTATTTGTCATTTATGTATCTTTTTTGGTGAAATATCTGTTTGCATCTTTTCCCACTAAAAATGGGTTGTTAGTTTTCTTCTTACTGAATTTTGAGAGTTATTTTTATATTCTGGCTATAAGTCCTTTTTCCGATATGCAAGTGGTAAATATTTCCTTCCAGCCTGTGCCTCGTTTTTAATTCTCTTAACAGTGTCTTTTAAAGGGCAAACATTTTAAATTTTGATGAATTCCAATTATCATTCTTTCTTTGGATTGTGCTTTTGATGTCATAACTAAAAAATCTTGGCCTAAATCATAGCCACAAAGATTTTTCTCTCAAGTTTTCTTCTGTAGCTTTATTGTTTTAGGTTTAATATTCAGACCTAGGATCAAATTTTTGTATATGGTGTGATGTATAAATCAAAATTCTTAGTTTTGCAGGTGTATACCTAATTGTTCCAGCATGATTTGTTCATCTATTTGTCTATTTTGATGCATATGCCACGCTGCCTTGATGACACTGCCTGACTTGAAGGGTTACTCTAAAACTTAAATATTCAAGGCAGTGTGGTGTTCACATCAAAATCGACAAATAGATCAATGAAACAGAATAAAGAATACAGAAATAGACCACACATACATGGTCAACTGATTTTTGACTAAGGTTCAAAGGAAGTTCAATGGCAAAAGTATAGTCTTTTCAACAAATGGTGCTGGACCTGGAAAGTTTCCCTGCCAGGAAGCCAAGGCAATTATGAGGCTCACCTCATCTGTTCCTCTTCTCTCAGGGACCACTGCTTTCATTGCTTGGTGTCTAATGTCCTGAAAATCATTGTTTTAGACATTTGTCTATTTTTTTATTTGGGAGGGCACATCTAGTCACTGCTATACTATCTTGGTCAGAAGAAGTCCCTGGACTAATGCAATGGCCTCTTAATTGCTCCCCTGCTTTTACATGTCTGTCGAGTTTTAAATTTAATTCCTGACAATATTATACTTAATTTTTTTAAAGTTCCATTTAATTATTTTTCAAATCTGTCTGGGGCCGTGGTGCCGCACGCAAACCTGCAAGTCTGCCTCCTTGGATCTACCTTCCAAGACTTGGCTGATAAAAGGGATAGTGGGCATGGGGGTCAGGGCAGGATTGGAGTAGGCAGGGCAGTCAATGGCTGTCCACCGGCATCAAGACACATGACAAACCTCACCCTGCCTCCTTTTGTGAGCTTCCCACTGGACTCCAGTCAAAGCTGGTGTCCCCTGCGCTCTTGACCTTGGTCCACCAGTCATCAGTGCCCCGGCTGGAGCTGACCTGGGGTAAGAAAGCTTTTTTCTGATGGGTCTTCCATGAGGTCTATAAACAAAGATATTGTGCTGTTCTTATGTAAGTGCTGTTAATATTGGCTCTTGCGGGAAGATCTACAGAGAGAGACCAAGAGAGCAGAGGGTATGTCAAGTATGAGTTGGATTTAAAGTCTGGCCCTTAAATAGCAGCTTATTAAAACAAAATGTAGAGCACTATACAAGACAGCTAAAAGCAGAAAATTAGACATGAATACAAAAATCTAGACTGATCTTCAAAACATAGCCTTGAGTAAAAATAAAGTGAGAATAAGAATGGCTTTGTGGTAAATGTCACGCACAAAAGCGACACTACATATTTATCAGCATTCATGTATATTTAAGGAGGTTTGCCAAACATGCCCGGGTGCCTCTGGGGGAAACAGGCAGATGGGAGTGAGAAGAGAAGCAGGGGCGACACTCTAATCTTGCATCTGAGGTTGGGCTGCCTAGAAGCAGAGCCTGAGACGGGGATTCTTGTACAAGAGATTTACGCAGGGAGGGCTCTCAGGAGACTTGTAAGGGATGACGGAAGCAGACAAGGGCGAGGGAAGAACTCAGCAAAGATGCGGGCGTCCAGTCGTGCCTGATCCCACAGGGAGCTCTGGAGTGTGAAGTGCGTCCCAGAGATGGTCCTGCTCAGAGGCAAAGGGACTGGGCTCTCACACCCCGTGACAGTCAGTCAGTGGCTAAGGGCCCTTCATGGGGGGTGTGAACACTCTCCCAGGCCTTCCAGGCAAGCTGGCTCCCACTGGCCTAGGGCAGCCCTCTTGGGTAAGTATGCGTCCCAGCAGCCGGCCAGACGAGCAGCCCCGTGAAGGCGGTGGAGACAAGCACTAATGGCCTCTGCTGAACTGCGAGGGGCCTTGCAGGACGGGCGATGGCGAGCTTGCAGGACCTGCCCCATCCTGGCTGTCCATTCCCAGGGTGGTGCTGCTCTAGGGGGGGCTGCACACAGAATGTTCTGGAGAACATAGGAGGGAAAAAAGTAGACCCTGCCCATGACTAAACAAAAATTGCTTTGAAGACAATGCCAAGATCCACTTAGGCTCCCCCCAAGGCCAAAAGGGTCCAAATTCCACCGTAATGAGATCTGAATCCAGAGGCTGGAGCTCTCTCAGCAGTCTCCTAGTTATTTTCATTGAGCGCAGTTCCTCGCTTTTGTCCATTTTCCAAAAGCAAACCTTCCTGCAGTTCAAACTGTGCCGTTCTTAACACCTGCCAGCTTGTGGCAGTCACCCACTGACCGGGGGCAAAGGTGACCCACGGCACACGGGGGGAAGAATGCTCCCAACACCTCCCACCTTCCTTCCTGCCTTTGTCTCTGTACTTGGAAATCACTCTCCGCCGGCCCAGCAGGAGCCCCGACTGGTTCAGGGGTTTGTGATTAGCAGAACGGCAGCCCTCTTGCTCTCCATCTGGGCTCAGATAGCTCTTTCAGGAACCTGGGGTCTTGACAAGCAGGGATGGGCTGCTTCAAAGAACCAGGAAGGCACCCCTGGGGAGTGACAGCTCCTGCCCAAGGCCCAGGAGGCCACAGTCCCTGTAAGTGGAGCCTCTCCCAAACATGAAAAAGATGAAGGAAAAGTCACTTTTTCTGGGCTTCCCTGGTGGCGCAGTGGTTGAGAGTCCGCCTGCCGGTGCAGGGGACACGGGTTCGTGCCCCGGTCCGGGAGGATCCCGCGTGCCGCGGAGCGGCTGGGCCCGTGAGCCGTGGCCGCTGAGCCTGCACTTCTGGAGCTTGCGCCCCGCAAACGGAGAGACCACAACAGTGAGAGGCCCGCGTACCACACACACACACAAAAAGTCACTTTTTCCTTGTTGCTGCTATGAAAATGAGCGCCCAAGAGGATACAGAATTCTGCAGATCTTACTTAAATTCTGCAAGCAGCCCTGATTATTAGGGGACTGCGGCTGGATGTTGGCGGCAGGTCAGACAAATGAGAAAGAAAAATGGCCAAGCAGGTTACCTCACCTTCCTCCCCAGCCAGGTGGCTCTAAAGAGCATCACCGAGGGAACAGAATTCTTGTAAACTGAGGCTTTGCAAAGGGAAGGGAGTCCCTGTGGCTAAACCAGGCAGCTAGAAGCGGTGCAAAGATCTTTTCAAAGAGCTGACCACCGATAATGGTCAAAATGGTTCAGGGATTCGAGTCAAGAGTTTAGCTCCCAACTGGCTACAGGGCTTCGAGTCTTAGGGCGTATTGTAGGCGTTCTGCCTCTCCGTTCTTTCACCTGCGGAGTGGGGGGCTAGAACAGCTTGCTGGTCTGATTTTGGCTGCACTTTCTTATTGGTAAAAAATTGTTAGCCTGCACCCTAAGAAATGCACAGCTGTTCATTTACCAGTTATACATCTGTTCTACTCCCCTAATGTATTATGTACATTATAAAGGGCCTGCAACAATAGATATAAGAAAGTCTAGATAAAAATAACTGTAGATGGAAGCACAGTATTTTTAAAAAATTTATTTAAGTATAGTTGATTTACAATGTTGTGTTAATTTCTGCTCTACAGCAGAGTGATTCAGTTATACATATATATATATATATATATATTCTTTTCCATTATGGTTTATTCCAGGATATTGAATATAGTTCCCTGTGCTCTACAGTAGGACCTTGCTATTTATCCATTCTATATATAATAGTTTGCACCTGCGAATCCCAAACTCCCGATCCATTTCTCTCCGCCCCCCGCCCCCGCTTGGCAACCTACATCTGTTCTCTATGTATGTGAGCCTGTTTCTGTTTTGTAGATAAGTTCATCTGTGTTATATTTTAGATTCCACATATAAATGTTATCATATGGTATTTGTCTTTCTCTTTCTGACTTCACTTAGTATGATAATCTCTAGGGGCATCCATGTTGTTGCAAATGGCATTCTTTCATTCTTTTTTATGGCTGACTAATATTCCATTGTATATATGTATCACATCTTCTTTATCCATTCATCTGTCAGTGGACATTTAGGTTGCTTCCATGTCTTGGCTATTGTGAATAATGCTGCTATGAACATAGGGGTGCACGTATCTTTTTGAATTATAGTTTTGTCTGGATATATGCCCAGGAGTGGGATTGCTGGATCATATGATAGCTCTATGCTTAGTTTTTAGAGGAACCTCCCTACTGTTTTCCACAGTGGATGTACCAATATATATTCCCACCAACAGTGTAGGAGGGTTCCCATTTCTCCATGCCCTCTCCAGCATTTGTTATTTGTAGACTTTTTAATGATGGCATTCTGATGGTGTGAGGTGCTATCTCACTGTAGTTTTGATTAGCATTTCTCTAATAGTTAGTGATGTTGAGAAGCTCACTATTTTCTTTCTCTACCCTTGTTGTGCCCTCCCCCTGGGATGTGAAGGCTCTGTTTTAGAGATTATTATTATTATTATTTTTTGAATGTTTATTTCACTTTTTATTTATCTATTAACATCTTTATTGGAGTATAATTGCTTTACAATGTTGTGTTAGTTGCTGCTGTAAAACAAAGTGAATCAGCTGTATGTATACATATATCCCCATATCCCCTCCCTCTTGCGTCTCCCTCCCACCCTCCCTATCCCACCCTTCTAGGTGGTCACAACGTACCAAGCTGGTCTCCCTGTGCTATGCGGCTGCTTCTCACTAGCTATCTATTTTGCATAGCCCAGATGATCTGGAAGAGCTTCTCTAGGGGGAGCATGTGTGATGCCCGTTTTTTCAGAGGAGACGCTTTGGGCCTGACCTGTCCAATAACGGTAGCCACTAGCCACCAGTGGCTCTTTAAACTCATTAAAATGCAATTAAATGTAAAGCTCAGTTCCTCGGGACACATGAACTACATTGCACTCACTCTAGAGCTCCCTGTGGTTAGTGGCTGCTGTATTGGTCCATGCAGGTTATAGAAGACGCCCATCACTGTGGAAAGTTCTTCTGGACAGCCTGTTTAGTAAGTAGTCAAGACCATAGAATTCAGTATTTAATTACAGCAACTGACCTTTATTAAGCGCTTGTGGTGTGGGAAGCATGTTCCAGGCACTGTGTCTCATTTCATCCGTACAGCGGCTGCCTGAGTTGTGTCCTGTTGTCATCCCCACGTCCTGGCGGGAGAATGTAGATTGGAGGGAAAGGGGGCTCCTGACAGCTGATGAGCTGCCTGGACCTCATGTCCCTGTGTTCTCCCAGGCTTCCCACGCGGACCTGGATTTTATCCTCTGAGCATCCTGTCTTGGATTTTTGTGCCTATGATCTCCCGGACACACTCTCAAGGCTGATCACTGCACATGTGCTTCTCGTCCCCCAGGTACAAAGGGAATTTCTTGCAAAGCCGTTTTCAGCTGAGAGCCAGCAGACTGAGGAAGCCACACTGGGTGCTGAGAAGAGACGGCCGTTCACCCCCATCCGAGGGGCCGGCCCCACGCAGGACCTGCGGGCAGGCTTCTTCAGAAACAGCAGGTAAGGCTCTCCTTGGAGGTGGATCCAAACCAGGCACCAGGCTGCTGGGATGTGAAATGAGCAGAGCAGCCATCCTCGCTGTCCGGAGCCTGAAGTCCAGCAGGGAGACACGTGCATGTGGGGTGATGACAGAAGTGTCACCTCTGGGGGACAGTCGAGACCCTAAACTAGGGGAGAGGGTCCTGGGTGAGGCTGTTGAGAATCCAATATTGAGAAGACAACACACGTCCTCAAGTACTGGCCACGGGTGCCCAGCCCTGTCCAAGTACAGATTCCCTCCAGGACCTGGAAAACCTGAATTGGAACTCTGGGTGCCTCTACTTTTCCCCATCATTAAAGAGGAAGTTCACTGGATTCTTTCCACAGGGCCACTGTGAGGCTAAAATGGGTCAGTGGATGGGCTTTCGAATGAATGTGAGATAGAAGAATAAGGAAGAGTTGTGATGTGAGAGTTGCAGGGAACATGCTTCCCCGGGAGGTGGTAAGAGGGGCCCTCTTCATCATTCTCGGAAACAGAGGATGAACTAATGGAGGCTGCTTCCTGGAAAAGGGCTATTTTAAGGTGCAGTCACTGGGCAACGAGGGCAAATCGCGTAACTTCTCTGGACCACAATTCCCCTCCCTTCCTCCCCTCCGCCTGGCGGTCATGAGCCCAGCCTTAGCCTTTCTGGCAATGTGTTGACTGGGGAAGATAGAGACCATATTTGAGAAGGTGGCCGGTCCCGTCTGGCCAGTGGTGACAGAATTACCATCCTTTTGTGGCTGATTGCTGTCTGTTTGGCTCAGGGCTGACCCTGGGCTCTGCCTGCTGGCTGCGGTTTTGGTCCCTGGAGACAGTTGGCTGGGGCCCCTCCTCCTCCACCTCTGTGTGGCTCCAGCGCCCCCTGCGGGCAGATGGTGTTTCCATGCTGCCCCTCGACCCCCCACCTCCAACTCCGACGCCCTCTCTGGTAGGCAGGCGAGGATGAGGATTAGTCTTTTTCTCAGCGAGAGTTTACATCAAGGTGGGTATTTGCTCGACTGGATGGCCAGCTGTGGAAGGAAAAGCACTGTCTTTTTATGGAACGTCTAGGGTTAAGACCTCGTTGGGGGAGGCTGAGTGGGTGTAGACAAAAATGCAGTCAGGGCACCTGGCTTTGCCCTTTCTTCATTTTCTATGGCTCCTCACCTTGAACTCCACTGCCTTCCTCCTGGTCAGATAGATACAGCCGATGGAACTGCCCACTGGGGTGTTCATGGGCGATACCACCTCCACAGCAGAACCCACCAGAACCCACCAGAACTCTGTCAGTTGTCTGTAATGGCAGTGCTTTCCCACCAGCTCTCTTCCCAGCACCATACATAGAGCTGAATCAAGCTGCTCCTGGAAACTCACATCAGCTTCCATGTTTCCGTTGCTAAGCTCCATGCTGGAAACTGAAAGGGAAAAGACGACAATCCCTGCTCTGGATGAATGTGGTTCAGGGTGCAGACAGACAGACAGGCTTGCTGTCCATCCTTTGCTCAAATCGAGTGGGGGGTGACACTGGCGGGTCAGCGAGCTCCCTCCTGGGAGTCTTCTGTCTGTACAGCGAGGCCGCTGATGGAGGTCTTGCCCACCCAATGGCTCGGTGTGAGAATCGAGTGAGCCCGTGTGTGGCAGGGAATTTGCAGGCTCCAAGGCAGGTGATAAGCGTTGATTGTAATGATCTCCTGAGCGTAATAAGCACACGTGCGTTAAGATCTGGCGTTATGCTGAGTGCCAAGTGAGTGTGGAGTGCGTGGTAACCAGCGTGCCTGTGGTTTAGCGGAGGACAAGGTCAGGGTTGGAGGAAGAGCCCAAAGGGGGAGTTTTCTTAGGAGAGAGACAGCTTCTTCTGGAAATTCAGGTGCAGGGAGAATAGAACAAAGGCTTTCTGAACTGGGAAAGAAAATTGCCTATGGCAGCCAAAGAAATTGCCACAAACTTGGTCCAAGGTGTAAAACACCTTGGTCCAAGGTGTATTCTCTCTCAGTTCTGGAGGCCGGGAGTCTCGCTGTCTCTCCGAAGCCTCTAGGGGAGGATCCTTCCCTTCCTCTCAGCTTCTGGGGGCTCCAGGCATCCTTGGCTTGTGGCCGCTTCACTCCAATCTCCGCCTTCATCTTGACAGAGCTTCTCCCCTGTGTTTCTGTGGGTCAAATCTCCCTCTGTCTTTCTCTTATAAGGACACTTGCCGTTGAATTTAGGACTCGCCCTAAATCCAGGATGATCTTATTTTGAGATTCCTCATTTCACGTGCAAATACCTTTTTCCAAGTAAGGTCACAGTCACAGGTTCTGTGGCTTAGGACTTGGAGGGGGAGGCATGATTCAACCACTAACCACTTAAACAATGTTCCCCCTATCTGGGAACCAACAGAAGGGACCTTAAAATGTGTTTCTAAGTGAAAAAGGCAGAAGCACCCATGAACACTCAATTTACAACAATGCGCATCATCTGTGCTCTTAGGGTGTGCAAACAGTTTTGGCAGGAAAGTTCTATTATAAGCTTAAATCAGTATGTATTCATTAAAACGGGATCACCCAGCCCAGCACCCAGCAGGACGTGTTCACACTTGTGGGGAGTCTTGTCCAAGTGACCACAGGCAGCTTCGAGCGTGAGACGGGTGTGTTGGGTAAGGGGCCCCATTCCCCTCTCTTTGGGAAGAAGGCCTGTGGCCAGCTGGATAGGGGGCAGGCAGGGCCTCCGAGTGTGGCTGTGTGGATGGTGCCCATAGGGGCTGAAATCCAGCCACCACTGGTTGGCGCAGCCTTTTGCTCTGTGGGGCTGTCAACCCAAAGCAAGGAGCTCCTTCCTCTTTCTCCCAAGGGGGTGGGGGACACCTTTCCACACATCGTCCAGTGGAAGTGGTTGCCTCTTCCTAATTACGTGTGTACGCCGTGTGCCCATGGTACCCCTGGGGGCCCCAGTGCAGCAGAGAGACCAGCTGGAAAGCCTCTGATCTTTCATGGTCCTCTCCACACCATCGTGCCTTTACAAGCTTCTCTTGGCCTCAGGGAATGGCCTTGCTCCCTCCACGCTGGGAGAATCCCACTTCTGTACACTTCTGATCTCAACATCAGCCTTTCCTACCAAAATCCTAAGAGCAAACGGCGGGCTCCAGTGAATGGGGGATAAAACCAGCCCCAAAGAGAAAAAAAAAAAAAAATCAGAAACAAAATCTAAATGTGGAGCTAAGATTGAGAGGCCAAATGTAATGCAAATCCCTCTGGGAACGTAGTGCCCCTCCCTCCATGTAGGTAATAATGTTGCAGCCACAGCCCAGGGTGGTGACAAATGTCTGCACTTTCATGTTTGTTATTGGAACAGCCAGTTGAGTCAGAGGTCTGGGTCACTGGTGCCCATTTTCAAAGGGCTCCCTCCCGCCACAGTGTCCGCTCAGGGCAGGTGTGAGCCCGTGGAGTGTGGTCTAAGCATTGGCCCAGGGAATATTAATCACCCCACCACTCCCATTCCTTATTGAAGTGTCAGAGAGGGAAAAAAAACCCAGTAAGCCCGGGGTGGACGGGCTGTTATGGACACCACCGGGTTGGGGGCAGGTGGTAGAGTGCATTAAAATAAATAGCACCTGGAAATCAAAGGAGCTTGGGAAGTTTATTTACACCATGTCCCAAAGCCAATGTTTCACAGCAGAGTGACAGGCACTCAGAGTGTTGGGTGTTTGAAGACAGAGTGCTGTAACTTCAAAGGAACCTAAAGATGGGCCTTGGTCACCCACCATTTACAAACAAATTTCTTGTCTCCTTTGACCTGGCAGGTCCTGGTTGGAGAGATCAGAGCTGGCTGCTCAGTGAGGGAGCTGACCTCACTGTGTGTGTGTGTGTGTGTGTGTGTGTGTGTGTGTGTGTACGCGTGTGTGTGTGCACGCGTGTGTGTATGCACGTGAGTATATTTGTGAGTGCATGCAGACGTGTATATTTTTGTGGGGGGAGGACCTGGTTTCCACAGCAGGACAATGATAGGGTGATTTGTTTTGGGTGACCTGAGGGGTTGTAACTTGGGGGAACTTGAGGAAACCCAACAAAGAAATTGAGAATAACCTTTGCAGGGGAATTTCCCAATTCGAAGGCAGGGAAAACCTTTGGTCCTGATCCTTGAAGGCCAATTAGAATCCGCAAAACGTTTTCAAATAAGTACACAGGAATACTTGTGTCCAGGGGCCGAAATAAGATATTGTAACGGATTCTTTCTCCTCTTTATTTTTGGAGAAACTTCCTGTCAATAATTTATGAGGATGAGAGAGAGGATGGTTTTGGAAAATATCTTTTAAAAGGATGCTTAATTTCCCTCTCCTTTCAACTGTTCCAATAGCTTGGTACTAATCATTTGAATTAACAGATGGCTTGGTAGTGAAGTCATCTGCACGCAGAAGGCCAGAGGAGTTATGAAGGATGGAGACCTAATTTATAAGATTTTATGGTGATTGGGATCTTTGAGACTCTCCTTAGAACTGAACTTTTTCATTTTGTTCATTTTTCTTTTTTTGACTTTCCAACA
Organism: Kogia breviceps; assembly: GCF_026419965.1. Taxonomy (NCBI): domain Eukaryota; kingdom Metazoa; phylum Chordata; class Mammalia; order Artiodactyla; family Physeteridae; genus Kogia; species Kogia breviceps. Next base: position 3,886,966 of record NC_081323.1, on the reverse strand, counting down.
GCACTGAATTTAATTTTTTTCTTTTTAAAAAATTTTTATTTTATATTGGACTATAGCTGATTTACAATGTTGTGTTAGTATCAGGTGTACAGCAAAGTGATTCAGTTTTACATATATGTATATATATCTATTCTTTTTCAAATTCTTTTCCCATTTACGTTATTACAGAATACTGAGCAGAGTTCCCTGTGCTATACAGTAGGTCCCTGTTGGTTACCTGTTTTAAATATAGTAGTGTGTCTATGTCAATCTCAAACTCCCAATTTATCCCTCCCCTCCACCTTTCCCATTTGGTAACCGTAAGTTTGTTTTCTATGTCTGTGAGTCTGTTTCTGTTTTGTAAATAAGTTCATTGTATTTTTTTAGCTTCCGCATATAAGCGATGTCATATAATACTTGCCTTTCTTTGTCTGACCTACTTCGCTTAGTATGATCATCTCCAGGTCCATCCATGTTGCTGCAAATGGCATTATTTCATTCTTTTGTTCGTTTGTTTGTTATGAATGTCACATGCCTTTTATTTATTTAAAAAAATTTTTTATTGAAGTATACTTGAATTACAATGTTGTGTTAATTACTGCTGTACAGCAAAGTGACTCAGTTATACATATATATTCTTTATATATATATATACATATATATATATTCTTTTTCATATTCTTTTCCATTATGGTTTATCCCAGGATATTGAGTATAGTTCCCTGTGCTATACAGTAGGACCTTGTTGTTTATCCATCTTATATATAATAGTTTGCATCTGCTAATCCCAAACTCCCACTCCATCCCTCCCCCACCCACTCTCCCCCTTGGCAACCACAAGTCTGTTCTTTATGTCTGTGAGTCTGTTTCTGTTTCGTGGATAAGTTCATTTGTGTCGTATTTTAGATTCCATATATAAGTGATATCATATGGTATTTGTCTTTTTCTTTTTGACTTACTTCACTTAGTATGGTAATGTCTAGGTCTCATGTTGCTGCAAATGACATTATTTCATTATTTTTTTATGGCTGAGTAAAAAAATAGTATTCCATTGTATATACACACCACATCTTCTTTATCCATTCACCTGTCAATGGACATTTAGGTTGTTTCCATGTCTTGGCTATTGTAAATAGTGCAGCAATGAACACTGGGGTGTATGTATCCTTTCGAACCATGGTTTCCTCCAGATGTATGCCCAGGAGTAGGATTGCAGGATCAAATGGTAGCTCTATTTTTTAAGGAACCTCCATACTGTTCTCCGTAGTGGCTGCACCAGTTTACATTCCCACCAACAGTGTAGGAGGGTTCCCTTTTCTCCACACTCTCTCCAGCATTGATTAATTGTAGACTTTTTGCTGATGGCCATTCTGACTGGTGTGAGGTGATATCTCATTGTAGTTTTGATCTGTATTTCTCTAATGATTAGTGATGTTGAGTGAACTTTTTTAAAACCTAAATTCAGTGGTCCATCCCATCCAAGTTCCCAGCAAAGGTGTGGAGGGAGCTGGAAGTTTCTTTGGAGACATCAAGTATCATTGACTTGCCAGACGCCTCAGGCTGAATGTGACTAAGAACTGCAAGGTTGTTCCTATTTCAAAGAACGTCCTTCCTCACTTCCAGGGTCACTTCCAGATCAGGGCTGAGGTGGGGAGTTAGGTGGATCTAATCTCAGTCACTTGAACTGCTTCACTGAAGGGACTGGTAAAAAATGGTTCTTAGATATCAAGTGGTTGAATATCCCCAGGAGAGCAAACCTCCTCTTGAGGACAGTCCTCATAATCCAGATGTTCTTCACGGGGTTCCCCTCCCAGTCGGAGGTCGGCTGGGGAGGCAGTGACTGTCACAGAATGAGAACAGTCCCTACTAAACTGACTGCTGATACATTTAGACCCCATTCAAACACTTCTCTTTGTCTCTCTCCATCTCTCCTTACCATTACTTTCCATCCCTGCCCTTCAGATTGACTTTCACAACGTCATGTAAACTGATTGCTCAAGACATCGAATTTAATGAGATTGATGGGAGTGGCCATTGGGTTGATTCATTCCCATTGGCAGAATCAGGTAACAAACGGATAAGAGAAAACTGGTGAGGCTAATTCCAGAGTGATGGGAACATCAAAGACTTAAGAGAAGCCCTTAGAAAAATTGAGGAAAGTCTAGAATATTTTTTGGATGGGAAAAAGTCTCTCTCGATGATCTTGCTCTGCAAGTAAAAGTAAAAGTGAAGATTAGCCCATTGTTCTACCCTATAGTTTGGTGTAAAAATGTACTCTGCCCCCATCAACATTCGATTAACCTTTGTTGATGTTAACAATTGGCTCATAGCTTGTCATTATAACCCACAAACTGGAAGTTTGTTTTACTTTTCATTTTTGTAGGTTCATCTGCTTATTTTCACAACATTAGGTTTCATGGTTTTTCACGAGAAATTCTCCAAGTCCTTAATTTTCCACTGTTTACTGTGAAATTTTGGTCCCCATTGTGAATGAATTCATTTTTCGTGGTCTTTCCTCCGTGGCAATGATCTCAGCTAATAAGGACCCTGTTTGCCCAGCTGATAAGTCATCTTCGCCTAGCAGATCCGTAGTGTTTGTTGAATGACCAACTGAACAGCAGAAGTGAGTCTCCCTATTTTAAGCTTCCTTTAAGCTCACCTTCAGTTGAAAGGACATTCAAAACCAGCCCCCAAATCTTTAAGAATGAAGGAAGGGGCATGCAATCTGGAGGTTTTGTTCCTGATGGTGTTTTGGGGATGTGTGTCAGCAATGGAAGAATCCAGTGGGTCTCGAGTTTGGATGGCGGTGGGCTAAGCAGCATAAAAGCAAACTTCATCGTTCTTTTCCTCATAAAAGAAACTTCCTTAACTAAAAAAAGTTCCAGCTCCCCCTACCCACTTGCTAGATTCAAATTTGTGGAATCGCCATCTTCACCCGTAAGGATCATCTAATGCCACCTCCGCTTTACCGGTGAGAGCTCTGGCGAGACAAAGATGGGGGCTTTGAGCCGGCAGATGTTCACTCTGATGTCTTTTAACCTGGGGTCCTCTCTTACACCACACGGGGACCAAATCTCAGAAGAAATTCTCAGGCGTAACATGTTTTAGGACCATTGAGGGAAAGGAAGGAAAGAAAACAGGCAGTCTGTCCATCCGGGCTGCTTTGACAACAAACAGCAATTTCTGGTGAGGAATTCTCGAAGGTCCCCGCTTGGCCGTGTGGTGTATGCCATTTGGTTTTAGCATGTAGTGTCTGAAACTGTGATGACGTCTTACTGGACTGGCTTGTTACCAGGGGATTAACTGAGATGTTGGATCTGTGTAGGAGGCAGTGAGTTTCAGAAGTCAGGGTTTAAGCTAAATGTGTGAGGGACCCTGCTGGGGCGGTTTCTCATCTTACCTGAGCACCTGTCTTCCTGGTGCCCGTTTAAGAATTGGGGGGTGGGGGGCATTCTCCACTTGGCAATTACGCCCGTGTAATTAACGGTCAGAGAAAGACCATCTTTTGTAGCTTAAGGGGAAGTTCACCACTAAGCTTGTTATGAAAACGATCTCTCCGCTGTTTTCTTACCAAGTTAGGGTCTTAGGGACTCAGAAAGGGCAGCTTTGCAAGTGCGTGTTGTGTGCCCGCGTGCGCATTTGTGTCCTCGCATTTGGGTGTTATTTTTCCATTAGGAGAAGCGATTGAAAAACCCACACGTCCATACAAAGCGGGTGACACCACCTGAGCGAAAGCCACTACTGATTCTCTTTTGTTGTGGTTATACAATTCCTGATGCATCTCTCCTGTTGAGGTCACCGCTCTGAAATGAATACTTTTCTTTCCAGAACGTGGGGCACGGTGGAGATGAATGCAACATCATTCAACTCTGCATTTCAAGTGGGACATTCTAGTCTCCGGGAGCTTAAAACCCATCAGCAGGCAGCCCTGTTACCCTTTTCCTAATATCACAGTTATTGACCCTGGGCTGCAAAAAAAGAATCTCATAATTAGGTTTGCCCTGTTTCTGTGTTTATGTGCACATTTGTTCCTCTCTAGCCAATGACATCATCAACTTTAAAATTTTTTTTTATTATTGGAATCCTTTGTGTTAAAAGGAACTGCTCCATTAACTGAGACCTGTTCTATTTACTCCGATGCTGGGATACATGAAAACATTCCGTGATATAAAGAGCACTCTTACATATTTCCTTAGAAACGCATTTTGTGGAACTGAATGGAGAACACTGATGTCGTTGAGGTTAATTATTCGGGCTTTTGCCGGGCACATTGGAAGCCGTGCGGCTTCTGCCGGTACACGGATGAAAATTGGAACACTGAAGAGCAGCCCAGCGTGGCCCTGTGCCCAGATGACACATCTGAAGTCATATTGATGGAGGGAGATGCTTTATTGAACGATAAGAACTCCACCGAGTTTCTGGGCTTGCAATTTCCTGCAGCTGGCGTGGCTTCTGGCAGTAAACACCGTGTGATTCGGGGCTACATTTAAAAGTGAGATTGTAGAAAACTCTCCCAATAACTAAACTCAGAGGGCACTTTCAGTTTAGGAGCTGCACCCACATCTAATCTCCCCAACAGACTTGTGATGAGTGACTCATTCTCATTTTGCAGAGGGAGAAACTGAGACTCAGAGAGGCATCCAGTGACTTGCCCGGGGTCACCCAGATGATGAATCTGGGGGTCCATGGTGTCTCCTACAGTCAGAAATATCGCATCTGCATGTCACCTGTGCAATTAGTTGCTTAAGTGGTCCATTTAAGCTCACTGACAAAAACCATAAATACATTTATTTTGAAAAAAAACTGTTTATTGACGCCAAAAATGGAAAGTCAATATCACATGCCATTAAGAGAACTTTACAGAAAGATAATGCTCTGAACAATATTTTCTTGGTAAATAAATTCTAGCTAGACTGTTGTGGGTAAAAGAGCAAGAGCCCTAGGTACACTCCCTCTGCTTGGGCTTCCCTGGTGGTGCAGTGGTTGAGAGTCTGCCTGCCGATGCTGGGAACACGGGTTCGTGCCCCAGTCCGGGAAGATCCCACATGCTGCGGAGCGGCTGGGCCCGTGAGCCATGGCCACTGAGCCTGCGCATCCGGAGCCTGTGCCCCGCAGCGGGAGAGGCCACGGCAGTGAGAGGCCCGCATACCGCAAAAAAAAAAAAAAAAAAACATAAAAAGAGATTTGGAGGTGTTAGAGATATATTAGCACCCAGCTGAGACGTTCTTCTTTCCCTAATCAGAGGGATGTAGGGAGAATAGCTTTCTCACTGGGTGAATCCATTTTAACACTAAGCTTGTGATTCACCGCCCACTGGGGTCTGAGACCCTCCCTGGGACTTTCTTGTGCTGTCATATCCACTTTTCTCTGTCAATAAGATACCCCTGGCTTCTACAGTCTTATGTAGGATTTCCTCAACTCTTGTAAGGCCTTCACCTTTATCAATTTAAACTCTACATTCAACAGGGTTGGCTGTAGAGACCATGGACCAACATTCTGCAAAGACCCTGCTTGAAGACCGAACCTTTTCTGCCTCGTGGGGGTGGGAGCTTGGGGGTGTCAGAGGTCTCCTAGGCAGGTTCAAACTCTGCATTTGTAAGAGTCTGAGATGCTGACCCAGAACCTTCTGTGGCTGAAGGAGGGATGGTGGGAAATGCCCAGGGTGCAGAGAGAGGAGGCGGCAGTGACCAGGCACAGCTGAGACCTTGGTGTGGCCTCATCCTTCTCCTGAGAAGAGTGAGGAGCCATTGGTGGACTTGGGGTGCAGGAGAGGAGGGCAGAGAGCAGACCATCCAATGTAGGTGCAGGGTGGAGAGAGGCTTGGGGTAGGTAGAGTGGATACCTAGGAGACAGATGAGAAAGTTCCTGAAACAGATTGGACAGGTTTGCATTGAAAAAGACCTTGGAAAAAAGGGATGCTCCGCCTAGAGGACAAGAAAAGTGAATTATTAGTTTTTAGTTATGCGTGTAATCATGAATCATGCTTCTTTTAACACATTAAAATATGGTAATAAGGCTCATGTTCACTTTGACCACCCCCCCCCCCATTCCCAACGGCCCTCTCAGATAAAACTACAGTTTGGAGTTAGGAGGGCATCTGCCAGGTCGTTATTTCTGTGCACGTGTGTGCATGTGTGTGTGTGTCTGTGTGTAACATGAGTGGTACCACACTGCCCACCTCATCGTGCAACTTGCTTTTGGTTAACTCAACAACATTTTGTGGTCTTCCCACACTGTTAGGACATGTAGACCTATCTCAACAGTGTAGGTAGGGACAGAGTCTCTTGGGGTGGGGCTGCTGTAATTTTAGGTAGTCATTCTCCCAATAAGGGACAGTTCATCATTGCCAGCACTTCACTATGGCATCGTGCTCTTCGGACCCACTGTCCATGACTCCCTGACCCAAGCAGGGAGTTGCTCTAGGGAAGACCCAAGAGGAAGAATCACTGGCTCTTTCTTATGTCTCACATTTAAAAAATTTTTATATTATATTGGAGTCTAGTTGATTTACAATGTTGTGTTAGTTTCTGGTGTACAGCAAAGTGATTCAGTTATACACGTACATACATCTGTTCTTTTTCAGATTCTTTTCCCATATAGGTTATTACAGAGTATCGAGTAGAGTTCCCTGTGCTCTACAGTAGGTCCTTGTTGATGATCTATTTTATGTATAGTAGTGTGTGTATGTTCATCCCGAACTCCTAATTTATCCCTGCCCCACCCTCTTTCCCCTCTGGTAACCATAAGTTTGTTTTCTATGTCTGTGAGTCTGTTTCTGTTTTGTAAATAAGTTCATCTGTATCACTTTTTTTAGATTCCACATATAAATGACATCATATGATATTTGTCTTTATCTTACTTCACTTAATATGATAATCTCTAGGTCCATCCATGTTGCTGCCAATGGCATTATTTCATTCTTTTTTAGGGCTGAGTAATATTCCATTGTATATATATACACCACATCTTCTTTATCCAGTCATCTGTCAGTGGACACTTAGGTTGCTTCCATGTCTTGGCTATGATAAACAGTGCTGCAGTGAACATTGGGGTGCATGTATTTCTTCAAATTAGAGTTTTCTCCAGATACATGCCCAGGAGTGGGATTGCAGGATCATATGGTAGCTCTCTATTTTTAGTTTTACGAGGAACCTACATAGTGTTCTCCACAGTGACTGCACCAATTTACATTCCCACCAACAGTGTAGGAGGGTTCCCTTTTCTCCACACCCTCTCCAGTATTTATTATTTCTAGACTTTTTGATGATGGCCATTGTGACCAGTGTGAGGTGATACCACATTGTAGTTTTGTTACATTGCACATTTTTAATAGATATTTCCATGTTGCTTTCTATTTCCCATTCCCATAAATAGCATGTTAGAGTACTTATTTCATTGATCTTATCGAACTTAAAAAAAATCTGCAAGATGGGCAACAGATGCTACCTCGAACGGCCATGGCCAGGACGGCCTTTCCACCCGTGCCTTGCATCCCACTGGGGGGGTCCATTGCCCAGACTGACCATGAGGAAAGCTGACATTATCAAGTGGAAAAAAACACGGAGGGATGAGTAGACTATTTTGTTTTTAAACCACAGAGAAGTGAGTTTCTCTTGACCAAACTTTAAGTCCACTGGGTACAATTTGATGTTCTCTCCAAATATTAATAGATTTGTTCTTCGGCCGAGGCACGAAGTCTTGGTCTGCTCCAAGAGAGGTCCGTCACTGCCAAGGACACAAGGCCACAAAGGACTTCCTCTGTGCCGAGCCAGTTCATTAGACCCGGTGAGCAATTTGCAGAAGAGATTAATTGATTTGCAGGCTGCCCAGCACTGAGTGTTACTCAGCTACCTCCCAGAAAGCTCAGGCCGCCCGGGAGCTCGACAGAGCAAACAGTAATATGTGAGACTTTAGTCAAAGGCTGAATGTTGTCTTCCTTCCTCATTATAAACAGAAGCCAGAGCGATGAAGTTCTCAGCCCCTTGTGGTTTAGTGTGGGATTTGGGGCCACGGTCCAGGCTCCCGGAATAAAATGAGAAGGCTCGTGGAGCCGCAGCTGCCAGTATGATAGCAATGTTTCTCTTTGCAAGCTGTGATTATCCCCAGACAGCCACCTTGCTTATCTTGCTCTGAAAAGTTGCTATACCGGAGGTGGAAATTTCAACTCCGCACGCCTGTATCAGAAAGGACTCTTTGGGGTGTGGGGAAAAGAGACTCAATTTAAATTGACCTAGACAGAAACATTCATCATCTCATGGAACAGAGGAGGGGGCTTCAGGCATGGCTGGATCCAGAGGTACCAATGATGTCACCCGGACTCAGTTTCTCTCCATCTCTTGGCTGCTCTTCTGGGTCAGCAGCATCTCTGGCTCCTCTAGTACCTGCCCTGCCCCAACACGCTTGACCCCTTTCCGTAAGCCAAGTCCCCAGACTGAATCCGGGTGGCCTGGTTGGGGGTAGGCGTCTCTCCTGAACCAGTCACTGGGGATTTGAGTGGCCCCTGTCCTTGTATGGAGGGATGGGTTGGGGCCACCTCTGCTACAGCTCTTAAGAGTAGAGGAGAGACAGTTTCCCAAAAGAATCGGGGCCCAGATGTCCAAACCGCCTCTTACTCATAGTTTAATGGAATTCAGCATCTGCGTGTGAGCAGTCATGCCCCCTGAGAGGGGAGGAGCGCGAGATGCCATGAGCCCTCTCCTCAAGGAGCTTGGGGACCAGTTGGTGGACCGAGATGCCTTAGTGAAATAGATGAGAGCTCCTATGCGATTAGCGGGCCCCCGCCCTGTGCCAGGCAGCGCGTGGGAGCAGGAAGAGAGGCAGACGAGAACACGACACTGCCCTGTCCTTAGGGAGAGCCCAGTCTGGCAGAGGAAGCCGGCACAGACTGGTAAACAAGTCATGACACATGCAAGGCGGTAAGCTCGCTGATATGATTAAGCTTCCAAATGAGGGATCCTGACAAGACCTGCTGGAGCGGGGAAGGGAGAGTGGCCTAGCATAAAGAGGAACAAAACAGGAGGGGGCCGTGCTTCCGAGGCCCATCCCCAAGCCCCCTCCATCGGGGCACCCACTGCAGGAGGAGCGCAGCCCCCTACGGAGACCTGCAGCCTGTCACTCTTTATCATTCCTTTTCTCCTCCTTGGATCATAAAGGATTTTTGCCATCCACACTAAACTGCTGGAAATGGAGGTGCACAGCACTTAACTACTGTTTACTTATTTACCTAAAATGCTAAGTGTTCCCCCTGGCAATCGCTAACAGATTCCTAAAGGAACAGGGCGACACGATCTGAATTCTGATTTCTGCGCCAACAGAAGGTGGGAGGGCAAAAGTGCCCGGTGCACTCATGGCTGGTTCCACTGGGGAGGTGGGAGGCCAGGGCCATAGAGTCATTTAAAGAGGTTGAAATCTGGATCTTGGAAAGATAAACGTATGTTATGTTAAAAAATTTAAAAAACAAAAGAGGCACATACCTTCAATCCCAAACCTGAAATGGAGACTGCTCTGCTTTGGAAGGACTCTCTGGAAACTGCCCTCACCTTTGAGTTGGGAGAGCCCCTTCTCAGCAGAACTCACAAAAGGAGTCTTGTTCTAGAATTTTCTATGTCGAAGGCTGGTAGACAAATGGAATCAGAAGATGAGGCAAGATGAGAAGTGATGATTTCAACAGACCTACAGATGGGGGACAAAATCATGAAGGGTTCAGGGCTCACCTTGTTGGGTCTTTCCACCTCCACTTGTGACCTGATCTTCAGGAGGGGCAAGGCTGCTTTGGTTTTGGAGACAGATGGCCTTTAGGGTTAATTCTAACTAAGGGATTAGTGGCAAGGTGAGGGAGAAAGGTGTCACCAATAGTGAGCCTAGAGGGGAAATACTGTTATATAGACCAACTACATGGAGTCCTAATGAGAAGGTCGTTCTCAATTCCCTGTTAAGCCTCTTGCTTACATCACAAAGGAAGTCTTGTTTTGATGCTAATATGTCTTTAACACCTGCCTAACTAAAAGTCTTTACTAATCTCCCTTTAAACAGACAAAGGTTGGGTTTCAACCTCTAGCTAGAATTTGAGAACACAGTTCTGTTTTTATTGTTTGTATTTTGACAGGGACCTTCTCAGGCCAGATACTTCATCTCACCCAGCTTCCTCCTACAATAGACCTTGAAAAGCCAAATACTTCTTTCCTCTCTCTCTCTCTCAGCCTCCCTTAAGCCAAGAGTAGTGCAGGGGGAGAAACTTTGTTTTTGGAGTCAGAAGAATTCATTTGAGTCCTGACTTCTCCTCTTACCACTTCCTTGGCCAGGGCCGTCCCTTCTCTTTCCCTCAGATCCTCATCTGTAAAATGGGGCCATTTCTGAGTCCACAAGTATCAGAGACATTCACCTCTGCTGACTCACTAACCTGGCCCTTGAAAAGCCTATGAGGGCAGTCTAGAAATATCCCACTCATCTGTCCAGAGGACTGTTGAGACACCCAAGCTACATGAGATGGTGAGTTGGAAAGATGCTGTGTCACCTATAAAGGACTTTGTAGGTGTGCTGGTTATCCTGGCTGACAGTGGGGGACCATGGGCTATATTTCCACCCAGGTCTGGGAAAGTCATCTGCAAGTCAAAGCGATGAATCAAGGAACAGTGAATTGCAGACAGGGAGCTGCGCGGTATTGAGCTGTTACTTGGGGGCACATGAATTTATGCACTTGGATACAGATGGTGCTCTCCCTGCCAGGGTGAGACTGGCCCCAAAGGTAGAGGAGACAAAGGGATTTGAATAATCCTCTGCTCCTGCCTCATCCCATCTCACACCTCCCTGGCAACGATGAGCTCTTCTTAGGGACGCTGTCTTCCTCTAAATAAATGCATTCACGGTGGCCTTCACCCCAACGTTGGATGCTGGCAGGGAGCACTGGGGAATCTGGTCCAACAAGCATTGCTTCCTGCTTGACCATTTGGAGAGTTTCCTCCAAATGTTTTTCTTCATCTAATTTTCAATATGGCCCCATGGGGTCAGGAGGGAGATGTCGTGGCCATTCTCCATCCTAATTAGAAGTCTTGCCCAAGTTCAGACATGAAGGAAAAGAATGAAAGTTCCATTCGAAGGTTTTTCCTTTGCTAAAACTCTTTTAAATTTTGGTTTGTTTACTTCTCTAACTTCCAGAGACACGAAAAAGTAATTTTCGAGCCCCCCTCCACACAGGCATTAGTGATCATTTTCAGTCATTTTCAGCTCTCCCTTTTTGCTACGAGGCACCTGGCATGCCGGGAATGGACAAAAGCCATTTTTCTAAGTACTCGCGTTTGAAATTATTAAGTGTTCATTAAGCACCCCCGGGTGCAAAGCACTACCGGAGATGTTTGTTTCTCAATTTTCTGTAATTTCCTGATTTTTTTCCCTTCGCTAAAGGCAGATTGAAAAATGAACTCAGTGCATTTGAGTCTCTGAATCATAGTTAATGTGTGACGCCTCCTCCCTTAACCGCGCTGTTTCTCTTCTGCCCCCTCTTGTCTCTTTTCTTATCAATCCGATAAAGTTCTCATTCTTTTTAACCCCTACTCAGGGGCTGGAACTTTATGTTTGTTCCTGACTACCTGCCAGGAAGAAATGAGTGCAAAAGCCGTGACCACTCGGGACTGCGGGTGGGAACGATGGAAAAATCGAGAAGGCGGCAAAGGCAGCCTTTGATGAGCATCGGAGCCGGTGCAGGATGAGCTCGGGCTCAGCTCCCGGGGGGCCCTGCCCCCCACTGATTGGCATCAGGGACCCTCGAGAACCCCAATCTCTGAGTGGACCCTTCTGGAAAAACACAGAAGCCCGAAGACCCCCTCCTGTGCGCCCTCACACCCCGTGATGCTGAGTCTTGCATGAGCAGAGAAAAAGGCTGTTTTTCTCTTTCTCTCTCTTTTTTTTTTTTTTTTGACAACAACCTCAAATAACCTCAAAAGTTGCCCATGAATTTACAAAAACTTTTAAAATGAAACTGTTCTAACCTCTGGTTGGGGTTAAAAAAGATGCCCTGGGAATTTATTACCAGAAAAAAAAAAAAAAAAAAAGCAGCACGACTTTTTATTTGATGGGAAATCGTCTTCCAAGCTTCAAGGGCGCCCCCTAGCGCCGGCCTGCGAGGAGCAGACAGCGCGGCTCCCTCTCGCCCGCGAGCCCCGCTGAAACCCCAGCTCTGGGGTCCCTCTCGGGAGGGTGGGGGAGGGGCTGATCTCGCCCAGTTGTGCGTCCGGCCTGGACCGGACCTCGATTCAAGTGCGGGGGAAGCTGTGCTCTCGGCGAGACCTGCTCTGAATACCAGGCGACCCCTGGGCACGAATTTATTTTCTGTTCTTTGGAATTCAGGTGACTGCAGCCCAAGGATGGGAGAGGACAGTTTTGATCCCAGAGCCCAGGTGCTGTTTGAAAGAGGTTGGACCCCCGCTGAAGAAGTGACTCTTGCCACTGTCTCAGCACACAGGCGACCCTGGCTTTTTTTCGGTCGTTTCATTGCTCTCATGTAAATGCCACCCAGATCTGCAAGAATAAAAACCGGTACTAAGAGAAGGGGCAGAAACCCTAGCCGAGAAAGGAGGGAGGGAGAGAGGGAGAAAAGAGAAGCGTGATAAGGTGGGGGTAAAATAAAGGACTCAACGGGCGGGAGGGCGGGCTGCCGGACCTTTTCAGGGCTCCCTGTCCCAAGGTACGTGATGCAGGATCCAGGATTCTGCTGCAAACGCAGGCTCCGACTCTTTGCACACCCAGCAGGACTTTTCGATCTTTCCGTGCCAAGTGTGTGAGATGTTGCTATCCACCCCAACTTGGAAACACACCGGTTCTCCTTCAGAACTGACCATGTTTTTAAGACGCATACGTTAAAAATATTAAAAAGCAAATGTTCTAAACTAGGGATGCGGGAGAGGAGAGAGCCTGTGGCAGCCTGCCTGACAGGAAGACCACTAGGGCAGCATCAAGAGGGCGGGCTCGGAGGGGAGCTGCGGTCCCGCGTCCTCCCGAGGCGCCTCAGCTGCCCGACGCCTCAGTTTCCCCATCTGTGCTGTGGAGACGATAAATAACGGTACCCGTTTTGTTGGGCTGCTGACATATCACTTACATATATCATTTAAGCTAGGGCTTAGCATCATATTTTACGGCGAGCATGCCAGCTCCTGATTATTGACCCATCTCTAGAGAGGAGCCAGAGACCCAGGCTTTTCCATTAAGTTAAATCTCCCAATTTGTACATGATGGGAATGAATTCACATGAAAAAACAAACACATAATACACAGTGGTCTGAGCCCCAGCAGAGTCAGGTACTTTGAGACCTTTACTTGACAGGCTGCCGGGAGGCATGGGAGGGGAGGGAAGAGCGAGGAGGGAGCTGGCTGCCACCCCTCCCTGTCACCTACTACCCGCACATCAGGGACACTTGAGCCAAATGCTGAAGCCAGTGGGGTCACAGTTCTTTTGGGGTGAACGGCTTTTGGGGAAATGACCCCTTTTCCTCTCCCCCCACCCCTCCCCCCGAGAACGTGGGAGGGGACCCACTCTGAGTCCATGCCCACCAGGAAGCCATGATGGAAATGTGCTGGCATGTGGGCAACCACGGAGGAGTGGGGGGGGGGGACTTCCCCTCCTTGTCCCTGGAGACCCCGCTTGCCCCTCCTGGCAACTGTGTGCTTTTTACCAGCCCAGGTGCCTTTCAACCTTGGTGTTTCAAGGCACATCTTGGCTTTTGTCTTCGGTTTGGTGACACCCTCTGCCAGGCTGGCTTCTCATAAGTTCCTGCACCAGGAGAGGAGGGCATGGGGGGGCCTCGCCTCTGCCTGGTCCCCTCCTGGGTTTCCTGTGTCCCCTCCTGATGGGCATGTCCTCTGCCCTGATGCCTGAGCACGTGACTCACTGCCCATCTACTCTTACTGCTTTGATCGCTCTGGTAGCTCTTTGCACGTGGCCCAGCCCTGGGCGAGGTGCTTCCTTCACTCGGCCCTCCATGCATTCAGAGGCCACTTACTGAACATCTACTGTGCTGTGACATTGCTCCTTGAAGGGCAAATCAAGCCCATTTCACTGAGCTCCCATTGTCTCCAAAAATGTTGAGAGTTTAAAGCTTCTCCTAGTGTCACAGAGAAAACAACAACAGAAATTACATGGCACAGTGATTCCAAAAAGCATTAGAGAGTACCGAGAGCCAGAGGCACGAATTCCCATTTATCTTTGTTCAGATGGAGTAAATAGAATGTGTTATTGATTTTTAAAAATCCACACATTAGTGGTTCAAAAGAAATTGGTTCTGTATGTTTTAGTATGAAAGCAATTATTTTCCTTTTAAAACTGCTTCCTGGGTCTGTACGGGTTATTTTTTTGGTTTCATTTTTTTTCTGCTTTCCCTTTTCTCTGCAGAGCAAAATGCTGCATGTTGCTAAGTGGAGGGGGAAAGGCTCTTCATTTGTCACTTGTTAATCTCTATCTGCTTTACCTTTTAAATTCTGTGTTCTCTTGTGTTTAATTCCAATTAATTTGGATTAATTTAAGTAACATTTAATTATAGATTCAATGCATACATATTGTTTTTTAAATTAAGAAATGGGGAACATTTTTAGTGACTTTTAAGTCATGCTGCATCAAAGCTAAGAAAATCCACATAGCCTGGTTTAGTCTGGAAGTTTCCTTGAAGAGGAAGAGGTTCTTTTGGGTTGTGTTTGCTTTTGTTTACCTTCCCCCATCTCTCCTTGGACTATCTGCAGCTCGTTTAGTAAGACCTGCGTAGGTTCTGACAGCTTGAGGCTTTCAGTGCTTCTGAGGACAGAGTACATATTTCTTTGCTTTCAGTTTTGCCACTCAATAAATTTGAGTAGTCACGAAGCCGTCATCTGTGTAGTTAGATAAGGGAGAAGATGATTTCTCTATTATTTTGCTTAGAAGAATGGGAAACTAGATTAATCACTGTCCTTTGGAAGGGACTCTTAATAGAAGAGACTGCCTCCTTTCACTGGGCTCATGGTGTGTGCCCACACCGGATGGTTTTCCAGGGGCTGGGAGCAGACAATCAGGGCTCAGATTTTAAGTCTGTCACTAGGTGACGTTAGGTAAACCCTTAATCCCACATTCAGCATGGTTAGGAAGGGGCTGGGGATCCTCGGGGATCCATGGCACACACCCTCCTCCTTCCCTGGGACAGAAGGAAAGTAAGTAATGTCTGTAAGAGTCAGGAGGACAGTTTGTCGTGGGTTCTAATCCTTGGCAGCATGGGACCGAAATCCAACTCAGAAAGATTTAAGCACGTGATTCCTCATGAAACAAAAAGCCCAGGGACTCCAACAATATCACCAGAGTCAGGGTTAGAGGTTTATTCCTCTTCCTATCTGTGTTAGCCTTCCGGGCGGCTTTCATTCGCAGGCACGTGGTGGTCCCCAGAGGCCCCAGCGTACATCCTACCCACTTAGCAATTGCGGTAGGGAGTGTTCTAATTGAAGTCCAGCATCGACTCTGACTCAGTGGGGTTTGGGTCGCATGCCTCGCCCTGAACCCTTCTGTCTGTCCAGATGGGTGGAATATGCCCACTCCTGGAGGTGGGAGGGGGTGGCGATTGATCATAAAGCTGCCAGCTCATATTGAGAAGAGATGCTCCCGGGAGGTAGAGGAAAGGCTGCTGAAATCAGAGAACAGCCCACCCTCGCGTCCTATAGGTAGAGGAGAACAAAGAGCAGGGCAGTTGCGCTCTGCGTGCCGTGGGCTACAAGGGGACAGTTGTAGTCAGTACCACTGGTACCCCGCCCAGATCCCTTTTCAGGCCAGGCGCCCACCCATCTCCATGTCCTGGCTGCTGCCCTCTCTTATCTGTACCCTTCCTTCTCCAAAGGATTGGCCCTTGGCTGTTGGGAATTACTCTGCCCCCAACATACACACAGACGCCCCTGACTGATTGATGGGGGGATAGGACCACTCAGCCCTTTGGCCTCCGGGTGGGGTGAGTTTTGTGGTACAGTTCACACTCCAGAGCTTCCTGTGGGCACCTCCAGAAGTCCTTGTTATCTAACTTCGTCTGGCTTCTCTCACTCATCTCTAGTTTCTCTCGGGTGGGCCCCCTCAATAAGTCAGTTACACAAGAGCCCGAGATACCGGTTATTTATGAATCAAGAATCACACCTATTCACCACCCACTCCCCAGTGTAAGGCTGTCCCCTGTCTTCTCAACACAAAGATCCGAGGGAGTTTCTGGACCAGCCTGAAATACAGCATCAGGACGGAGGTGAAGTGGGCAAACTTCTGCTTACAGTACTTAATGTATTCAACTGGCTGCACATAGCATTACATAAGATATCGGTGTAGCAACCTTGCGTTTTCTACTCACATTTCACGAAGCCATTCTAGCTGCACTTGTAGCACGCATCTTTGAGATGGCTTTTGTCATCGCTAGAGCCCCTGGTTTGAGTCACCTAGTAGAGATTTCCGAGCACAGCATCTTCACTTTGATCCCAGCTCTTTGAGATTTAGTACTTTTAGAGTCAGAGTGCAGTGCCGTCAGAGAAATTTATCCACGGCCATGAGCGCCCATTTACATAATACTAGGACGGCCGCTTTCACTTCTCAGGTAGGTGCCTGTTCCCAATTTCCACCAAGTACACACATCCTGTTTCGCTTTTTAAAGCAGCCTACAAGGGACTTGTTTACGGTAACACCCAAAGCTTATAATTGTGTCCCAAGCACCCAGGAAAAATGACTAAATGTATATTCAGGGTTCCCCCCCCCATCACTTGTTGAAATCGATTTTTTCAGATGGTATCTATGTAGGACCCAAACCAGCACTGACTGGCATTGTTTCAGGCTAATGTGTCTTCCTAAATAGTATTTTGTCATTTACAATGAAGTCACGGAGAGAGCTCCCTGAAAAATGGGAGACTTTGTAGGGATTTGATTAATAAAGCAACTCTTTCTTTTCTGAGGGATAAATTGAGGGGGGGAGGAAACCTCTCTTACACTTGGGCATATCATATCCTCTGAGTGATCATCAAAAGAACCGAAATGGGACCAGCTGGTCTTGCTTGACTCAGATGTGACATCTTGAAAGCAAAGTGAAATTTGGGAGGACATGGAGAAGGGATGCTTTCTTTGCTGTCTTAGCACAAACAGAGGTAGAAAAAGACCTAATATCTAAATGATGATCCAATCATATGGGGATATTTGGGAGCAGCTATGTTTCCCCATGCATTATTTTATTTTATAGTTTTCTGCTTTAGCATTATGCATTTATTTTTTAAATTTAAATTGTATTTTATATTAGAGTCTAGTTGATTTACAATGTCGTGTTAGTTTCAGGTGTACAGCTAAGTGATTCAGTTATACGCATACATAGATCCATTCTTTTTCGGGTCCTTTTCCATATAAGTTATTACAGAATACTGAGTGGAGTTCCCCGTGCTCTACAGTAGGTCCTTGTTGGTTACCTAGCTTATGTACAGTACTGTGTGTACGTTAATCCCAAACCCCTGACTTAACCCCCGCACACCCAACGTTTCCCCTTTGGTAAGTTTGTTTTTGAAGCCCATGCATTATTTTAAAACATCACTCATTTCAAATTCCTTTATTATAAACGTCTTTATTCTCAAACTTCTGTTCTTTGTTCAGCTATATTATAATTTGTTTGCAATGTCTTATATTATCTAATGAGATTCGCAAGAGGAATAATCTTAGCAAATATCGACGGGGTGGACACCATGGGTGAGTCACTCTTCTAAGCCCTTTTATCATCCCCTGTGAACTTCTTGACGGAAATACAAGTGCTAAAATTATACTCTTTTTTTTTTTTTTTGGCCGCACCGTGAGGCATGCAGGATCTTAGTTCCCTGGCCAGGGATCAAACCCGTGCCCCCCCCCACCCCCGCAGTGGAAGCCTGGAGTCTTAACCACTGGACCGCCAGGGAATTCCCCTATACTCATTTTAAAGCCAGGAAATGAGGAGGTTACATGAGAAGCAAGCGCTGAAAATCTAGGCAATCTGCCTCCAGACCCAGGTTATGAAACGCTATGCTTCTAATTCCCAATCTCACTAATTATCAGTGGAAGCCCCAAATAAAGTACATTTATGTCTATGGTTTATAAACAAATATTTTGAAAGAATTTTAATCATCCCAAAATATACGTATTAGTCATGATAAATATACACATATATCTTGTATCAAAGGTAATGATACATATATTTACTGTATAGCAGTAGCTAACTTATGTCAAACATAGGTTGACCTGTGATATAAGTTAGCTACTGCCATGTAACAAAACACCCCCAAACTCAGTGGTTCATGAATCTTTATTCTTGCCCGTGAGTCTTTGGGTTAGCAGGGCATTCAGGTTTGGCGGTCTCGCTGGGTTTGGTCATGCATCTGTGGGGTCGGCGGGGAAACGGCTGAGACTGGCTGGTCTAGGATGGTCTTCCACTCACATCCTGGATGTTGGTTGACTGTCAGCAGGGAGAGTGGGGTTGCATGAAGCATATGTCTTCCAGCCTCCCAGGGTTTCAGAGAGAGGGCAGATCCTCACAGACCTCTTGAGACCTAGGTCTGCAATTGGCATGACATCACCCTGATGCATTCTACTGGCCAAGGAGAGTCACAGACCAGCCCAGATTCAAGCGCGGGGGGAAATTGACTCCACCTCCTGATGGGGGACTTGAAAAATCACATTGCAAAGGGTGTGGATACAGGGAGTGGTGAAGAATGGAAGCTGTTTTTGTTTTTTTGTTCTTGTAATCAGTCAACCCTGCTTTCTATTTAGTGCATGTGGTTGCAATTTAGAAAACATTTACCAGCCCTTAAAAAAAGGTGGTTCATCTTTTCACGTAATGGGTAGGCTAGGGATACGTGCTCTGGGCTAGTGCAGCTGGGCAGGGAGCCCAGCAGTGAAGGGTCCCTCCATTTTCCTGCCCTGCCCTCCCCACCCTGTGCCTTTATCCTGTGCACAGCATCATCCCTGCAGCCCCTCCAGCCGTCATGATTGCATTTCAGGCAGGGAAAAGGCCTAAGATCCAAAGGGCTGTGCCTTTAAAAAGCTGTCTGGAGTTGCCATATGATCCTGAAATCCCACTCCTGGGCATATATCCCAAGAAAACTCTAATTTGAAAAGATACCTGCACCCCAGTGTTCATAGCAGCACTATTTACAATAGCCAAGACCTGGAAGCAACCTAAGTGTCCATCAACAGAGGAATGGATAAAGAAGATGTGGTACATATATACAATGGAATATTACTCAGCCGTAAAAAAGAACAAAATAGTGCCATTTGCAGTGACATGGATAGACCTGAAGATTATCATATTAAGTGAAGTAAGTCAGACTGAGAAAGACAAATACCATATGATAGCACTTATGTGGACTCTAGAAAAACGATACAAATGAACTTATTTTCAAAACAGAAAAAGATCCACAGACATGGAAGATAAACTTATGGTTACCAGAGGGGATTGTGGGGGGTGGGGGGGTGGGAGAGATTAATCAGGAGGTTGGGATTAACAGATACACACTACTATATATAGAACAGATAAACAACAAGGACCTACTGTACAGCACAGGGAACTACACTCAATATCTTGTAATAACCTATAACAGAAAAGAAACTGAAAAAGAATATACATACATATAACTGAAAAAACAAGATTGCTAAATACCACCTGTATCTACTACATGATAATATAATATAATATAATTCCCCCAAAGGCACGTAAATATAGAAGGAACAACTTAGGGGTTAAGAATATGCAAAAAAAAAAAAAAAAAGCTGTCTGGAGGGTTTCCAACAATCCCTGCTTACATCTCATTGTCTAGCACTGGGTCACAAGCCCACGTCTAGAGGTAGGGAGTCTGGGAAAGAGTGTTCTAGCAGAGCACTAAACATCTTTGGGGTTCTATTGATGAGAAAGAAGGGGAGAGTCATAGGGGGTATGTCAGCCTCAGCAAGTGATACTAGCATTTCCATCTGAAGCAGTCTTAGAAAGTTTACTTAAAAAATAATCTTGTTGAGCAACTAAGCCTGTGTGCCACAACTACTGAGCCTGTGCTCTAGGGCCCACGAGCCACAACTACCGAGCCCATGCTCCACAACAAGAGAAGCCACTGCAATGAGAAGCCCGCACACTGCAACGAAGAGTAGCCCCTGCTCACCGCAAACTAGAGAAGGCCCGCATGCTGCAAGGAAGACCCAGTGCAGCTAAAAATTAATTAATTAATTAATTTTTAAAAATCTTATTTAAGTGAAAAAAGGGAGTTAAACATTTTTATGTAATTAATAGTCTCTCTCTGTAAAAGGCCAGATAGTAAATTTTTTACTTTGCCAACCGTACAGTCTCTATTGCGAAGACTCAACTCTGACATTGTAGGGAGAAAATGGCCACCGACAATAAGTAAATGAATGGGCATGGCTGCGTTCCAATAAAACTTTATTTATAAAAATAGGTGGAGGGCCAGGTTTGGTCTTCAGGCTGTAGTTTGCTGATCCCTGGTCCAGATAATTTGTAGATATGACAAAATGGTGAAGGCTTCAGCAGACAAGCCAAATTCATCAAGGTTGTATGGGGATAAGCAAAGTTTAGGTAATAGTCTAAAGTTTATTAGACTCTTACTGTAAAATATTTCTCATCACTGTGGTATTTAGTATGATAAAGCTTTGGCTTCTCTAGTGAAGACTGAAAATAACAGTGAATTTTAAAAGATACTTGTAAAAGTTTATTTCTCTCACAAATAACAATTGGGTGTAAGTAGAATGATCTAGGATGGTGGTTTGATGGTGTGGTAGGAACCCAGTTTCCTCCTGTCTTGTTGCTCTGTTCTCCTCACCATAGGTTTCCTGCTTTGTGGTCTAGGGTGGCTGCTTCAGCTCCTGCCATCACATCTGCACTCCATCTAATAGAAAGGAGAAAAAAGGAGTGAGAGGGGACCAGCCCTCCCTTTAAGGGCATGCCTTGGAAACTGTGTATATCCCATCCTCTCACATCTCGTTGGCCAAAACCTAGTTACCTGGTCATAATTGGCTGCAAAAAAACCTGGAAAATGTAGTTTTTAGCAGAGTGGCAAAACACCCCATCCAGAAAGTGGGTTCTCATTACTAAGAAAAAGGATTAGAGAATAGGGAGGCAACTCTCGTGCTCTGCCACTAGGGCTAGAGATATAGACGGGGTGAAAGTCCAAACTTTAAATTCAGTTAATATTCATGCCAGTAATGCCATTTGCCAGGTACTATGTACATGCTAAGATTTCCCCTCTGTGCCTTGATCATGAGTCTCTCTGGGCAGTAGTAACATCTTATTCCTTTTCCTACTCCCCCCATCACAAGTTAAAAAAAAAATTACAGACAGAACTTTGAAATTCTAGTTAGAGAAAAACATGTTTTTGTTTGTTTATCTGCAGAAAGCAAGTGATACCACTTCAAGAATCTTGTTACTAAACACCCTTGTTCACGTCGACAAGCTCGGGGACGTGCATTTCTTCCTTAAGTTCTTTCACGTGCTTCTGCTTTTAACCCCTTTGGCATGCTCCCCCCATTCCCCACCCCCCCAGCTGTCAAACAAGGAACCAGGTTGCCTCCTTTGTCCCCACCATTCCAGGTCCTGCACCTGATGGTGGCTGGTTTCATCTTGTCACTTCCGTTCAGTCCTTGCTGCTTTTCTTCTATCGCCCACTGAAGGAATCTCAAATTATATGGTGAGCTACGGTAATAACAGTAGTAAAAACACCTTGCTATTATTTACACAGAACAAGGTGTGAGACTGTCATAGCTGCCTGAGGATGTACCATTATTCGTACATATGCTACTGTTTCTCCCCAGCACCCCCGACTGATCAGCAAGGGAGAACTCATGGTTATACCTATATTTCCCCTAAAAGAAAATTAATTTCAGCGGAACGGAGAGGATGCAAGCTGTATGGAGCACGGAAACGTGAGCTGGCTTGTAAATTTTGAGGCTCTGCTTCCCTTCACAGGGAAAACAGGGCTGAAAATTGTGGTCACCTTTAATTTTCTTCTTCAGATTACCTTCAGACATAGAGCCTGTTACCTTCAAAATTCAAACTGAGCCTTTGAAGAGAACTACCCCTTTAAAGAAAAAAAAGAAAATCCTTGATGAATGCAAATTGGCATTAAATGGAGTTTAAAAAAATGATCAGGGTTTTAAAATATTATTATAATCAGTGGGAATAGTGGAGCAGAGTCAAATCATTATTGATTTCACTCGTGGGGGTGGAAAGGAAGAACTGCCGTGAATTCATCAGAAAAGGAGCTTTTCTGTAAAGCTTGAACGACTGGGAATGCTCCCTGGGGTCCGCCTCTGCCCTGGGGCCCCTACCCGAGTTGCTGAGATGCTGGACACTTATTAACCCTTGACGAACTTCCCCTGGAGGTTGTGCACCTACGGTCACATCAAAGGGGAAAAAAAATCTCTGTTCAGGGGTCATATTTGCCATTTTGAGAAATCAAGGGGAAAAGCAGCATCTGGCCCAAATTTGGGAGTCAGACCGATTTAGTTTGACTCCCTAAGCTCATTTCACAGGTATTTATCGAGCACCGAATATGTGCTGTTCACTCATAGGCCTTTAGGTGTTGGAAAAACGGGGACCATAGAGACAGGCCATGAACCCTCACTCATGGGGCTGACGTTCCAGGTGGAAGGAGACGGGCCACAAACCACAGATTAATGACTAAGACAGCAACACACAGCGATGATGATACAGGCCATGCCAGCAGGAAAAACAGCCCCGCCGTTATCCCAGGAGCATTTATCCCAGGTCCTGAGTGAGAGTGGTGCTTGTGGTATGAACCCACATAACTCTTTCAAGCGCCCAGGCAGGAAGTGCTAGTTTCCTCCCATTGCACAGATGAGGACACGGAGGCACAGAGGGGAGTGATCTGTGCATGGAGGTGAGCATTTCTTTACAACTCCTGGCCGGCTCAGTGACCGTCCCCCCACCCCCCCGAAACGACTGGCTTTGTGCCTCACAAGGCCGCTGTTTTGGCCAATGGTCTCCCTCCAACATCTGCCTTTGAGCCCCTCTGGGTGCGGTGGGGGGAAAACTTGCATAGCAGGGGCACAGGTGGCCTCGCCAGAATCAAGGGAAACTCAGCTGCGACTGTTTCCACCCTAGACCATAGGACGGCCGAAACACAAAACTCCAAAGCAAACAAACAGGAGACCCCAGTCTCATCTGGAAATAGCCAAGAACTTAAATTCTACCAAAGCCAAGGGTTTCAAAACGACAACTTCAGAGGAAGAAGAGCACCTACACCTCTTCCCCATCCGAAGTTCCTCTCCCTCTATAAACACAGGGGCTGTGGTCAGATGAAAGTTTTACTTATCAGACCTAAAGCCCACCTCTGCTTTATCCCAAACACATGGCAGGAACTGGGGAGAGACCTTGAAGGATTCTCTCAAGGCCTTTCTAATTTTCCTGAGGATCAAAACAGACAACTGCCTTCACCATGTGTCCAGCATTGATGAGTTAATCCGTGTGTGTGTGTGTGTGTGTGTGTGTGTGTGTGTGTGTCCAACAATCTCTGCCCCCTCCCCATCCTCTGAAAAAGAATGAAAGAGAAAACAACCCAGATGGGCCTCGCATTCTCACTGCTTTCCCTCCCTCTGGCCGCAGGCAGCTTTGCCACCATGGGCTTTGGGTTCCTCCCTGAGAAGAAGGGTCAGCCAGGGGTCTGGGGGTCTCGGGGTCCTTTGGGGAGTAACAGAGCACAGAGGTGTGCCCCTCATCTTCAGACACAGCCTCACCTCGCTCCACAAAAGAGCTCCATTCTTCAGCTCGTTCTGTCCTTGAAGAGTTGTTCTCTCGGT
Organism: Kogia breviceps; assembly: GCF_026419965.1. NCBI lineage: Eukaryota > Metazoa > Chordata > Mammalia > Artiodactyla > Physeteridae > Kogia > Kogia breviceps. Next base: position 3,863,190 of record NC_081323.1, on the reverse strand, counting down.
TCTTGTCATGGTTGACGTTAAGATTGGTTTCATCAGAAGAAATAAACACCTTCTAACGGAACTCCTGGTGTGCCTGTGACCCGTGCAGCACACAGGGCCAGACTCAGAGGCCCCAAGCTTGGTGTGCTGGGATGAGTTGAAATCCTTTCTTTCCTTCCAGTTGTATTGAGATACAACTGACATACAGCACTGTATCGGTTTACGACATACAGCATCATGATTTGACCTACATACATCATGAAGTGATTATCATGATAAGTTTAGCGAACATCCACCCTCTCATACAGATACAAAATTTAAGAAATTTAAAAAATGTTTTCTCCTTGTGATGGGAGGTCTTAGGATTCACTCTCTTAACAGCTTCCGTATATAACATAGAGCAGTGCTCATTATATTCATCCTGTGTTTGTTGTCCTATAACTGGAAGTCTGTACCTTTGGACCGCCTTCATCCAGTTCCCCCGCCCCCGCCCCCGCCTCTGGTAACCACAAATCTGACCTCTTTTTCTGCGAGTTTATTTTTGAAGTATAATTGACCTACAACACTATGTTCGTTCCTGTTATACAACACAGCAATTTGATATTTCTCTACATTTCAAAATGTTCTCCATGATAAGTTCAGTTACCATCTGTCACCATACAAAGGTTGATACCTTTGTATCAACTTTGTATCATAATTATTGACTGTGTTCTCTACACTACATTTCATACAGTGACTCATTTATTTTGTAGCTGGAAGTTTGAACCTCTTAATCTCCCTCACCTATTTCTTCCTCTTCTCACCCCTATCTGTTCTCTGTACCTATGAATCTGTTTCTGTTTGGTTATGTTTGTTTGTTTGTTTTGGTTTTTAGATTCCACATATAAGTGAGATCATACAGAATTTGTCTTTGTCTGACTTATTTCACTAAGCACAACACCCTCTAGGTCCATCCATATTGTTGCAAATGGCAAGACGTCATTCTTTTTTATGGCCGAGTAATATTCCACTGCATGTAAATACCACATCTTTATCCTTTTGTCTATTGATGGGCACTTTATCCATTCACCTATTGATGCTTCCGTATCTTGGTTATTGTATGAGTTGAAATTCTTAATCATTTTGAATGAAGACCCCACATTTTCATGTTCACTCAGCCCTGCAAATTAGGTAGTTTGTCCTGACAGCCCAATACCCTGGGTAGTAGCAGAAAAAGTGGTTTGAAATGGGAGAACTGAAAAAAAAAATATATATATATGTATATATTTACTTCAAGACCCATCAGTGAAGGAAAAATGCTCTCATGATACATCTCAGAAGAAGAGCTGCATCGTGTGCCCAAGATCTAGAGAGTAAGGGAGAAAGTGTGGACTTCCAGGAGGTTTTTAAGTGCCTCTTGTCTCTGACAGCATCCCCAACTTTTCTTGTTTTTGATACCCTTGACGCTTGGGAGGGGTCCCGCTCAGTTGTTGTGGAGAATGTCCCTCCACTGGGGTTTGTCTAATGGTTTTCTCGAGGTTAGACTAGGGGGCAAGACCCCAGAGGCGCAGCGCCTTTCTTGTAACATCCTATCAAGGATAAACCATCAACATGGCTTGTCATTGCTGATGTTGACCTTGATCACCTGGCTGAGGTCTCTCAGCTTCTCCATTGTCAAGTGATCCCACACCTCCTCCCACCATTAGACATTTTACCCACAGGAATTCTGCTTCTCTCCACCGGCAGTGTCCAGGACGGCCTACGCGTCCCTGTTCTACCACTGGCTTCCTTCGGTTGCAAACTCTCCCCACTCGCCCAATCTCGTCTCCGGTGATGCAGGAGGTAATTATTATTTCTAGAACAAAGATAACCCAGAGCCACTACTGGTGACCAAGTTCACCGCCTTCTCTACCCGAACCAAAACGTTATTGGAAGAGTGAATTACTTTTATTTTCCTTGAAAATATTTGATAGGAAGTGCATGAGAATCCTCGCTGAGAAAATAGACCCAGAACCTGTCATCAGAGGAGAGATGTTACCTCTATAAAAAAAAGAAAGAACCATCGGGTCCATTTCCACATTGAAACCTATTTCGAATTTTATTATTTACCCTGTACTCTTTCATCGATTCCCATCGCCGCTCCTTGAATTTATGAGCAGGTGGGCATAGACTCCTTCCCCTCGGAGGACCTTCGTGATAATAGAGCACGCATGCAATTCTCTGCCAGCGAGGGCAAGGTAGCAGGGGGGGGCGATTTCAGTGGGAAAAAGTGCATCGCCTTGAGTCCTCATCTATGGGGGAGAAATGTTTCTGAGCTAAACAGACTAGTAATTGTTTTTTAAATAGACTTTTCGAAGGCTGATTTTGCATAGTGAGGTTAAAAATGTCTTGAACTGACAGGAAGTATGTGGGATTCTGACTTTTCACAGCCTGACCGTCCATCAATCCTTTCCCCTCTGTCTGTGTGTGTGGCCTCCTGGGTCTGTCCCAAGTCGTTTGAAATTCATTCCTCCATCTGGGCCTGTCTGAGAGCCCTCCAAACTCAAGGTGCCGTCGTGACGTGCCTGGACCTGTTCTGCTTCCATCGGGCACAAAGAGAAGTGTGTGTGTTTGCCCCGCTGGCCGACTGGCACGGGACCAGACCTGAAATTCGTCCATTTGCTTTCTTCTCTCCCCTCTGCCGGCTGAAGAGGTGGAGATGAACACACCGTGTCTTCCTGGGAGCCTTGGTTTGTCCCTTCTGGGAACACTGTCTTGTGGGCTGAGTCCTCTCCTTCGGATGGGTACCATTTTCTTACGAGCCCTTTGCCCTCAGGTGAATGGCAAAGTCAACCCTTGCCCTTCTGTGTAGTGCACACCGTTGACAAGTTTCACTGTAAAAGCCAAAGTCTGCGCTCTTTTTTTCCCCTCCTAGCTCAGATGGGGAAGCAAAGGGGTTTTATTCTTTTTCTCTCCCCTGCCCCCGCTTAAACATTCTAGTGGGAGGGGACTTCCCTGGCGGTCCAGTGGTTAGGACTCCGTGTTTCCACTGCAGGGGGCCCGGGTTCGATCCCTGGTGGGGGAGCTAAGATCCCACAAGCCGTGCGGTGCAATCCCAAACCAAACCAAAAGAAAACAAAAACAACTGTAGCGGGAGAAGTTACCAGCCTAACCAAACTCTCGTCTAGAAAATGCGTCCAGACCTGCAGTTATTGGAATGCGGACGTTGGGCTCCGACCTCCAGAAAGCGTTTCCACGTGGCGCCTCTGTTGAATGTGAGCATCTCCACGGTGCCATTTCTGCTGCCCCGTCCTTCCCCTCTTGTGATTATTAAGAGACTCGCCAAGCTTTCTCACCCAGAAAAGCCCTTTGTAACAGTGAGCTCTCCTTGGTGGCGTCTCCTGGTGGGGCAGGGTTAGGGGACGGTCGTAGAGAGCCTGGGGCCCTTGGATCCCTGGGGATGCGAGAAACGACTCTGAGACTGTAGAGACTGGTAATTGCTGAGGTTGTCGCTTCGTGGTGCTGTTAAACATCTCTTAACCATAGTAGAAGGGCCACAGAATGCTGCTCCTTCTTTGTCTTTTGCTGGTGGGCTTGTCTTTTGCTTGCTTTGTCTTTTGCTGGTGGGCTCGTCTCTGCAGGGTTTTGGGGACCCCCATAAGTCATTTCGTCACCAAGGGCTGTTGGGGCCAAGTGCCCACTCAAAACCTTTACGAGGCGCCTCCTCACAGAGGCGACCTTATTGATAATAATGGCTCGTCCTGAGTCAATCTGTCCCTGGGTTGACGGCGGCGTGCGATGCCTGGCGCCTGCGGGGAGGCGGTGACTGCCCGGGCAGATGTTTCTGAGCCCAGCCAGCTCCCCTTCCCCGCACCTCACGCCGGGGGCCAGAGCTAGCAGGTGCAAATGCAGGCACCCAGTTAAAGCCGAATCTCACGCGAACAGTAAATACGTACATATATATACACACGCACATAAACGTGTATATAAAATATACGCATATGTGTGTTAGCGCAGTATGCCCCCAAACATGGCAATAAGACACATTATGCTAAAAATGATTCATTGTTGACCTGACATGCAGATTTAACTGGGCATCCACGTTTCATCTGCCCTCAGACCCCCCTTTCCGGCCCAGACCATCCTGGGGGGACTCCATGTGCTTGAAAATGGACCTGAATGTTCTTTCATGTCTGATTTCACGTCTGCATTATCCGGTCAGCCTGGGGGTGCTCTGTCATCTCTTCCCCGTCTGCGTGGCGTGGGGCTCTTCTTGCAGCTGGGCTGACTCCTGGGCTGTCAGTTGTTCTAGCTCTTAACCGGTTGCCTCTTAAGAGGGGTGGGAGGCTGGTCTGGTCGCCTGGGCACCCGGACCCCCCAATTTCACACGTAATCGGTCTATTTTGATCTCTCTCTCTCTCTCTCTCTACTTCCCTTTGCGTCTCCCTCTGTCCTTTGCTTTCTGGGATGCTTCCCTTGGATAAGGCATTTCCTTCTGTGGCCTGAGTCCGCTCAGCCAGACACCCAGACCCCAAGCGAGGTCGGTGAGGGAGGCGTCCGTTCTCCAAGTCCTGTCACTCCACCAGTGATAAAAGGCCACCTACACTTCCTTTCTTTGCCAAGCCAAACCCTGGAAAGAAAGGGGTTAATTTTCTCTTCTCTTTGAAATATGTGCGGGAGACAGCATCAAAGCAGCCCCATTCTGGCTCAGAAAACACACTCAGAAGCTGTAATCAGGGGTGACCTTCTAGGCAGGGTACATTTCTACACTAAAACCTATTTTAAATTTTATCATCTCCCTCTTGCCATTTCATCTCCTCTCGCCCTCCCCTCTTGTATTTATTAGAGGCTCGGTAGGGATTTCTTTCCCTGAGAGAACTTTCATAATAATGATGTATGCTTGGCAGATGCTCACGGTGAATATACAGGATTGGAGGGTATTCTGCAAGGGAGATGGGCAGCCTTGTTTTCCTCTGTCCGAGAGAAATATTTGAGATAAGATAGACTAATTATTTCTCAAGATGGAAGTGTTGAAGGTTGCTTTTGCGTAGAGAAGTTGAAACTCCTTGAAGGAGCGGAAAGCTTCTGTGAGCATCTTTATGACTTCCCTCCCTGACAGGCTGCCCTCATCCTCTCTGGGTACCAGCATCCTCTGGGGTTCAAGCCCATTTCCCATCTTTCTAATGCTCTCCCCACAGTGACTTTTCTTCTTTTCAGATTTTCATGAGAGGTCTGACTGAGAAAGCCTACCAGAAACCCTTCTTCGGTGCTTCTAGCCCTCATTCTTTGATAGATGTTCATACTATTGTCTCATTATTTTTCTCTCAGCTTTCACAGAAACAGTTTTCACATAAACTACTTTATTTCAAAACCATTATGTTAGTTTACTCCATGATAATTTAAGCCGTGTATTCTTTTTCTGATATGAATTTGGTAATAACATATTTTTAAACAGAAGTCAGGAAGATTTCCTGAATAAATTCTCAATGACAACTGCTGACATTTCCGGGTTTTTTTTCCCCCTCCTTTAACGTCCTTTTATTGGACCTTAGTTTTACATATGTGATTGAGTCATCCTTTCTTTCTCCAGGCATTTTAAACAGACCCTGGGACTTCTGTGAGGAGAAAATTTCACAGTGGGGGGCGGGGGTCGTCTTATCAAACCAGCTGTCTTTGATTCAAGAAAATAACCAGGGGCCAGCTGTGTGGTCAGGTGCAGTGGTGCCCCCAGCCTGACCCTGCCCGGGCGGTACCACCCCCAGAGAGGATTCCAGAAACTGCTCGAAGGCAAGAGTTTGTAAAGACTATCTTCTCTCCCTGGAGCAAGATTTGCATATTTTATTATTTTATTTTTTTTTAGTATTATTTTTGGCTGCGTCAGGTCTTAGTTGTGGCAGGCGGGCTTCTCTCCAGTTGTGGCGTGCGGGCTCAGTAGCCCCCGCGCGGCATGTGGGATCTTAGTTCCCAGACCAGGGATTGAACCACCGCCCCCTGCATCGGAAGCCAGATTCTTAACCACTGGACCACCAGGGAAGTCCCCAAATTTGCATATTTTAAATTCTGTTTTTCCCACAACCTCCTTCACCTCTGTATATCATTTGTGCAGAATTGTATATCTACCTCAAGTCTCATCTTCCACTCCATTCCCTACTCCTTCCCCAGGTGGAATTTTCTGGATGCGTGACATTATTTATACTCTTTCCCAGACAGGAGTTAAGGGGCATCTCCCACTTTCTGTCAGATCTGGGTTTTC